>NC_090325.1:176746685-177371685 GCF_035084215.1 Heptranchias perlo
GCAATTATATAGGGCCTTGGTGAGACCGCAGCTGGAATATTGTGTACAGTTTTGATGTCCTTATCTAAGAAAGGATATACTTGCCATAGAGAGAGTGCAACGAAGGTTCATCAGTCTGATTTCTGGGTTGGCGGGACTGTCGTGTAAGGAGAGATTGAATAGACTAGTCCTGTATTCTCTAGAGTTTAGAAGAATGAGAGGTGATCTCATTGAAACATGCAAATTTTTTATAGGGCTCGACAGGGTAGATGCAGGGAGGATGTTTCCCCTGGCCGGGGTGTCTAGAACCATGGGTCACAGTCTCAGAATAAGGGGTCGGCCATTTAAGACTGAGATGAGGAGAAAGTTCTTCACTCAGAGGGTGTTGAATCTTTGGAATTCTCTACCCCAGAGGGCTGTGGAGGCTCAGTCATTGAATACATTCAAAACAGACATCAATAGATTTCTAGATATTAAAGGCATCAAGGGATATGGGGATAGTGCAGGAAAATAGCGTTGAGGTAGAAGATCAGCCATGATCTTGTTGAATGGCAGAGCAGGCTCAAGGGGCCGGATGGCCTACTCCTGCTCCTATTTCTTATGTTCTTATGTTCTTGATGGCAATCAACTACTTCATATACTATATCAAGATATCCAAACTACGGCCTTCAGGTCATATATAAGTTATAAGCTGCAGCACTATAGCCTAAAAGCCCTTGCATCTTAATTTGTACTCATGTTTGTATTTCTTAATTGTTGATTTGTCCTGTTTAAATTTCATGGGCCTTTAGATCTGTAAAGGGTTATTTTTAGCGCTGTTATCTCATGAGTGGATAAATCTTACTTTAAACTACAAAGATATTTCGTATCAGCAGTTTCAGATATACGCAAATTAACAAGCACTGAATTATACTTTATATGTGCCCTGTGAGGCTCTGAAGTACACACTGACGTGCCCCACAAAGAGACAAACCTCCTATTTATGCGAGGTATAAATGTGGTCATTATTTAAAATTTGAAAGACATGTTCTTATTAATGCTGGAACATTGCTCTGATATGATGCTCATGCACTGTTGCATGATATTATACAGTATATAGCACTATTGTTTTCCTGTGAGTTATGTAGAATGAGCAAGCCTTATTTTTGTGGAAGGAATGGTTGAGAATCCAATGTGAAGTAGTTGTCATGGTTAGAGCAACTGCTCTCTGTCAGTGACAGCTGTCAAAGTTATTTACTTTTTGTTCTTTAGCTGCTCGTTCATGAGTAAGTAGTTCTGGTCAGGTTCTTACCGCATCTACATGGAATAGATGTCAAGTACATGAGGAAAGAAGCGTGCATTGCATGCTGTTCCAGGCACAAAGTTATGTAAAAATATATTGTATGAGGTCCCCTGATGTCCTCGTGAATTTATCCAGTGAGTCGGTGAGCCATACAAACTAGGAAAGTCCCAGGTTCAGTTTGAGTCTGTGCTGGGTTAGCTTGATTGGGGTGCTTATAATTAACCTTAGCATTCTTTGGTGGGGGAGGGGGAAATTGGCCAGTGGTGCTGCTTCTAATTATTATCCAGTGACCCCTATTGGAAGTGCATTTGTATGGACATCAGGTAAAATCAGGATAGTGTTCAGTTGTGATGCCTTCTGCCTCACTCTCCTTGTGGTCAAATAGCCTGTCAATACTCACTGCTAAGCCTTCCACATGAATAAAGGGGATTTGAGTGAGGTAGCAAGGGGTGATTTGGTGCAACTATACCCCAGTGGGAGTCAAACCATACCCCAGTGGGAGTCACTGGAGGTAATCTTAACTTTGGGCGATGAAGTAAAATGGGTGATATCGAATTAGTCGCCCATTATGTGCCCCACCCGAATGTGCCTTCCATTGACTTCAATGGGAAAGGAAAATCGGCCGTGGAGCATAATGGGCGGCTAATTTGATATCGCCCGTTTAACACCATTGCCCAAAGTTGAAATGACCCCGATTGTCTTTGGGAAAAGATGCAAATGGAGAAAATTGGCAGGAGAAGGATATTGATGCCATTATTTCAATGGAACCCCTGGAGAAATGGTGTAAAAGGTTGTTATGGCAGGAGGTTGTAGAATTACTACAGAAATTCAGGAGCACTGAAAACTAATTCTTGTACCAGATAAAATATCCTGAATATGGAGCTGAAATTTTGGGCATCAGAGAAAGGAACCAAGCTCATTTCTCTAAATAGAAACAATGGATGAGGAAATGTACTCAAAGGCATCTCAAGAAATAAATTTTACATCCAACATGTCCTGAAATTAATACAGATTGCATATAACAATAATTATTTTATTTCACTCTGATCTGTTTATTACTAAATCTAATAAACTATGAGTTCATGACTGATAAGAAAGTCAGACTTGTAATTTGATGAAGACTTCTAGTTACTGTTAATAGATTAATTTATTATGCAGCATTCATTAGCATTCTGTCATCTGCTCAACACTACAGCTTAAATTTAAAATATATTATGCATAATATGAAATCCTGATGTTCTGATCATGAAATATTCTCTATTGAGCTGCTCAACATGACATACACAAATGTCACATTTACTCTGCTGTTTCCCATATCGTTATAGCTCTTTGCAACTTCACGGAGAGTTCAATGTTATTTAAAATCCAGAATGTTCCTCGAGATTTGCACCACTATGGTGTGTTTTTTCAACTGATACCACCCATGGCGTGGGCCATCATGGATGCGCAAGTGTGCATGCAGATAATGGAAAGTGCATTAGCTTGATAATTACAATTGATCCACCCTGTACTTCACCCATCCCTTGAGCTAACAGAACCATTCGAAGGAATTTTTCCCAAGCAGAACAGTCACCACCAAGTAGAGAACGATTCCCAGGATAGCAAAGCCATTCCATTAGAGTCACTTATTTACATGTATATAGCCATTGCTACCAAGGGAAGCTCCTACTTAAAGCATTACAAAGTTATCAGGCAACAGCCTGGGACCATCTAAAATGCACTGGCAACTGCATTCCCCTATCGCAAGTTTGACTAGTCAAGTAAATGAGGACAAGGAAATGTCATTCTATTTGAGCTGCAACTAGGGTACGTGTGTCAGACATCCCTGGACAAAAGGAGACAGTCAACTGAAAGCTCTTGAGCATCCATATCTTACGACGGTTTGTATGCATTCAGTCAGGCTAATGCTTGTTTAATCTAAACCTGCAACAACTGTTTCTTTTTTTGTTATTGGTCAATGCAAACTGCGAATTCAAAACTGTCAAGAAAGTAAACCTTTGTAGATAATACCACCTTTAAAACAGAATTGTCTATGTTTCAGACTGCAGAACGTTTATTTATTTTAGAGTGGCAGTGCTCATATAGCTATACACTCATAGGAAGTTGGAACTCAAAATGACTGGAGGTGTTTTCTTATGGAATACCAATGGACAGAAAATCGTGGCAGTGCCTCTGTTATTTCCTGATATATGCAGCCAGTAAGTGAGGCTTCCTGCCAAGAGGGCACATTTGTAAAATCAGCCCTATATAAAGCTCACAGGCCAAATTTGTCTTACTTGCCTGTTTCATTCAGTTTGTGATGCATTTTTAAATTATTGAGATATAAGAATCTCTCATTATTGATTTCAAATTTGGAGTTTGTGATTGCTATGTTAAAAGTCTAATTCTGGGTGGCGAGGTGCTGCAGTGCACTAATGTAACAATGCACTGTGCCATGATGTAGGTACAACACTAGTTCACAACTGTGACTCCCCAAAGAGCAAGTTCCTGAGTGCCATTGTCAAAGATTTGAGAACAGCTTGCCTTCAGCCCTCCATGGTTTGTGAAGGCCACAGAAAACCAAATGAGTTGATCAAATAATACTAAATAAAGAGATACAGTGATATTAATCTTTTATGTACATCAAGGTAACTACTGGGAAGGTGGAATACTTTTGCAATTAGGACATCCTAGGGTAGATTTCCTGATTGGTAAGGCCCAATTTTCAGGCATAGAATGGGCACTACCGATTGGAAAATTGGGTGGAGATTTTGCAAGGGTAATTGTAATGGGTCCAAGAAGCACCCACTAACGTGCTGAGCAAAAAAAGCTAATAATCAGTGGTCCATAGATGTGTAAAGGAAGTAATGGGTGCCTTGTTTGCTCGAGCAAGTAATTCCATCTTTTTACTCTTAGACAACCAACAGCAACATGAAAGCACTGTACAATTTTATAGCATGGTAGGATTCCCAAAGGTGCAGGGGGTTATAGATTGTTCCCATTTTGCCCTACATGCCCCATTTTACAATGCTACTACCTACATGCCTCGGGACATCCTGAGGTCATGAAAGACGCTATATAAATGCAAGTCTTTCTTTCTAATTTGGCAACACAATGACAAAGTGTGTTAAATATCAATTACAAGCACTTTCAGGTCAGGTATAGAAGTTGCAATGTAAAGCTTCCAACATGCCTTCACCCCACCTCAGAAGAGAATCCACTGTTGAACCAGTGTGACATCTCTCTGCATCACATCGGCCACCCTTGTGACCTCTCTCAGCAAGACTGGCAATTTGGAGGTAATGCTACGGGATGTAAACCTCACACACTACGAATACAGCAATACAAAATCACACACCTCTGGCCAAGGGCTTGCTTAGATTTAAGAAGTGCATTACATTACAAAGAGTAGCCAGTCACAAACTTAAAAACCTCGTTCGCAGGCTCTGATTAATAAAAAATTATCAAAGAGGAATAGATGAGAGTAATACTTTAATCATTAGCACTGATGCTCAGCAAGCCTTTCCATGCTACTTCTAAAACTATGCACATTTCTTCAATTTATACATCAACATCTAATTAAATGAAAATTATATAGTAACATCCAATTCAGAATCTAATAAATAGGTACAAAAATCCCAACTTCTGTCAATTAGAGAGTTCTGGTCTTTTTAAATTCACTTGGGTACTGAACCAAAAAGATGGCTTTATTAATGCTTTGTTGTATTTTTCAAATTTAGATTCCTTATTAAGGTTCACTTTGCGATGACCACCCCCTTTCTCCTATGGCAATCACTTTCTGGATGGTGGGGGAGTTTTCCAGGATATTCCTGGTTGATCATTAACATGTCTCTTGGAACCATCACAGCACATCATAAATTGAACAGCAGGAATGGAAGTGCCCTGTAGCTTTGAAATGCAGCCTCTGCAAAGTATTCATAAAGAATGCTGTAGCTTTAAGGGTTTCAGTCAATACTGAGGTTTTCAAGGTTCCCATCAATCCAATTAGCAATTAACTCCCATCACCTTCCTGAGGAACCAAAGTGCCTAAATTATATAATTGCTTTAATAACATGTCTGAACTAAATGTCAGTCTCATCACTGCAGTAAACAAAATGGGGAATGTTTTGACAATCAGCTGGAGCAGCATCAACATGAACACGTGAGCAATCCATCCCTTACCTTCCGTTATCCTATACATGAAGAAAATTGTTCCAGAAATTTCTGAAGGGGCATCCCTTATCGTCCTCCCCAGCCCCCATTCATAATTTATCTGCTGCTTTGAAAATTGAGACATGATCTGATCGCTGAGGTTTTGGTGGCATTATCCACTGTGACTAACTTTCAAATAACAGTGATGGAGATTTGTAGAGTTTTATAAATCATTACACGATCAATTCCCTTGCTATTAAAACCCATTCACACCCTGTCATTTTCAAATCACCTACGCCTGCATGATGTAATCAGAAGTGGCCAGATCAACTTACAATCCTATTTAGATCCACAGAGGAACTGCAGGATGGAGCACACCCATTACAAATTTCATCTATGATTTTCTCAGTGGCATAGGGCTGCAGGTACAAATCCTTTTAGAGTGAATGGAGCAATGCCATTACAATATTTCAAACCTTTGTGCTGCTGGAATTTTTTTTTATTTCTATGTTTCCAGACTGCATTACGTTTTTGAGGCATTAAAGTAAAACTAATGAAAGCTGAAGGCTGCATTTGTAGCCATACAACTGGCCTGAATTCTCCACCACATCATATTTGCTTCAGATAATTTCCTCAGAGGTTTTCTGATATGACAGTTTGTTTTAATGCGGCACGTATTCAGTATGTTTAAAATTCGCAACAATTGCAACATGCTCTCCCAAAGATAAGGCAGTGTCCCTAGAAAATTGAATTGAGCAAAGTGCAGAGACAGTGTTAGCGTTTAAAGGGCTACTGTCCTCACAGAAACAAATGTTTGGAAAACCTCTCTTTTAGGGAGGAAGGAAAGCCGTACATCATTTCCACCATGAAGCCAACACAATGTTACATTTTAAAATAATAATGGCCCAGAAATTACTCAGCTTCAGATGCCGTTCGTCAATGGCATCCTCTCTCTCCACCGGCGAAGCCAGGGAGCAAGTTCGCCAATTCGCTAAAACCCGGAAATCGAGAAATTGCTCCCATTGGTTTGCTAGTGGTTTGACAGGTCCAAATTAAAGGGCCACGCTATACTACAATCAATAAAATCACTAAACATTCGTAAACTTACACATCTGCCCAGCTGGAAGGAAGATACTTACACCATCAAAAGGTACACTGGAAAATATCAGCCCTACACTACTTTTTAAAAGCATGATGACTGTTAATGACTGAGAAACAGCAACAAAAAAGTCAAATTTTTAAAATGTGGAATGTCATACTACTCTTACTTTAATATTTTTTGATCATTAAAAAAAATTAAAAATTAAAAATATAAAAACTTTTTTTTTACTTTTAACTTCTGTAAGTTTCATTAAACTAAAATTATTTGCTTGGCTTTTTATAATAAGACATGTTAAATTTTTATTTAAACTAACATACAGAAGTTAACTGTAAGGGAATGATCTCTAGTTGCCTGCTTGTGGACGTGACTTCTCTTCTTGACAGATTCTGGGGGCGTGGCTTCCATTCCCACAGAGTCTATCAGTATGAAGGAACCTGCGCTGATTTAACAGTGCTGAACTTAGAAAAAATTGAAGAGGGAGCAAGTGGACGTCGGAGACCACGAGGTAAGTATTTTCGTAGTGTTTGTCCGCAGGATGTGCGGACAGCCTTGCCAAGCCGGTCTGAGCAAGTTCTGGGAGCCCATTGTATTTCATTGTGCCATTACTTTTTTCAGGAAATGAAAAAAAAAGTTTTGTGAAACACATTATCATGATCACTGTGGGGCTACTTTTGACTTTGTGTGATAGTGTGAAATGGGTGATATCAATTCAGCCGCCCGTTATACACCTCTCCCGATTTAGGCAGCTGAATTGATATTGCCCGCTTTACTTTATCGCACAAAGTCAAAATTATCCCGTGTCCCTTTTAAAGTATTGGCAGATTTTAATATTGTAATGTTTACTGACCCAGCGAATTCCCATTGATTAACTGTTGGTTATTTCTATGTAAATTTCAGTGATGACATCATGGTGTTTAAGCCTTTAGTCTGGATGTCATCACATATTGATGTGAGGCTATTGGTGTTCACAATTATATCCAAATTAAAGTGAAGGCAGAGCCTAATAAAAAACAGTGCACATTCTAAAAAATGGTCTGATCTCAAAGCTGGAGTCTCATCTTGGAATTCAGTTGTAAATCATCTGAACAACTGGCTGAATCCTTTGAGTAGATTAATGCTTTGTGACCACTCCTATTCATCCAATAATGAGATTTTGGGAAGACACTGAAAATATATTTTCCCATGTACAGGATAATATTTGGAAGGCCAACTGTACTCCCATTGTAATCAATGGGAGGGGCAGGGGATCTGGATGGAATCTCCCCCATAATAATGGATAATTCAAAATAAAGTAAGGTATGTCTTAGAAAATACAAATTGCTGCATAAAATTCCTGAAGCATCCAAAAGGATGGTTTGTCAACTAAGATGAAGTTTTAATACATTGGGTAGATCATGAAAGGTCTCTGTGCATTCAGTCCTCGTGATTGAAATCTGCTCTTGGATCCAAAATTGCAGTTCAGTCAATAATTTCCTGGTGTTTTCCTCCATCTACTAATTTTACTAAAAAAGGTGTGAGAATAAAGCAGGGAGGACTGTATTATATTTGTATCTATCTTTTCGCTAAAATTAGCAAACAGAGAAAATACATCACATCAGATTAGATGTAGCGGATATGCGGCTAACATAAAAAGGCACCCAAAAGTCTTTTATAAACATATAAATCGTAAAAGGGTAGTCAACGGAAGGGTGGGGCCGATTAGGGACAAAAAAGGAGATCTTGTGGCGACAGAGGGAATGGCTGAGGTAATAAATTAATACTTCGCATCGGTCTTCACTAAGGAGGATGCTGCCAATGTAACAGTAATGGAGGAGGCAGTAGCGATATTGGATAGGATAAAAATAGGTAAAGAGGAGGTACTTAAAAGGTCGGCAGTACTCAAAGTAGAGAAGTCACCCGGTCCAGATGGGATGCATCTTAGGCTACTGAGGGAAGTAAGGGTGGAAATTGTGGAGGCTCTGGCCACAGTCTTCCAATCCTCCTTAGATATGGGAGTGGTGCCAGTGGACTGGAGGATTGCAAATATTATACCACTGGTCAAAAAAGGGAGAGGGATAAACCCAGCAATTACAGGCCTAACGATGGTGGGGAAACTTTTAGAGACAATAATCTGGGACAAAATTAATTGCCACTTTGAAAAATATGGGCTAATAAATGAAAGTCAGTACAGATTTGTTAAAGGAAAATCATGTTTGACTAACTTGATTGAGTTCTTTGATGAAGTAACTGAAAGGGTTACGGTTGATGTGGATATGGACTTTCAAAGGCATTTGCTAAAGTACCCCATAATAGACTTGTTAGCAAAATTGAAGCCCATGGGATTAAAGGGACATGGCAACGTGGATACAAAATTGGCTAAGGGACAGAAAGCAGAGAGTAATGGTGAACGGTTGTTTTTCAGATTGGAGGGAAGTTAACAGTGGTGTTCCCCAGGGGTTGGTATTAGGACCATGGCTCTTTTTGATTATATATTAATGACTTGGGTATGGAGGGTATAATTTCAAGTTTGCAGATGACCCAAACTCGAAAATATAGCAAACAACATGGAGGATAGTAATAGACTTCAGGAGGACATAGACAGACCGGTGAAATGGACAGACACATGGTAGATGAAATTTAACAAAGCGAAGTGTGAAGTGATACATTTTGGTAGGAAGAATGAGGAGAGGGAATATAAACTAAAGGGCACAATTTTAGAGGGGGTGCAGGAACAGAGGGACCTGGGGATGTATGTGCACAAATCTTTGAAGGTGGCAGGACAGGTTGATCAGGCTTTATTAATAGAGGCATAGAGTACAAAAGTAAGGACAATATGCTAAACCTTTATAAAACACTGGTTAGGCCTCAGCTGGAGTATTGTGTTCAATTCTGAGCACTACACTTTAGGAAGGGTGACAAGGCTTTAAGAGAGGGTGCAGAAGAGATTTACTAGAATGATATCAGGGATGAGGGACTTCAATTATGTGGAGAGACTGGAGAAACTGAAGCACAGGGCGAACAGAGTGGATCGTGAACCGAGTGGGAACTTGAGAATTTGGTGAGAGTGGGAATCTGTGGTAAAGTAATGGATGAATTGAAATTAAAATTTAGTTTAAAATTTAACTTAGAACTTTAAAAGAAACTGCAAGTTAGTTAACGGTTAACAGAAACTGCAAGTCAGTGGCAGTTAACAGTCAATCAGCTTTAAGCGATTGCCTGACTAGGGGGTAAATTCTGTGAGCTGGAAGCTGATTGAGCAATTGTAACTGGTGTTCTCAAAAAGTGTATAAATTAGAAGATTATCAGCTGAATTACAGAGTGAAGATAGTCGATTGTGAACCAAGTGGGAACTTGAGAATTTGGTGAGAGTGGGAATTAGGTGTAAAAGGAGAAGGAGGGGCTAAATCTTTTAAAAAAGCAAATTAAAAAAAACAATACAGACTAAAAAGTAATTATCTATAAATAAATATAGATGAAAATATGGCAGAGCAGGTTGTGTGTTTGGATTGTAGTAGGTTGGAGTTTGTGGACAGTGAGAATGTCCCGAGCAAATATATCTGCAGTAGATGTCTCCGCCTCGAATCTCTCCGGCTCAGAGTCATTGAGCTGGAGTGTGAGTTGGAGACACTCCGATACATGAGGGAGGGGGAGGAGTATCTGGACAATTTGTTCCAGACTTCGGTCACACCTCAGAGAGGTACAGGATCAGAATGGGGTTGGTGTGACCGATACAGAGTAAGGAGAACCCAGGTGAGATAGAGAATGAAGATCTGCAGAACTGATCCTATCCAATAGGTACAATGTACATGTTACCTGTGAAGCTACATGTTTGAAGGACAGCCAGAATGCTGACCATGGCACCTTGGAGCAGGAGGCTGTCCAATGGGAGGAGGAGGAGAAGTATGATGTGGTAGTTGTAGGGGATTCAATAATTAGGGAGACAGATAGCATCCTTTGTAAGCAGGATCGAGATTCTCACATGGTATTTTGCCTACCTGGTGCCCGGGTGAGGGACATCTTGAATCGGCTTGAAAGGATATTGGAGAGGGAGGGGGTTCATGTTGGGACTAACAACATAGGAAAGAGTAGGCAAGAGGACCTGTTCAGAGAGAAACAGGAACTAAATTTTTTTTAAAACAGGACCTCTGGATTACTACCCGAGCCACGTGCAAATTGGAGTAGGGATAAGCAGATTAGGGAGGTGAATGCTTGGCTGAAGGAGTGGTGTGGGAAAGAGGGGTTCCATTTCATGGGACACTGGCACCCGTACTTGGACAGGAAGGAACTGTACCGTTGGGACAGGCTCCGCCTGAATCGGGCGAGAACCAGGGTCCTAGCGGAAGGGATAAATAGAGTGGTCACTAGGACTTTAAACTAGTACATGGGGGAGAGGGCTCAGGTGGAAAGGGTAGCATAAATAATAATTCTAAAACAAATGAAAAGGCAGAGAGTAGAGTAATAGTCAGAAATGATGCTTTGGACACTACAGGTAAAAGGAAAACTAAAAGATGTAAAGTAATTAAATCAGGAGAGAGAAATAAGAAATGTGTGAGAAAAACAACATTAGAGCAGAAAGACAGGTTAGGCACGTGGCCCAAATAAGCGTTCCTTATACAAACACACAAAGTATGAGGAACAAATTGAATGAATTGCAGGTGCAAATTCAACTTGGAGGGTATGACATGGTAGCCATTACTGAGACATGGCTGCAAGACAGTCAGGACTGGGAATTGAATATACCAGGTTATAAGGTCCATAGGAAGGATAGGGAAACTGGTAAAAGGGGAGGAGTAGCCTTAGTGGTTAAGGATGAAATTACTTCAATGATAAGAAAGGATATAACGAGAGGTAAGCAGGCAGTAGAGACTTTATGGATAGAATTAAGACATAGAAAAGTATTTAAGACTGTAGTGGGAGTTGTGTTCGGGCCCCCTGGTAGCAGCTGTGAAGTGGTAGAATGTTTAAATGCAGAGATTAGACAAGCATGTTGCATTGGCAGAGTGGTTTTAACTTTCATATAGATTGGGATAAGCAGACGAGCTCATGTCAGAAAGGTAATGGATTTCTTGAGTGTGTTCAGGACAGCTTTCTGCAACAATATGTCCTAAAACCAACAAGGGAGCAGGCCATATTAGATTTAATAATGAGTAATGAGCCAGATTTAGTTAACAGCCTAACAATGCATGAACATTTATCTAATAGTGATCATAATATGATTGAGTTCAATGTTGTGTTTGAAAGGGAGAAACTCATAACAGCTGCTCAGATTCTAAATTTAGATAAGGCCGACTACAAACAGGAGGAGACAGAGACTGTCCACAGTAAACTGGGCAAATGTGTTAATGGGTAAAATGACAGAAGATCAGTGGGAGGTGTTCAAAAAAGAACTTAATGTGATACAGAACCAGTTTATACCCCTAAGTGGCCAGAGCTCTACTTGCCAAAAAAAAAGCCATGGATGACAAAAGAGGTAAGGGACAACATAAAACTAAAAGAAAAAGCATACAAAAATGCAAATAATAACAGATGCTGATGACTGGGTGAGGTACAAAGGGTGACAAAACAGATAGTAAGAACTACAAAAATGGAATATGAAAAGAAACTTGCAAGGGATATCAAAATCAACACAAAAAAATGTTACAACTATATCAGAAAAAAGGTGGTCAAGAGCAATGTGGGCCCCTTAAAAACTGATAATGGTGAGATTGTAAATGAAAATAAGGAAATGGCAAACATATTAAATAATTACTTTGCATCAGTATTTACAGTAGAGGAAGAGGATAGCATATCGGATGCCCCAAGGAAACTAATTTTGAATCAGGGACGGGGACTCACCATAATTAACGTAAGCAAATTAACAGTAATGAAGAAAATAATGGCACTGAAGAGTGACAAATCCCCAGGACCAGATGTTTCCAACTCAGGGCCTTAAAGGAAATAGGTGAGAACTTTGCAGATGCCCTAACTATAAGCTTCCAAAGTTCTCTCAATTCAGGAACCGTTCCTTTAGATTGGAAAATTGCACACGTCACTCCACTATTTAAGAAAGGTGACAGAGGGAAACCAAAGAATTATAGACCAGTTAGCCTGTTATCGGGAAATTACTAGAGTCTATAATTAAGGATAGAGTGACTGAACAACTTGAAAATGTTTAGCTGATCAGAGAAAGCCAGCATGGATTTGTAAAGGGCAGGTCATGCGAGACGAACCTGATTGAATTTCTTGAAGAGGTGACTAAAGTAGTGAACAGGGGAATGTCTGTGGATGTTGTTTATATGGACTTCCAGAAGGCATTTGATAAAGTCCCTCATAATAGACTGTTAGCTAAAGTTGAAGTTCATGGAATTGAGGACAAATTATTGACCTGGTTAGGAAACTGGCTGAGTGGCAGGAGACAGAGAATAGGGATAATGGGCAGGTACTCAAATTGGCAGGATTTGACTAGCGATATCCCACAAGGATCTGTGTTGGGACCTGAACTATTCACTATATTTATTAACGACTTAGATGATGGGATAGAGAGCCCTATATCCAAGTTTGCTGAACATACAAAGATAGGCAGCATTATAAGTAGTGTACATGGAAGCCAAAGATTACAGAAATATTAATAGATTAAGTGAATGGGTAAGACTGTAGCAAATGGATTTCAATGTAGGCAAGTGTGAGGTCATCCACTTTGGACCTAAAAAGGATAGATCAGAGTACTTTCTAAATGGTGAAAAGCTCGAAAGAGTGGAGGTCCAAAGAGACTTAGGGGTTCACGTACACAGATCATTAAAATGTCATGGACAGGCACAGAAAATAATCAAAAAGGCTAATGAAATGCTGACCTTTATAACTAGAGGACTAGAGTGCAAGGGGGAAGAAGATATTCCACAGCTATACAAAGCCCTGGTTAGACCACACCTGGAGTACAGTTCTGGGCATCGCACCTTAGGAAGAATATAATGGACTTGGAGGGAGTGCAGCGTAGATGTACTAGAATGATACCTCGGCTCCAAGGATTAAATTACGAGGAGAGATTACACAAACTAGGGTTTTATTCCTTGGAATTTAGAAGATTAAGGGGTGACTTGATCGAAGTTTTCAAGATATTAAGGGGAACTGATAGTTCCTCTCTATCTACCCTATGATGCTCTAATTCCGTTTTTAGAAGATTAAAAATAGCATAGTTCACAGAACAGGTAGCATTCAAATTTCCTAAGCTTTTTTTCCAAGTATAGAATTTTGAAAAGCAAAATTTCAGAAGAATAAAACGTAAAGTTTACCAAGTTATTGTTTCCCTGGTATCCCATGTGACCCCCAGATCGAATATACAAAAAGAACAGACAAAAACACATGGAGATGACATCAAGAGATTTTGAGATGAAAACAAGCCTGCTTTTACCAGTGTTACCAATCTGTTGGCACTTCTTCACCACTATGCCAGCACTGCATAGACAATGACAATAATCTGCATGTGAAACAGTGGAGAAACGATCAGTATACCAGCTTCCTTTGGTTGTGAAACCCCAAACCATGCCCTTGGTGTAGTCGGGGCACTTCCAAACCACCCACATGTTGCATAAGACTACATTCCATTCATTTAATTTGATCCAAATTTCTAACATCATTGTTCGGCACTGGCTGCCATGAATGATGTCATTAAGTATATAGGCTCTGGTTATGGACCTTTTGGAGTCTTCAGTTGATCCTAATACATGGGAACAGTGTGGGCAATAAATGAGCAGAACACTTTTTGATTAGAACAGCTCAGCTATATTGTGCGTGCTGTTTGAAATATCAGTTTCTTCATCCATGTGATCCGAGTTCAACATCTTTAAACTCTTTCCTGTTTCAAATGCCTGGCTAGCCACATCAATCACAAAACATGGAGTGCAGTGATGTCTAACTACATTACAAAAGGTCTCAGACATAGTATTGATATAAATACAGTAGGAATCAATGTAATAGGTTTTGTTTAATAAGGACAATCTGATAAATGAAGCTATGTAATTTTCACAACATTTCTGTATTAGACAAGTTCAACTGTGTTGCAAAGAGCAAACAAAGCAGAAAGCAGTCACCAATACCAGGATCAGGTGGTATGCAGTACTTGGAGTTCCAACTTTCTGTATTATGGAGTAGAAGGACACATCTGCACTTCTCCATGTTACATTCTCTGTTTCATTGAGGAGAGAGGACATACCGAAGTTGAAGGAGTCACCACAGATGGAAAAGAAAAATCAGACAGAATGATCACTCTTATCAACAATATTGAAGAAGCCTGGGAGCAGATCGAATGCCTTGGTTAGAATGCGGTGCATGTAACGGACAGATTTAACTGTGGGAAAAAAAGAAAATATCTTTAAATGACAGTAAAAGGATCACATAATTTTGGAGGCTCTGCTTCCAACTGAAATTAAGAGGAAACAAGTTCCAACAAATTTAGGAACATAATAGCAAGAGTAGGCCATTCAGCCCCCCGAGCCTGTTCTGCCATTCAATTAGATCATGGCTGATCTGTATCTTAACTCCATTTACTCACCTTAGGTCCATATCCTTTAATGCCCTTACCTAACAAAAATAGCCACATTCTAGACAGTGCACTCTCTTACTTTCTTGTGAGAATAGAAAGATTATTATTGACACCAAAGTCGTCATACTGCAAAACATAGGCAATTTTAGAAATATCAGTGCTGCCACAGAACCAATGATTCCTACCACTGTAACCCCCCTCCCCCATTAACAGGGCACCAGCTTGCTTTGTCACCACTGGCACTCGATTGCTAAGAAAAACTATTCATGCCTACAGAGTCAATATGCAAACCTGGAAATAAGTTATTTTATTTAAATTAATTTTAAGAGAACTTTTTCATCTTTAAAAAGTACAGTAAGACAGGAATCTACTGCTCGAGGGCAGGGGTGCCCAATATGATGGCGTCACAAAACGTACCATATTATCTTTCTAATAACAAGGCTTTGGAGCACTTTCAATGATGTGACCTTGTACTGCATCTTTCAGATGGCTTGAAAACATAATTATAAAAATTGTGACAGTTCCATGGCCGCCTTTCAAACAGCTCTGGACTGGGCCGTCTATATTTTTATTTTCCAATATATATTTCAATTATTTTTTGTGGTGTGGAGGAGAATAATGAAGAAGACAACATTTTCATTCCCCATCCATAATTTTCCTCACTCTTCTTCAGAAGATCCTGACTCATGGGCACTACAGTCCTATCATGCCAGCTGTTACCAGGTGTCAGCCATGACTCAGTGGATAGCACTCTCGCCTCAGAAGGTCATGGGATCAAGTCCCATTCTAGAGACTTGAGTACAAAAATCTAGGCTGACATTCCAGCGCAGTGCTGAGGAAGTGCTGCACTGTCAGAGGTGCCGTCTTTCGGATAAGACATTAAACTGAGGTCCCGTCTGCCCTCTCAGGAGGATGTAAAAGATCCCATGGCACTATTTTGAAGAAAAGCAGGGGAGCTCTCCGTGGTGTCCTGGCCAATATTTATCCCTCAACCAACATCACGAAAACAGATTATCTGGTCATTGTCTCATTGCTGTTTGTAGGAGCTTGCTGTGCGCAAATTGGCTGCCGTGTTTCCTACATTACAACAGAGACTACACTTCAAAAGCACTTCAAAAGCACTTTGGGACGTCCTGAGGTCATGAAAGGCGCTATATAAATGTAATTTCTTTCTTTACATTGCCCAAGAGGCCATTCTTCATGTGTGAACCTGGACAGTGTCTTCAAGCTACTTCCTCATGGGCATCATCATCGCCAAGCATACTCCTGTCCTCACATTGTATCCACACACATGCACTTTCTAACAGGAGGCACTTGGTAGTGATCAGAACCCTGGTTGATTTTGTTTCCATCTCTGGCCCAGGGGCACTGGGGCCAATTGTAACATACCTAGAACCACTCTGACGGAAATCAGCAACAATAATAAAGACTGGAGATTGAACCTCATCCACAAAATTCCACATTGAGCAGTACATTTATCAACTAAGCCTTTGGGGCAGCTCAATGCCCCCATTTTAAATCAAAAGTTCCACATGATCACGTTTTAAACTTATTCAGAACTTAAGCATCTTGCTACTTCCTGGCTTCCCAGTTTTGTGACTGACAGATGCCTGGACGACTCACAAATCAATAATTAACTTAAAAAACCCTCTCGTACTTCATTCTTGGCAACTTTAATATTCCTAAAATTGTTATGATGCCAATTTTTCCTTCTAATTTATTAGTGTGAAATAATAATTCAAACACTACAGCACTTGAGTAATAGCCTCATCTTTCTGCATTTTAATGGAAGTGGCTGTGAGACTCTTCCAAGCAAATGGACAAATTGCCAGCTCTGTATCACCTTTCATATTTCAGGTACTTGCCCTTGGACAAGTGGGGGGAGATTCACCTCATGAACCAATAACTGTGATAAACTGACTTTTGCACCTACCAAACATCAGTGGACAACTGAAAAGTGGCACATTTGATAAAGGTTGAAAACCTCACCAAATTTAATTAGTCACCGATTACACATCAATGAGACAAAGCTGTTTTCACTGGTAGCTGCAGGCTACTGAAGTGTGCCAGCACCTTGGTCTGCACAAAATCTATTACATGGTCATACAGTTTCACAAAAGTCACATTATAAATCTGACATTTTAATATGCAAGTTACAATTTTTAAAAATTATTTTAATTCCAAACCCTTTTTTTAACCAAATCTACAGTCAAAAGGTTGCATCAATCATCTTAGAAACATGAGAAAAAAATTAAATCTAACTAAATCTGAATCAGTTCCATAACAGAAAAATAAATCATTTAAAATGTGAGTGGTGTAACACTTGCACAATTTCTTGACGGGGATAAAACTTGAGTGAGTAAAGGAACTAACATGACCCATTATCAGCAATTCCGGAACAATGTAAGCATTTTAATTCAAATAACATCTGATGAGAGACTCGCAGTGCAATTTAAAACTGCTGCTTCAGTGCAGGAAATGTTACCCATGACTGTTTCTACAGGAACTTTTCCTTTTAATTTTCAGCTTACACTAGACAGCTTCAGCAGGACATGTTGAAATCTGTTGGAGACGGCAAAATGTGAAAGAAAACTGATGTTTGTAATTTGAGTTGGCTTTATGAGACAATGGTGAAGAAAGCCAGCAGCATGGGTGATTTTTTTCGAGGTGGTAATTTACCCTGTAATCCTTTTCTCTGCAATTCATTCTGTCCTCCAGCCCAGTGACAGCAGTCATTTCTCAGTCCTGCTATTCAACTTAACCTCTCTGTTATATGTGAAGGAAAAAGTAAGTGACTATTGGAACAAGATTTATTGGCTAATAAACTATAAGCTGAAGGAACATTGAATGGAGTAAGGAGATGCAGCCATACATTGCGGATGAATTGATATAGATAAAGAAATATATACTGTACAACCATATATGCATACATATTCACACACAAGATACACTACAGGAGGTAGTACAATATAAATTGATTTCCTTGAGTGAGTGAAGCCTGATAATTCATGAGTTACAGCCTGGCTCACAAGTGGAAATCAATTTTCTATCCTGATGACTCCCACAGTGTATCCTTTGTACAGTATGCATGTCTATGTATATATGTGTATGTTTTTTTTATATATATAGCTCACACATATATTCTACTATGTTATATATTGCATCCTCTATATGGGTATGTGTATGCATATACATGCCTCACGTTTTGTCAGTAGTCTATCTTCTGTACAGCATATGCATATGTGTATTCATGTATATACCTTTCCCTGTATTCCATGGTATCCTGTAGTGTTTTCTCTATATATGCACACTAATCCTATATATCCTAATGTCTCCTGTTGGGTATCCTTTCTGTATACGCAAAATAATCATTTTATTTTACATGCCTTTTATATTAAAATATCGTAAAGCGTTTCACACATTGAATTACCTTTTAAAGTTCAGCGGTTGTTATTCTAAGCATGAACTTATGTATTTGGCTACAGAGGTTCAACGTCCATAAATATAACAACCTCTATCATATACGGGATCAGAGCCAGAATGACCTTTAATACGAGATATGTGTGCAAACTAATCCCAATACTGAAAAAACAATGAAGCATATGATCTGAAAAGGGAACATTAATAGGATAGAGTCCTGAACATGCATAAAGTGGTTAGATCCTATTTTTTCAATCTAATATGTGGCATGAGGAGTGGCACATTGAACCACTGCCACTCTGAACACTGCAAGGAATGAGGATGCAAGCAGTGAGAGAAGCAGGGGTTAGGCCAGTAAGATCAATTAATTGTAAAAATAATTCATGCCAGAGTTGTTGTTTTTGCTGAATTTCACAAACAGGCTTCAATTTGATTTTTTATTAAACTCATGATTAAATGGATTTTTTATAGGGGGCGTTTTACTATCCTCATCTGGTAATGTTTGATTATTTTTCAGTGACAGCAATCAGAAATCAAGTACTTCATAAAGTTAAGTAAAGCCCCTGGAAATGGAGACATGCACAATAAGATTGGGCCTGCAGGTAGAATGATGTACGTCTGCAAGATGTATATGTTAAATGATGTGACGATAAAAAGGATGGTACTATGTTTGCCCATGTAACACATCATACGGACTCATCTTTTTTTTTAAAAAAACTGTGTGTCTCAGTTAGGGGATAGGTTTATAATTCATATATAGGTCAATAACTTTGTTTAAAAAGCACAGAAAATGTTGAAATGTAAAGCATATAAACTGGATATCCATTTAACTTTAAAAATACCACATTGTGCGAAACCAATCACTTGGCTTGGGAGTGGAATTAAAATAAACCCTTGTGACATGAAAATGCTGAAAAGACTCAGCGAGCCAGGCAGTATCTGTCAAGAAGGGAAAATGATTAATATTTCAGACATGGCTCTTAATCTCCACCAATGTGTTCAGGAGGGACTGAGTGGAGGGCATGGACTGAAGAGAGAAAAATCAGAAAATGCTGGAAACACTCAGCAAATCAGGTAGCATCTGTGGAGAGAGAAACAGAGTTAACGTTTCAGGTCGGTGACCTTTCATCAGAACTGGAAGAAGTTCGAGATTTAACAGTTTGTAAGAAAATACGGAGCCAGAGAAAAAAGGGGGGGTGGGAGAGAGGGGGAGGAAAGAACAAAAGGGAAGATCTGTGATAGGGTGGAGGGCAGGCGTCATTAAATGACAAAAGGGATGATGGTGCAAAGCAAAAGGCGGGGAGGGGAGTTGATAACGAGACAATAAAGAAACAAGAGATCGATCCAGAGGAGTAAATGGCAACAGCAGTACCATTACCAGCACCTGCTGTCCAAGAAAATGAGAACGGTGATTATGATCTGAAGTTGTTGCACTCAATGTTGAGGCCGGAACGGTTGTAAAGTGCCTAATCGAAAGATGAGGTGTTGTTCCTTGAGCTTGCATTGAGCTTCACTGGAATAGTGTAGGAGGCCGAGGGCAGGGAGGTCAGAGTGGGATGGAGAATTAAAGTGGCAAGTGACCAAAAGCTCAGGGTCACGCTTGCGGACTGAACAGAGGTTTTCAGCACAGCGATCACCCAATCAGCAAAGCGATCGTTAAAAAATCAGTGTGCTCTCACAAACCGCCAAGTGATCGGCAGAGAAGCAGTTTATGTGCCCTCACAAGAGACTGGTGCATGATTCGGAGGGCGGTGGGGAGGAAATCAATAAACCATGATTTATTCCAACTCAAACACTGGAACTTAGCATACTGGGAAGTTGCCCAACAGCACCATGACCTGATTGAGGTTAAGAGTCATGAGCCTAGAAATTGGGCCGCACAGCACCTGTTTTCAGGCACTACATGGCCACCTAGGGACCCAAAATGGCGGGATCGATGTACGCGCTCAATTCCGACCGTAAGTGCATCACCTGGCATTTTGGTGCAGGAGGTAGTGCTCGCAATAGGATCGCAAACCAGCAGCATTTAAAGTGAAAAATGATTTATGCAGATGAGGGTCATCTGCTGTGTGCAGGATGCACTCACCATTTTGGCCCACCACAGCGAATTGGATGTCAAGTGCTGACCTTGCTCGTCATGATGAGACGCTAACCAGCATGAAGACCCCCTTCCCAGCGATATTTAAAAGGATCATGCAGTATTTACAGGTTAGTAGCTGGTTCACTACTGACTACTGTTTCACTTCCAGCTATATTTTGCTGTGTTCTACCTCTCTTCAGCGTTCACTTTCTCTACATAGAGAGAGGTTTGGCTGACTTCGCACTGCTGTTGTTGTTAGTCTCACAGATAGTCTGTTTGCAAACATGGGTGGTCTGGTGGGGCTGCCTCTGAGTATACAGCACAATTGGGAGCACAAAGGAAGACACTACAAAGCAGGACAAGCTGCCAGAAGAGAGAGGAGGAGGAGGAGGAGGGCACTCAACAGGAGGCCATATCCGCAGAGGGTCTTCAGGGAGCAATTCTCCTACCTTAACTTCACTAACGAGTAATGTATGAGGCACCTTCCCCAAGGAGGTTGTTACCGAGCTCTGTCAGCTTCTGCAGCCACAACTACAGCCTCAAACCAGGGAATGGACAGCACTGCCTGTGGCCGTAAAGGTCACCGTCGCCCTCAACTTTTATGCCATGGGCTCCTTTCAGGCTACAACAGGTGACATCAGCAATGTCTCACAGTTTGCAGTGCACCAATGTATCAGGCTCTCTACACCAAGAGAAACACTTACATATCCTTCCCTATTCACAGAGAAGCAGGACGAGAGAGTATGAGGTTTCGCCCACATGCCAGGCACCCCCATGGCGCAAGATGCCATTGACTGCACACGCATTGCCTTGCATGCTCCACTTCAGCACCCTGGAATATTGACCAGTCAAAAGGGATTCCACTCCCTCAACGCACAACTGGTTTGAGACCACAGGCAGCGTATCATGAAAGTCTGTGCCCTGCTATCCCGGCAGCAGTCACGACTCCTTCATCCTGCGCCAGTCCTCTGTGCTGCCTTTATTCATAAAATCATGGAAAGTTACAGCACAGAAAGAGGCCATTCGGGCCATTGTGTCCATGCCGGCTGAAAAAGAGCTATCCAGCTTATTCCCACTTTCCAGCGCTTGGTCCGTAGCCCTGTAGGTTACGGCACTTTAAGTGCACATCCAAGTACTTTTTAAATGAGTTGAGGGTTTCTGCCTCCACCATCCTTTCAGGCAGTGAGTTTTAGACCCCCACAACTCTCTGGGTGAAAAAATTTCTCTTCAGATCCCCTCTAATCCTTCTACCAAATACTTTAAATCTATGCCCCCCGGGTCACTGACCCCTCTGCTAAGGGAAATAGGTCCTCCCTATCCACTCTATCTAGTCCAGTCATAATTTTATACACCTCAATTAAATCACCCCTCAGCCACCTCTGTTCCAAAGAAAACAACCCCAGCCTATTCAATCTTTTCTCAGAATTAAAATTCTCCAGCACTGGCAACATCCTCGTAAATCTCCTCTGTACCCTCCCTAGCGCAATCACATCTTTCCTGTAATGTGGTGACCAGAACTGTATGCAGTACTCAAGCTGTGGCCTAAGCAATGTTTTATACAGATCTAGCATAACCTCCCTGCTCATTTATTCTATGCCTCGGCTAAAAAAGGAAAATATCCCATATGTCTTTTTAATCACCTGCCCTGCTACTTTCAAGGATCTGTGGACATGCACTCCAAGGTCCCTTTGTTCCTCTACACCTCTCAGTATCCTCCCATTTATTGTGTACTCCCTTGCCTTGTTTGCCCTCCCCAAATGCATTACCTCACACTTCTCTGGATTGAATTCCATTTGCCACTTTTCTGCCCACCTGACCAGTCCATTGATATCTTCCTGCAGGATACAGCTTTCCTCCTCACTATCAACCACAAGGCCAATTTTTGTATCATCTGAAAACTTCTTGATAAAGCCCCCCACATTCAAGTCCAAATCATTAATATATACCACAAAAAGCAAGGGACCTAGTACTGAGCCTTGTGGGACCCCACTGGAAACAGCCTTCCAGTCGCAAAAACACCCGTCAACCATTACACTTTGCTTCCTGCCACTGAGCCAATTTTGGATCCAACTAGCCATTTTCCATTGGATCCAATGGGCTTGTACTTTTTTGACCAGTCTGCCATGTGGGACCTTGTCAAAATCCAATTACACTACATCAAACGCATTACCCTCATCGACCCTCCTTGTTACCTCCTCAAAAAATTCAATCAAGTTAGTCAGACATGACGTTCCTTTACAGATACAGAACTGGTTTATACCCCTGAGGGGCAAGAACTCTACTGGCCAAAAAAAACAGCCATGGACAACTAAAGAGGTAAGGGACAGTATAAGACGTAAGGAAAGGACATACAAAAAGGCAAAAAATAGCACAGATTCTGGCGAATGGGAAAGATACAAAGATCAACAAAGGGTCACTAAACAGATAGTAAGAGCTACAAAAAGAGAGTATGAAAAGAAAATTGCAAGGGATATCCAAACCAATACAAAGAACTTTTATAGTTATATTAGGAAAAAGAGGGTGGTCAGGAACAGTGTTGGCCCCTTAAAAACTGAAAGTGGGGATATTGTCATTGACAATGGGGAAATGGCGGACATGTTGAATAATTACTTTGCGTCAGTATTTACAGTAGGAAAAGAGGATAGCGTGCCGGAAATCCCAAGAAAACTAATATTGAATCGGGGACAGGG
Organism: Heptranchias perlo; assembly: GCF_035084215.1. Lineage (NCBI taxonomy): Eukaryota > Metazoa > Chordata > Chondrichthyes > Hexanchiformes > Hexanchidae > Heptranchias > Heptranchias perlo. The sequence goes on from NC_090325.1 coordinate 176,769,867, forward strand.
ACTCGATAAAATTAACATAAGTAAAGCAACAGTAATGAAGAAAATAATAACTTTAAAGAGTGACAAATCCCCAGGACCAGATGGTTTCCATCCCAGGGTTTTAAAGGAAGTTGGTGAGCAGATTGCAGATGCCCTAAGTATAATCTTTCAAAGTTCTCTAGATTCAGGAACTGTCCCTCTAGATTGGAAAATTGCTTTTTAAGAAACGAGTAAGAGGGAAACCGGGGAATTATAGACCAGTTAGCCTAACATCTGTTGTGGGGAAATTGCTGGAGTCTACGATTAAGGATAGGGTGACTGAACACCTCGAGAATTTTCAGTTAATCAGGGAGAGCCAGCATGGATTTGTGAAAGGTAGGTCATGCCTGACAAACCTGATTGAATTTTTTGAAGAGGTGACTAAAGTAGTGTCAGGGGAATGTCAATGGATGTTATTTATATGGACTTCCAGAAGGCATTTGATAAGTTCCCACATAAAAGACTGTTAGCTAAGTTAGAAGCCCATGGAATCAAGAGAAAAGTACGGACTTGGTTAGGAAATTAGCTGAGCGAAAGGCGACAGAGAGTAGGGATAATGGGTAAGTATTCACATTGGCAGGATGTGACTAGTGGAGTCCCGCAGGGATCTGTCTTGGGGCCTCAATTATTCACAATATTTATTAACGACTTAGATGAAGGCATAGAAAGTCTCATATCTAAGTTTGCCGATGACACAAAGATTGGTGGCATTGTAAGCAGTGTAGATGAAAAATAAAATTACAAAGCGATATTGATAGATTAGGTGAATGGGCAAAACTGTGGCAAATGTAATTCAATGTGGACAAATGTGAGGTCATCCACTTTGGATCAAAAAAGGATAGAACAGGGTACTTTCTAAATGGTAAAAAGTTAAAAACTGTGGATGTCCAAAGGGACTTAGGGGTTCAGGTACATAGATCATTGAAGTGTCATGAACAGGTGCAGAAAATAATCAATAAGGCTAATGGAATGCTGGCCTTTAAATCAAGAGGACTAGAGTACAAGGGGGCAGAAGTTATGCTGCAGCTATGCAAAACCCTGGTTAGACTGCACCTGGAGTACTGTGAGCAGTTCTGGGCACCGTACCTTCGGAAAGACATATTGGCCTTGGAGGGAGTGCAATGTAGGTTTACTAGAATGATACCCGGACTTCAAGGGTTAAGTTACGCACTGGCTAAAAAGTTCTCCTGAATGCAATTTAATAATTCTGCGCCCTCTATACCTTTTACACTGATTATATCCCAGTTAATATTAGGATAGTTGAAATCCCCTACTATTACTGCCCTATTATTATTGCATTTCTCAGAAATTTGTCTACATATTTGCTCCTCTATCTCCCTCTGACTGTTTGGGGGTCTATAGTACACTCCCAGCAGTGTGATTGCCCCTTTTTTGTTCTTTAGCTCAACCCATATGGCCTCATTTGATGATCCTTCTAACATATCATCCCTCCTCACAGCTGTAATTGTTTCTTTAACCAATATTGCCACCCCCCCACTCCTTTTTTATCCCCCTCTCTATCTCGTCTGAAAACCCTGTAACCAGGAACGTTGAGCTGCCATTCCTGCCCCTCTTTAAGCCATGCTTCAGTAATAGCTAAGATATCAAACTTCCATGTGTCTATCTGTGCCCTCTGCTCATCTGCCTTATTCACTAGACTCCTTGCATTGAAGTATATACCATTAAGCACTGCCGAACTCTTTTGTTGTCTATTTTCCAATCTTTGTCTCCTCTGCCTTCCAAACTCGCTTACTAATTTTTTCTCTTCCATTTTCAGCTCTGCTTCTCTTCCTTCTGAACCTACGTTCAGGTTCCCATCCCCCTGCCAATTTAGGTTAAACCCTCCCCAGTGGCACTAGTTGACCTCCCCCCAAGGATATTGGTCCCAGCCCTATTGAGGTGCAACCCATCCGGCCTGTACAGGTCCCACGTCCCTCAGAACTGGTCCCAATGCCCCAGGAATCTAAAGCCCTCCCTCCTGCACTATTTCTCCAGCCATGCATTCATCTGCTCTATCGTCCTATTTCTATAGTCACTAGCGTGTGGCACAGGGAGTAATCCGGAGATCACTACCTTTGCGGTCCTGCTTATTAATTTCTTTCCTAGCTCCTTAAACTCTGCCTGCAGGACCTCATCCCTCTTTCTACCTATGTCGTTGGTACCAATACAGACCATGACCTCTGGCTGCTCACCCTCCCCCTTCAGAATGTTCTGCAGCTGCTCAGTGATATCCTTGACCCTGGCACCAGGGAGGCAACATACCATCCTGGAATCACGTCTGTGGCTGCAGAAACACCTGTCTGTTCCCCTAACTATTGAATCCCCTATCAATATTGTTCTCCTGACTTTCCCCCTCCCCCGCTATGCAGCTGAACCACCCATCAGAACTGAATCCTGGTTAGAGAGCGAGATGCACTTAGAGGACTGCCTGGTCCTCCTTGTCTGTTTGGTGGTCACTCATTCCCTCTCTGCCTGCACTCTCTTAAGCTGCGGGGTGACCACCTCCTAAAATGTACTATCCACGTAACTCTCAACCTCGCGGATGCACTGCAGTGATGCCAGCTGCTGCTCAAGCTCCAAAACCCGGAGCTCGAGCTCCTCCAGCTGACGACACTTCCTGCACCTGTGGCCGTCCAGGACATGGGAAGCTTCCTGGACTTCCCACATGGGACAAGGTGTGCATTTGATGAGACCGAGATGGCCTGCCATGCCTCTATTTATTAGACTACTAACTCAACTTAACAGAAATTAACTAAAGGGTTAAAAAAAAACACTCACCAATCAATCAGCTACTCACCAATCAGTTCCGTCCCTTGTGCTGACATCACTTTAGCTGCCTTTTGTCTTTGTTTTGTATGCCTCTTGGTGCTGCTTTCGTGCTGGTCTGGGGTCTCTCGATGCCGCCGCTGCTCTTTATCCTCACTCAGAACTCTCTGCTCTCACCACTGTTCTCATGCTGGTCCGGGGCCTCTGCTCTCACCACTGATCTCCAAACCATTTGAACCAGATCTCCAAGTTACAGGCTGGCTATTGGGTGACAGGGTAATCCCCTCTGGACATGTCTCATGACTCCAGTTAGGAACCCACGCACAGCTGCACAGCAGGCCTACAATGAGAGCAATGCTGCCACAAGGAACATCAAGCAAACAATCGGGGTACTCAAGCAATGCTTCCGCTGTCTGGACCATTCCGCAGGAACTTTGCAGTACACCCGAGTGGGCATCCAGATTTGTGGTCGTCTGTTGCATGCTCCATAACTTCACCATCATGAGGGAGCAGTTCTTATCATCACCTGCAAACCAACAAGTTCAGGAGGAGGAGCAGGAAGAAGAGGAAAAACAGGAGGAGAGAGAGTGACCAAGAGAGTCCCTATCCGCCTGAGCTCTCAGAGAGCAGCTCATCAAGGAGCAGTTCAACTATGTCACATCCACCACTCCCAATTCACCAGCAGTCCCACAGTCATTACCTCTTTTCTTATAACCACCATCACTTTGCCGTCCTTCACTCCACACTTACTGGTCTCGCCCTCACTTCAGTACAAAAATAAATACCAACACCTAATCCAAATCCAAAACCAAATTTATCAAGTAAATAATCTCAGCCTGTACAGAAAATATGACTACTCACTCTTTTGCATACCTTTAGTGCCTGTCTTTCCTGTTTTTTTGCCTACCCTAGTGCTCCTATGAGGTGCTTCTGCAGTGGCTATAGCTTGGGAGGTGAAAGGCTGCTGAGATCCCACTGAAGACACCCTAGATGGCCTTAGAGGACAACCTCGGGCAGCGCTGGGCCTAAAGGGCCCAGCTGCAGACTGCACCATCTCTGCTTGGGCTGCAGCAGTCTAGCTGGCTGAAGGGCACTGGCAGAGCGGGTGGCTGGGGAGCATCAGCTGTCACCCTGAGAGAGGAGAGCATGTTCCTCTCCCATGGAGCCAAGCTCACTCTCCTAGGTGCTGCCTCAGCACTCCGAGTGCTCTGCTGCAGAATAGAGTGCTGAAGTGATGTGAGGACCTGGAAGCCCATTCCAACAGTAATCCCCAGATCCAAGATGGAAGCCATCTGAGCTTTCATAGCAGCAGTTGTGCTGCGATGGAAACGGTCAGATTCGTCATGAGGTGCTTCCCCATGGTGGGTTCCACTACGTTGCTGATGGAGCTGACCACTTGTTCCACGTTGGAAAGAGATGTGAGTTGCGGGTGTGACATTTGTAATAGTGCAGAGTGTGTGAGGATGAGGTAAAGGATATTGTGAAGTGTGCTGTGCTGATTGGAACAGAGTGCACGGTGCTGGGGGAGGGGATTGGTGTGAGTGCTGCAATCAATGTGGCTGTGAGTGGTGCAGCTGTGATGTGAAGATATTTGAACAGTGCTCTTGGCAACAACAGCTTAAATTATACAGCGTCTTTAGCGCAGTAAAATATCCCAAGGCACTTCAAAGGAGTGTTATCAAACAAAATTTGATATCGAGCCACATAAGGAGATATTAGGACAGGTGACCAAAAGCTTGGTCAAAGAGGTAGGTTTTAAGGAGCATCTTAAAGGAGGAGAGAGAGGTAGAGAGGTGGAGAGGTTTAAGGAGGGAATTCCAGAGCTTAAGGCCTAGGCAACTGAAGGCACGGCTGCCAATGATGGAGTGATGAAAATCGGGGATGCACAAGAAGCAAGAATTGAAGGAGTGCAGAGATCTCGGAGGGTTGTAGGGCGAGCAGAGGTTACAGAGATAGGGAGGGGTGAGGCCACGGAGGGATTTGAAAATAAGGATGAGAATTTTAAAATCGAGGCATTGCCGGACCGGGAGCCAATGTAGGTCAAGGAGCACAGGGATGATGGGTGAACCGGATTTGGAGCAAGTTAGGATACGGGCAACATAGTTTTGGATTAGCTCAGGTTTACAGAGGGTGTAACGTAGGAGGCTCCCTGACAACTCTAGTCGAATCATTAAACTTTTTGCAGCACTGCATCCACGACCTGGGAGCAATGCTCCTGGCATTGGCCTCATTGGCAGTCTCCTTCCATTGCTTCCTCTTCATCAGCCTGAAGGGCTTCCTGCCCTCCTGGGGGATAAAGGATGTTCCTCCTCCTCCCCACTTCTTGCACCAAGGCCTCCAGTGCAGTATTAGAATACCTTGGTACCCGTGTCTCCCAGCTTCAGCCATTTGAATGATAGGTTTTACACAGTACTTCTTGCAGCCACAATCCACCTCCCCTTCAAGAGGTGCCGGCTATCTTTAAGTAGCGTGGGCTCCTACCGATATCGCCCCCCACCCCACTAGAGAGGTGTGCAGCCAATGAACAACGCGGATGGTGCTGGCTGCATGCACAAATCATTAAAATGAACAGGCAGCATGGATTTCATATGCTGCCTGCACGCCTATCAACTAGCGTGGGCTAACATGGAACATTTTACTGCGCTACTGAATTTCTAGGGCCAGGGATTTGCTCTTCTGTGCTCATCAGCCCGCGATTTTCTTGCCAATCACTTTAATGGATAGAAAATTGTGGCCTGACGAGCGCAGAAGCAGGAAACCTCGACATTATCTTAATAAGCTCATCTCTCAGTTCTATGGCTGGGAAAGTGACTAAGGACTTTGACACACTTACACACTTCACAAAAGTGAAGATCTGCGACTTCCAGATCTGAAACTATCAGCCCCATTAGAACTATTTTCCACAAGATGGAACTCATTTGCAGGAACATCTCTTTCCTAACTCAGTATTGACCTCAATATCTTCAAACAATACTTCAAACTTAGGTAAATCCTAAGACTGTGATCCTGGATACCCGTTTTTAGGCAAATAATGGAGGGATGCACTAAGGCTGATCTTCATGACCTCCATCTGCAACAGGTTGAAGGAAGGGCAGCTCAAAAATCTTTACCATACCACCCAACCCTGATATATGAACATTGAAGGAAATGTGGTTAAAAATGTATCCTGCCTCCACACCCAGATTCTGGTTACTAAAGCCACAATAGGTCTCATCATCTCTTAGACCCAGGCCTACTCATCCTAATTCCAGAGAAGCAAGAATCTCTGACCATTTTTCATGTTTAGGAGCTAGAAAATTCACAATAAATATTTGGACAGGGAGCTCTAGGATATTTGCCAATCAGAACAAGTGATACAGAGGATCCATCCAGAGCTAGGAAAGCATCAGGAGGTACATGCCCACATCGTGTAGACCCACCCGCTTGGCTGAAAGGATCTCCTGGCTGACCATTAAACAGCCATATGGGTTATGAATATCCCTGAACACCGCTATAGAAGGACAAGGGCAGCAGGCACAAGGGAACACCACCTGCACGTTCCCCTCCAAGTCACACACCATCCCGACTTGGAAATATATTGCCGTTCCTTCATCGTTGCTGGGTCAAAATCCTGGAATTCCCTACCTAACAGCACTGTGGGAGTACCTTTACCACACGGACTGCAGTGGTTTAAGAAGGCGGCTCACCACCACTTTCTCAAGGGCAACTAGGGATGGGCAATAAATGCTGGACGCCCACATCCTACGAACGAATAAAAAAAAATTTCCTGAACATAAGCATCGCCTCACATGTGTGAAGGTGTCCAGGATTAGGGTACTGGCAGTAGACATATTTTCATGGATAGTGCTTGAGGAACATGACAAAGACATAGAGGGGCACGTAGGTTGTTTCTCCACAAAAAGCTACAAATTGTCACATCTGAGCTTGACATTTTCCTGTATTCAAAATGTAGCTATTCATAGGTGTACGTTACCCCCTCCCCCCATTCCTTTTAGGTTCATATTGAATTTCATTTATTTCATTCAAGGACACTGGATTGTGGTGACAGTTTGTTGAATAGCAATGTGCCAACCATCACTCATTTCCAGAACAGTCACTCAGATCAATGCCTTGTCACTCAATCACTTAACTGCCATTATTCTCCCCACCCCCTCTGTCATGCACAACACAAGAGGCTAAACTCAAACTGTGACCTTCATTTTTCACCATATATGGTAAAGCAATGCACAGAATTACTACATACCAGAAATATTAACCTGAGAGCATAAATTCCCTGCCGGACCGTCATCAATTGCATTTTGAATGGTCAGCAGGATGGTGCTAAGTGGAGCACCACATTGTCACTCTGGGAGAAACAGGTTAAAGAACAAGTGTATTGAGGGGGTTTCTGGTGGCTTAGTGGGTAAAAGCATCAGGGAGAGAAAGAATTTGCACTAATGTAGCACCTTTCATGACCTCAGAATGTCCCAAAGCACCTCACAGCCAATGAATTACTTTTTGTAATGTAGGGAAATGCAACAGCTAATTTGCATACAGCACGGTCCATAAACCAACAATGAGATAAGTGACCAATTAAACTGTTTTAGTGGTGTTGATTAAGGGATAATTGTTAGCCAGGACACCAATAGAACACCCCTGCTCTTCTTTGAATAATGCCATGGGATCCTTTACGTCCACCTGAGAGGGCAGGCAGAACTTTAGTTTAACATCTCACCTGAAAGATGGCACCTCTAGACAGTACAATACTCCCTCAGTACTACACTGAAGTGGCAGCCAAGATTTTATGCTCAAGTCTCTGGAATGGGTCTTGAACCCATAACCTTTTGACCCAGAGGCGAGAGTGCTACCACTGTGCCAAGACTGACACCTTAGACTGTGATATCTATGACCTTCTTGGCCTGTGTAACATAACATCATGTTCTATAGAGTGATATTATGCAACACAGACCAAGAAGGTTTTAGATTCCAATCCTAGTCTGTGCTCAGGTAGCTGATTACAGCTGGCACAGTAAGTAAAAGGGTTATAATTGGTCTCAATGCCTTTGAACTAAGGAGAGAATATCATAGATGGTTCTCCCACCTGTTTGCTATCTAGTGGATTGTGATGGATGATGCATTTGTGTAACATCAGGCGAGGATAAAATTGGACTCCGCTCTGATGGACCCCCTCCCACCAAATCAAATAGCTTGACAACATTCACCGTGTACCGACGCATAAGGAATGGCCACACGGAGAGGCACCAATGCCCATGGAACCTGACACTAGCATAAGTCACCACTTTCAGAAGCAAAGCGAAGTAAAAGAAGAAAATTGAAAAGAAAACAAAAAAATAAATGCCTCAAGTTACTTTCTGATGCGCCTTCATTGAACTGCTGGAGGACTGCAGGTCTGTAATGGGCACAAAGAAAAATGTCACTGCAAACTGAAATATAGGTTAATGCTGTCCTGAAGGCATTGCGATTAAATCTACATGTTCATTCTCACACTGGTAAAATAGGGTAAAAGAAGACAGGCTAGTGATTTTCATATACAATGGTCAGTAAAACGTCAGTAGCTAATCTGTAGCCTTAGGAGAAAGTGATATTAATGGCCCCATGGGAGGAAGGATAAACTGACCTGGAATGTTAGAGAAGCTTGCTGTGTTATTGAGGCAGCCTGAAGTTTTGTCTGAATACCTGTCAGAGTGGCCACTATCACTATCCTTCTGATCGACAGCGTCATGGAACATCCAAGCATGACAGAAAGACAGAGCTTTTGTTTCAGAGTGTCTTGAATAATATTTAGTAAAACAGTGCACTATCTTCAAAGGGTAAGCATTCTGACAAGCTGACACATATGGCAGATTCAGCATTTTAACAGAGCGAATAGAATATGTTACGTCTGTTGTCTTGATTTCTCCACTTCTGCACAAAAGACTACCAAAATAAACAAAGCACATTGATTTTTAAGTCCTTTCTTCAATTTGTCAATCCACAATTGATTATCAGTATGTATGGTCAGGTGGGGAGAGAACAATATAATGTTTGACCCAGACCATTCTCATCACATTTAATATATAATTATTTCTGACAATTAAACAGAGAGTAAAAGAGCAATTCATATTAGTTGTTTCCTTTTCTGTTGTACTAAGTGATGTTTTAATATACTTTATAATTATTATTGTAGTAAAACACATGACATTTTATGACTGTATTAAAATATGCCATAATTTGTCTGACTGTTCATTGCAGGTCTTCAGGAGTTTAAAGGGCAGGTGGAAACTCCAAGATCTGTTGTGCCCGCAATCAGAGGCAGATAACTGAAGGTTAAACAAATAAAATGAGCAAAGGAGGAAGGGCACAGGGAGAAGATGTGCGCTTTAAGAGCGAAATGATGGGCAAGAGTTGAAAAGGTGCATCGACAACAATGCACGATTAAAATAATGAGGCAAGGCTCAAAGCAAAGAGCACCGATGTTTGAGAAAAGCCAGTAATGTACAACAAGAGTTAAAGAGCTGAAAAAATGAAAGAAATAATAAAGAGAAAATAGCTTGAAAAAAATGCTGCCAACTGAAGTCTGAAATTAAAAAGGATCAATGATACTGGACATGAATAACTGAATAAGGTTTTCTTTGTTAGATATTCAATGGCACAACGACTTTAAGTTCTTTTTTTGGAGGAATGTTTTATTGAACTCGGCAGTTTACACACCCCTTGTGTTGCCGTGGTACACAACAAATTGTAATACATGGCATTAAGAAATACATGGACTTGGAGCCTCTGTACGTTTCATTCGTATAATGCATTGAGGGCGACAGGATGGTGTCTTTCCTTGGCAGATGAGGGCTTGGTTTCATACCGATGATTCAGAAGAACCACAATATAATCTGGTGGTGGATCCCAAGCCAAATCGCATTTGTCATACCTGTTGAATCCACTCACTGCCTCTTCTCCCCAAAATGCATGTTGCAGCTACCATGCTGTCGGCTGCTGATTTTTTTTAAAAGTAAGCTACTTTTACCCAGCACTATGCATGGTTAAAAAAAAAACTACGGTACCTCTGCTAAACCACTCGATTAGATTCCGAGTCTAGATTATGGCATCAAATCTCATCATAGCTAAGGCATAAGGCTGAACATAGGCTTTTGAATAAATTCTCTCCCCCCCCCACTGTAAAACTTACCTCGGCTGGACAATTTCCTATAAAATACAGGTTTCACCTTTGCTTCATGCTGAAAGTCCCGGTAAGTGATGACTGGTTGGATAAATATTCTTTTGGACAATTACAGGAAGCAAACAACACATTGACATTAAAACTTACATGAGATATTTTTGCTCAGTGTAACCATGTTACAATCCATTGATGACCTTGTGGCAACTGACTTTCTGGAAAATGAGTTCTTTTCACAGTCTAATATTTAACTCTGTGTGAGTATTATTTCTATATAACATGTACCAGGAAGGTAGTGACTAACTCGGCTATTGACTAAATGATACCTGGGAAAGACTGCAAGGCAGTAATCTCATACAGAAATTCAGAAGATATGATGAACTACAAGGTCAATCATTTTATATCTGTCTACTGAACCCTGAGATTACGGCCCCGATTTTAAAAGGTGGTGGCGGGGGGGGTGGGTGGGTACGATGCGTACAAGCCCCAAAGCGGGAGGCGCACCTGGGGATTCTGGGGACTTGGAGACCCGGCCAATCTTAACATTACCATTACCATAACTTTCATCGGATTCCAGCTGGAACCCCGCCAGATGCGCCAGTGGGCGGGAGCGGAAGGTCACAGGCAGGAGGCCACAGCCGGGAACCCATGGGATCGGTCCCCGTCATTGAGGTAAATCATAAGGAGGGGGGTGAAGGCGATCAAGGGAGGGGGGAGGTACACTCAGGGTAAGGGAGGCCCAAAGCTTCCTTGTGAGGCCCAGAGGAGCACTTCTGGCCCACAAGGAAACATTAAAAGAAATTTAAAACTTATCTACCTGGGCCTCTTCTGGCCCACGATCCACCTCCCGGCAGGTCTGGCTCCACCGGAAGCAGACGGGAGCCTCATAAATTTATGCAAATATGGGTCAATGGGACCCCGATTGGATTTTAACTCAGGCCTAAGCAGGGAAGTCGCCGCAACATCCCCGCCAGGCTAAAGCAGGTCACCAGCTGTCAGGAGGACAAAGAGGCCCTCCAAGGTAAGTGGATATCTTTCCTTTGTGGGGCCAGGAGGAGCAGGGGTGCTTCTCCAGGCCCCACAAGGAAAGTCGTGGCATCCTTCGCCTCAGGCTCCCTCTTTTTCTCTTCCTTGACTTTTTCTTAAGTTCTTAAAAAATGTGTTGCCATGGTGCTCCACTGGAAGTATGTTGGGACAGCCAGCTGCTTGCAGTCCTGATTCCAAATTCATCAGCCCAGCAATATTAAGGAGAGATTACAGTCTAGAAACTCTGGGGTTTTGGGGGTGGAAATCCAGCACAATGGGAGGGAGAGATAGGAATTTGGGGCAGAACCACTTTCACTGGGTTTCTGCTCCTTTCGGCAGTGATGACGAATTCTGCCAGGGTTGGGTGGGGGTGCTTCTTCCAACAAAAAAGGATCAAAGGGAATAAAGTATGCATGCCAATTCAATAGTTATTATCTTTATAATAACTTTTCTTATGACTGCCACAATATCTACATCATTTATGTTGTGACTGTCAAACCTGATTGTTAATTTTCTCCTTTCTCCTCGGTTAAATATCTTTTCTTCTTCCCCCTTGTTTAAGTTTCTGAGCTGAAGATCCGTGACCCTAAGTGGCACATTCCTGGCTTAAGTTTACTGGTTGAGCAGTGGAGAATCGAAATTGTGCCAAGACCCAGATACACCAGGTTCTTGCCTCTGCTTAACGTTTCTGGAGGAGGGGCCTGTTTGGGTTGGAACCTCTTTCTGCCCCAAACATTGTTCCTGATATCAGAAGGGAATGGTGTTGGTGGGTGGGGGAGTGGAATTGTCCCTGGCCTGACGTATACCAAGTGTCCTGTATATCAAACAATCAAACATACCAGCCCTCAGCATGGTGTTGTGTGACTCACTTGAGGGTCCAAGCCTGGATTCTGGCATGGACCCCTGAAGAAAATGCTGGCATCACAAAGATGGCCTTTTAAATAAATTGCCTGCTGTACCGGGGTTGCCAGCTGAAGAGCGAGTGGTTGCCTAGCGCCATATTTCTGCCTCCCCTTTTTAGCGGGCACTCAAACGTGTCCAGAGTAGTTCAGGTGCCCACCAGTAATATGTAAAGTAGGTGACCTCCCCTGGGCTTGGATACTTTAGTGTGGTGCACCCCAGCACTTACATTGGCCCTTACTTACACCATGGATACATAAAAACTTCAACAATTCAAAAAATCGCAAATTTAGCCACAAACATACCCACCCTATACAGCAACTCTTCCCTGCATAGACTGAGGAGGCTTGGCCCCAGTAACTCCCCCAATTTTCCCTAATACACCCCCTACCTAATACTTCATGACCATACACAGCCTGGCCAGCTAAGTCCCAACTTCACTAAGGCATGCAGGAAAGCATATGTGCAGAGCCCCCATTGCCCCCTCTTTCAAATGGCCAGTTGCCTATTGTGCCTGTGCAAGTAAATAATGTATGACTAACCTTTGCTTTCTTCTTCACCGGTCTGCCCATACTCTCTGCTTCTTCACTGGCTCCTTGCCTCCCTGCTCTACCTCATTTTCAGGTAAAGTTTAATAAAAAAAAAATTCTGCCCTAGTGAGACAATAACTGCAGCCTACACAAACCTCACTGTAATGTGTGGATTGAAGCTGGGTGAATTATTCCCTCTGCAGCCTGTGTTGCTGTACATGTTTTGCACACTTGCCTTCTCTCCCAAAGGAGTGACAATATGGAGAAATGAACAATTGTGATCAGGCCTCGTACAAACACTTTGCTGCCTGATCTTCTGCAGTGCACTTGGCCACCAACTTTGCCCTGGTAATGCGACCTTACAGGGTCCATCCAGGCTTGCCTTGGCCCAGCAGTACACATAGGCAGGGGTCTGGGCTAAGCATTCACTGGCATGGTACAATTGTTAGCTCTCGTTCATTAAATTTTAAATTGTCATTGTATTTAAAAATATTAAAGTAATTATTAAAAATGATTCCTTCATTTTTGGTTAAATAAACAACCTGCTCTTCCCTGCTCCATTAGAGAGCCCTGACTTTATAACAGAGGCTATCAAATATTTGGAGTCTCAATTCTGTTCCCAGATTTCCACTGGATGTGAGGAAGGGAGAGTGAAAGACATAAACAAAGAAAAAGTAGAGACATATGGAAAGAAAGGGAGAGAAACAGTGTGAGTGGCAAACAGACTAAGTGCAGGACATACAAAAGAGACATGATACAGAGGCAAGGACAGACTTACAGAAAATGGGTGAAAGAAAGAATCTGAGACAGGGAAGACAATGAACTAAAGTGTGTGAGCGCCATACAGGAATAGAGAGACAAAGGCAGAAAGAGAGAAAAAGAGACAGAGACAGAAAGAGAGAAAGAGAGACAGAGAGAGAGAAAATGTGAAATCACCAGAGAAACTGTTACAAGAAGAAAGAAATTTAAATTTTACAGTATAAACTACCACCATTTTTTGTTGCTGTTGAGGGTGAAATTCCCCAATTTTACCTTTCTTGGGACTTCTTACACTATGCACTATCCAAGGGATGACTTATAATAGTGCCACCATATAACTAGCAGCTCAGAGCTGCACCAGAATAGGCTGGCATAACTCTCTGATTTATGTTGGACTTTTGGGGACAGTTTTATTCTCTTTCTGGTCCATTTAAAAAATTGTTTTTCAGGATTTCATTCAGTCATAGAATCATACAGCACAGAAGAAAGCTATTCGTGCCTGTGCTGGCTCTTTGAAAGAGCGATCCAATTTGTCCCACTCCCCTGCTCTTTTCCCATAGCCCTGCAAATCTTTCCTTTTCTTATATATATATCTAATTCCCTTTTGAAAGTTAGTATTGAATTTGCTTCCACCACCCTTTCTGGCAGTGCATTCCAGATCATAACAACTCGCTGCGTAAAAAAAATTCTCCTCATCTCCCCCCTGGTTCTTTTGCCAATTATTTTAAATCTGTGTCCTCTGGCCACTGATCCTTCTGCCACTGGAAACAGTTTCTCCTTATTTACTCTATTAAAATCCTTCATGATTTTGAACACCTCTATCAAATCTCCCTTAACTTTCTATGCTCTAAGGTGAACAATCCCAGCTTCTCCAGTCTCTCCACATAACTGAAGTCCCTCATTCCTGGTACCATTCTAATAAATCTCCTCTGGACCCTCTCCAAGGCTTGACATCCTTCCTTAAGTGTGGTGGCCAGAATTGGACACAATGCTCCAGCTGAGGCCTAACCAGTGTTTTATAAAGGTTTAGCATAACTTCCTAGCTTTTGTATTCTATGCCTCTATTTATAAAGCCCAGGATCCCATTGGCTTTTTTAACAGCCATCTCAACTTGTCCTGCCACCTTCAAAGATTTGTGTGTGTGAACCCTCAGGTCTCCCTGTTCCTGCATCCCATTTAAAATTGTACCATTTAGTTTATATTGCTTCTCTGCATTCTTCCTTCCAAAATGCATCACTTCACACTTCTCTGCACTGAATTTCACCTGCCATGTGTCTGCCCATTTCACCAGTCTGGTTAAGTCCTCCTGAAGTCTGCTACTAGCCACCTCACTGCTTACTACATTTCTGAGTTTTGTATCATCTGCAAACTTTGAAATTATACCCTGCATACCCAAGTCTGGGTCATTAATATATATCAAAAAGAGCAGTGGTTCTAATACCGATCCCCAGTGTATAATTCCCTCCAGTCTGAAAAACAACCGTTCACCACTACTCTCTGCTTTCTGTCTCTCAGCCAATTTTGTATGCATTCATTATACATTTTCTTAATAAAGTGTTTGTGGAAGCATAGATTTATACAGTGAGACTTTTTTTAAAAACTTGTAGTTAGGATATTCCATGTAGCAAATTCATGACAACAGCCACTCCAAAGGACTCTAGATCAATCACCGTCAAATTTCTCCACCAATTTCTTTGCCACTGTGGCCGCAAATTTATTAAATATGCGGCTGCAAACCTAGTATAAATTATGTAGGATACAAAAATACATCTGACTGTGTTTCAAGGCTGTAAAACATGTGAGGCGTTCGGATAATTTTCATGTACTAATCATGATCCACTGTCAGTTATCTGAACTTCTCAAAGTATTACAATATTTCTTGTTAAATATCAGCTATGATAATATGTTCTATGAACTAACCTTTTTTCTCTTGTTGCTGAGGATGAGACTCCCTATCTGCACTGCTATTCCTTTCTTGGGTCATACACAGAGAGCAGGTAGCAAACCTATTTTTAGTCAGTCAATGTAGCAAGCTCCTTCAGAGCATTGCTTGATAGATCATCCATCTCCATTTCTCACGGTCCTTGGCTCGCCTCATCACGAAGAGGATCCCTATATTATGGGACCTGAGTCAGCTGTAATGGTCAAGAGCCAGGTTCTTCTTGGCCTTCCAGGTGGCCATTTCCAGGCCGAAAGCCTTGGAGGTGTCGTGAGACCGGTCGAACCTGGCCATGTGTCGCAACTGCGATAAATGCCTTTTAGCAAATGTGACACTTAGAGGAGGTTGGGTGATCATTTTTCTGACCTGACTATTGGTCTAACCATCAAATGCGACAGATGCGGCGAAAATACCACTGGTGTGCTGCGTCAGCTTTTGCCCTGTCTGCTGCAAGATAGTCCAAGTCTCTGATGCATACGAGGGAATTGGAGTGATGCACGTAATATACAGGCGAGGTTTTGTTGGGAGTGGGAGATGCAATGTTCTATGTTCTTGTTCATCATCGCCTGACACACCAGTGCAATATTGCATTGTATTTCTGAGGTGCTTCAATGTGACTCATGGAGTAATGATCCCAGATATGTAATCTGCTCTATGCATTCCACAGTTTCACCAGCAATCTCTAGATTAAGGGAGAGAGTCACCAGTGGCTTGCCTTTTGTTTTCTTCCAGTTGACTTGCAAGCTCAAAGAGCAGGCTTCCTCCACAAAGATGTCAAGGTTTGAGACATGAGTGGCAATCATTTCTGTTAATAGGGGTCCACGAAGGAATCGCTGCCAATAGAGGCTCCATTCATCGAGCAATGGCTGTTTCTTTCTAGAATTTAATCCATGACTGTATCAAAGGAACCTGGAGTGATGGGACATCCTTGTCTGACAAAAGAATTAAATGGAAAAGGCAGACTCTGGTCCCCTCCAATCCTTACTGAGCTGTTAGTATCCCAGTATAAGGCGGAGACCAATCATATGAGCTTGTTAGGGACCCCAGTGATAGAGATATTGAGATATATTTGTCAAAGGGCAGTTTTATACACCGAATCAAACACTGACCTAAGATCTAAATAGGTTACATATAGCAGGTGATGAAATTCTCACCTAGTCTGTGCAAGCAGGTTAAGTGTCAGTATCCGGTCAAATGTCGATCTGCCATGGGTGAAACCACTTTACTCTTGTCTTCTCCTGGCTCCTAGCAATACTGTTCTGTAACCAGTCTCTGTGCGGTGCGCAGAGTTTCTCTTTGCTTCTCATTTTCCTTTCCTAACTTTGGGAAGCACTTGGCCTCTGTTTGGTCTCTTTTGTGCCCAACAGTAGGAACATAAGAACATAAGAAATAGGAGCAGGAGTAGGCCATGTGGTCCCTCGAGCCTGCTCCGCTATTCAATAAGATTGTGACTGATCTTCATCCTCAACTCCACTTTCCCGCCCAATCCCCATATCCCTTGATTCCCTTAGAGGAAAGTACATACTGTATAGCAGTATGTGCAATGGGAACAGAAGCAAAGTAATTGACTCACCTGAACTCTATAACCCCACTTATAGCTCTGAGCATGTGTATTAATGAGATTGAGCAAAAACCTTTCCCCATCCAGTCTCAGGGTGGGACAAGTGCAAGTGTTGCCCAGTCTGACTTAACAAGATTGAGAGTGCGAAGAGTCAGAGAAACAAACCTACACGCTGCCACTCTATCAGAGCTATAATGTACTATTCCACAGTGCTATCATTTAAAACCCAACATCTTATTATTTAAAAGTAAAACAATCACAAAAGTTGGCTCTGCGCATAACAATTGTCATTACACATGCACTTACTGTCTCCCCACTATTTCTCCAAATGATTTGAAATTGGTTTTCTACATTGCCATTCAGTCTACACAATAATCTTCTTATTCTTTTCTTCAATTTTATATTATTTTGAAAACAAATTGTCTGCTTTCCTCATTGCAGTTTCAAATAATATTCAGACCACTCCCAGCTTCTGCAGAAATTTTTCAGATTGCCATTCCCACGTTTCTATATTTCTCACAATTCATTTCCTTGTTCCCCAATTCCTTGGCTATTCACAACTCACTTGAATTTCCATTCATTTTATTTCCTGCATTAATCTCATTCTTCAAATTAATTTTGCTTCTTTTTGGATCTTGTTTAGTTGAGCTGGGGAGCTCTCGCACTTACCTTACCCTGAGATTAGATAGGGAAAGTTTTTGCTTATTACCATTAACCCAACTGTTCAGTGATTTGAGCAGGGTTACAGGAATAGGGTGAATCAACCCAATTACAAGCCATTTGGTCTCAGCTCTCACTGCACATGGTACTTCACATTTTTTTTACACTTGAGGGGAAAGGAGGTATATTGTGTTATACTTAACACCCTGAAGGATCCATAAAAACCCTGAAACTTTGCTAAAACTCCCAACTTTTCCAGTTACGTGTGTAATTCTCTTTTTTTCTCCATACTCCCCTCTTTCCCTTGCACGAAGTGACTTTTATTGGAGTATGGAGCCATGGGCATTAGCAGCTCTCCAGTACCTCTCCCTCGTAATAACTGCTGAACCCTCATCAGCCTGTGGACCAATTCACTTGTCTGGGTGAGATTGGGTTGTAGTAGGTGCCAACGAATTTACTTCTTGGCAACCATTCATAGTTTTTGTGAAACAAAGATTGTCCTTGTCATATCTTGACTTGACGGTGTCAGTCTTTCCATTTTAGAATGAATAAATAACTGAAAATTGTGGGTAGAAAATCGACGCCCACCCCTCCTTACAGTGAGAGGTGGGCGGGGATTAAACTCCTGTGTAATTGTCCTCACAGCTTCACAAACCTTCACACACAATCAATCACACACCATCATACATCTTCACACATCTTCACACACCATACATTATAGCTCTGTGCGCCTTTACACACCATCATACACAATCATACAGTCACACTCTGTCACACACCAACAAATGAATTTCATATGCATTTACACACCGTCGCACACCTTCGCACTCCAACACATGAAATTCATACGCATTTACACTCCTTCACACACCATTGCAAACCATCACAGACCTTCACAAACCTTTGCACTCCTTCACACACCACCTCTCACACCTTCACACACCAATGCACACCTTCACACACCATCACACATCTTCACACGCATTCATAAACCTTCACATGGGTAGAGGGAGCTGATGTCTGGCAGTGACTGAGGCAGGTCCTTTGGGGAGCAGTAATTGGGTAGGGGGAATGGGGGTTTGAGAATGCTGGTGTATGAGAGTACCTAAGTGTTGGGAACTTGCATCCTGGGACCCGCGAGCACTTCGGGGGAAAGTTTGAGCCCTTGAAGCACTTGTTTGGGAGATGGGACAGCTGGTGCCTGGGACCTGGGGTTATTTCTGGGGTGAGATGTGAGGATCTGGAAATACTTGGATGGGGAGGATGTGAAGGACTGGTGCCTAGGAGTATGTAGGTGAATCGCCGGGAGAACTCAAGGGTGGCCTCGGGACTGGGAGCACTTGAGAGCTCAGGGGTCTGTGAGAACTGTGGTACTTGGGGAGTGTGAGGACTGACAACATTTGAGAATGGGTTGGTGTGCTCGTGATCTAAGGGATGATGCTCTGCGAGGAAACTGGGTCTGGGATCACTGGAGAGGTGGAGCTAGGGAATATTGGAGGGACAGGGCTGGGGTGTGGAGCACAAGTGGAAGTTGGGCATACTAAGCAAGAAGATGGGTTCTGGGAACACAGGGGAGAGATGGAAGCTGGGAGCACTGAGATCAGTGATGAGATCTGGAATCAATGCTCTGCAGGGCTGAAAATAATCAAGGGGTGTGACACACAGGCCTGGGTACAGGGACGTCCAGGAATGGCCAGGCCTAACAATGGAGCATAGGAGCAGGTCATATTTTGAAGCACCAACAACATTCTACATCCGATCTGTCAGATCTAACAATCTACGGTGATCATGTGCTGAGATGTAGGTTTTAACCAGCCACTTCTGTTCAGCCACCAACCAGTTGCCTTCTTCTATACTCATGGGATTTAAAAAATATATATGCTTTTCTTATTTAATTTTCCCATTGTTCTCATTTACTGTAGAGCTTTTTTGTTTCTTATGTTTATTTCACTTACTTCTCCACTTCCTCCATTCCTTCTGTTTCATGATCAGCATGGTGTAGTTTGGATGTGTCATTCTTGACCTGTCAGTTTATCCCCTCTTTCTGTTCCAGTGATGTGTGAAAGATCTACTTTGAGGTTTGCGGGTGGTTGCTGAGGGGCACTCGGACATACATGTGTGGAGGGTCAAGAAACATTGACAAGGAACATTCAGATCAACAATCCAAGCTCCAGGAATAGAAAACAAATCAAGCTCAAGCCCCCTGAAAGAGGTATTGTTTATTGGTTGCTTTTCATTATGATCTACTGAATGAAAATTCTTATAGATAACTGCAGTCTATTTTCTTTCAATTACAATTTTTTTTAAAGATAACAATTTCAATTGGTTCCTCTTTTTTTGTCTCAATGAGAGATTTGAGCCAATCAAGAATTTTTTGTCTTAGGATATTTTCCATGTCTGTAGACATTGTTTGCCCTATGGAGATGTGCCATTTGAAATGCTTTTATAAAGATAGATGGATGGATAGATAGATTGATCCATATGTGGTCCCCCAATTACAATATGATGACGACTATCATTACTGTTTCTTTGTACCATGTAGTACATTATTCATTTTGTGCTAAACTTTTTAGAACACATTTTTCTAATTAACTCATTCCTACACTGCAAATTGGGGTCAGCCTTAAAAACAGTTGGCAGCAATGAATTAGTTGAGTTTTTTCTGTTATTACAGCTGCTCCCACCACTTCAAGTAACTGACTAAACGGAAAAATGTGTTCCAATAAGAGTAACTAAGAGGTTGTAACAGATCCAGAGGCTCAGATGTGCCACAAGCCCCAAAGGAACAAATCTCAAACTGTATGTATCATCACATGAATTCCTTGAATCTTTTACAACCTTTTAATACATGAAATGAACCAGCAAGTTTTTAAAACCCATAAAGGGGCAGAGTTCCTCTGTGGGCGACATGTAACAAAATGTAAACCGTTTTATAAAGAACAAGTTTATAATTTCATTGCACGTAGTGCAGAGAGGAAATCTTCCCTCATGGGGTAGATCTTGACTTTGTGCAATCATGTCAAACGGGTGATAGCGAGTCGACAGCCTGTTTTACATCTTTCCAGGAAATAAAAATTGGGAGAGATGTAAAACAGGCTGTCGACTCACTACACCTGTTTTACCCTATTGCACAAAGTCGTGATCTACCCCCATGCCTTTTTTTTTGCTTTTATTTTAATAGGAACATAAGAACAGGAGTAGGCCATTCAGCCCCTCGAGCCTGTTCTGCTATTCAATGGCTGATCTGAATTAGATCATGGCTGATCTGGTTCAATTTTCCTCCTTTTTCTCTTGAAGTTTGTGACTTTTGTTCAGGTATGGTTCCATTTGTACTGGCAACCCTCAAAGCTCATTCCAAGTGATCATTTTTTGCATATAAGCCTGAACAGTAAGTACTGGCTGACTATTTACCAAAAGTGACTTCATATGAATGGATTTAACATCTTTGTTAAACTAGCAAACAGAAGAACTTTATATGAACACATTAATATGTTTGCTATTGATTTTTACAGAGCACAGTTTCAGTCCTTGGAAGATAAGGTCTGTGAAATTTCCCCCAGAAACCCTTATCCGATTGTTTTCGAAGCATACCTGCCTGGAATTTCCAAAGGGTTATCCTGCCATAACTTTAGTAGTAAATCTGTGGTAACCCCAGGGAAATGGTGCAAACAGCCATTTCTCCAAGGTTTCTGCCGGTATTCCGCTGAAGTTATGGCAGAGATTGGGAGAACTCCGTGGAAATTCTAGCCCATAACAAAATGATGTAACGTGTCACAATAACATAATTCCCACTGAAAATTATCACCGTGTCGCTTGTATATGGTGTAATTTGTGCTTTATCTCTTCTCTCAAATGGCGACAACCTCCTTTTCATGTAACGAAAAGGAGTTTGGTACAATTCAAATCATCAGAAAATTAATTCATTTTTCTATTTTTAATATCCATCCATGAGATATGACTGGTCACTCCAATTTTGGTTACTCGAATCTGCTTGCCTTGGGACGTAGAGACAATGCATTAAGTTCTGGTGTGCAAAAGGTCACTACAAAGGCTTTCTTATGCAAATACATTTTGACTGCAAATCAAGTAGAAACCACTTACCACTGGTAGCTTTGTCCAGAAATCTATCCAATTAAGATAAAGTGCTTGGTAACAAGTGCAAATGGGAGATTGTCTCGCAGCTGAAGTAAGTTCAGGAAATCCTAGCATTAAGTTCCTTCCACTATAGAAGGAATCTTCAGTTTTCCCAAATCCCAGGTTTTAACTTCAAAGATTATACCTCCAGGTAGCAAGCATTCCCCCATGTTTTACATCTTGTGGAAGTTTCACGGCCTGATGTCATTGAGAGAAGAAGATTTTTGGTTTTCATTGTTCCTAGTTAAACTTGAAAGGACAGTGTTGCACCAATTCATCAGTTCTTCTGAGATCATTGCTGTTTGTGGGACCTTGCTGTGCACAAATTGGCTGCCACGTTTCCCTACATTACAACAGTGACTTCAAAAGTACTCCATTGACTATAAAGCGCTTTGGAATAGCCTGAGGTCAAAAAAGGCACTCTATAAATGTAAGTCTTTCTTTTATAATTAAGATAGCAGCTGGAAACTCTAGGTCTGATGAAACCCCACATCTAAATTATATTAAAGATGCTGACTCAGGAATAGTATTACAGAGAAGATTAGCAAAGGACCACATTGTTATTTTAATATTGAGCAGGGTTAGGTATAATTATATAAGTACTCTAACCCAGCACTATTGCCAATTGCTATTGTTATTTATCTTTTGAATAACCCTGTTCTACCTTTTTCCAAAGTCCAAGAGATAATAAGAGAGATACGGGGTAGATTTTAACTGTCGGCTAGCTGACCGATAGAATGCACCGCCTGTAACCCCGACCCAACCGGCTGGAGATCCGATCCATTTTGAAAGTCGAGCATTTTTGCCATGAGTTACGGGCACCCCACTACAGCAAGCCAGTTCTGGACCGGCGCAATATCAGGCAGCCCACAGGACAATCCGGCCAGCAGGATGGTAGATCTGTGGGTGCGATCATGGAGGGTTGGAGAGTCCATAGTGGTAGCGGCACTGCTTCTGCTCCTCCAAGCTCCACAATAATAAACTTACCTTTTGGGACCTCTTCTGCTTTACCATGCATGAAGCATGCTCTGCCCGTTGTCCATCGATACTTCAATTTATGGTTATTATATAACTCCGATTTGTATAATAAGTGAAGTTACCGCCTGAAACAGCCAGATGCTCCAGATGCCAGCGGAAGGCCCCTTTGAGGATGGCAAATACTGGAGTGCCAGCGTGAACAACATCCCAAATAAAACCTACCCTTCTGTCTTGCTGTAAATTAAATATAGTAACAAGGGTTTCTGTTTGACCCATCAGCAATGCGACAATACCACATAATGTATGTGATGCCCCAATTCGCTTCAAAGAGAGAAAGGGTTTACTTAGAGAACTGGACCTGATGCTAAGCACATCTGTGCCAAACCCAAAAACGTAACAGCAACATTCTACTTTGTGTTCCACTTTGCAAAGGACTATTTTTATTGTGTTTGTAAAAATTTTCTGAGGCAAAAAAAAGAACTCTGGGGCTACAAGGGATCAAGCCAACAGCCTTTTAATTGAATTGCAATGCCTTAATTCTTTGTATAGCACACACTAAGTTCCTTAACAAACACCGAGTTTCTCAAGCCAATAAATTGAACCAATACATATGCATCCCATGGAATATTATATTTATTTCATATCCTCTTTCATTTTTAATCAAATTTAATAAATTATAAAAATGGGATTGATTTCTTATGATCCTATTTGCATTTTGTTCACTGGCAATCTCTTTTAATTTGAGTCCTGTACCTCAGGAACAAATGCCAAGAGACCTTAATGACAGTGAAGGTTACATGCATCAATTTGCGCCAGTGCAGGTTAATAATCTAATGTTTGACAAATAAAATTAGCTTTAAGGTGGTGAATATTAATGAGTAGATTTTTATGCTTTAGCAAAATATTTGTTTGATGAATTTGATTTTTAAAATTAACTTTGAGGCATTTATTTTGTATTATCCTGCCACAGTGTGTTCAAGACTTGACATGGACATCATTTTTAAATGAAATGGCTATCTGGCACTTTACTGTAAATGTAGCATGCATATGAGAAGTGTGAGTATTGACCTTTAACCCACTGAGAGATTAATCAGTGCTTATAGTATATCTGTATCTACAATCAGTATGGAATAAGTATGAACATAAACCCTTAAAGCACTAGTCACAGTGTTTGTTGTGCTAACAGTACTCTCATTTCTTCAGGAGAAAGGGTTAAATATAGAATGATGGCTACATGCAGCTTAGTTGCAAGGCTGTAACTTAATCAAAGGAGTTCAAAAAATGTACAAACTCAATTGATCCATCAACGCCATCTGAAGCGTAGGGTTAAGGTTAACACTTTGAAGTCAGTCTCTGCAAGCTACATGTTTCTTTTTACATATTATGCTGTATATGGAATATTGTGCATATAATGTTTTCATGCAGTTTCCTAAGGTGGGCTTCATTAGCTATTTGAGATGACTTTGGAGTGGTAAAACTGCTACTTGTTGGATTCCCATTGCTGAGAAGGAGGGAAATTTAGTGGTGCAACAGTATTTAAAGCACTGCAGTTGATTAAAAGGGCACA
The DNA here is from genome assembly GCF_035084215.1 of Heptranchias perlo. Taxonomy (NCBI): domain Eukaryota; kingdom Metazoa; phylum Chordata; class Chondrichthyes; order Hexanchiformes; family Hexanchidae; genus Heptranchias; species Heptranchias perlo. The sequence goes on from NC_090325.1 coordinate 176,793,855, forward strand.
TTTATTTTCCTCACTGAGAGTAGGAACCACAAGAATGACTGAAGGAGAAGCAGCCTTGGGGGAGGAGTGGTGGGGGGGGGGAGGGGGAGTTCCAGCAACAAATGCATCTGTAGAAGTCTATCTTATGGAATTAAGAGTTTTAAGGGAACAACTCTTGGGGACTGAGAAAAGGAAAGTCTATCAGAGGGTAGTATATACATTATGGAGGGAGGCTGCTGAAGCAATGAGTGCAACCTCCAGCACCTCATGAACTGCCACACAGGAAGAGGCTTAAGGACCCCACATGTTTGGCCAAGCTAAGTGAAGGCACTGTTCTCTTTGCACATAAAATAAGAATAATAGAGGCTCGACTCTTCCCTTTACTATCACGCTCTCTCTGTATAATTTATTAGGTGAAAGGAAATCTCTACTATTCACAAGCAACTATTAAAACCAATAATTTCCTGATACTGCCAAAAGGAGGGTGTGTTAGTCTTGAAGAAGAGATGTTTAAAGAAAGTTTGCACCTGTCGACATTATAATGATGGGATGGATGCAAACAACAATAGCCACATGGGAATATGATGTTGTGGTGATAACGGAGACCTGGCTCAAAAAAGGGCAGGACTGGGTATAAATATTCCTGGATACAAGGTGTTCAGGAAAGATAGGGAAGGAAAGAAAGAGGGGTGCAGTGGCAGTATTGATTAAGGAGAATATTGCAGTGCTGGAGAGAGAGGATGTCCTGGAGGGGTCAAGGACAGAATCTATTTGGTTTGAGTTAAGAAACAATAGAGGTGTCATTACATTACTGGGTGTATTCTATAGGTCACCAACTAATGGGAAGGATAGAGAGGAGCAGATTTGCTGGGAAATTACAGAGAGGTGCAAAAGCCATAAGGTAGTGCTAACGGGGGACTTCAACTATCCTAATATAGACTGGGATAGTAATAATATAAGGGGCAAAGAGGGGGAGGAATTTTTGAAGTGTGTTCATGAGAACTTTCTTGACCAGTACGTTTCCGGCCCAACGAGGAAGGAGGCATTGCTGCATTTGGTTCTGGGGAATTAGGCGGGCCAAGTGGAGCAAATGTTAATGGAGGAACATTTAGGGAACAGCTATCATAAGGTTTAGCACAGCTATGGAAAAGGACATGGACAATTCTAAAGTAAAAATATTCAATTGGAGGAGGGCCAATTCCAGTGGGATGAGCACCGATCTGGCCTGAGTAAATTGGAATCAAAGATTGGCAGGCAAAACTGTAATCGAACATTGGGCGGCCTTTAAGGAGGAGATGGTTCAGGTACAGTCTAGGTACATTCCCATGAGCGAGAAAGGTAGGGCAATGAAAGCCAGAGCTCCCTGTATGACAAAAGAGATATTAAGATGAAGCAGAAAAAAGGGGCAGATGACAAATGTCAGGTTGATAACACAATGGAGAACCAGGCTGAATATAGAAAGTACAGAGGAGAAGTGAAAAAAGAAATAAGAGGGGCATAGAGAGAGTATAATAATAGACTGGCGGCAAACTTAAAAGGGAATCCAAAAGTCTTCTATAGGCATGTAAACAGTAAACGGGCAGTAAGAGGAGGGGACGGACTGATTAGGGACCAAAAAGGAGATCTACTCATGGAGGCAGAGGGCGTAGCCAAGGTACTAAATGAGTACTTTGCATCTGTCTTTACCAAGGAAGAAGATGCTGCCAGATTCTCAGTAAAGGAAGATGTAGTTGAGATACTGGATGGGCTAAAAATTGATAAAGAGTAGGTACTAGAAAGGCTAGCTGTACTTAAAGTAGATAAGTCACCCGGTCCGGATGGGATGTATCCTAGGTTGTTGAAGGAAGTAAGGGTGGAATTGCAGAGGTACTGGCCATAATCTTCCAATCATCCTTAGTTACGGGGGTGGTACCAGAGGACTGGAGAATTGTAAATGTTATACATTTGTTCAAAAAAGGGTGTGAGGATAAACCCAGGCCAGTCAGTTTAACCTCGGTGGTGGGGAAACTTTTGAAACAATAATCCGGGACAGAATTAGCAATCACTTGGACAAGTGTGGATTGATTAGGGAAAGTCAGCATGGATTTGTTAAAGGCAAATCATGTTTAACTAATTTGATGAGTTTTTTGATGAAGTAACAGAGAGGGTAGATGAGGGCAATGCGGTTGATGTGCATTTGATAAAGTGCCACATAATAGGCTTGTCATCAAGATTGCAGCCCATGAAATAAAAGGGGCAGTAGCAGCATGGATACAGAATTGGCTAAGCAATAGGAAACAAAATAGTGGTGAACGGTTGTTTATCAGACTGGAGGGAGGTGTACAGTGGTGTTCTCCAGGGGTCGGTACTAGGACCACTGCTTTTCTTGATATATATTAATGACTTGGACTTAGGTGTGCAGGGCACAATTTCCAAATTTGTAGATGACACTAAACTTGGAAGTGTAACGAACAGTGAGGAGGATAGTGATAGACTTCAAGAGATATAGAAAAGCTGGAGGAATGGGCGGACACATGGCAGATGAAATTTAACGCAGAAAAATGTGAAGTGATACATTTCGGTAGGAAGAACGAGGAGAGGCAATATAAACTAAAGGGCACAATTCTAAAAGGAGTACAGGAACAGAGAGATCTGGGGGTATATGTGCACAAATCGTTAAAGGTGGCATGGCAGGTTGAGAAAGCGGTTTAAAAAACCATACGGGATCATGGGCTTTATTAATAGAGGCATGGAGTACAAAAGCAAGGAAGCCATAATGAATCTTTATAAAACACTGGTTCGGCCACAACTGGAGTATTGTGTCCAGTTCTGGGCACCGCACTTTAGGAGAGATGCAAAGACCTTAAGAGAGGGTGTAGAAAAGTTTTACTAGAATGATTGAGGGATGAGGGATTTCAGTTACGTGGTTAGATTGGAGAAGCTGAGATTGTTCTCCTTGGAACAGAGAAAGTTGAGAGGAGATTTGATAGAGGTATTTAATATCATGTAGGGTCTAGACAGAGTAGATAGAGAGAAACTGTGCCCATTGGCGGCAGGGTCAAGAACTAGAGGACATAGATTTAAGGTGATTGGCAAAAGATCCAAAGGTGACATGAGGAAAAACTTTTTACACAGTGAGTGGTTAGGATCTGGAATGCACGACTAGAGGGGGTGGTGGAGGCAGATTCAATCATGGCCTTCAAAAGGGAATTGGATAAGTACTTGAAAGGAAAAAAAATGCTAGGCTACGGGGAAAGGGCGGGTGAGTGGGACTAGCTGGATTACTCTTGCATAGAGCCAGCTAAATGGCATCCTTCTGTGCTGTAACCTTTCTGATTCTAAAAGGGTAGAAAGAATTGCATTCTTTCAAAATTGTGTTCTTTCCTTGCAAAGGAAAAGGTCCAACACATGGGAATTTGAGTAAGTAAGTGTTGACTAGCACAATGGGTAGATGTGATAAGAAGTAATTGTAGTTAGAGTGTTGTAATTATTGGAATAATTTGGACACTATTGTTATGGAGAGCAAAAATTGATTGATCACACATATTACAAAGTTCATTTTTCTGGATGTATGCAACTTAATGGACTGAGTTGATGAACTGTGCAAGTGTGAGATTTCTATTACACCTGCCTTGGGAAAGTAAGTCTTATTGGGGCAGTTGTGTGTGTGGGGTGGGGGGTGGTAGCCATGAGGGAGGGATTTTAATTTTTCTTTTCGTAATTGAAAGCAATGGACAATATGTTGCTGCTTTCCTTCTCTGTCTGCAGGCTGACGGATCTCTTGGTCCACCTCCTCTCCTCCTCATGGTAAAGGGTTGGAAGGCTATTTCCTTCTTCCTCCTCTTCAGCTTCAGGAAGTGATATTTTTTCTGCATAGCTATATTATGCAACACTCAGCAAGCTACAGTAATTTTGGACACCCCTTCTAGGCTGTACTGTAAGGCTGCACCAAGTTTTTTTTCCAGGCACCTGAAATGAAACTTCAAAATATCAATAGTCTGCTCTGACACAGATCTTGTAATCCCACAGGCCTCAGTATATCAGTTCTCCCCCTTTGTCTGCAGATGCCATACTGAGGTCTTTAACCATGACTGCAGAGGATATCGCTGATTACCAATCAACCATTTTGACACATGGTCGTGTCTCAACAATGCTGATATGGTGGATTATTGCATGATAAAACCATCATGGCAGCTTCCTGAGTAATGGGCATTAATGTGTAGAATAAGGTGATCGGCATCACACAATAGCTGCGTTTTAATTGAATAAACCCTTCCCTATTAATAAAATTGATGGGATTGTCAGAGAAGGCTTTCAAGATCATATGTTCTATCAATTGCTCCTGGCGCCTGTGCGAAAGCTGCTATTCTACAGAATTGGATTGTTCACTGTCTTTGTTTTGCAGGTTCATTGAGAAATGAATCAATTAAGAGGCTTGTCTTAATAGAGCATCAGTAACTTTCTATATACAGTGGTGAGCTACTGCCTGACTCAAGTTACGTAGGTCATCTGAGGCTGCCTGGAAAGATCCAGTGGCAAGAAAATTCAAGGCTGTAGTCACTTTCACCGCTTTAGGTAAAGCTGTGCTCTTTGTTGAAGTGGGCTGCAGGTCTTCATCCAGCAACTGGCCTAACTCCCCAAAACCCTCTGGGGGAATGCACAGCCTTTTGAGACATCGGGCAGAGAAATCTAAGTTAGACCTTCTTGGTACGTAAACCTTATCTAAGTGGGTATCAAAGTGTTGGAAAGAAACATCTTCTATGATGCTTCACTCAAAGTTCTTCCAATCTAGCCTCTTCCATTTCCTCCTCCTCCTCTTGATAACATAGGAACAGAGGGATTCCAATTGGGAAATCTATTTCCTGTCCAAAATTTAAGTTTGGCTGGTACTCACGGGGAATTCTTCAGTGAAGCTCCCAGCACAAAGAAACAAAAATTTCTCTCTGAGTAAAGTTCCACAAACAGGCAATAGCTTCTGTAATAATGGCTTCCACTGTGTGGTATCCGGTTCAGGGTTATTGCTCAGCTGCTCTCATTGCCACTTATATATTGATGTTGTTTCCCATGATTGGGTTAGGGGCACTAACTGGGGGACATTGTGGTGATAGCTTGGCCACGTCCATCTGCCTCCATTTACATGAAGTGGGGTGGGGCCATGGTGCACAGTAATGGTGACTGGTGGTTTTCTTACAGGAAAATTTTGGTGACCATTTTTGGGGTGGGATTGCAGCATAAAGCCACATGACCCACCTTTCCTCACATTAGCACCTGAAAACTATCAGTTTCTGGGTAATTTTTCAAAGGAAAATCTAGATCCATCACTACAGGATTGGGGACTGTAATTTAGAATTTATTGCCTTTCTTCCTCCTCCTCTACGATAAAAAAACGAATGCAAAGACTTCCCAGGAAGTATTACCATCTAGATTGCACCCTTTTCCAAGAAGGCCAATTATATGTTCCATTCAGTAGTGGCAGAAACCCTCCACCATATCAAGTTTATTTCATATCAGCAACTGATGCATGCTGTTTGCATTTCAGTCCTCAAACCTTGCTCCGCCCCTTCCCTCCCTGTATAAAATAAGAGATGGTTTAATTTTGATTAGCCACATGTCTGACACATTCAGATACCTATTACTATAATAAATTCCAAACCAAACTACTGAAAAATCCACCTAAGTACTGTTCCTATTTGCCTGATACAAACAGTTCACCATTAGAGATGCATCTCATTAGAGATGCATCCAACTCACGTACGTCCAGAAAATTTAGCTGCAAGTTGGCAACAACCGACGCTGTAGGACCTCTTAAGTGTCTGTAGAGCTACTGCTCAAATGTAATCATGCAGATTACCAGCAAAGAACGCCAATTATTTCTCACTACTTATTCAACTAGCATCACCCTATCCATTACAACATCGGCTTGCAGAGTTAGTTAGAGTGTGAAGAGTCCCAGTCCCCAGTGAGAAGTCTACCCTCCAGGTCCCATCAATAAGTCAAGCTGGTAAGTCAGTCATCAGCAACACCCTTTAGTACTGCAGACCTGCCTGGTTCATTGCCAAGCCTGTAATTGAGAATCAACTTGGCTTCAATCTCCCGTCACCACTCTTGTGATCTTGGAGCCAACTCGATCTATTTGCTTTTCCCCAAGGATCATAGGAAATACTTGGTCATTAGACAACTGACTAGTGTGTTTGAGCCCTCACTAGGTAGATAGCAGATACGAGGAACTCAGAAGCAGTGGTGCCACTTGGTAACTATAGTGTGCAGTAGGAGAAAGAGCACAGTTGTTCAGTGTGTATGTGGGTGTGTGCCTATCTATGTAGGAGGGAGGACGAGCACAGTGAAATGATTTCAATTTGAACTAGCTTTTGACTGCATTGAAATTAGGTACCTTGCACGTTTTTGTAAAGCAACACAACTCACAATAAAATGTGTGAGTGCATTGCACAATTGTTCTGACCACAGCAAGACCTAACACCATACCAGATAGAATGGTGATCCCACCAGTTGGAGGTTTGGCTCTACTGCATCAAGTGTGCACCTCTCTGCAACTGAATTATAGTAGACATTGAGCCCTGGATATATCAGCGCATGATTACATTTGCAGCCTTTGGGTAATTCCTTCTAGCAGTTCATTTCAAGTGTCAGGATTTTCTTATCAACTGTATGATGGACACCTGCCTTCAACATGGTGGAGTGACCTAGATGGAACAGTTTGCAATGTGTCAGCAACCTTGACATTCCAGATGACCAAGTCATCTCTTTCAGACTAGCTTGTCACCAACTGCTTATTCCTGGTTTTCACATATGGGTTTTGATAAAGAGCCCTGTGTAAGACTGACTCTCCATCCAGGGGGCTGAGCAATAGGTTGATGTAGGCTGAAGTGCTCTCTCCATGAAACTGAAGATGAATTAACTTAATTTGAAAGTGTAAAACAACACCATTCCCAGGAAGACAGAAAAAAATCCAAACATCAAGAAAAATTCAGACTAAAAGGACTTCACAGATTTGTTTATTTATAAAATTAGACAATGCATTCATTTTTTGTGCTAGAATTCCAAAAGCACTTATGTTACTTAAAAAGGGATCACATCAGTTAATATTCCCCTGGTTTACACCACAAATACTCTGGCGGAGGAGAGTCAAATATTAGTGTTAGAAGAAATACTGGAATATTTTCTGAATAATTCAATGATATAATATTTGATAGTCAATTTTTAATAGCACAGTGATTACCTTTAAAGTGGTGCCACTTGGTAACTATAGTGTGCAGTAGGAGAAAGAGCACAGTTGTTCAGTGTGTATGTGGGTGTGTGCCTATCTATGTAGGAGGGAGGACGAGCACAGTGAAATGATTTCAATTTGAACTAGCTTTTGACTGCATTGAAATTAGGTACCTTGCACGTTTTTGTGATGATTAAATTTGACCAAATAGGGGAGAGGCCCAGTGAATCAGGCAATTAGGATGAAAAAGACTGACACAGTTAAAGAGGTATAAAAATGAAAAACACAAAGAAGAAGATTTTTCTGAAAGCTTAAGGAAATATGCTTCACATTGAACAGTGTCGAGTCTAGAATGCACCCAGGCTTTGGCAGAAATTAGGTGTTAATAGCAGGAACATGGAGCAACAGGACTACGTAAGGAGATAGCAAGACAATGTCAAACAAATAATGGGCAAGAACAAAGTAAAATACATAAAACAAATAAATTCCTTGGAAAAGACCAATTAGTAAAAGAGAGAATGAGGATCACTTACAATTTTAGCGGTGGGCAGTAATGGATCGGCTGCCTGTTAAACACCCTGCTCAATTTTCCTTTCCATTGAAGTTAATGGAAAAGAAAATTGGGCGGACTGTATAAGGAGACACTTTGTAAAGAACGAAGATGATTCTAGCTGTTGAGAATTTAGGTTATGAGGAAAGGTTAAACGACTGCTGGGAGTGTCGGATCTCGGAGTTACTCCAAGACTCTGCTTCTCATTCTTTGGTTCCCCAATCTAGGATCTGACTTTCCTCTTTTCATGAAAAACAGGAGAAAACCAAGTTTTTCTCTATAATTAATGAACTACTACCGAAACCGTGGGAGCACACAGGTTTAGTATGTGTGATTTCTAAGATTGCAATTTTGTTAGCAGCAATGCAAATATAGCAGCCAATCCTTTAACAATCCTTTAATACTGTCAGAAAGAAAGACTTGCATTTATATAACGCCTTTCATAACTTTGGGACATCCCAAAGCGCTTTACAGCCAATGAAGTATATTTTTGCAGTGCAGTCACTATCATAATGTAGGAAACGCAGCAGCCAATTTGCGCACAGCAAGCTCCCATAAACAGCAATGCGATAATGACCAGACTTTTTTTATGGTGATTTTGATTGACGGATAAATGTTGGCCAGGACACCAGGGAGAATTCCCCTGCTCTTCTTCAAAATAGTGCTATCGGATCTTTTACGTCCACCTGAAACGGCAGACGGGGCCTCGGTTTTGACGTCTCATCCAAAAGACAGCACCTCCAACAGTGCAGCACTCCCTCATCAGCCTAGATTTTGTGTTCAAGACCCTGGAGTGGGACTTGAACCCATTAACCTTTTGATACAGAGGCAAGAGTGCTACCCACTGAGCTACAGCTGACACCAGAAAGATCTATAATCCAGCTGTGTAATGTGCTATATTTGGTAAAAATGATCAGACCTTGCATGGAGCTGTAATGGAGTGATGTGAGGACATCTTTGCTGGGGTGGACAACCTCTAAATATACAAAGCTGCTAAACATAACCTCTCAAGTGTGAGAAAGTGGGCAGGTTGGTTTGATTTATTTTTAAAAGATGGATTTGTCGGGTCTAAAGGCCCTTTTGTTGTTTCTAAATGTTCTTGTGTTCTTATGTAAATCAATGTCATACTGAAAGCTGAATTCTTGCATGAAAGGTTTTGTTTATGAGTAAACATTTACAAAGCATATCAAACACTTAACATGTAAATGATAAAATAATAATTTTTTATAAAAATACAATCACAATTCTATGAACTGCAGCTTTAAACATCCTCACTGAAATCAACAGAAATAGTGGTTGTAAACTAGAGAGTGGGCCAGACTTTAGAAATTAACCACTACCTAAATCGCTACATCATTATAGCATTACAAAAAGTCTATTTATAGCAGTGTGTGTACTTGAAGCACACATTATGATGGGAATTTATATAACCATAATTACCAACATTTCTTCTGAAAATACTGTGCCCTTTCCTTACAATGGAGAAAGGTTGTCTAAAATACGATCATTATTACTGTTATTATGGAAAATTGTAGGAAAATCAAAGAGTCCTATAAATGGGATTTTTTTTCTTTAATATGTTTGATTACACTGGTTCAGCAGAAACCTTGAATCCTCTGACTAGCTATTCTATCATTGTCTATGGACTGAATGGCTTCATATTATACTGTTGCCTGTGCCCCAGTCTGTATTTAGACTCCACAATTTGAGTTTGTACCATTCTTGTACTTGTTATAAAAAGAAGAAAGAACTTGCATTTATATTGTACCTTTCATTACCTCAGGACATTCCAAAGCACTTTACTGCCAATTAAGTACTTTTGAAGTGTAATCACTGTTGTAATGTAGGAAACGCAGCAGCCAATTTGCCCACAGCAAGGTCCCACCAACAGTAATTAGATAATGATCAGATAATCTGTTTTAGTGTTATTGGTTGAGGGATAAATATTGGCCAGGGCACCAGGGGACGGGGGACACTCCCCTGCTCTTTGTTATGTTGTATATATTCCAAGGAAAGAGAACAATTCCTAGTCAGTGTTGTCAAGTAAACAACCATGAAAACACAGACATAGAAATTATACCTTGGCCAAGTGTAATTTTTTCTTAGGCAGTTAACATGAACAATGCTATATAACTTTTGTAAATTACTGTGAATGAAAGTATCTTTAATGAGCTTCTGAATTATACCCTCACTGTGCTGTCCTTACAGAATAGTATTGGCTCCAGTTGTGTAGTAATATAAATGGAGAGTGCCAAATTATGCTGGCTGTCTGTATGGGAACAATAATATAGCAAGGTCAAATATGCGTATATGTGTAAGGAGGGTGATTTCTGTTACTAACTCAATAACAATAACTGAAAGAAAAACTGCTATAATTCCAAAAACATTTATTATTGTATTGTAAAAAAAATGACAATGTTCTCACTGGCTTTTTAATGTTGAGCCATAATAGTTGCATCTATTTAATGGATTACTGTCTTCATGAAAAGTGTATGGCAGAGCTTTCTTTCTAACATAAATTGCATTAAACTGCATGATGATGGGCCTAATTTTCTTCTCTGGGCCCCTGCAGGGCACTGAGCAGGCACAGTGAGGTGCACCCAGTTATCCTGGCCAGGGCAGTTTGCATGGCCTTTTTACTCTCTTGGCACAGGCCCACAACCTGGCAGGTCATTCAGTGGGATCAGGAGGTGGAAGCAGGGGCATAGCTATAGGCCTGACAGGCTGTGCACCTGGCTGTTGGCATCGGGGCCTGAAGATTGCTGTGGGGGAGGGGGTAAAGAAAGATCCAAACCTGATAACTTCATGTAGCTTCAGTTTGGCCCCAGGACCCCCGCAGACCTTCCAGTCTGCAGAGGACCCTGGCATAAACCCAACCTCCAGCTTTTTGGGGTTCCCTCTACTTGGGTGCACTATGAGAGAAGAAGGTGGAGCAGAAGGATGGGAATGCCCCCAAATCCTGGCGCAGGCCCAGTTACATTATATTGGGGGAAGCCCCAGAAATCCGAGGGCAGAGCTGTGGGAGCGGCCTGAAGCATCAGGTCTCCATCCCTATTTCCTCTTCACTGCACCCGGGAACTGAATGCTCCTCAAGTGTCAAAGAAGAGAGTCATGGCTCTGTGATGAAATTTGATGTGATGTCTCTTCGTCCTTGATTTGTCAAACACTTTTTTATGAACATACTGCCACTTTACAAACAGAAGCAAAAAAACACTTTTATGTATGATGTCTTATAACTGTAGAGAGCTTACTTCTCACGCTACGTTTCTAGTTGTGTTCTGTCACAAAACATATCAATGGACTGGTCAGGTGGGCAGAAAAAGGGCAAATGAAATTCAATCTGGAGAAGTGTGAGGTAATGCATTTGGGGAGGGCAAACATGGCAAGGGAATACACAATAAATGGTAGGATACTGAAAAGTGTAGAGTAACAGAGGGACCTTGGAGTGCATGTCCACAGATCCCTGAAAGTAGCAGGACAGGTAGATAAGGTGGTTAATCAGGCATACAGAATACTTTCCTTTATTAGTCGAGGCATAGAATATAAGAGCAGGGAAATTATGCTCGAACTGTATAAAACACTAGTTAGGCTACAGCTAGAGTACTGCGTACAGTTCTTGTCTCCACACTACAGGAAAGATGTGCTTGCACTAGAGAGGGTACAGAGATTTATGAGGATGTTGCCAGGACTGGAGAATTTTAGCTGTGAGGAAAGATTGGATAGGCTGGGGTTGTTTTCTTTGGAACAGAGGAGGCTGAGGGGAGATTTAATTGAGGTGTATGAAATTATGAGAGGCATGGATAGAGTGGATAGGAAGGACCTATTTCCCTTAGCAGAGCGATCAATAACCAGGGGGCATAGATTTAAAGTAATTTGTAGAAGGAGACATTTTTTCACCCAGAGGGTGGTGGTGGTCTGGAACTCACTGCCTGAAAGGGTGGTAGAGGCAGAAACTCTCATCACATTTAAAAAGTACTTGGCTATGCACTTGAAGTGCTGTAGCCTACAAGGCTACAGACCAAGAGCTGGAAAGTGGGATTAGTCTGGATAGCTCTTTATCGGCTGGCACAGACATGATGGGCCGAATGGCCTCCTTCTGTGCCGTAAATTTCTATAATTCTATGATATGTCAGCCAGAATCCACAGTCAATGACCACTTTTCTTTTATATGGTTAGTGTTTAATTATGAAGGCCAATCTAGTCTGCCATGGCACTGTCCCCTCTCTATCAGAACTCAACAGCAGTCACTGACTCCTCACCATTGTTCCCATAAAGTAATTGTAGTCAGCTTTGGTATCAAATTAAAATAAATGGAGGGATAAACTGTACCTATTAGCCAGTACTGTTAGATAACTGCTTCTATCAGCAGGGGCACAATGCATAGTGTAACTTACTGCAGACACTTATAAAACCATGAGAGAGAGGGAGAGGCTTTGGCCTCTGGATGGAGCCTCACTGTCAGAATCCCAAACTCAGCTTTGCATGTTCAAATTTAAATAAAAGCTTTAACCCTTTGAGAACCTCAATGCTATTTCTGCATTAAAATATTAATGTAGTTTTCTGTGCGCGCTCGTGTTGAAATTACTCCATGTTCTTTTGATCCATTATATTCGTTGACTGCAGTAAAATTCCCACTGCTAGGTTTTGAGAGGCACAATTAGCCCATGATAGTGAAAATGAAATCTAATTATAAAATTTTAAAGGACTGTCATCTGACATTGACCTTTGACCCTTATTAATTTCTATTGAGTTCCTCACACAATATTTCTCAGATGATGTGATTCCAGCCGTGGCCCTGAAATTCCTCAGCTCAGTTATGTAAGGATCATGCCTGGCAGTGTCCTCTAGCATTGATGGAATTCGCAGTGTCAGTGGAAGGCAGCTCATTCATATGAGATAGGTGGGCGCAGGCGCCACAATGGGCATGTCTCTGATGCTCACTTGCTGCTGGAAATTATGGTATATCAGTTGGGGTGGTGGGGGGGGGGATTGTTTGCTCAGGCCCCGCGCGACACGACAACATGTCCCTCGACTGCTTGAGCAAGAAAGCCAATGTGCACAAATTTGTAAAAAAAAACATTAACAAGCTGCCTGCTTGGCCTGTACTGCACCAGTGGGGCCTACATTCACTTTTGTGGAGGCTGGTGAACATTACGCCTGAAATCACTCAGTGTACCGACCATTACTACAACACTGAGGCCCCAAGAGTGGGAACTCCTGTGTGAGAGAGTTCCCAACCCTGGTCCCCCCGTCCCCACCCCCGGCCTGTCATTTGCCCTGTAAGGGGCAGATGGAAGTTTTGCCCATAGCAAGGCATCGAGTAAACTCCCGGAAATGGCAAAGACCCAGTGTGATAATCCATTAATTAAACGGCAGGGGGATCACATGTCAGATATTTCACTTGTAAAACCTGGTGTCCATTTGCTTCTTGGATGGACTCTCCTTACCTCTGGCAGTAGCTGCATTTCTGATTTTGATTTTGTATATCATTGCAGATAGCTAAATACTTGTAGCCCTCCCCCTCCAAATCATGTTAGGGTACATTTCCACAGGCATCAATGAGCCACTGGTACCTTGTCCATTCCAATGCTCTCCTGGCCGGCCTCCCACCTCTCACCCTTCGTAAACTTGAGCTCATCCAAATCTCTGCTGCCCGTATCCTAACTCGCACCAAGTCCCATTCACCCATCACCCATGGCTCACTGACCCACTTGGGCTCCCGGTCCAGAAACACCTCGATTTTAAAATTCTCAGCCTTGTTTTCAATCCCTCCCTATCTCTGTAACCTCCTCCAGCCCGAGATCTCTGTGCCCTTCCAATTCTGGCCTCTTGCACATCCCCGATTTTAATCATTCCACCTTTGGTGGCCGTGCCTTCAGCTGCATGAGCCCTGAGCCTAAGGAATTCCCTCCCTAAACCTCTCCGCCTCTCAACCTCTTTCTCCTCATTTAAGGCGCTCCTTAAAACCTACCTCTTTGACGACGTTTTGGGTTACCTGTTCTAATATCTCCTTATGTGGTTTGATGTCAAATTTTGTTTGATAACACTCCTGTGAAGGGCCTTGGAAAGTTTTACTGCATTAAAGGCGCTATATAAATGCTTCTTGATGTCCAACTGGGCATTCTTTGTGTAACAGTGAGCCTCAGTTGACTATTCTATTGGGTTGGTGTTACGGCCAAGCTCAATCCCGATGCTGTCCTCACCCTATATCCGCATATAAACTGTTGCACCTTCACTGCCAGTCCAACTGAGGCCAGCTAACTCAACACAGACCAAAGAGCTAATGCGGGATCTTTCTTGTCTGTACGGCTTAGCAATGGACCATCTAGAAAGTTTCAGAAATTGTGTGTGTGTGTATGTGTGTGTGTGTGTTTGTAATGTATGTATAAACTCACATAAAGAATAGCAGGTGCTGGGAAACAATGGTCTTCAGGGTTCCATTGGAGTCTCTCCGTAACTCCAGCAGAGCCCACCACGTTGTGCAGGGCACTGGGATTTTCTGGTCAGCCGTACAAGAAGTGGAGCCTCAGCTGCCCCTTATAAAGCAAATGATGCTGTGGGTGGCCCTGGGGCAGGGACTCCCTGCAAAAGGAGTTTCTGCTTCTTTGGCTTATTTGACTGGAGCTTGGTACACTGGGTGAGGTGAGGCATACCAGCCTCTAAATGGGCAGAAGTTGGCTCTGCCATGGGGTCCAGGCACAAAGAAGCGACCCATCCCTTAAGATTGGAGAATTTAAAATAAAATCAGGATTGCCTCCGTTACACAGGGAACCTGGTGGGCTCTGGGGAGGGGCCTGGGCAACCTTCCCCTCAAAGGCAGCCAGGCGCTAGATTGTCTGGCTGCACAGAGTATCCGTTGCGCCCGTTTCTCGTGCATAAAACGAGCGCAGCGATGACAAATTTAGCAGTGGGATCGTCCACATTCAATCTGCATGTGGCTTCGGGCCATTATTAAATTCGTCAGGCCCATCTTTAAGACGTCCTTGGCGGCCACCTAAAACAGGTGTTAGGCTCCTTGCATATGTTAATGAGGGCCTAACACCTATTTAAGGATGCTCCTGGGAAATTAGTTTCTGATTAGTGGAGCAGGATCCGGTTCTGCCCTGCTCAGGATTCTTCAGCGGCCATTGCGGCCTAAGCAGCGGCCCGCTACCAAAAAGTAAGTTTCAATTAAAAAGGCGTTCCTATGGAGCCAGGAGGATCAGGAGTGCTTCCCCAACTCTCAACAATCTTTCCCAACAGTCCTCAGGATCACCACCACCGTTTCTGCCCCCCCCTCCATTGCCACTGCAAGCCCTCTCCTAGGACTTACCTTCAGGTTGCTTAAGATGAGGCAAGCAGCCCTATATTCACTTTAGTAAAATGCGCAAGCTGCCTGCGGAGGCGTAACAGGCTCGCGCAAATAATGTTAAAGAGGTCCGAGGAACAATTTTCGGCCAGCTTTGGACTTTCAGGTTGGTGCATGTGTTGTCGGCGAACCGCTGGTTATGGATCCAAAAACGGGCCATAATCAATTTCCACCCTAATTATTGTCACTTTAGTAGGAAATACACATATCCTGGTAGCAGTGGTTTACACCTCCAGTGAACTATCACCGGAACCTTTCCATTAAACTGTTGCCAAGCATCCATGAAGCCAATTGTGTTACAACAAAAATGTCCTAAGTGCCAGTCCTTTACCCAAATAATTACGCTTAATTGTAATTGATTTTGTTATTGGATTTATATTAACTTTAAACACACAACCTCCCATAAAAAGTAAAAGGATGAATATATTAGTGGCAGCATTTAAGGAACCTTTATACACAATCACATTCCACTCTCAAATGGTATTATAGCACATCCCAAAATGCATAAGGTGGCACTGAGTGTTGGCACTATATGCGCTACACTGCAGTCTCTAATAAGATGGATACCTTGCTGAAAGGGCTGAATGTTTATACTAGTAAACATCTGGCTTTGCTCACAGTAAGTCAGAGAATAGAGGGGTAGAAATTTGCCAGTGTCTGGTTTCGGGCGTGAAGGCGACGGGAACCGGGAGGACCAAGAACGGACTGAAATTGGGCCTCGAGCCTCACGTAAAAAATTTGCGTGAGTTTCCAATGCCTGTCGCGCCTGCCCTTCTGCAGGATCGAGTTTCGGGCCACCTGCCTTGCCAACAGAGGCCAAAGATAAGTACCGGAGGGGGTTGAGGGGGAGGACAGTGGGAAGAGGGCCGATCGCTGTCCGCAGTGGCCCTCAGGTGTGCTCTGACGATGGGAGGAGCACTCCTGAGCCTCCTGGCTCCACATCATCTTTTTTTAAATAACTTTTTGGAGGTGGCTATTCCTCCCATTCCCAACAGTACAGCGATATCTTACTTCCTCCAACAGGGTTTCTCTCACTCTCGAGTCCCTGCCCACCAGTCTCTCTCTCTCTTTCTCTCTTCTGTGCTTCATAGATTTTCTCTCTACTTTCAACAGGATCACTTTTTCCATCTCACAACAGAGTAATCTAAGTGATGATTTGCTGTTCCTCGCCTGCCTGTACCACAAGCTTCCCAAAAAGAGTGTGCTGCTGTCTGTGATGCCTTTCAAACATTTGAGCCACTTTATGTATTAGTCATATAATTACATTTTAATTTTAGGTGATATAATGGAGTAAATGAATATCAGGTTCCACATGTATGCTGACAACACCCATCTCTACCTCACCACCACCTCTGTTGACCCCTCCACTGTCTGTGATCTGTCATGTTACTTGACAGACATCCAGCATTGAATGAGCAGAAATTTCCTCCAATAAATACTGGGAAGACCGAAACCATTGTCTTCGGTCCCCCGCCACAAATTCCGTTCCCTAGCCACCGATCCATTCCTCTCCCTGGACACTGTCTGAGGCTAAACCAGACTGTTCATAAACTTGGCATCCTATTTGACCCTGAGCTGAGTGTCCGACACCATATCCTCTTCATCACCAAGACTGTCTACTTCCACCTCAGTAACATTGCCCGTCTCCGCCCCTTCCTGAGCTAGTCTGCTGCTGATATCCTCATCCATGCTTTTGTTACCTTTAGACTGGACTAGTCCAATGCTCTTCTGGCTGGCCTCACATCTTGCAACCTCCGTACTCTTGAGCTCATCCAAGACTCCGGTGCCCATATCCTAACTTGCGCCAAGTCCCATTCACCTATCACCCCTGTGCTCGCTGTCGAATAGTGGGTCCCAGTCCAGCAACGCCTCAATATTAATATTCTCACCTTTTGTGATTGAGAAGTAAAAAAATTGCATACTATGATTAATAAATTACAAAAGTAGAAAATAACCAATTGAAAAGGAAAATTTAGGTTAAAATACAACATATTGGGAAGAAGAAAACTGATCGATGACTTGATGGTCACAACAGACACAAGGGGCCTGCAAACCCATTAAGGCAATTTTAATGTTCCTACCGTCCCATTTGCATCTAAATATGAGGTGGTAGCGAGACTAACATAGTGAGTTTGGTTGAAGCATAGACTTACTGCTAAAGTCCGGCCCATTTTCTAGTGGACCTCAATCTTGGTGGCCAGAGGTCCACCCAGAAATGGGCAAGAGCCTCCTGAGCATATGTTACTTTGGATCAAATTATGCAGTTTTGACTCCTGCCACTATTTTTCTCTCTGCTCAATGGATTACCGCCAGTTCCTGGTCCCGTCCACCAAACACGGGCAGTAGAAGTCGGGTGTGTCCATTAAAGGGATCCTTACCTGCAGTCAGGAAACACTAGAAGCAGGTACTCATTTTTATGCAGTCGCTTGTGGACTTTGAGACTCAAAGGCTTCCATATCTAATCGCCTTTCTGCTGTAGGTGCTGCTCATAACTGCTGCTTTCTATCAGTCCGGCTCTGCCACCCCTCCCTTTTATGGTGGTGTTGCATGACCTCCAATATTGGTCGCTCCGCCAGATTTTCCACCCCCAGATTGGCGAGCGTGTTACACCATCCATTACACAACTTATTATTCTGCTGCTAAAGTGCATCTGCGTGTAACATGGTTTGCCCCTTTAATGCCTCAGGTCAATCAGATGCTGAGTGCTCATAGCAGATCCTCCAGTCAATCAGAGGTCACAAGAGCTCTCTTTTCTTAAATAAGTTCTTTAAGTCTGGTTCCTGAAGGCAATTAGAATTTTGGTATTGCTCACAATGGGTCAGAAATTATGTTGCTGCATGGTAGGGGGATTATGGTGTAGGAATTGAGGGAAAGGTGCACATTTCCAGTGAAAACATTTGGAAAGAAGTTTCTGAAACTTCTGATCAGAGATAGTGACCCAATTGTTTTTTAATTGGTTTCTGCAAAATAAATGATTAGTGTTTACTTTATTGATTGCAGCTGGATGCATAGCTAGCACAACTGTATAAACAAATCTTCAAGTCAAAAAAATTGATATTGAATTCAAAGTATAAACAGAATTAAGTCCAAGTGCTTTAATCACTTCTTCTGTCTCTTTGGACTCAATTTTCAATGGGCGCGCGGGTAACCCGACTAATAAAATCTTACCGTTTCCCACGCGATCGCAAGTTAATTGATGGCCTTTAACGTGGCTTCCGGGTTTGCCGTACGAAAGCTGCGCAGTGGGCGGACTGCGCACCCGCATGATAGGCTGTCAGCTGGAGCGGCTCTATTTAAAGGGCCATTGCTCCAAAGGCTTTTGCTGCAGCAAACACCAAAAAGGCAGAATGGAGCAGCACAGGGGCAAGGCTTCTCCAAGATTTAATGATGCCTCACTGCAGCAGCTACTGGCCGGGGTGAGGAGGAGAAGAGAAGTGTTTTACCCTACGGACAGATGGAAGTACCCTGCCTCTGCCACCAAGAAGACTTGACTCGAGGCGATAGAGGAGATCACCAGCAGCAGCAACAGCTCCCGCACCTGGGTCCAGTGCAGGAAGCGCTTCAGTGACCTAACTAGGTCATCAAAAGTGAGTACACTTATTGATTCTCCTGCATTCTGTGTTCCACATCACAGTACAACACTCCCCCCCCAACCAAGTTGCACTGCCAAGACTACTCCATCATATCAATCCTCACACCCACTTAAGTGTGTAAGTGCAACTTACCTGCATTTCCTGAGCACTTCCTCACCTCCCCGTTAGTCACCCAACCACTACTACTCACCTCAATCCTCATTCAATGTGATGGCTCTGTCTTTTACTCACCCTCTGATGCATCTCTTTCATGGTCAGCCTCACCTAAAGCAATGTATTTATTGGCTGACTACTTCACCATCACTCACACACACGTCTGTACTTTCTCCCCTTTTAGGAGAGGAGAGTGCAAAATGCACGCGAGAGGGCGAGGACTGGAGGGGGGCCACAACAAATAGTGGTCCTCACACACACGGTGGAGGAGGCCCTGGAGATCAGCCGCACCATCGAGTGCCTGTCCATTGGGGACACCGAGACAAACGTCTGGTGACATAACCCTAACATTCATCACACACAAGATGAATTGATGTTAACAATGCTTGCCATGTTGAACGCCTCAGTTTGCTCATCACAACATGGCACGTCTATGATGAATCTTAATATTGTCTTACAGGCCCTTCAACGACTGCAGTGACAGCAGAGGGCGATTCCTCAGAGGAGCTCCAGGCCTCTGAGGGCGCACCGTCACATCGTAGCGAGGCATCCACCAGTGCAGATACTCATACCTTGGTGGGTCCTAGTAGTTAGTCAGTTTGGTTGGCACCTGGTGACTCACCGCACACAAGTGAACACGAGCAGACACTGGTTGCACCGGCAGCTGCAGAGAGTCCACGTTGGTGGGCGCACTCCTCTCCAGGCTCTGCTCAGCTGGACGCAGATGCTGTACCCCGGGGGCTATCCATTAAAAGGAGAATGATCGAGGAGCAGCAGCACATTTGCGAGGTACTGGAACAGGTGCCATGCACGCTCTCCGCAATAGTGCAGAGGATGGAGGAGCCCAACCCCTGCATTAGTGGAATGGCGGCACAGGTAAGTGCGGGAATGTCTGCGATGGAGAGAATGGCAGCCTCCATTGAGCTTCAAGCACGGCTCACAAATGAGTTCATTCAGGCCCTGACAATAGTCGTTCGGACAATGGTTAACAACATTCTGCCGCCTAAATAGGCAGACAGATACACTAGCACTGGCCTTACAAGGCATCACTCATGTGCTCCAAACTATTGTCCAGCAGAGTGGTAGGAGTGATGTGCCCCTGGCCCGGGGTGGGACGATGGTGAAAGGGGACATGGAATTGGGGGACGCCACTCAAAGCACTCCCATGTGTCACCTGTTGCCCCCCCTCTCAACCAGTACCCGCAATGCTACCTCCTCTCCAGGTGGCCGAGTCTCCCCTGCACAGGTGCAGGCGGAGCAGTCTTTGGAGGGGCCCTCACAGGCTCCAAAACACATAGGGCATAGACCGAAAGCATCTAATCAGCCAGGGCATGAACATGAGTAACCTGCCACTATCTCTGCTGCAGACACAGGGGTTGCACCACATAGAAGCAGTAGGAAGAGAAAGGCTAAGGATTTGTGATCATGAAGGCTACGCACAAGGGTGTCTCACAGACTGCCATGTTTTCCATTTATATTTGTTTTTGTTATATTCACATTAAATGTTATCATTCTCACCATTACTGCCACGTCTTGCCCATTCTTGACTGCCTTTTGTGATAGTGCCCTTTCATGTGCTTCACCACGAACGGTGACACTTGATGCCACCCATTGGGTCACTTTACAGTGGGTGTATGTGTAGTTGCAGGACTGTTTTGTGCACGGAGGGGGGCTGCTGGTGTTGGCGCTGCTCTTTCCAGGTGGTCTGAGGACTGGACTCTTCTCACTTTCTGATCTTACAACAACCGTTCATATAATCAATGACTCCCTGGCCTTACGAGCAGCCAGGTGAGCCACTGCTCTGGCCATGGATTCCTCCTCCTCCTCAATGTGGGTGGCAGATGTGGATGGGGCCTCCTCAAGCGGCACTGTTCTCTGTTGTGCCATGTTGTGCAGGGCACAACACACTACTATAATGCGTCCCACTCTGGTGCGAATTGAAGCGCTCCACCAGGACGATCAAGGCACCTAAATCGCATCTTGAGCAGCCCTATAGCATGCTCAATTGTAGACCTGGTGGCGATGTGGCTGTCGTTGTATCGACGCTGTTGCTCGGTGATAGGGTTCCTCAGAAGTGTCATGAGTCACGTGTGCAGGGGGTATCCCTTGTCCCTGAGGAGCCAGCCCTTAAGGGTGTTTGATGCGTCGAAGAGGCCCGGGATGTTGGATTTCCAGAGGATGAAGGAATCATGGCAGCTGCCAGAGAATTTGGCGCACATGTGAAGGAATCTTTTGCAGTGGTCAAAAATGAGCTGAGCATTGAAGGAGTGGCACCCCTTTCTGTTGATGAACAGTCCTGGTGCTCGTGTTGCTATATGGGTGCAATCAATTTCACCCTGCACCCGTGGGAAGCCAGCCACAGAGTGGAATCCCACTGTCCTCTCCGTCTGGCTGAGGTCATCCATGGGGATGTTGACAAATTGTGAGGCCCTGAGGAACAAGCCGTCAGTGACCTGCCTTATGCACTTGTGTGCAAACAACTGAGAGACCCCGGCGATGTCCCCGGTGGCACCCTGGAATGATCCGGAGGCGAAAAAGTTGAGGGCAATGGTGATTTTGACAGCAATGGGTAATGAGATGCCGCTCGGCCCAGCTGGGAGCAGCTCGGTATGAAGGAGGCTGCAGATGTCTGCGACTACCTGGCGACACACTCTCAGCCTCCCTATGCACTGCTCCTCAGAGAGGTCCAGGAAGCTGAGCCTTGGTTTGTAGTCTCTGGCGAGAGTAGTGCTTCCTGTGACGTCACTCTCTTTGTTCTTACCCTCTGTGCTCTTGTGCAGGTGCCTGTGACACAACGCTGTGTTGTGGAGCTCCAAGTGGCAGAAGTACACGCCGTGCCTGGCGAGGCTGGTGATGTTGCTCGTCCTCAGATGTAGTGGTGAATGCAGCCATCCTGATGGTGTCAGTTTGAGGGGGTCCGAAAGGTTGGTAAATATGTGTCAACAAGACAATTCTGAATGGAAACTAAGACTTTTCAGTGTAAACACAAAGATCTCCCAGCCAAAAGTTTGCCTGAAAGACCAGGGTGCCCTGCTGCAATAATTCACCTTTTATCCGCATCTGTCAAACTGGCTGCTGGCTGAACCATGTCCCCTAAAGCATAGAGCGTTTCCCACAGCATGGGAAACCTGCTGAGGCTGAATGAAAATCGGTCCCCTGCCTCAATCACTATGACATTAACTACTTCAAACATTTAAACTATCTAAATAACTGTGTTAATTGTCACCCCGCCAGCTTTAATTGCCGGTGGGACTTCCGCATTCGTGAGGCGCGCGCGCACACAGACATGTCTGTGGGGAACCTGGAAGTCGGCGGGTTGGAGCCTGGTTCCGAACCCGCTTGGGATTTCTCCGATTTTCGGAGCCCATTCCCTCCCCAACGCACTCACACTCCAGCTTGAAAATTGAGCCCTATCTGTCTATCTCTCTTAAACCAGCATTTCTCCTTGAAGTAGAAAACTGAGCCCTTGTTAATTTTTTTCTCTGAAAAAGGCTTAAAAAAATTATCTTCCAGTTTGTTTTCTAATCATTCAGAAAAACAAACAACCCCATCAATTGTTTTACAGCCTGAAGAGATGCTTTGAGTTTTTCCATTGAGGAAAATTAAATAAATATGAGAAAATTATTTTTTTGAATTCTCAGTATAAAATCATCACCCTCTGTTTTTCTCGCTTTCTTTGTCTCGCTCTTTCAGCAGCCTTGCTCTCTGAAGTAAGATTTAAGAACATTGTCACACAGGGACACATTGTCAAAACTTTTAAAATTCATCTGCAGCTTGTTTTCAAATCATTTGGAAAATAAACTCAGGGTCCTATTCAATCCCAAGCTGAGCATTAAAACCTACATCCTATCGATCACCATCACAACTTGCTTTCACTTTTACCACTATCTCAGCCCCTCTGATACCGAAACCCTTATAGCTTGTTACCTACTTGACTACTTTAATGCTCTCCTTTCTGGCCTCTCATCCTCAGCTCTCCATTAACTCTAACTTGTCCAAAACTCTACTGCATATATACTGTTCTGCAAGCCCATCATCTCCATCTGTTTTGATTTACGTTGGTTGCCTGTCCCCCAGTGCTAATAATTCAAAACCCTTGGCCTCAACTATAAAGCCCTCCATGGCCTTAATCCACCCTATCTCTCCAATCTCTTCCAGTCCTATACCCCTCCTGGCTGCTCCATTCCTCCAATTTTGGTTAATTTCTTCACAAATCCCTTCTTTTCACCCCACCATTGGTGGCAGAGCATTTAAACACCTCAATCCTACTTTTTGGAATTCTTTCCCTAAACCTCTCCACCTCTGAATCCCTCTCTGCATCTTTAGAAACATCCTCAAAACCCACCTCCTCGACCTTGCCTCCAGTCACCCTTCCTAATCTCCCTTCTGTTGACATTTTTATTGAGCCTGTTTGTGAAACACCTTCAGGCAATTTTTACATTAAAGGTACTGTATCAATGCAAGTTATTGTAAACAGTGTTCTGACCTGAATCATACTGATGCATACCGGGAGATTATTCACACTACATGCATTCAGACTGGTATGCTAACTTCCTTCAGCTGACAGATAGTATGGAAAGAACCATAGAAGTACCTTTTTAAGAGGCACACAGGAAGATGGTAGGCAACATATAGAGACTGGACAGTTAAGTTCATTTAGCAGCAGCTATGGATTGGTGTTGGTCTGGTAGTATTGGGTGGGGGTGGTTCTGGGATATAATAGTATTGTAGAGGGAAAACCTAGGGTTTGGTAGCACTGAGGGGTGGAACATGGGCTTTGGCTTCTTTGGTAATTCCTGGGGTCTGATAGTCGAAAGTCCCAGGACTTGGCAGCAGTGGAGCACAGGGTTCAGGATTGGGCAGCATTGGGAAGCTATTGAGGTCTGGCTCAGTAGGGGAAACTGCTGGTGTCTAGGAACATTGGAGGTAGATACTGATGTCTGTCAGTACTGGAGTAGAGGGTCCCAAGATGTGGGGCACTGGGCAGGAGGATGATAGGATTGGTAGAACTTGGGAAGGCCTAGCAGCATTAGGTGGGAATTCTCAAGGTCTGGCAGCACCTAGAGGGATGCCAGTGTCTGGGAGCACAGGGGTAATGGGAGAACGGGACTTGGTGCAAGTTAGGATATGGGCAGCAGAGTTTTGGATGAGCTCAAGTTTATGGAGGGTGGAAGATAGGAGGCCAGCCAGGAAAGCATTGGAATAATCCAGTTCTGGAGGTAACAAAGGCATGGATGAGGATTTCAGCAGCAGATGAGATGAAGCAGGGGTGGAGACAAGTGATGTTATGGAGGTGTATTTGGTGATAGAGTGGATATGTGGTCGGAAGCTCATCTCAGGGTCAAATAGGATGCCAAGATTGCAAACGGTCTGGTTCAGCCTCAGACAGTGGCCAGGGAGAGGGATGGAATCGGTGGCTAGGGAACAGAGTTTGCGGTAGGGACCAAATACAACGGCTTCGGTTTACCCAATGTTTAGCAGGAGGAAATTTTTGCTTAGACAATCAATGTGACAAATGAGAGACAGTGGAGGGATCGAGGGAGGTAGTGGTGAGGTAGAGCTGGAGTCGTCAGCGTACATGTGGAATCTGATGTGTTTTTGGATGATTTCGCCGAGGGGCAGCATGTCGATGAGAAATAGGAGGGGGCCAAGGATAGATCCTTGGGGGACTCGAGGTAACAGTGTGGGAGTGGGAAGAGAGGCCATTGCAGGTGATTCTCTGGCTACAACTGGATGGATAAGAATGGAACCAGGCAAGCTCAATCCCACCTAGCTGGACGACGGGGGAGAGGTGTTGGAGGAGGATGGTGTGGTTAACCGTGTCAAAGGCTGCAGACAGGTCGAGAAGGATGAGAAGGGATAGTTTACCATCGACACAGTCACGTAGGATGTTATTTGTGACTTTGATAAAGGCCATTTCAGTACTATGGCGGGGCGGAAACCTGATTGGAGGGATTCACACATGGAATTGCGGGAAAGATGGGCACAGATTTGGGAGGTGATAACATGTTCATGGATTTTGGAGAGTTAAGGGTGGTTGGAGATGGGGCAGTAATTTGCAAGGACAGAGGGGTCAAGGGTGGGTTTTTTGATGAGGGGTGTGATGACGGCAGATATCACACAATATCCAGATATTTTGAAAAGAAGTATCTTAGTTCACTGAGGATGATACATGGTGAATTAGGTTTCTGTTTTATTCCTGTCTTCAGCTCTGACTGGAAATTATTCCATGTTATTTTGAGCCATTGCCTTGAGTCTTCATGAGCTTTCTTGTGTTTCTGGCCCTACCCTCTGATCCAGTCCCTAGTTTCAGATTCTGCCAATGCATATTTGCATCTGTGTTGTACTCTGCAGAATGACAGAATCTTAAATCGGGAACTGGATCAAGCAGTGTTCCTACATCTCAGCTAACAGTGTACTCATAGTTGATTCTAGTACACTAAGGATTCTCCAGAAGGTTTGATTTTGAATTGCTTTATTGTCAATAGTATATGATGGACACAACAAGATGATCAGATTTAGCCCAATAGATCGCTTGTAAATGGAGATACCCAGGAGTGATTATCAGGTGACAATGTCATCAAGGAATTCAGAATGGAGAATAATGCAATCCTGACTAGGGATACTGGATACTTCATCTACATAACCTCCAGAAAAGAAGAAAATCTGCACCATTTGACAAGTCTACCAAAGTTTTCCCAGTATTCCAATGGACCTAATGATATCATGAACTGTGAGAGCAAAGCTCAAGTGATTGATAACCATCAATTTAAAAAAAACCTTTGCTTAATTTTAATGTCTTTGCCAATGGCGGTTGTTATGGCTGACAGTGACTGCCAGGTTGCTCCTTGCAGCTGCTGTGTTTTGGCATCCTCACTGGAGAATTAATAATTGTGACATAATCACTTCCAGGTTATTGAGTGATAATTTGCAATTGCATTCCAGGAAATACCAATCAGTATACACATGATAGCAGGATACAATTTAAGACATTCAGGCTGCAGTCAAATAGTGACACATGACCCTTATAGTCAGAGGTCAAAAACTCCAAGAGTGCTCTTCCTCTAAAACACTAATTTACTTCTTAAAGAAAAGCCAGAAAGAATTCAACTTCACAAGTGGCAGCAATCTTGAGACTCCACTATGGGGGAATCCAAGTGAATTGATTGTGGTCCTCTTCTCAGTTAACAACACTTACTTGTCTAAGAAAATTTATTTCCCTTTAATTAAGCTGTGTTGTTATTGTGACACCGTGTCTACATAAGATCTTACAAAATTGAAGCGCACAGCTTGTTGTATTTATCGTATTGATTCTAGACCTTGGTAATGACCTTCTCAAAGGTCACCATATGGAGCACTTCCTCCAGCAGTCCCGGAGCTTTGGATACTTTTTCAAGTGTAAGATAATCATCCATGTATCACTAGCTGTGAATTCAATGTTTTTCTTGTATTCTGTATCTTCAGAGTGTTTGAAGTATAATTACTTCAATACATATAAGTTACGTGGTTAACATCACTTTGTGGCTTATTTCCCATAAATCACCCAGTGTGTATCTTCTGTTTACTGGCTGTTCATGTTGTACTGTGAAGCTAACAATGCACAGGATGTTACATTTTATTGGAGCTGACCATTGGTATTATCGTACTAAATGTCTTTTAACCTTTAAACTTCCATCGCTCCGGGGAATTTTTGAAACTCCCTGGGCTGACCAATTTCTTGTTTTCAGCTTACACATCACACACTAAATTTTTACAACAATCTGTCAGTTTTCAGCTAGCCCACAAATGACCAAATTATTGAGTTCAATATCACAACTTCCTATGGTGAGAATTTGGCCTCATGACCTCTGGGCTGCTAGTCAAGTCTCGTAACCACTACTTTACCATCCAATGACCACTACATTACCTGTGATTCTAAAGTTAGTCGTCAATCTCCAACATATCAGGATTCAATTTATCTATTCTTTTAAAAGCCTTGAATACTTGAATAATATCTCCGATGAGACTTCTCTTTTCTAAAGTAAACAATCCCACGTTCTTCAACCACCAACAGTGACTACACTTCAAAAGTACTTCATTGGTTGTAAAGCACTTTGGGACGTCCTGAGGTTGTGAAAGACACTATATAAATGCAACTTCTCTCCTCATGGCTCCGATGAATTAAGCTAGGCATCAGTTTGGCTGCCCTTTTCTGCACTGCTTCCAGTGCCTGGACATCCTTGCTGTGGTATGGCAACCAGAACTGAACACAGTGCCCCAGTTATGGCCATGCCAGTTCCTTTTACAGATTAATTATCAACTCCCGCAATTTGTGCTCGGTACCTCTAGCCGTACATCCGAAGGCCCAGTTTACTTTCCTTACTGCTGCCGCACACTGTTAGTTTCAGTGAGCTGACCACCAAAGCCCCAGTTCCTTATCCTGTGTTATGTTCTATAGCCTGGAGCCATTCAGGTAGAATTTCCATGTGAGTTCCCTGATCTCCCACTGTAACTTCAGCAGAATCACAGAGAAATGTCATAAACGTCTGTTAACACCACTTCTCCGGGCTTTCTGCTAAAATTATAGTAGGAGATCAGGGAATCCTGTGCAGAAATGCTACCTAATTTAAAGATCAGTGCACATTGGTCAGGAATTATTGTTCATTAATTTAAATGGATGGACAATCAAAGGTCTTTGGGCCTATGATTTCTCAACCAATGCTCCCTGTAAGTGCTGTTCCTCATCAGGAGCACCAATTAGAGAATCAAGCCTTAATCATTGCATTTATCTACATTAAATATCATTTGTCACCTGTCAGCCTACCTTCCTGACCTATCCGGATCCCTTTATATTTAATTTGCTTTTTCCCTATTGTTTGAATCTTGTCTTCCTGCTAATTTGGTGTATCTGTAAACTTAGACAGTTTTGTTTCTGTACCTGTTCCAAATCCTTTATGTTCACTGGAAATAGCCCTAGCACAGATTCCTGTGGTACCCCCACTGGTCCCGTCCTGCTAAGTTGACACAACTCCATTCACAGCTACTCTTTGCTCCTTTGGTTTAATCAATTTCAATCCACCACAGGAGCTTGTCCTCTATTCCGTGCCTTTGTACGTTGTGGGCGAACAGTATCAAAGGCCTTTTGAAATCTAAATATAAGAGATCTACAGAATTTCAGTTGTCAACAATAATTTCTTCAAAGAAATTCATTAAGTTAGTTAGAGAAGACCTCTTTCCCTTAAATCAGCGCTAACTCCCTCTTAGCTTACCACACCTAGTTACGTGTTTCATTATCCCCTCTTTCAGGATGCCATCTAATACTTCCCCACAATGGATGCTGGGCTCACTGTTGCAGCATGAATAGCATCTGCCCGATTGGATTAGTGCTGCCCTTCTATACTGCAGGGATCAGCCTAATTTTAATAAAGGTCGTGAGCTCCTGTCCTATATTGGGCCAGATGGTGGAAGGCCTCCAAGGAAGGCGGGCAGGAAATTGGCTTTAACAGGCTGCTGACAAGTACTGATGGGAAACTTTAAAGGAATGCGGCTGCAGATCCAGATTTGAGGGTAACCGTGTATGTGGGCTGTTGCATCTGGTGTAACCTCACTTGCCTGGCAGCTCTTCTTTGCTCCTCCTCTTTTTCCTTGTAATATCACATAACAGTGAAACAATGGTTCCAATATATATTGCACCAATGAAAATGGCAGCGCCAACACTTTTGAATTAGGCAATCGCAAAAAAAAGTGCACTGAAATAAATAGGCTAATGCAAAACTATTTTTCAGTAGCCTTCAAAAGAAGATTTGTAAAGAAATGCCAGGCCCCCTTTAAATGCTGACTTCCTGTCAGCAACTAGCAGCCTAGGAACCTACAATGCTCTTTCTTTATGTACAAGTTTAGCACATGATAGATATCCAGGACTAATACTTGGCAAATGCGTGTGACCTCATTTGCATATGTGAAGTGGACACTATAATATTTAAGTAAAGCTATTGTCTGTTCTGGTTAAGAATTACCTGCACATTGTCCTGCCTGAATGGAAGTTGCTGGGTTGCGCTGAATAGATGGAGCTCTGGTGACCATGATATCTATCTATAATAGTTACCCCCATCGCTGAATTTTATGTCATCACCCATGAAAAATTCACCTTGGTATCTCATAATATTCTAAATGTTAAATCCAGCACTGTTCCACCCACAGTAATAATTATAATCTACACAGGGGCTGGCAATTCTCAGACAACCTGGGGTCGTACCAAGGAAACACTTAAGAGATCACAAAAAGAAAGCAGGTTTTATCAAAATGCTCATGGACTTAAAGATAGTGTAAAAGAGAGATTAATCCTCTGCCAGATAGGTGACAAGTAAAGAGCTCCAACAATACTGCCAAAGGCCAGGCACCTGCACCATGGTTTGAGATTACTTTTATAATCATGTGGCAATTACATTTTCAGCTTTAACGTGATATTATCCTTGGAACTAACTACAAGACCTGGCCATCTCTGTTTTAAATCTGATACAAGCCCATTAAACTTTTTCTGCCAGCTCAGGAAGTCCTCACCTTCCACTGTGGGAGGAATATCCAGAGTTGAGGGAGGGTGCAGATGAATGTGGAAGTACCAAAAAATATCATGCCAGATTTGCATCATTCACCATACAGACAGGTGAGCCTGCAATGTATATGGAATGTTGCAGCAGTGAATGAGCACAACATTTGAGAGGGGGGAATGCAAGCACTTTTCCATCCTAACCCATGACTGCTCTGAAGATGGGGGAATTGACTATAAATTATGCATCCCAACAGTAGAATAGGCAGTTTGGGAAATATAACTTCCGATCCACCTGTGCTGAGCTGTCGAGCTGTACGTGTTCAAAGGGCCTGCATTTACTTTACAATTGCACCACAGATCTCCCTCAGAACCAGTAGCAAAGTGTATACCAAGGGTCATGCATGCACAGAGCAGCTGTGACAAACTGGCCACTATGCATGCCAACCAGTGATGTTATGTCATGCAAAATGTCCAAGGCTTTTTTCTGCAGCCATTTTGATTGGCATGTGACCTGTCTAGGTGTGTGTGGACGATGCTGCTAGTAAAAGATTTTTTTTAATGTATTCTCACTGTTCAACTGCACCATAAGACAGGTGGATAGGTGATGATATCATCATGTCAGCAGAGTCTGTGCTTAAGATGAATGAAAATCTCATTGCTCTTTTTACTGGCCAGTCTGATTGGTGGCAGGTACTAAGATCCAGGAAAAAAAATGGGTCTTTCTCGCAGTTGGTCTAACAAAATTCGACAGTTTTACATTCATCTGGGCACTGGCTCCTGAAGTCCTGGGCACAGCAGCCGATGATCAATATAGAAACAGCTTAAATCTCATCTTTGGCTGTCAGCTCTTCCATATAAAACAAGCAAACTACCGGCCTGGTTCCTTAAAGGTGGTTCTGGGAATGTAAATCAAGAGCATCTGAAGTGAGAATTGTTTTTAAACTCTAAGCATTTGAAATATGTGCCAAGCTCTCTGTTCTTTCTTGGAGATTTCTGGAACAGAAACTAATTATCTGTGCAGGCTTAGCATGATTAACTCATAGGACATGAGACCCTGGTTTCTGATTTCAACATCTTGAGTGTGTATTTTTGTGAAACTCTAGTGACGAATTTGTGAGGCACTGCTCTGCGGTTGAATTTCTACAGTTGGTCTATGTCCATTTGTAGGATAGGCAGTAGATGGAACCAAATCTACCTCATCCATTAAAGATTCAAGGAGATTCCTGTAAAACTGGAACCAGGGATTCTTTCGATGAATTATCACTGGTTGGCTACTAATTAAACTATTAGTTTGTATAGTTGTCTTTTCTATTCCTGTTGTTCGTGGCCTGGTTTCTGTTGGCTTATTTATTCTAGGCTGCATGGAGTGACACCACTATTCCTGGCCAGAATGGAGATCACTGGGTAATCCCCCCATCAAACACACTTGGAGACCGCACTGCTAAACTGACTGGGATTCATTTTACGCACATAATTTGTATTATATAAATATTCTCCACTTGCTGCATTTTGCTGGAAAAATGATCAATTTGTATTATGTAACTATCTTCCACTCACAGCATTTTTCTGGGGAAATAACCCTGCTTTTATCAGGAGACATTGCAGGAGTTTCGGTCATGAGTTCTGTTTGCTGTAGTTTCTAGAGAATCTTTTTAAATAGACTCTGTTTGCTGAGTAAATAGACTGTTTGCTGTATTGTGCTGTTTAAATAGACTCTGTTTGCTGAGTAAATAAATTTTGTATGCTGTAAAATGGGCTGTTTGCTGTATGTCCTGCTGTAAGTCCCACCCCGCCTCCAACTCAACGGGTGACACAGTGGTGTCAGTAGGCACTTCCTTTATTGTAGATATTGGAACTTTTTCCAACCTGAAATAAAAGTGATTTCCAGTTTCTGTATCAAGTACAGGGACAATAATTGGCTTTTAAAATGTTTTGTATTTGTCGCAGAATAACTTCCTTGATAAATGTGGTTTAATTATGCAGCTCCGCATATATTTATCAGTCTGCATAGACACTGTCATTCAGAATTAAACTGTAGGCTTGTTTGTGATCAATCTCTGTAGGAAATCTTCATGGTGTTAACAGATTACTTCAAAGTGCACCAAGAAAGTAGGACCAGCAACACAAATTAATGAAAAGTAAATTTAGAACAAATATTAGGAAGAAAATTCTTTACTCCAAGACTGATAAACGTTTAGAATAATAAATCAAACAATGAAATTGAGGCCAAGATTTGAGATTATTCAAAATGCAATTAGATGCCATGATGAGAAGGTTAATGTACTGGAGGCATGAGTTTCAATGACTGAATGTCCTTTTTTCGTCCCTTAACTTTCCTTGTGTTCTTAAAAGCCTATCTATGCTGTAGCTGACTGATTGATTGAGTAGAAATTAAATGGTAGCCAAATCAAGCAATGCATAAATACTGATGTTACAATCTATTTCTTAGTAACAAATAACAGACACAAGAAATGATTCCTGGCCATTCTGTATGAATATTGCATACAGTGTTTTCCTCGATATAAAGCCTCGTCCCTTGTTTCCTGAGAAAAACTTTAGATCGAGGAGAAGTTGTATGAATGTCACAATCATGAAATCATTTACACATTTTTAGAATAAATATTTAACAATTTGAGACTGTGGTAACATTCAAAATTCAGGGTGAAACCTTGATAAATGAATACATATTTTCAGTGCTTGCGGACTGAATAGTGTATTACAGAAGGAATAATCTACAATAGGCAGTGTGTTGCACAGGAGTTCTCCAGCAACAAAGAATTGCCCTCAGAGTAGAAGTTTTATTTGTTATGATGTTATAGCTATGTTTCTTTTCAGCTATTGAATGTTAAACTCAGATTGGCATAAATTCTGTATCAGTGTTTTTTCAGTCTCTAAGTAAGTATGGTGAAGCTCTAACACACCTTGGAGAGAATTCTCTTTGTGACAAGTTCATGACCTCTACTGTGCCGTCAAGTAGAGGGAGGGAAGTTATCCAGGATGCTCTTGTGCAGTCTCTAATAGATGGCTATAGAACAGTATTTTAAAAAAGAATTCTCCCTTTTTCTCCTGAAGGTACTGACTCATGCTGAAGGCAGCAATCATCCAATACCTCAGCAAAGTGGCCGTTCATCATGAATGAGCATGGACAGTATCAACCAGGAACTCAACTGTGGAGGAGGGAGCATCGCAGCTGAGTTTGATTCTGTTCTCCTTTCCGTTCCCACGCAGTGCACTTTCAAGTGGATAGTGAACAGAAGTCATAATCATGGCAGATTGTTCTCCTCCCTAGGCGAGGACGATGAGGCCAATTGTAGTATTCCAGCTATTGCCTTGGCTAAGACCAGTTAACTCAGCACAGAATAAGGATCAAACCTAGGTCCTTCTTGATCTGCAAGATTTATTACCTATTAGACTGTTCATTTATCAACCAAGCCATCTGAAGAAATTGAACAGTACCTCTTTTCAAAAACTTTATTTTCGTCCCTCATATTATTTTGCCCGAATATTTTCCTTTTCCCACACAGATTATGCACCCTCCTTTAGCTTTCTTGGGTGAGTGGACCACAGTCAACTGAGAACCTCTCCACAATTGCTGTCAATGATGCTCTGTGACTGCCTACTAGGAGATGCACTTGCAGTGCAGCATTCTCATGAGATTTTGTTTTATCTTCACCTCCTCCTGACTCTGAAGTGAAACATTTAACCAAGCCTAGGGTTTTATGATGTTTGAGACCCAGCTTCTGAGTCCATTAACTCTATAAGCGAGTGAGCCTCCCTCAACTGCATTGGAAACATGGATATATTCTGCTTTGCCGTTTATAACAATGGGGTAAGTGGTTGCATAATTACCTCTACACTGCCAGGGGTCAGATACAGTTCCTCCGCCCCCCACCCCCCGAAAAGAAAACAGGCTGAACTGCGGCCACTACTTCCATGAAGATTGGCTGCCTCGTGTATCATTAACTAAGATTTGGGTACTATGAAAACCAGAGCATACGGTGATTGAATGGCCCACTGAACGACCAGGTGAAAACATTTCGAATGATACGATGATCTTTGTTGATGGGAGTCAAGCCATGACAACTGCCACTTGTCTGCCAGTTGCCATGACGACTGCCAACTGACTGCATGAGATGGATAAGGGTAGCATGTAGGGCAACTTATCTGCAAACATTCTCAAACAAAGAAAATTCAGGTTTTTTTGAATTTCTATTAGGCTTGCTGGAGCCTTGAGGCTTGGGCCCGTGACAGTCTTATAGCAAGTTTATCCATTCTACTGCCTGAATGCTGAATACAAGAAAATAACACCTGGTCTGCAGTATCAATATGAAAAATCCATTAGGCTATTTTTTTAAAGGTTAGCCGAGGGAACTTTTTCAAGAAATATGAGGGTCGAATTTGGTTTGAAGTGCAGATTAGGCAGGCAGTGGGTGGAGAGACTGTTCCTCCTGTCTGATGAGACCCCATTGATTTTGGTGGGCGATCCTGATTTATATAGAACAGGTGAGCTGCCTGCGCTCATCGGGTCTTTATAAGCAGCTCACCATTTGGGAGGGTGGGAAATCTGGTTGGGCAGAAAGTTATCGTGGGCCTACAGTAGCGCCGTAAAGGAGAGAGCTGGAAGAATCGGGGGTTAAATGGAGCAACAGATTTCAGTGGCAAGTAAATCTTATGATTAAACACAGCAGCAAGGAGATGAATTTATGAAAGCCTTTAAGGCTCGAAACTCTCAAGAGACTGAAGAAAAAATGGAGTTCCAGACCTGCCTCTAGCTTTCCCGGACTGTATTTAAGGATCTCTTTAGATAGCACTGTACCTGGCCACCTCCCGACCTTTATGTTGATGGGTTGAGGAAGTAGTGGTGGCAGCACTGACTGACATAAAATGGTGTTGGGGGTCTTGACAATGTCAGTTGATCCCTATTTGAATATTATAATTAGGCCCTTGCCTGCTTCCGATGGGAGTGTTGGCCACCTAAATGCTCAAAAATCGGAACAGGCGGTCCTCCCGCGTAAATCGGCAGATTTCTTTTCACTGATTTTCATCCCGCTGCCACCCTGCTTACAGGTGAAAATCAGCCTCATGGAATGTTTTATACACAAGTTCATTCTGTGGTTTTGTTTTAGTGCTGAACTGAATGACAACTCAAGCTCAGGCCATCACAAATGGCTCTAATTCCCTTTAAAATTAATGCGCCATAATGCGTTTGTCAGAGTAGTTCCTTGTGCGTCAAGACGAAGCTGTTGATTTCTGTGCCTGGGGTTAAAGAGCACGTACACAGCTAATGCAACCAGAGGCAATCATTAGCACAAATGGTTCAGAAGGCATTTTGCTAGAGGTAAAAAAAAAAGCTGTATTTACTGATATATGAATCAGACTAACAGATGCAGGCCCACAGGCAACGCATCATGTGTTACCATAAAGATGTGCGAGGGCATAATTTTTCATGATTATTTTCTCCTTCACTTCGTATTTATGGTAGGGTAAAAGTAGCACTGAGCAGTCACTGTGACTGTTCAGTCGTATCGCATTCATTTATAACCGGATATTAAAAAGAGTATTTTGAAAGTTTTGTTTAAATTCATTTCAGATAAAAATGCAATACAGATGTGCTACATAAATATAAATGTTTATTATAAGACCTTTTAAAGATTCTGCCATGTCAATAATTCTTGGTTTCTTGTTTCAACTATTATTTGTGAAAAATAAGACCCAAGCTGTTATTTTGTGCTATCAGATATTATGTAATATCTTGTGCAGTTAGAAAAAAAGAAAGACTTGCATTTATATAGCGCCTTTCACATCCTCAGGATGTCCCAAAGCGCTTTACAGCCAATGAAGTACTTTTGAAGTGTAGTCGGTGTTGTAATGTAGGGAACTATAACCTTTATAGTTAGCTTCATAGAAAATTGTGTGTACAAATAGAATCATTAAAACAGAATATTTATGCACATACAGAAAAAAATAAACATCTTTGTGTACATTGTAGACACAATTTTCTGAGACCCCATGCCACTGGCATGGCCTGGCACACAGCCATCAAAAAAATCACGTTTAATTACCTATGATTAAATCATGGACAGTGCAAATAAAATTCTCCGATAAGCTGCCCGTTACACGTGAGGCCTGGCTAGTGGTACGTGGTCTCAGAAAACTTCACAGTGAAAGTGGGATTAATACATAAAATAATAATTTTACACACTCAACGTCCATTCATTTTGTAGGCTCGGTAGCACCACTACAAGAGTGGCTTGATAGTGCCACTACTGACCAAGCTAGCCGAGTCCTGAAGGACATAGTTGCCAGACTCGACCTGCAGCAGGTGGTGAGAGAACCAAGATGAGGGAAAAACCTACTTGACCTCGTCCTCACCAATCTACCTGTAGTAGATGTATCTGTCTAAAATAGTATTGGTAGGAGTGACCACCGCACAATCCTTGTGGAGACGAAGTCCTGTTTTCACATTGAGGACACCATCCATTGTGTTGTGTGGCACTACCACTTTGCTAAATGGGATAGATTCAGAACAGATCTAGCAGCTCAAAATTGGGCATCCATGAGGTGCTGTGGACCATCAGCAGCAGCAGAATTGTATTCCAACCACAATCTGTAACCTCATGGCCCGGCATATCTCTTACTTTACCATTACCAATAAGCCAGGGGATCAACCCTGATTCAATGAGGAGTGTAGAAGAGCATGCCAGGAGCAGCACCAGGCATACCTAAAAATGAGGTGCCAACCCGGCGAAGCTACAACACAGGACTACATGCATGCTAAACAGCGGAAGCAGCATACCACAGACAGAGCTAAGTGATCCTACAACCAACGGATCAGATCAAAGCTCTGCAGTCTGTGGAGGACAATTAAATAACTAATGGGAGGAAGATGCTCCGTGAACATCCCCATCCTCAATGATGGCAGAGCCCAGCACGAGTGCAAAAGACACGGCTGAAGCATTTGCAACCATTTTCAGCCAGAAGTGCTGAGTGGATGATCCAACTTGGCCTCCTTCTGAGATCCCCACCATCAAAGAAGCCAGTCTCCAGCCAATTTGATTCGCTCCATGTGATATCAAGAAACGGCTGAGTGCACTGGATACAACAAAGGCTTTGAGCCCCGACAACATCCCGGCTGTAGTGCTGAAGACTTGTGCTCCAGAACTAGCCAAACTGTTCCAATACAGTTACAACACTGGCATCTACCCGACAATGTGGAAAATTGCCCAGCTATGTCCTGTTAACAAAAAGCAGGAAAAATCCAATCCGGCCAATTACCGCCCCATCAGTCTACTCTCAATCATCAGCAAAGTGATGAAAGGTGTCGTCGACAGTGCTATCAAGCGGCACTTACTCACCAATAACCTGCACATCGATGCTCAGTTTGGGTTCCGCCAGGACCACTCAGCTCCAGACCTCATTACAGCCTTGGTCCAAACATGGACAAAAGTGCTGAATTCCAGAGGTGAGGTGAGAGTGACTGCCCTTGACATCAAGGCAGCATTTGACCAAGTGTGGCACCAAGAAGCCCTAGTAAAATTGAAGTCAATGGGAATCGGGAAAAACTCTCCAGTGGCCGGATTCATACCTAGCACAAAGGAAGATGGTAGTGGCTGTTGGAGGCCAATTACCTCAGCCCCAGTACTTTGCTGCAGGAGTTCCTCAGTGCAGTGTCCTAGGCCCAACCATCTTCAGTTGCTTCATCAATGACCTTCCCTCCATCATAAGATCAGAAGTGGGGATGTTTGCTGACGATTGCACAGTGTACGGAATGAATGTTTAAGGTGGTGGATGGGGTGCCACGAATGCCACAATGGAACTCCATTCACAAACCCTCAGATAATGAAGCAGTCCTTGTCCGCATGCAGTAAGACCTGGACAACATCCAGGCTTGGGCTAATAAATGGCAAGTAACATTCAGGCCAGACAAGTGCCAGGCAATGACCATCCCTTCCTGTGACATTCAACTGCATTAGCATTGCCGAATCCCCCACCATCAACATCCTGGGGGTGGCCATTGACCAGAAACTTAACTGGACCAGCCGCCTAAATAATGTGGCTACAGGTCAGAAGCTGGGTATTCTGCAGCGAGTGATTCACCTCCTGATTCCCCAAAGCCTTTCCACCATCCACAAGGCACAAGTCAGGAGTGTGATGGAATACTCTCCACTTGCCTGGATGAGTGCAGCTGCAACAACACTCAAGAAGCTTGACATCAACCAGGACAAAGCAGCCCACTTGATTAGCACCCCATCCACCACCTTAAACATTCACTCCCTTCACCACCAGTGCACCATGGCTGCAGTGTGTACCATCTACAAGATGCACTTCAGCAACTTGCCAAGACTTCTTCGAAAGCACTCCTCAAACCCGTGACCTTTACCACCTTGAACAAGGGCAGCAGGCGCATGGGGAACATCACCACCTGCACATTCCCCTCCAAGTTACTCACCATCCTGATTTGGAAATATATCGCTGTTCCTTCATCATCACTGGGTCAAAGTCCTGGCACTCCCTACCTAACAGCACTGTGGGAGTACCTTCAC
The DNA here is from genome assembly GCF_035084215.1 of Heptranchias perlo. NCBI lineage: Eukaryota > Metazoa > Chordata > Chondrichthyes > Hexanchiformes > Hexanchidae > Heptranchias > Heptranchias perlo. The sequence goes on from NC_090325.1 coordinate 176,831,753, forward strand.
CACACGGACTGCAGCAGTTCAAGAAGGCAGCTCACCACCACCATCTCAAGGGCAATTAGGGACGGGCAATAAATGCTGGCCTTGCCAACGACACCCACATCCCATGAATGAATAAAAAAAAATTCCCTGCCTCTTCAACTTTGCCCAGTGGTACATACAATCACTTATTGAGAGGTGGGTTGACTCTTTTCTCTGGAACTTCTCTACAACCCGATGCTACGAGAAGCATTCGAGTAGATCCTAGGCGATGTGAAAGAAAGGAAAAAAGAACTTGCATTGATATAGGACCATGTTTCATCCTCAGGGCATCCAACCAATTGCTTTCTTTATAATGCAGTTGCTGTCGTTATGCAGGCAAATATAATTTGCACACCGCAGGTTCTCAAAAACTCCACATGAGATGAATGATCAATTCATCTGTTTTTTTTAGTGGTGTTGGTTGAGCGAGGGATGTTAGCCAGGACACCAGTGAAACTCCCTGCTCTTCTTCAAAAAGTGCCACAGGACCTTTTAAGTCCAGCTGAAGACAGCACCTCCAACAATGCAGCACTCCCTCAATACACACGGAAGCAATGACCAGATAACGTGCTCAAATCTTGAGCGTGAGTCCACAGCCTTCTGACTCAGAGGTGAGGATGCTACCAACTTAGCAACGATGAAACTTAAACGTGTTCTACAATTTTTGTTCCTTTTCCACTGCACCAGAGACCACGCCTGCCACAGGTGGACAAGTGGAGAACTCTCTAGAGGGAATGGGTGCAGGCGGGGTAGTCACAGATCCAGTACAATCAGTTTCCATTTTTTTCTATTTTGCCCCTCAGATCATTTTAAACACTATCATATGTGAGGATTTTGCATTCCTTATATAATCAATGAAGAACTACATCTTTATGTAGCTTGAGTAATTACCAGTCTGAGGAAATAACCAGGATAAGATTAAGCTAAACAAATAAGAGTTTATTAAATGTTAGAGACAATTAGCAAGTACCATCATCATATTATTTACTTTCTCTGGTGAGTCACCGATATCTTGTTATGATATTGCTTGAAGAATACTTATGAATATCTTGTCAGAAATCATTATTTCTGAATCACTGCACAGACCAGTTGCATTTACAGATCATCATTTCAGAGGCAGAAGCTTTCTTACCAATTAAGATGTGGAATTCTTCAAATTATTGTCGTCTCAATCAATTGTAATTACTGGCCAATCACATCACCAAGACCCATTTGTGTGAGGAGTTCATGCAAAATTCATATTATTTGCAATGCTTTCAAATTTTAATGTGACGCTTCCCAGCATTTTATTTGGTTCCAACTGCATGCTTGTATTTTTTTTTTGTCAACCTTACAACAAACCGTTTCAGAGCATTGATGCTTAAGGTGAAGAAAGGAACTTGCAAATGTAAGTTCCTGGCATTTGATGAGAAGCCAGAATGGTTTATTTCATTGGCATTCATCAAAATCTTCAAGGCTCACTTTATGTACATTACAGCTCAATACATAATCTTGAGTTAATAATGTACAGCTGTAATTATGTGTGTTAAGTGATTTCCTCTTTTGAGTTCTACACAGGCATACAAACTATACACTAAAAGAAATGCAACTAGAAAAATTCCTCGCTCTGTGTTTTTTCTTGAGGGGGTCATCAAGCTGAGAGGTGAAAGTGCTGTGTAATTATAAGATAATTAACCAAAAGCTACATGTGTAATGAGGTTTTACCACAACAGTGATTGTTTTGACACCTTAGGGTAGACGTTCCTCTGTGTGCTATTTTTAATTAATTGGTTAAGGTGTTTGAGGGAAATTCCTTTCTTCACTTCCTTTAATGACTTTGTTAAAAGAGAAAACGCAGGAATTTCACCTGAATTTTACCTGAAAACATTAACCCCATTTGTTAAAAATAACGCATGGAAGAATTTTTACCTCAAGGTATTCTCAAGCTTAGATTCTGGACTCCTATCTGGTGATGGACTGGGGTTGACTATCCCACATTCACCTGAGGAAGGAGGAAGCCTCCGAAAGTTTGTGGATTTTAAAATAAAATTGTTGGACTTTAACTTGGTGTTGTAAAATTGTTTACAATTAATGTAATAATTTAAAGCTAGAACAGATGGACAACAAATTACAATGGTACAATATATAATCATATATCTTAGGTCCATAAATGGGCTTTAAAATCTGTGATGACCAATGGCTGCGGTGGTGAAGAGGCCCTCGTGATTTTGAGGACTGGCCTCATTTGAATCCAACTGGCGAGCTGCAGATGCCAAACCGGCGTCCTGAGTCGGCTCAACAGTTTTGGGTCACAGGATTGTCGGCCGGCTGGGATGCCATCGGCAGTAAGTAAGTCCTGAGGGGGAGGGAGGAGGAGAGGAGAACATAAGAACATAAGAAATAGGAGCAGGAGTAGGCCATACGGCCCCTTGATCCAGCTCCATCATTCGATAAGATCATGGCTGATCTTTGACCTCAACTCCACTTTCCTGCCCTATCCTCATATCGCTTGATTCCCTTAGAGTCCAAAACTCTATCAATCTCAATCTTGAATGTATTCAACGACTGAGCCTCCACAGCCCTCTGGGGTAGAGAATTCTAAAGATTCACAACCCTCTGAGTGAAGAAATTTTTCCTCATCTGGTCCTAAATGGCAGACCTCTTATTTTGAGACTATGACCCCTGGTTTTAGACTCTCCAACCAAGGTAAACAGCCTCTCAGCATCTAACCTGTCAAGCCCTCTAAAAATGTTATACATTTTAACGAGATCACCTCTCAGTCTTCTAAATTCCAGAGAATATAGGCCCATTCTACTCAATCTCTCCTCATAGGACAACCCTCTCATCCCAGGAATCAATCTAGTGAACCTTCGTTACACCCCCTCTAAGGCAAGTATATCCTTCCGTAGGTAAGGAGGCCAAAACTGTACACAGTACTCCAGGTGTGGTCTCACCAGAGCCCTATATAATTGCAGCAAGGCTTCCTTACTCTTATACTCCAACCCCCTTGCGATAAAGGCTAACATACCATTTGCCTTCCTAATTGCTTGCTGTACCTGCATGTTAACTTTCTGTGATTCGTGTACAAGGACACCCAAATCCCTCTGATTAACAACATTTCTTAGTCTTTCACCTTTTAAAAAATATTCTGCTTTTCTATTCTTCCAACCAAAGTGGATAATTTGACATTTCCCCACGTTATACTCCATCTGCCACCTTCTTGCCCACTCACTTAACCTGTCTATATCCCTTTGCAGCCCCTTTGCGTCCTCCTCACAGTTTACTTTCCCACCTAGCTTTGTATTGTCAGCAAACTTGGATACATTACACTTGGTCCCCTCATCTAAGTCATTGATATATATTGTAAACATTAGAGGTCAAAGCACTGATCCTTGCGGCACCCCATTAGTTACAATCTGCAAACCTGAAAATGACCCGTTTATTCCTACCCTCTGTTTTCTGTCCATTAACCAATCCTCTATCCATGCTAATATATTACCCCCAATCCCATGAGCCTTAATCTTGTGTAACAACCTCTTGTGTGGCTCCTCATTGAATGCCTTTTTGAAAATCCAAATATACTATATCCACTGGATGCCCCTTATATAGCCTGCTAGTTACACCTTCAAAAAGCTCTAATAGATTTGTCAAACATGATTTCCCTTTCATAAAAAAAGTGTTGACTCTGCCTAATCATATTATGATTTTCTAAGTGCCCTGTTACTACGTCGTTAATAATAGATTGTAGCATTTTCCCTACTATTGATGTCAGGCTAACTGGCCTATAGTTCCTTGTTTTCTCTCTCCCTCCTTTCTTGAATAGTGGGGTTACATTTGCTACCTTCCAATCCAGAGGGAATATTCCAGAATCTAGGGAATTCTGGAAGATCAAAACTAATGTATCCACTACCTCTGTAGCCACCTCTTTAAAACCTTAGGATGTAAGCCATCAGGTCCGCGGGATTTGTTGGCTTTTAGTCCCATTAATATCTCCAGTACTTTTTCTTTACTAATATTAATTACTTTAAGTTCCTCACTCTCATTAGACCCTTAGTTCCCTACTCTTTCTGGTATGTTTTTTGTGTCTGGTATGTTTTTTGTGGGTAATGCACCCAGTAAATTCTGGGTGCTCCGCACTTGATCGCAGTCTAATTGAAGGCACTTACCTTAGCTTCCAGGTTTCCCGTTCTAGACCTGTGCAGCGGGTGCACTGCACACCCGCATCACAGGCTGTCAGCAGGAGGAGCCCTATTTAAAGGGGCAGTCCTCCAATGCTCCTCCTGCAGCAAAGAACCAATTTAGGAGCATGGAGCAGGCCAGAGGCTAGGCTGCTCCAAGGTACTCTGACTCCTCACTCCAGGTGCTGCTCGATTGGGTGAGGAGGAGGAGGGAAATTTTTTTCCCATCCTCCCTCCACCACCAAGAAGGCCTGGCTGGAGGTGGCCGAGGTGGCAGTGGCAATGTGTCCAGAACCTGGGTGCAGTACAGGAAGAGATTTAATGACCTAACCAGGTCAGCCAAAGTGAGTATACTTATGCATTCTCGCACACTCCATCTTCCACATCACCTCCACCACCACACAACTCCTTCTGCACTGCCACCACAATGCTCTCGCATCACTCCTCACATCCACTCAACTATCATCCTCACCTTGCCTGCACGTACTCACCGCCCCAGTTCCCATTCGAACATTACCACGCAACCCAATCTTAATACAATCTCATGGCTATGTCTCACACGCACCCTCCCATGCATCTCCCTCACGCTCAACCCCACCCACACCAATGCATGCAGCGGCTCACCATGCAACCATCACTCAATCACGCCTCTCTGTGTTTTGCCTTGATAGGAGAAGAGATGCCAGAATGCCCGGGAGAGGGCAAGGACCGGAGGGGACCGACCACACCAGGTGGCCTTTACAGATGCGGAGCAGCAGGCACTCAAAATAAGCCGCACGCTGGAGTGCCTGTCCATGGTGGACGCCGAGACTTTGAGTGCACAAACGGCTGGTGTCAGAAATCTAACACTCAGCACTCATGATAGCGAATGATCTTAGCATCACTTGGCATCTACAGCACCTCAACATCTGTCCACATGCTTAATATTGCTTTCTGTTCTCTTGCAGGGCCATTTGCGACCACCGTGACAGTGGAGGGTGATTCCTCAGAGGACCTACCGGCCCCTGAGGGTCCATCGTCACATCTGAGACAGCCAGAGGGTGTCCGCGCAAAGCATCTCATCGGTCAGGGCATGGACAAGAGCAACCTGCCACTACCTCTGCTGAAGCCACAGGGGTAGCACCACGTAGGGGTTCCTGTAAACGTAAGGCGAAGGATTTGTGAGCACAAAGGGGATGCACAAAGGTGTAAGACGAAATGTCATGTTTTTGATTTATTTACCTATGTTTTGCAAAAAAGCATAAAAAATTGTTATCACCACTACTGCCACGTCTTTGAAAATCTTGTCTGGTTTCTGCAATAATGCCCTTTCCTGAGGATCACCATGAAGACCCACACCTGATGCCACCCATTGTGTCACTGCAGTGTGGGTGTAGGTGTACTTGCAGGGCTCTTTTGTGCAGACGACTAACAGGCGCCGGCGATGTCCCCGGTGGCACACTGAAAGGATGCGGAGGAGAAGTTGTTGAGGGCAGTGGTGAATTTGACAGCGACAGGTAAGAAGATGGTGCTCGGGCCAGTCGGGAGCAGCTCGGCATGAAGGAGGCTGCAGACGTCTATGACTGCATGTCGAGTGACTCTGAGTCTTTGTGTGCACTGCTGTTCAGAGAGGTCCAGGAAGCTGAGCCTCGGTCTGTAGATCCTGTGGCGAGGGTAGTGCCCTCTGCGACACATCTCTCTCTGCAGTTGACCTCCCTCTTGCTGTGCAGGTGGATGTGTCACAGCACTGTTGTGGGGCTCCACGTGTCAGAGGTGGACAGCATGACCGGCGAGGCTGGTGATGCTGTTCGTCCTCCGAGGAGGTCATGACTGCAGGTATGGTGGCCCCCATCCGGAAGATGTACATTTGAGGGGGTCCGCAAGGTAGGTAAATGTGTCTGCACACCAGGGTTGAGGTTGCAAGTTTGTGAATTTCATTGTTAGGAGGAGGGTGATGGAGGCCAAACTTTGTCCAAAGTGACAGAGTGGCCTCCTGCAATGAGTGAGGGTCTCCCCCACCCCCAACCTATCAAATGGACCTTTGCAGCTGCCACAGGCTGAAGGTTGCAACACATCCATTTGAACTGGGAGTGTTTCCCCCAGTAGGGGAAACACTGTCAGTATAGTTGAAAATCCCACCCCTCATAAAATATCCTACAAATCAGGTCTGCTAATGATCTGAACTATCAAATTAATTGCCTTAAGTGGGATCCCGCCGGCTTTAATTGCCGGCGGGAGTCCTGCATGCGGGGGCTGCGTGCGCATCTCAGCGCGTCACTGGGGAACCCAGAAGTGAGTGGGTTGGAGCCGGGCTCCGGACCCGCCCCTGGAATCCCCGATTTTCAGAGACCCCCGCCACGAATGCGCCGGCTCGGAAGTCCAAAAATCGAGCCCAAAATATTTGTTTAATGTCTCTGCCATTTCCTTATTGCCCATTATAATTTCTTCTGCCTCTGCCTCTAAGGGACCCACGTTTACTTTTGTTAATTTCTTCATTTTTACATACTTGTAGAAGCTCTTACAATGTTTTTGTATTTCTTGCTAGTTTACTCTCATTCAATTTTCTCCCTCTTTAATCAAATTGTTGGTCATCCTTTGCTGTTTTCTAAAACCCTCCCAATCCTCAGGCAAACTACTCTCTTTGACAACATTGTAAGCCTCTTCTTTTAATCTAGCACTATCCTTAACCTCCAATACCAAGTGAAGGCCAGCCTGGGCTGGCAGCTGGCCCCACAAAAATAAATTAAAACTTACCTGTCCAGGGCCTCTTTGGGTTTATCGCCAGTGGAATTAATCATAGCATGCATGGCGCATGCTCAAGCAGTTCTATCGTAAAATGGCAATTGGGCTTCTATGTATGTTTTTGCATATTAAAAGGGGCCTACCGCCTAAAACAGGAAGGCGCTTCAGCCACCCATTGATAGGCCCCTGTCAAAGTCACAGTGCCCGTTTGACAGGGTTAATGGGGCAATAAGGGCTACCAACCTTATTTTGAGGCTGTTATCGACTTGTTGATGCTGATTTCAGCAGATTAAAATTGACCCCACTTTGTCTTAATGTACTTAAATATTCAGCATAACAATAGGACCCTACCATATAATTGTAACAGTTTACAAGAATAACTTTAGAGTGAGATGAAAATTGTTCACAAAAAGTGTGGTTATTGTTTGTGGAGGGCTGGGAGCCTGGTTTGAAGGGACCTGGGATTGGATGAATATTATGTAATTTTACTTATTCACTTTTAATGATCTGGAAATTTTCCCTGGACTTTTAGTCCAGGCCTCTGTGTTACAAGTCAGTAACATAACCATTACAATACCGTACTTGTAACAACATTCACAGGTACCCGACAATTTATTGAGGCAAATAAGAGCATCTGCAGGAAATTGTAGTGTGAAGATCTTAGGGGATTTCAACCTCTATAAGATAAAGTGGACAGAATATGAGAAATGGATAAAGGAGAGGTTTAAGTACGTACAATTTCATAGTGACTGTTTCTTAACACAATAAGGGAGAATTTTTAATTGTGCACTCTTGCCGTGGAGCCTTGCCTGCCAGAAGTACAAAGAATCATAGAATCATAGAATAGTTACAGCACAGAAGGAGGCCATTCGGCCCATCAAGCCTGTGCCGGCTCTCTGCAGAGAAATCCATTTAGTCCCACTCCCCTGCCCTTTCCCCACAGCCCTGTAAATTTTTTCCCTTCAAGTACTTGTCCAATTCCCTTTTGGAAGCCACATTCGAGTCTGCCTCCACCCCTCCCCCTCCCCCTCCCCCTCCCCGCACCCCCCAGGCAGTGCATTCCAGATCATAACCACTCTCTGTGTAAAAAAGTTTTTCCATCTGGCACACGCTCAACCCAATCACACCAATGCTTGAAGCGTCTCACATTGTAATCATCACTCAATAACGTTTTTGTGTTTTGCCCTCACAGGAGAAGAGGGCCAGGAACGCACGCGATAAGGCACGCACCGGAGGGGGCCCGCCACACGAGGTGGCCCTGACAGACGCTGAGGTCGAGGCACTGGAGATCAGCCGCACGCTGCATTGCCTGTCGATGGCGGATGGCGAGTCTGGTTCTGGCGAAACGGCCGGTAAGGGAAAGCTGGCACTCATCACTCATGATCGTGAATGATCTTAGCATCACATGGCATATGCCGCACCGCCACATTTGGTCACATGCCTGATATTTCCCTCTGTTCTCTTGCAGGACCGTCTGTGATCGACGTCTCGGTTGAGGGCGATTCCTCAGAGGACATGCCCGTCTCTGAGGGTGCATCGTCACACATGAGCCTTGCATCCACCAGCGCAGATACACACACCTCGGTGGGTCCCCCCCCTCAGCTAGTTGGGATTGCACATGGTGAGTCACCGCGCACACGTGAGCATGAGCAGACCCTGGTGGCAGGGTCAGCCGCGGAGGGTCCGCGTCGGTGGGAGCACTCTTCTCCAGGCTTTGCTCAGCCGGACCCAGATGCTGAACCCAGGGGGCCACCTGTCAAAAGGAGAGTCGTCGAGGGGCACCAGAACATTGCTGAGGTACTGGGAGAGGTGCCACGCGCACTCTCCACAATCGCACGGAGGATGGAGGAGTCCAACTCCTGCATGAGGGGAATGGTGGCACAGGTGCAGGAGGGTATCGCCGAGATAGTGTCACAGGGACGTGAAGGCATCTCTGAGATAGTGTCGCGGGTAGGTGTGGGAACGTCTGCGGTGGAGGACAGGCTAGCCTCCCTCGAGCGTCAAGCACAGCTCACCAATGAGTCCATCCAGGCCCTCACAACGGCTGTTCGGATTCAGGGTGAACAACATCTGCCGCCATCAACAGGTTGACAGATACATTGGAGGTGGCCTTGCAAGGTCTCACCCACGTCATCCAAACTGCTGTCCAGCAGGTTGGAAGGGGTGATGTGGGCCTTGGCCATGAGAGGGAAGATGGTGAACGGGGAAATGGAAGTGTGGACGCTACTCAAGGCGCCCCCAAGTCTCACCCATTGCCCCCCTCTCAACCAGTGCCCGCAATAGTCCATCCTCTCCAGGTGGCCGAGTCTGCCCCTGCACAGGTGCAGGAGGAGCAGTCTGTGGAGGTGCCCTCACGGGCACCGAAACCCAGGGGGCATCGGTCCAAAGCATCTACCCGGTCAGGGCACGAACAGGAGCAACCTGCCACCACCTCTGCTGGAGCCACAGGGGTAGCACCACGTAGGGGGTCCCGAAAACGAATGCCTAAAGTTCCGTGAGCACACAGGGATTGCACCAGGGTGTTTGTCTATTTTTTTTTTTAATTTTCCACTCTTTGAATGTCACCACAAAATAAACTCACTTTTTCTCACCAATGCTGCCACCTCTTGTCCATAATTCTGCGGCTTGTGCAATATGTCCCTTCCGTGCGCCTCATCATGACGACGACCACCCCGTCCCACCCATTGGGCATAATCCAGTGGGTGCAGGTGTACAGGCACCACTCTTCTGTGGAGGGAGCCTGTATGGACCCTCGTCTGTGCACGTTATGACATGTGAAAGCCTCACACAGTGTGATGTTAGGAGAACCGTTGGCATATGAGTGCCTCCCTGGCCTGACGAGCACGCAGGTGAGCCGGTGTTCGGCGCATGGGTCGTTCCTCCTCCTCTCCCTCTTCCTCCTCCTCCTCTTCCTCCTCCACCTCCTCCTCATTGTCGTCCTCAATGTGGGTGGCGGGTGTGCATGGGGCCTCCTCCAGCGGCACCCCTCTCTGTAGTGCCATGTTATGCAGGGCACAGCAGACAACTATAATTCGTCCCACTCTGAATGGCGTGTATTGGAGTGCTCCCCCGGAACGATCAAGGCACCTGAAGCGCATCTTGAGCAGCCCTATAGCCTGCTCAATTGTAGACCTGGTAGCAATGTGGCTGTCATTATACCGACGCTGTGGCTCGGTAATGGGGTTCCTCAGAGGTGTCATAAGCCACGTGTGCAGGGGATATCCCTTGTCGCCAAGGAGCCAGCCGTTGCCGGTGTTGGGTGCGTGGAAGAGGGGCGGGACAGTGGACTCCCTGAGGACGAAGGCATCGTGGCAGCTGCCAGGGTATCTGGCGCACACGTGTAGGAATCTCTGGCGGTGGTCACAAATGAGCTGGGCGTTCATGGAGTGATACCCTTTCCTGTTGATAAACAGCCCTGGCTCATGTGGAGGTGCCCGTATTGCTATGTGGGTGCAATCGATTACACCCTGCACCCGTGGGAAGCCAGCCACAGCATGGAATCCAACCGCCCTCTCCGTCTGGCTGCGCTCATCCATGGTGAAGTTGATGTAGGTCGAGGCCCTGCGGAACAACCCATCGGTGACCTGCCTTATGCACTTGTGTGCAGACGACTGACAGACCCTGGTGATGTCCCCCGTGGCACCCTGGAAAGATCCGGAGGCGAAGAAGTTGAGGGCAGTGGTGACTTTGACGGCAACGGGTAAGAAGATGCTGCTTGGTCCATCCGGGAGCAGCTCGTCATTGAGGAGGCTGCAGATGTCGGCGACTACCTGGCGAGTGACTCTGAGCCTCCGTATGCACTGCTGCTCAGAGAGGTCCATGAAGCTGAGCCTCGGTCTGTAGACCCTGTGCGGAGGGTAGTGCCTCCTGCGACGCATCTCTCTCTGCGGATGCCCTCCATCCTGCTGTGCAGGTGGATGTGCCACAGCACCGTGTTGTGGGGATGCACGTCTCTGAGGCGGACGGCGTGGACTGCGAGGCTGCTGAGGCTGGTCATGCTGTTCGTCCTCCGAGGATGTCAACGCAGCACCCATCTGGCAGGTTTAGGTTTGCGGGGTTGTGCACGCTAGAAAAGTGTGTCCTTGCACAGGGGTTGGACTTCCACGCCGGTGAATCTTCTTGCTTGGAGGAGGGTGGTGGAGGGCAGGCGTTGCCCAATGTTACGGAGTGTCCTCCTGCGTTGGTGAAGGCTCTCCCCCCCCCCACCTGTGGAATGCACCTTGGCAGCTGCCACAGGCTGCTGGCTGCAACACGTCCGTTGAGAGTGTGAGTGTTTCCCCCAGTATGGGAAACAGTCTCATTTCACTGTAAAATCCGACACCTGTTAAATAAACAGCTCAATCAGGTCATTTAATGACCTGAAATACCAAGATAAATACACTCAAGTGGAACCCCGCTGGCTTTAATTGCCTGCGGGATTCCCACCAGCGGGGCCAACGCACGCACCCCCGCACGTCAGCGCGCAACCCGGAAGTGGGCGGGATCGAGGCGCGATCCGGTCCCGCTCCTCGAAACCGGGATTTTAGAGGCCCCCCCGCCGAGAACGCACCCGGGACCGGGTGCTAAAATCGGGCCCAATACTCCAGTTGTGGCCGAACCAGTGTTCTATAAAATTTCATCATAACTTCCTTGTTTTTGTACACTATGCCTCTATTTATAAAGCCTACAATCCCGTTTGCCTATTTAACCCCTTTCTCAACCTGCCCTACCATCTTCAACGATTTGTGCCCATATACCCACACATCTCTCTGGTCCTGCACCCCCTTTAGAATTGTACCTTTTGTTCATGATTCCTCTCCTCGTTCTTCCTACCAAAATGTATCACTTCGCGCTTCTCTGCGTTAAATCTCATCTGCCACATGTCCGCCCATTCCACCAGCCTGTCTATGTCCTCTTGAAGTCTATCACTATCCTGCTAACTATTCACTATACTTCCAAGTTTTGTGTCATCTGCAAATTTTGAAATTGTGCCCTGTATACCCAAGTCCAAGTCATTAATATATATCAAGAAAAACAGTGGTCCTAGTACCAACCCCTGGGGAACAGCACTGTGTACCTTCCTCCAGTCCGATAAACAACTGTTCACCACTACTCTCTGTTTCCTGTCACTTAGCCAATTTCATATCCATGCTGTCACTGCCCCTTTTATTCCATTGGCTTCACCTTTGATGACAAGCCTATTATGTGGCATTTTATCAAACGCCTTTTGGAAGTCCATATACATCACATCAACCGCATTGCCCTCATCAACCCTCTCTGTTACCGCCTCAAAAAACTCAATCAAGTTAGTTAAACACAATTTGTCTTTAACAAATCTGTTCTGGCTTTCCTTAATTAATCCATACTTGTCCAAGTCACTGTTAATTTTGGCTTGGATTATTGTTTCTAAAAGTTTCCCTACCACCGAGGTTAAGCTAACTGGTCTGTAGTTGCTGGGTTTATCCTTACACCCTTTTTTAAACAAGTGTGTCACATTTGCAATTCTCCAGTCCTCTGGCACCACCCCTTATCTAAGGATGATTGTAAGATTATGGCCAGTACCTCCGCAATTTCCACCCTTACTTCCTTCATGCAATCCATCTGGACTGGGTGACTTATCTACTTTAAGTACAGCCAGCCTTTCTAGTACCTCCTCTTTATCAATTTTTAGCCTATCAAGTATCTCAACTACCTCTTCTTTTACTGTGACTTTGGCAGCATCTTCTTCCTTGGTAAAGACAGATGCAAAGTACTCATTTAGTACCTTAACCATGCCCTCTGCCTCCATACGTAGATCTCCTTTTTGGTCCCTAATCGGCCCCATCCCTTCTCTTACTACCCTTTTACTATTTATATCCCTATATAAGATTTTTGGATTCCCTTTTATATTAGCCGTCATTCTATTCTCATACTCTTTCTTTGTCCCTCTTATTTCCTTTTATATCAGGATTTTGTGCACAAGCAGCCTGATATTTTTAAGAAGGGGTAACAGAGGGCCACAGAAGGACAGTTTGTAGATAGCAGGAAGAATGAGAAAGGATATGATAATATAGTGGTAATGGTATTGGTAATAGCAACCCAAAGGTCATGAGTTCAAATACCACCATATGTAAGTTGTGTAATTGACTTTAATAATTTTGATTAATTTATGGGCTTGTGCCAGCAAAAGATGACCATGAATCATCATTTGGATGAGACATTAAACCAAGGTCCCGTCTGCCTCCTCGGGTGGATGTAAAAGATCCCATGACACTATTTGAAGAAGAGCAGGGCATTTCGCCCCGGTATCCTGGCCAATATTTATCCCGCAACCAGTATCACTAAAACAGATTATCCGATCGTTTTTTACATTACTGTTTGGGGGACTTTGCTGTGCACAAATTGGCTGCCACGATTTCTACTTTGCAACAGTGACCACGCTTCCAAAATTCAATATTGGTTGTAAAGCGCTTTGGGATGACTTAAGGTCGTGAAAGGCGCTAGATAAATGCAATACTTTCATTCTTTTATTTAATGAAAGCTGATGGATTGTCATTAAAACTTAACTGGTTCATTAATATCCTTCATGAAAAGGCACAATTTGGCCTACATCCACACTATGTGGCTTACTCTTAATGCCTAGCAAGTTACTCCCGAGGTCAAATAAAGATGGAATGGAAACTATAGAGGATCAGGAATTGGCAAAATTCTTCACAATTCTATTGACAAATGAAGATTTAAGAAATTCTGGTTTAGGAATCTGTAACGTATGCAAAGATCAATTAAACGCTGATAAAAAAAAACCCTCTAGAATTAAATATCTACAAGGCATCTGAAGCAAAACTTTAGAATCATAAAGGAAATCAAAGAGGAAATAAGTAAGGCTCTTATTAGGATTATATAAATCTTACTATCAGTAGGGAAGAAAATGCTCCAAAGTATTTTATGAGATGCTCTCAATATTCGTTTGAAAAGTGCACCGTGGACAGAAAAACATACAGGGCATGCTGACTTTTGCAGCCAAATTCCTGTATGTGCTGCTGTCGTGTGAAGCTTTGCACCAGCTACGCTATTTTGTCAAATCTACCCCATTACCTACTTGGATTTTCAGAAGGCATTTGACAGGTTGCACACATGAGGGTTATAAAGAAGATTAAGACTCGTGGAGCTAACAGTGAATTAGTTAATTGGTTTAGGTAGTTTAACAATAGATAGCAAATGATGATGATAAATGGAAATGGTGTTCTGTCTGGGGGCAGTAATAAGAAAAGTTCCACAAGGGGTCTGTTCTAGATCCCCTAATTTGCTGATGGCACCATATTATTATTTTTGTAATATTATAAAATTTATAACAGATTACGTGGCCAAGTGATAACTATAAACAAGATAGGTAATTTTAAAGGGAACTGGAGCAATTAACCAGATGAATTTTAATGACAATATAAATGCAAGGTTCTGCACATTGAAAAGGAAACCTGAAATGTGTGTGCATATTGAAAGATGCCTATTAGCAGAGCGGGAAAAAAGGAACCGGGTGTAATTATTGACCATCAACAGAAAGTATCCATTCAATAAGAAGCTATTATTAACAGGACTAATTATCTGCAGGGATAATTATAAGCGCCCCAGAAACTGTGAATTCAGAACATCCTTTCTCTTATCCATATTTGGTGCCAGAATCCTATGAAATACCAGGCAAACCACAAGACTTGATATACAGGACTGCAACTTAAAACTAGTAAGGGAGAATCTTCTTGGAATTTCTCCCATTCTGCTGCCATAACATTGGCAGAAGTTCAGCATGTAAATGTAATTTTCATTGAAGTTATTGTGGTGGAGCGGGAGAGGTCTTAAGGGAATTATCCCCAATGTGACCTGTAGTGTTTTTACTCAAATAACAGTCATGAAACAGGGGATCAATTTGTATAGTATTCTGACTTAACATCGCAGACATCACAAAGACTGCCTGTTTCAATCTCCATACCACCGCCCGTCTCCACCTCTCCCTCAGCCCACCAACTGCTGAACTTCTCATCCATGCTTTTGTTGGCTCCAGCCTCGACTATTCCAATGCTATCCTGGCCAGCCACCCACTCTCCATAAAATTGAGCTCATCCCAAACTCTGCTGCCTGTATCCTAACCCCCATCACATCCCGTGCACCCATCACCCCTGTGCTTGCTGACCTGCTTTGGCTCCCAGTCCAACAATGCTTCAAATTAAAAATTCTCATCCTCGCGTTCAAATCCCTCCATAGCCTCACCTCTCCATAACTCTGTGACCTCCTCCAGCACTACAACCCTATGAGAATTCTGCGTTCCTCCAACTCTGGCACCTTACGCATCCCCTACTCCCTTCTCTGTCCCATTGTTGGCCATGCTGTCTAGGCCCTGAGGTCTAGAATTCCCTCCCTAAACCTTTATGCCTTTCCACCTCTCCTCATTTTATGACCCTCCTTAAAACCTACCTCTTTGACCAAGCTTTTAGTTATCGCTCCTAATATCTCCTTCTTTGGCTCGACATCATTTTTTGCCTGATTGTGCTCCAGTGAAGCTCTTATGCTTTATCTGCAACATAAGCAGACATGTCACTTTTAATAACACCTCCTCATATCGCCTTAACTACTTGTAGCCTTTGCCCTTTGCATGTTTGAATGTACAGTGGTCAGAATAGCAGAATGTTATGTTTTCAAACTGAACTAAAGCTGAAAAGGCCTCATTAGATTGGCTTAATGAGCTCCACTAAGGATACCCTCAGGGTACAGTAGTGTTGTGGTTACATTACTGGACTAGTAATTCAGAAGCCGAGACTAATAAACTAAAGAACACAAGTTCAAATCCCACCATGGCAGTTGGGGAATTTGAATTCAGTAAAAAAAAATTCTGGAAATAAAAAGCTGGTATTAGTTAAAAAAAATGACCATGAAGCCATCAGATTGTTGTAAAATCCCATCTGGTTCAATAATGTCCTTTACAGAAGGAAACCTACCACCCTAACCCTGTCTGGCTTACTCCAGTCCCACACCAGCATGGTTAACTCTTAAATGCCATCTGAAGTGGCTTTGCCAATTGGTTGTATCAAACTGCTACCTCAGGATGATTAGTAATGGGCAATAAATGCCCGCCTTGCCAGCGATACCCATATCCCAAGAATGAATTAAAAAAATTAGGAGAGTCTAGTCCCCTTGAAGATATCCTCCCAAGATCACCTAAATAGTCTTAGGTTAAGACAGCCATGCCACATTTAAAACAGCCTTAGAAGATACTCTTAACAGAAGATGGGTAAGGGCAGCCATGTCCTAGTGAGATGCCTTCACAATATGCCTAATTGTAAGTGAGGGCAGTCAGACCCCATTGAATAACTTTCTTTCTCCTATTTGTTCTTGGATGTGGGCGATGTTGGCAAGGCCGCATTTATTGCTTATCCCTAGTTGCCCAGACAAGTTGGTGATGGGCATTCTCTTTGAACTGCCGCAGTCCTTGTGCAGATAGTCCTCTCACAATGGTGTTAGGGAGGGAATTCTTGGATATCGACTTCTGAAAACTACCAAAAAAAAAGCTAATGGTTCCAACAGTAGCTGAAACCACTGGTAATTATGAACTCTACCTTTTCAGAACTAGGGAATTCACAATTCCAATCCAATTGAATGAATCGACCTGCTGTCTCATCCTTCAATTGACCTCCTATTCTCAATTTCTCAGTCTAGCTGAGGTAGCCATCCATCATTACTTTAAAATATATGGTGCCATCATGAATTTCAGGTAAGCAGCATAAAAACATTGTAATCAAAAAAGACAAATGGAAATAATAAGAGACTGAAAATGGGACAAAAAATAAATCAACCATAATTTCCAATGCGTTAAGGAAAATTTACACAGATAGATATTTACCAAATAATTAACCTTCCAAATGTAAAATGCAATTTTATTTTGTCATGGCTCATTTTAAAGATTGATTCTTGAATTACATCATATTGTCAGTTGTTGGCTTTACTGTAATGAGTTGAAGATTGCAATTCATTAAAAATTATGTGGAGACATAAAAGTAATATTGTTCAGGAACAAATAACAATATAAACATGCTGAAATCAATAAACTTAATCAAAGCAGCAATGTGACTTGGTCATTTGTTTGCCAGGATGGCAGTTGCCATGAAAGCTGACAAAATGGGAATCACTGGAACAAGCAGGCAGTTTGTTTTCTTGTAAAGAATAACGGAGTACATTGGTATTGAAGTGCATCTACATGTGATGGAAATTAATGTAGTGTAAAACAAAAATGCATAACAGAACAGAAAACAGAAAAGAAACTCAAAGATGTATTGCAAATCATCTCCTACAAAAAAAAACAGAAATAAAGAAGTGAAAATAGAGTGTATTTAATGAATTAGTTAAAATAGAGAACCTCTAGTTTAGATTCAGCGTGAATTGTTGAAGATAAAGCAAAAACAGTCTGGTTTCTGTAGAAAGCTCCATGGTATCACAGGAACAGGAGTGCACCATTCAACCCCTCGAGCCTGTTCCGCCATTCAATGAGATCATGGCTGATCTGTATCCTTAATTCTATCCACCCGCCTTAGCTCTATATCCCTTAATACCCTTGGCAAGCAAACATCTATCGATTTCAGATTTAAAATTATTAACTGAGCTAGCATCTACTGCTTTTTGTGGGAGAGAGTTCCACACTTCTACCACCCTTTGCGAGAAGAAGTGTTTCCAAACTTCTCCCCTGAATGGCCTGGCTCTGATTTTACGGTTATGTTCCCTTGTCCTAGACTCCCCAACCAGCGGAAAGTTTCTCTCTGTCTACCCTATCAATTCCTTTCAAAATCCTAAAAACCTCAATCAAATCACCCCTTAACCTTATTTATTTCTATTTTTTTTTGTAAGAGATGATTTGCAATACATCTTTGAGTTTCTTTTCTGTCCTAATGCAATTTTGTTTTCCTGATCTCCTGCCACTACTTTAGTAGGAAAAATGGCCTAAATGGCTGAAAACGGCCAGAGATCAGGATAATACCCATAGAAATTCAGGGCATCTACTTTGAATTGGTGCATTTAATGTGGTTACTTCCTATCTTTCTGATGTTTGTGAAAGACCTAAAAAATGTGTTGATTAATCAGATTTGCAAATAATAGCTTTCTTCTCTCCTCTCACGAAGAGGAAAGCAGCCCTCTGGAACATTATCCAAGTGCCATTCTTCATTTGTGCAAGCCAAGACAGGGAGTGTACCAAATTATTCAATTGTGAGGCCGTCAGAGCTGGGGTCACCCAATATCCACAAACACACACTTTTCAGCAGGGGTAACTGGAAAGTGCCCAGTAGAAACCCTGGCTAATTTTCTCCCCCCCACCCCCCCCGCCCGCCCCATCTCCATCCAGATGTGCTAAATCCAGCTGCAACTCCCTTCCCTCACACTTGCCTTAGGTGAAGTCAGCTAACTCAGCACAGAGTTAGAATTAAACATGTGGGGCCCGATATTACCAGGGCGGCGGGTTCGCGGCGGGGGGCCTATTGGGCACGTGGGTAACGCGCCCGGTGAAATCAGTCTGCTCCGCACGCAATTACAGGCTGATTGGATCCACTTACCTGTTCTTCCGGGTTCCCTGCTGCTAAGCTGCGCGGCGGGCGGACTGCGCATGCGCAGTAAGGTCTGTCAGCTGGAGGAGCCCTATTTAAAGGGGCAGTCCTCCACTGACTGATGCTGCAAGAAATAGGAAAAATTACAGCATGGAGCAGTCCAGGGGGATGGCTGCTCCCAGGTTAATGATGCCTCACTTCAGCTCTTATTGGATGGGGTGAGGAGGAGGGGGAGGACAAAGATCATCCCCCCGGCGAGCGGGAGGAAGCGGCCTGGCTCGAGGTGGCAGAGGAGGTCACCTGCACTGCCAACATATCGCCTACCTGCATACAGTGCAGGAGGCGCTGCAATGACCTAAGTAGGTCAGCCAAAGTGAGTACACTTAATCATTCCCCTGAACTCCATCTGCCACATCACCGCCCCCACCCCACATCTCCTTCTGCACAGCCAATACTACTCTGTCACATCACCCCTCACACCCACTCAAAGCTCATCCTCATCTTACCTGCACCTACTCACCTCGCCAGTACTCATCCCGCCACTATCACTCAACCCAATCCTCATACAATCTCATGGATCGATCTCATACTCACCCTCTCGTGCATCTCTTTCACAGTCAGCCTCACTCAACCTGCCACTACCTGTGCTGCAGCCACAGGGCATGCATCACATGTGTGCAGTAGGAAGCGTAAGGCAAACGTGTCGTGAGCATGAAGGGGATGCACAAGGGTGTTTGAGGGTTTGTCATGGTTTTTACTTATATTTAATTTCTGATCAACTCACGTTACATATTATACTGGCACCACTACTGCCACGTCTTTGCGAATCTTGTCTGGTTTGTGCAATAATGCCCTTTCCTGAGGATCACAATGAAGACCCACAACTGATGCCACCCATTGTGTCACTGCAGAGTGGGTGCAGGTGTATTTGCAGGGCTTTTTTGTGCAGACGACTGAGAGACATCGGCGATATCCCCAGTGGCACCCTGGAAGGATGTGGAAGAGAAGTTGTTGAGGGCAGTGGTGACTTTGACAGTGACAGGTAAGAAGATGGTGCTCAGGCCAGCCGGGAGCAGCTCGGCATGAAGGAGGCTGCAGATGTTCACGACTACATGTCGAGTGACACTGAGCCTCCGTGTGCACTGCTGCTCAGAGAGGTCCAGGAAGCTAAGCCTCGGTCTGTGGACCCTGTGGAGAGGGTAGTGCCCTCTGCGAAGCATCTCTCTCTGCGGTTGCCCTCCCTCCTCCTGCTGTGCAGGTGGATGTATCACAGCACTGTGTTGTGGGGCTCCACGTGTCAGAGGTGGATGGCGTGGCCGGCGAGGCCGGTGATGCTGTTCGCCCTCCAAGGAGGTCATGACTGCAGCTACGGCGGCCCCCATCTGGAAGATGTACATCTGAGGGGGTCCGCAAGGTAGGTAAATGTGTCTGGACACCGGGGTAAGTGTGCAAGTTGGTGAATTTTGTTGTTAGGAGGAGGGTGATGGAGGCCAAGCTTTGTCCAAAGTGACAGAGTGGCCTCCTGCAATGAGTGAGGGTCTCCACCCCCCCACCTGTCAAATGGACCTTTGCAGCTGCCAC
The DNA here is from genome assembly GCF_035084215.1 of Heptranchias perlo. NCBI lineage: Eukaryota > Metazoa > Chordata > Chondrichthyes > Hexanchiformes > Hexanchidae > Heptranchias > Heptranchias perlo. Next base: position 176,851,767 of record NC_090325.1, read on the forward strand.
AGGCTGATGGCTGCAACACATCTATTTCAACTGGGAGTGTTTACCCCAGTATGGGAAACAGTCCCAGTCAGTTGAAAAATCCCATCCCTGCTAAAATATCAGGTCAATCAGGTCTGTAAACAACCTGAAGTACCTGTTCAAGTACTTTAAGTGGCACCCCGCCGGCTTTAATTGCCGGCTGGAGTCCCACATGCGGGGGTTGCGCGCGCATGTGATTGCGTCAGTGGGAAACCGTAAATGGGGCGGGTTGGAGCCGGGCTCCGGACCCGCCCCGGGAATCCCCGATTTTCGTAGCCCCCCCGCCACAAAGACACCCGATCGGGGGTGCGAAAATCGAGCCCGTGACCTTCCTGATCTGTATGGCTTAGTACAACACCACACCATGCGGTTGCACACTCAGGTGTTGGGCAGCCTTGACAGAAGCATATTTTGTTTACTTTTTTTCATTGTTAGCTTTTCTCAGTAGCTCCCTTTGGAAAGTATTTTAGCTTAGAAAGTGACCTAAACTGTAGACTACCCAATAACTGTCAATAGGGCGGCTCCTTGATTTGTCACTTGGAGGGACGATGCAAATACAGAAATGTGAGATCTTATTGGGAAAGCCATTGTCTGAATATATGGATTTACCAAAAAAATGGCAGTGGCAGAACACTTGGGACAAGATCTCCTAAATAGCTAAGTAGAAACTGGAAGTATACAAAAATAATGGTCAGAAATAGCCCAATTTGCTACTACAAATCTTATTATAGGGCTCTTTACATGTACTTCTATAAAAACAGTCTCTGGCAACCTCGAACTCCCATTTAATATGGGCGGATAGATGACTGAGAGCTATACTGGTGAAAATGTGTATATGTCTAAATGATGCCATTGGGACCTAATTTTAATATTATTAAATCCCACTTCTGCTAACTAAAATCAGCATAATGGATCTCCATCCATTTTCCGATCTGCTGTTTTAATATCAGCTGCAACTGCATGGAAAATCTTAGTCTCTTGGCTCTTTTCAGATGGTAACAGACCTGCTGTTTTTATTTCAGATTTCCAGCATTCATGGGCTCGAATTTAGCAGGCCTGCGGGTTCCCAGCGGGTGGTCCTCCGGGAGCGTCGAAAACGCGGACGGCGAAATTAGTGGGTTGCCCACGCGATCGTAGCAGGCAACACACTAATAGGAATCAATTACCTGCTCCTCCGGGGTCCACGGCGCTGGCCTGCGCGTCGGTCGGGCTGCGCATGCGCAGTACGATCTGTCAGCTGGAGGCTCTCTAGTTAAAGGGGCAGTCCTCCATTGACAGATGCTGCAACCAATAGAACAAATTGCAGCATGGAGCAGCCCAGGGGGAAGGCTGCTCCCAGTTTAATGATGCCTCACCCCAGGTATCATCAGATGGGGTGAGGAGGAGGGGGAGGACACAGATCTTCCCCCCGGCAGGCGGGAGGAAGCGGCCTGCCTCTGCCACCAAGAAGGCCTGGCTCGAGGTGGCAGAGGGGGTCACCTGCGCCACCAACATATCGCCCACCTGCATACAGTGCAGGAGGCGCTGCAATGACCGCAGTAGGTCCGCCACAGTGAGAACACGAAGTCTTTCCCCTACACTCCGTCTGCCACAACACTGCCCCCACCCCAAATCTCCTTCGGCACCGCCAACACTATTCTGTCACATCACCCTTCATACCGACTCACACCCCGTCCTCATCTTACCTCCACCTACTCACCTCGCCAGTACTCATCCTGCCACTAACACGCAACCCAATCCTCATACAATCTCATGGCTCCATCCCATACTCACCCTCTCGTGCATCTCCCTCACGGCCAGCCTCACTCAACCTGCCACCACCTGTGCTGCAGCCACAGGGCATGCATCACATATGTGCAGTAGGCGTAGGCAGCGTAAGGCAAACGTCTCGTCAGCATGAAGTGGGTGAACAAGGGTGTCTGAGGGTTTGTCATGGGTGTTACCCATATTGAATTTCAGAGCAACAAACAGCACACATTATCTGGACACCACCACTGCCATGTCTCCGCGAATCCTGTCCGTTGTGTCCAATAATGCCCGCTCCTGGGTATCACTATGAGGACCCACCACTGATGCCACCCATCGTGTTACTGCAGAGTAGGTGCAGGTGTATTTGCAGGGCTCGTCCGCGCAGACGACTGAGAGACATCGGCGGTGTAGCCGGCTGCACCCTGGAAGGATGCGGAGGAGAAGGTGTGGAGGGCAGTGGTGACTTTGACAGCGACAGGTAAGCAGTTGGTGCTGGTGCCAGCCAGGAGCAGCTCGGCATGAAAGAGGCTGCAGATCTCCACGACTACATGTCGAGCGAATCTGCGCCTCCCTGTGCACTGCTGCTCGGAGAGGTCTGGGGAGCTGTGCCTCGGTCTGTGGACCCTGTGGCGAGGGTAGTGCCCTCTGCGACGCGTCTCTCTCTGCGGTAGCCCTCCCTCCTGCTGTGCAGGTGGGTGTGCAACAACACCGTGTTGGGGGGATCCACGTCTCTGCGGCGGACGGCGTGGACTGCGAGGCTGCTGGTGCTGGTCATGCTCTTCGTCCTCCGAGGGTGTCCACACACCACCCAACTGGCAGGTGTTGGTCTGAGGGGTTGTGCAGGGTAGGTGGGTGGTTCCTCGGACTGGGGCTGCGGTTTCGTGTCGGTCTGTCCTCTGGCTTGGCGGGGGGTGGTGGAGGGCAGGGGTTGCCCTATGTGACGCGGTGGCCTCCTGCGTGGGTGAGGGCTCTCCCCCGTGGAGCGCACCTTGGCACCTGCCACAGGCTGCTGGCTGCAACACGCCTGGTTGGAGGGAGACTGTTTCCCCCAGTGTGGGAAACTCACTGCCTTGAACCGAAAATCCCACACTTCCTCTTTTGACAGCTGCTTCAGCTCATTAACTGACCACAACGAGCAAGGTAAGTACTCTCAAGTGGAACCCCGCTGGCTTTAATTGCCTGCGGGATTCCCACCAGCGGGGCTTGCGCGCGCAGCCCCGCACGTCAGCGCGGTACCCGGAAGTGGCCGGGATTTCGTCGCGATCTGGTCACGTGACCGGAGATCGGGATTTTCGGGGCCACCCCGCTGGTAACCCGCCGGAAACCCGATCCTAAAATCGAGCCCCATGGTTTTTTGTTTGTATCCCTATTGAAATTCATGTGAAGGCTCTGCACTGGTAACTGCTAACAGTCTTCATTCATAATTATACAAGTATGAAATGAAACTAAACCAGCAGCACCTTAACAATGTGGTATTTTTTTCCCCTGACAGCAACCTCTTGCAATCTGCTCAGAAAAGCTATTTTCCAATCCAAGCAGATGCTCAGATGCAGTGGTTAAAAAAAAAATTCATTGAGTGCTGTAAATATAAAATAAAAAAATATATATTGGACCTGGTCTGTGCTGAGTTAGTCGATCTCAGCTGTTAGGCTTTTGCACCTCTGGCTCATATAAGAAAAAAAACAGTCAGCCTTTCCACTCATCACTGCCATTCAGTAACTCCTACTTAAAATGCATGTATAGGGATGATATGTCAAGACAGGAAATAGGGTGTGATGTTCCCCCATGATTAAATAGCCTGCTAAATCTTAGGAATCTTACAACACCAGGTTATAGTCCAACAGTTTTATTTGAAAATCACAAGCATTCAGAGGCTTTCTCCTTCGTCAAGTGACGAAGGAGAAAGCCTCCGAAAGCTTGTGATTTTCGAATAAAACTGTTGGACTATAACCTGGTGTTGTAAGATTCCTTACATTTGTCCACCCCAGTCCATCACCGGCATCTCCACATCATGCTAAATCTTATGCTTAGGAGCATTATATAGATAAGAGCCAATTGGGTCTATTTTGAACTGGACCGTTAGAGTGGCCAATGCCACCAGGACAAAAACATCATTCTAAGTGCCCCTCTTATGAGGAGGGCATCGCTAATACACTACTTCCACAAATGCTCCACCCAGCTATCATGTGTACAAAATAAAAATAAAACTAAACCAAAATCCGGTTCCTTTCATTGGTAATACAGTTGACCGCAGTTCTGCGGAGCCCACTGGTTGCGGAAAGCTTCAAGTGTATGAGTGGACACTGTGTGATCCTGCCCCAGGGTCACCGAGACACATACAAGGCAATAGAAATGGCCGCTTTAGAAAAAAATCATGCTGGGGATATGGGGGTCACCAGCAAGGCTGGCATTTATTACCCAGCCCTAGTTGCCTTTGAGAAGGTAGTGATGAACCGCCTTCTTGAATCGCTGCAGTCCGTGTGGTGAAGGTACTCCCACAGTGCTGTTAGATTGGGAGCTCCAGGATTTTGACCCAACGACTATGAAGGAATGGTGATATATGTCCACATTGAGGTTTGTGACTTGGAGGGGAACTTGGAGGTGATGATGTTCCAGTGCACCTGCTGCCCTTGTCCTTCTAGGTGGTGGAGGTCGTAGGTTTAGCAGGGGCTTAGGCAAAGTAATGCACAGCAGGTTGAGCAGTACTCGTCAGAAAAAAAAATTGTTTTATTTCTCAAATGTAGTACTCAGTGCAGATGCTTAAATGCTAATTCTTCATACATTTTATTTTAATAATTTTTAATAAGTTCACATTATAATTGTTCATGAGTCAGATCCAGTTATATTTAATTCATTTTTAATAATCTGTAGTTTGCTTTTACTTCTGGCATCAGAGAGTGCTGCCATGTATGAACATGATAATAAATTAAAACCAAATTAAATAGATATAAAGTCTTAGGCCTTTTCGTTAAGTGTGACTGTGCATCAGTAGGTATTCTATACTCTCTTGTGGAATCATCACTGCCTATGCACATTTCGATTTTGGAAATAAATGCAAGCATTAAAATTTGAATTTGCATAAGTAGTTAATGAAAATGTGGTAATCTGATTGGTTAGTGAGCAGACACTAATCCCCCAGAAGAGTTCCACATTCTTGGAGTACAATTTAAATTTCAAGTCCATGCCACACAAATTCAGAACTACTTACTCAAGGATACCTTACGCAATCGATCACATTGCTCCTGTGTTGGAATACACAACCATGTGCTGATCAAAGCACTCGTGCTTTGAAAAATAATATTTTTTGCCTCCTCCATGTATATGTTATTTTAGCCTTTTTGTGTCCAGTTATAGAATGCACTGTTCTCTGGTACTTGTGAGGGACATCATCACCTGCTTATAGGTCTTTATAATCAACAACTAGTAACTTCAAAAGAATGATTTGATTTACACTAGATTTATTTTTCTGTAGATGGGTGGGTACGTGGGGAGGGGTGGTATAGCTTACTTAGTACCTTACTGTCCCTGCCTGCCCTTCTCCCTGAGTCTGCACGGCCAAGTCAAAATTGTGCAATCTTTGGGGAAATGTGGGCACAAACCTGTCTCCTGCTATTTCGTGGCATTACATATTTGGACTCCAACATTGGCAGCTATGCTTTTAACTGTCTACATCCCACTCCCTGGAAGTCCCTCACTAAACCCTCCACCTCCCTTTCCTTCTTTAAGACTTTCCTTAAAACCCACCTCATTGATCAAGCTTTTGGTCACCCATCCTACTCTCTCCTTCTTTGGCTCGGTATCTATTTCTTCGTTACACCTCTGTGAAGTGCCTTTGGATGTTTTTCTATGTTAAAGGATCTATATAATTGGAAGTTGCTGTTGCTATACTTCATGCCCAGACCATCATCTCAAATTTAATAAATTCTCTGCCCCTATCCTTATAATGAAATGACATGGCCACACACTATGGTCACAATGGATGCAATAGCATTTGTAGAACATCCATAAATAGATGTTCTTTTCATAAGTGAGTAATGCTAGAGATTGGCACCCTTTGCTGTGAAGAATGAATTGGGTTTTTATTAACCATTCCATGAAAGGAAAAGAAACAGACTTCTCTTTGCTGTACTAGTCATATGAGTACCTAAATATCTCAGTAATTATGCACGGAATATATTAACAGTGGCAGCAGTGAGATCAGCACCAAGCAAAAAGAGAGGCTCCTTGTTGCAGGAACAGCTATAGCAAATCATATGCTCTGGACCGTTTGCAGTTTTCAAGACAGTGAAAGGCCACTGTTTCTATTAAATGCATTTCTGACCTGAGTCTCCGCTAAATGGATACACTTAGCATAGCAGTGTAAGGCTTTAAATACACTGATAATCTTATGACAACCTGCATGGAGTCATCAAACAGCATAATGATACTATGGAGAAAGCACAAAAGTACAGTGACTTCTAAAGCAGTCAGATTCATTTAGCATATGGAAAGCCTGCAGGGTATAATAAAAATTGTAACAGCACAGCACAAGAAGAGAAATCATTATTTGTAATAGCTGTGGCAAAAATTATCAGTGAAGCACTGGAACATGGATGAATCAGCAGAAATAACCAAAAATATTATTATAAACACGAATTATAATATTTAATTATAACAAAATTCAATTACAGCATTTACAGATCTTTAAACACATTTCCTTCAACTTACTTAAGGGTGAGACATGAAAAAATTTGAATTTGAGAAACACAGGAGAATAATAGAAATATGATGAGAGACTAAAGTCAATGAAAGAGAGACAAATAAGAGACTTTAATAAAAGCAGTTTAAATTGGTGGTATGACTTAATGCAGGTAAACAGAAAAGACAACGGAATCTATTATTACGGGAACAAGAAGACAAGTTGGACGTTGTGTGCCAATAGCACCAGGGCTGCAGATTTTGTAACTGCTGGTAAGTTTTCAAAGTGTCTTACTAATAAAGGAAGGTAATTCTGTTCCATCTGCATTAATTATGTCAACTTTTCTAACTATGGCAGCTCTTCCACCTCTGCCAATCATTGCAAATCACTCCATCTGCAACCAGTGTGCAGATTGCACAAACCCCTACTTTAACTGCGTGCTCAACATATCTATGCGATTTATATTAACTCTGCTCTTCTGTGTCCACTTTGTCATCTATACCAAAAATCCTAACCGTGACTAGTATATGTTTTATACCAGTTTTATGTTCTGTGATATCTATTTCTGCCAACTATAGTGGCTGTGCCACACATGACATCTGTTCCAACTGCGTAAGCTCTGCCAGCTATGTCAAATATGCCAGCTGCACCAGATGCTTTAACTGTGCTATTGTGACCACTGTGCCCATCTTTTCAACTTTGCTTTTCCATAACTATAAACTACATCAATTGTGCCAGTTGTATCACCCATGTAAAACTTCATGGGGCAGGTTTTCAGATGCTATCAGTCAGGGCTTGTAACAGGAAGTGTTTGTGTAAATGTGGGGCACAACAGTTTTCTGTAAACAGCATTGTGATGCTTTTCATATATAAATTAAAGCTACCCAATCAGAACTTAGCCATGAAATTATCGTTTAGTACCTCGATGAGCAGGAAATGAGCCTCTTGAACTCTTTAAGAAACAAATTGTTTGAAAGCACTGACTGTACCTTCATCCCTCTGATACCTGTATTTCTGACTTGGCAAAGAGCCAATACTAATTGTACTACAATAATAACTTGTATTTATATAGCACTTTAACGTAGTGAAACATCCCAAGGTACTTTGCCAGGTAATTTATCTTATTGTGCAATCATTATGTATATCTACTTGAAACTTTTGTGGTTGGTATGATAGGTCCATATATGTGAATTGCTATTAACCACACTAGTGCAAGAAATTTCTTGTCTTGGTCCTGGAATGTCACATGACTGTAATAGACGGTAATCAGATTGTCTTCAGCCTTTTGCACTATTACTGACTTATCATCCGCCGATGTAGGTAGATGGCATCTTTTGTTCTCCACGGTAATAACATCAATGCTTTATTTATCAATGTTGATGTAGAGCTCCTTCTTATACAACAATAGATAATGTAACATGGAAACTGAAGGTGTTCTGAATAATGGAGCACATTGTCATATGTATGGTTCTAGCTTTGTTCCGTTGACATCAAAGAGCTGCGCTAGAGAGCCATAAATTGAGATGTGCATCATGACATGGTTGATCGCAGACAAGTCCCTTCCCCCTGGCATTCATGTGAAGTTAAACATACTCCATAAAGATAATTGCTATTGTGACCTTTACATATCTAGGCACAAAATAGCTGATTGACTCAAATCGGGAGATTTTCTGATTGCGAAGGTCAGTGATGTAGGAGTGGGACAGGTACCGGGAGACTGCAAATTTTGGCTCAGTTCCATATAGCCAGATCTGCTCCACTTTAGTACTAGATGTGATTTTCTGGCAAGCCTTTTCAACTGGCCTAAATTGGTTTCTCTGAATAGGAACCAAAGCTTTATTTAAATATTAAAATGGATTTAAATGAATCCCAGCACAATTTCCCATCCACTTAGAATCGGACTGAGTTGAGCACTCTCTTCGTCCATTTGGAGTGGGCCTAAGGGAAACTCTATGAGCAATGGTGCTCTCAAAGGGTCTGCTGCTTTTTAGCCTTTTTCTCATTTATCAATTTTACTTTAAGATTTTAATACTGGCTTCCATTAATACATTTTGTTGACATTTTATTCATCTTTATTTAAAAAGTTTATTTAAGACTGGAAATGGCTAAATATTATCTGCTTATTCATCATAAGGCTGACTATAACTGAAGCATTTCCAAGTCTTCAGTGGAACAGGAAAAGTTGAAAAAAACCGGTGTGAAAAAAGAGCTTTCTCTATACAAGCTTTCACAGGAGACCAGGAAACGGCAAGACATCGCAGCCCCATGGAGAGCGACAAATCAAGTTAAAATTAATGATGAAGTTGGCACTGAAGCATCAGAAATACAGTTGAAGTTGAGGACCTTGGTTGAAGTGGCGTAAAATTAAAGACGGCATGTTAAGAAGTTGGACAGGCACCAGAGCCAGACTGTCTGCTTTTGCCATTATGCCACCAACCAAATCTGTAGGCCTTGGCACAACTACCTGGCAATGGCTGTGGGGAACTGGCTCAGGTGTGCATAGAACCAGTTCCAATCCGTGCTACCTGCTTTAAGTATAACTGCAGCAATCTGCACAACAGGGATGCTGCTGATAGTGACAGTTAAGATCAACTACTGCTCAAATGTTTTGACTCCTTCTTCTAGGGTAGTACTTCCATCTCCTATCACACTGAATGCAACAGCAGCATGACATGGCTGCACAATGTCACTACATTAGAGCATTTTTCAAACTGGAGGATTATGGAAAGCAGCCATGAGGACACCCTAAAGCTCATCTGGTGCATCAATAAATCACCATGCGTCATAGAGGTAGGTTGTGTTACAATGATTTTATGTGTGAAGCTCTTTGAAGATATGAATGTGCCAAGGGCAGTTTGAATGTGTGCCCTGCTAGAGTACAAATGAATGTAAAAACTTGCATTCAGGACATCTCAAAGCACTACGCAGCCAATGAATTACTTTTGAAGTATGGTCACTGTCGTAATGTGGGAAATGCGGCAGCCAATTTGCACACAACAAGGTCCCACAAATAGCAATGAGATAAATGACCAGATCATCTGTTTCTAACACATTTATCATTGAGGGATAAATGTTGGCCAGGACACCGGGAGAACCCCCCTGGTCTTCAAGTAGTGCCATGGGATTTTTTACATCCACCTGAGAGGGCAGACAGGGCGTCGATTTAAAGTTTCATCCGAAAGATGGCACCTCCTATTGTACAGCGCTCCCTCAGTACTGCACTGAAATGTCAGCCTGGATTATATGCTCAAATCTCACATAGCATGGGGCTTGACCCTACAACTTCTTGACTCAGAGCCGAGAGTGCTACCATTGAGCCATGGCGGACAACATGAATTACTTAAACTGTTTCAGTGGTGTTGGTTGGTGGATAAATGTTGACCAGGGCACTGAGAAAACTCCCCTGCTGTTCTTCGAATAGTGCCAAGGGATTTAAAGTATGGACATGAGTGCTAAGCCAAAAAAGAGAGTGGTAAGGTTATGTGAATGCATGGCATGGTCCAACAATAAATGTGGAACAGTTTAACAGTCCACACTTTGTTGCATGTATATTTTGGTATCTACTTAGTAAATGGTACAGTTGTGTAGTCTTGGTGGTTTCCTTAAAGTGTGCCATCTTCTTCCACTTCCGTTCCCAGGACCTGCAGATTTTGAATGCAGAACTGTCCCTGGCTGCCGCCTCGGGCCAGATATGCTGCACTGCTGTCTACTATTGTCGGTGCCCTGGAATATCAAACAGGGCAGCTCTCCCTTGCTCTCACCTTATGCAGCAGCACCTCTGCTTCACCAGCCATTAAACAGGCTATTTTGGTGCTGCACTTGACCAGATTGCAGTCCAGAGCTTCCGTTCGAAGCCAAATCTGCCAAATCAGCGCAAAACATCGAGGAATTTCGAATCACGCCGGGTGTAATTTGCACCTGGCGCAAATCGAGTTTCTGCGATGTTTGATCTGACTAAAAGAAAATATCGCTGAAACTAGCCCCGCCCACAAAACTGACCACACTCCCCGCTCGAAACAACAAGGATGGTGAGTTTCTGCTGATTGCGCCAGCCTGCAGCTGTTCAAGGAGGGTTTTAAAATTAAGCTTGTTTTCTTAGGCGCAAAAGCACTAGTAGGCACTGTTTAAATGTTTTTAAATATTAAAAAATATTAATTTACTAAGAAACTGACTAGTGTACACCAATGAAAATAATAAATGCTTCAGTATAATTTTTTTGCATCATTTTCAGTGATTTTAAATCAGGTTACTCACAGGCAGGAGACAGGAGACCTTTATTAAAAATGCTTATTTTTAGTCATAAACCCATTTTCAGCTGTTTTAATAAAACTGCACCAGGTTACCACTCTTAAATACATCTCTTAAATACATCAATGAATATTTTTTATTGCAAGAAAGATAAATAAACAATTACGCTGATTCATGGCAGATTTTACGTTTGTGATTATGTTAATGCATTTTAACTCTGCAATTCCCGGCCTAATTTGCGCCAGTGGAAACTCCAGGCCGTACATTTTCAGCCTCTGTGTTTATTTTGCCAGCCACTTCTTTTGCCCCTTACAGCCTATGTAAAGGCTGAAATTTACTTTTAAAATATCTACAGCCTTTGTAAAGGTTGAAACAATTTTTGACCCCATATGCAGCCAATTATCTTTAAGTGCCACCTCTCTTTAATTTGAAGGGCTACTGACATGTGCTATTTCCTGCCTCTCTTTGGCAAGCTTCCAGTGTCAGGCCCGGTATGGGTCAGGAACTTTCCATCAATTATTCATTGGGGCCAACCCAGAAAATCCCAGGAGTTTGGCTATGTGAGAGTCAGTGAGCTTGCCGTGTTTTTGACCTGCTACCTTCGCACCAAGACCGGAAAATAAACTCTGAGGTCGCTTTTGAGATTATTTCAGCATTGCAGCACTGCCTGTTTGTGTTCAATCTGTCCTCCTGGTGACCTAGGGCTTTCTGATTCAGGAATGCAACCCTGGGATGGAATACTGTCTCTTAATGCACAGAAAAGAGTAAGATCTGACTAACTGAGGAGAGCCATCTTGTCAGAATGGTAGTCAACAGAAATGCTGTACAGCATGTAAATTACTTGTGGGTAATAAACATGAACAGAAACCGCTCGTGATTTGATTTTGCATTGTCACTTTGCAGATCTGCAATGTCCAGCGAGCAGCATTGCAGACTATTTTGCAGTGAAATACTTCCAACTGAATATTAAAAAGGACATTCTGTGACCAGGGCACACTTCTACAAAACCAGCTTGTTAAAAAGTAATCATCCACAAACATGTACAAACAGCCATCTGTGGAAAATTATAGAAAAATGCAGAAAACTGTATTTCCGTAGTTCTGCAAAACTTCAACTGGTCTGTTGTGTAGTCTATGAAAACATGATTAACACAGATAGCAGCGATTATACAGAACGAATCACAACTTCATTGGCACAGCTATGAAAATTTCAAATAATCTCCAAGTCTAACAATGTACCTCTCAAATTCTGTTCAATTTATATTGAGCTAAGACTCAACCAAATCCAGCAGCACTCAGTTTTCATTAGTGAGGCTTTCTGCTACTACTACCTAATTGAGGCTTGTTGTGGAGTACTATAAAATTGCATTTTACAAAAACTTTTCTGAAATAATTGCAAGCCACCAGTTGTGTGGGAAGGAATATTAATGAACATATTAAGAAAATGGAAATGATTGTCTGTAAGAATGTTAGGCAATAGAACTCACATTTATTCAGGATCCTGAATGTAAATCAGTGAGCAATAGGAAGACATAGGAAGGAGCATAATGATGCACAAGCTTTTTCTGCAAGATGGGAAACTGCACTATTCTTTGGAGGTCCAGGCTGGTGTGGAAACTCTTCCACCACCCACCTCCCCCCCATCTTGGTACAGTTCATTTATACAAGGCACAAGTCAGGAGTGTGATGGAATACTCTCCACTTGCCTGGATGAGTGCAGCTCCAACAACACTCAAGAAGCTCGACACCATCCAAGATAAAGCAGCCCGCTTGATTGGCACCCCATCCACCACCCTAAACATTCACTCCCTTCACCACCGGCGCACTGTGGCTGCAGTGTGCACCATCCACAGGATGCACTGCAGCAACTCGCCAAGGCTTCTTCGACAGCACCTCCCAAACCCGCGACCTCTACCACCTAGAAGGACAAGAGCAGCAGGTGCATGGGAACAACACCACCTGCACGTTCCCCTCCAAGTCACACACCATCCCGACTTGGAAATATATCGCCGTTCCTTCATTGTCGCTGGGTCAAAATCCTGGAACTCCCTTCCTAACAGCACTGTGGGAGAACCGTCACCACACGGACTGCAGCGGTTCAAGAAGGCGGCTCACCACCACCTTCTCAAGGGCAATTAGGGATGGACAATAAATGCTGGCCTCGCCAGCGACGCCCACATCCCGTGAACGAATAAAAAAAAACATCTGGACCACATTATGTTAACAAGTCCAGTGTTCAGAGATATGTCTATTCTTTGTTTGGGGTTTTATATTTGAGATGACGTTTGGAAATCAATTTGCAAAAGGGTTTCTTCTATACCTCCTTATTGCACCATTGCCTCATTCAGCAGAACTCTTCTGAAATGTCATCGAGGGAGTGGTGTGGTTTGCAGAGTCTGGTCGAAGAGTAGCTTGTAGTTCTTCTTCTTTGCCTTTATGTAGTCTTTTCCTGCAGGCTTTTCTCATTTCCTCCTCTTATTGCTTCTGTCCTGCCTCTACTATGAAGACATGTATTGGAATATTCGTAGTGAACCTCATGATAAGGGTTCCATGACAAAAAGGCAGGAAACAAAAGATTTCCCTGCCTGAAACTGCTGAAAGGCAGTTTGCAGAATCCTTTCTTAATAGCACAGCTGTGAAAAGATTTTTCTCATCATTTTAGTCAAAACTGATGTTTCAGACAAAGTTTGTCGACATTCAAAGTCTATGAACGCATCCATATACTGGTTTGACAAATCATGCAGCTAATTTACCCCTCTTTTCTACAGGTTTTAGTTAAGTAAGGTGCAATTCTGGTGCGAATGACAGAATTTCTGCGACAGCAGTTTTAGCCCTCATTATCCTGTCATTTACATCCAACCCACACTTAGGGGGCAGGTGCACTTTCTGCCAGTAGCCACTTTTACCGGAATTTAGCATGCATTTTGGAACAGGTGTAACTCTGGTGTATCTGACCTACATCACACATTCTGACCAGCTTGCCATAAATACACAATTTTTGCCCTCAAAAATTGTGGAATTTCCAGCCCTTTTTTTTGCTTTGTCTTGTCCATTTTAGTTGATTTTCAGTGAATGATACTGATATCATTTAGGGTACTGGCTTGAAAGAGTTTATTGAGCTCGACAACGCATCAGAGTTGAACTAACACACACTGTTGGCAATGACTCTTCTCTGGGTTTATGACTGTATCTTTACTAATATCAATTCAGCTCCCTTGCACTGTTGGGCTCAGTAATTTGTTCAAGCCAGTACCTTTATGGTATCATCAGCAGACACTGTTCAAACAAGGAATATTTACAAACTGAAAGAAATGGACAAAACAAATCAAAAAAGGTTGGGGGGTTATCAGGGGGGGGGTTCATTATTGCTGCATTTCTGATGGTTTTTACTCTATTTTCAGATTGGTACCCAATAGTCGTTTATGACTATTCATGGATGGGATGGTAATAAACCTCAGTTGTTCCCAATTTCCAAAATTTCCAAATTCTGGGATAAAGATCTCTAAGGGCAAATTGAAGCAGCCTTTAAAATTACTGCAGCAACTTCATTTATCATTTTTTCATAAAAGGCTGAAGTCTTGTTTTCATAGGGGAGAACTTCAGTCATATCAGATATAAAAGCTTAGAGGCCTTCGACAATTTTAAAAGTAAAATGCCTCTGGTTCACGTTTTACTTTTGGGATGAATGTCCTGATGTGGACATTTTGCCTCGTGATAGTCACTTTTTTCCAGTGCTTCTTTCACCACAGATGCTGACTGACTTGCTGAGTATTTCCATCATTTTCTGTTTTTATTTCAGATTTCCAGCATCCGCAGTATTTTGCTTTTGATTTAATGTTTAATTCACGGCCACTTCTCTTCCAGGAATGCCCATCTTGAAGAAGTTCTGCTCTATTCTCCGACGGGAATTCCGTTTGTCTCTTTTACCTTGTTCACCTTCATTGCTTTCTGTTTCCCTTCTCATGTTTGATCAGGTTTCTTCTAAAACTCGTTTTCACAGCCACATCTCTTTCCTCTGCAACTGTCTCCGGCTCCAACTTATTCCACATGGATTCCAACTTCAATTTCATCCTTCATGTTTTGGATTCACCCATGATTGCAGATATCTCCATGATGTTCAGCATTCCTTGAACCACTGCTCTCGCCTCTTCCTGAGTTCCTTTTACACTGCTCTAACGAAGCTCAACAGAAGCTCGAGGAGCAGCACCTCATCTTTCGATTAGGCACTTTCCAACCTTCTGGATTCAACATTGATTTCTATAACTTCAGATCATAACCACTGCTCCCATTTTTTTCAGATAACAAGTGCTGCTAATGGTTTTGTTGTTGCCGTTTACAGCTCCTCTAGACCCATCTTTTGTTTCTTTACTTCTCCCATTATCACCCTCCTTGCCTTGCGCCATCATCCCTTTTGTCATTTAATCACTCCTGCCCTCCAGCATATCAGAAACATAAGAACATAAGAAATAGGAGCAGGAGTAGGCCAATCGGCCCTTCGAGCCTGCTCCACCATTTAATAAGATCATGGCTGATCTGATCCTAACCTTCCCTTTTGTTTTTTCCTCCCCTCCCCCTCCTCCGCCCTTTCCCTGGCTCTGTACTTGCTTAAAAATTGTTTAATCTTCAACTTTTTCCAGTTCTGACGAAGGGTTAACCCTGTTTCTTTCTCCACAGATGCTGCCTGACTTGCTGAATATTTCCAGCATTCTCCGTTCTTGTTTAAGGAGACACACAGTTGCTTGCCCTGTTTACACAGGTCTCAGATGCCCTGTAGAGGGCACCACGCTGAATGGATCTCTAACTTAGAGTAACCTGCCATGCAAATCCCCACAGAGAGTCTCTGGGCAAGTGCAAGTCCAAGGAATGGCTAGCACCGTTCGTTCGCTGCTCACAGCAAAATCCGGCCCATTGCTGTTCGTGATGTTAATGGGCGAATGCTTAATACGTTCTTCTAAGTTTCCTGAATCTGCTAATTTTAACAAAAGTATTGACCCATTTAAAATAAATAACAGTAATTCTAGACCAATAGTTTTAATGGGAAACTATTATTTGTCAAAATTGAAAAAAATTTATAATATTAGTAATTGAGATCGGGGATTTATTTTAAGGCCACCTGAGAGAAACGTTTTCTTCAGGTTAAGGTACAAATGTGATTTGAAAAGGACAATTCAGTGTTAAAATGATCAAATATTAATAAGACTATAACTGTACTATTAAACTATCCATGCCAGCTGGGTCATTTATAGTTTAATTTACAATCTGATTGTTAAAGTCCAGTATAGTTTTAGTTCAATTCAGATTCAGTTCTTGCTCCCAAATATGCTTGTGGATGGATTTTGAAGCTGATGTTATACACCGTTTGCTGATGTTGTACAGAAGCTGACGGGGAAAATGTCCATATCTTGTAACTGCAAATATAAACTGCCATCCCCACTAACAGTACCAGTGAATTTAACTTTGTTTTTCACATTAATGGTTATCTGTCTCAGCAGAGCTGTGTTAATCATTGCCCTATGTGCATACCATCAATTTTTTATTTCGAATTCTTTCAAATGTTGCTTCAAACGTTTGTCAGAGACTTCAATTGAACCTACTGTACAACATTACCAAATAAGGCAAATCTTGTTGAAAGTATGCTCCAGGACAAGACCATTGGACCACAGTGGCCTTATCTTTAAGTTTCCTTCTTGAAATCACAGACTCATAACAGCAATAAAAAGCCCCGTACTTATTTTTGCAATGTGCCTTATTGCTAATTGTAGATTCATACCCCA
Source organism: Heptranchias perlo (assembly GCF_035084215.1). NCBI lineage: Eukaryota > Metazoa > Chordata > Chondrichthyes > Hexanchiformes > Hexanchidae > Heptranchias > Heptranchias perlo. The sequence continues at coordinate 176,868,233 of NC_090325.1, forward strand.
CTCTATATTGTATCACTTTTCTTTAGGCTTTGGTGTTAGTCTGATGATTTTGAAGGACATTACAATGCTAATGAACAGCAATAAGTGAACACTGTAATATTTGTGTGGTTTTTTTTACAATTGTCATCGTGAAATAAAAGCATTTAGAAGAAAATTAGTAAAAATGTACTTTGAGTAAAATTTAGCCTATAAGTTCTGCTTTCGTGCAGACTTTTCTGGCCCACAAATCTATGGCCTGCAACTATATTAGATATTGTGGTACCTATATTTGGCATCTTGATCGTGCCTGCCATTTTTTTCATTTTCATACGGACTGCAGTACCCAGACCTGACAATTTGATACCTAACTCAGTGCACTCAGCTGACCCACAACTCAGCAATTGTCATGGGCATCAAGCTGAACCCACCAGCACCCAACCTTGATGTCCTCTTCAGTTGAGCTTCAAACTCCTCATCAAGTACCTCGCCATGACCATCCATTTCCATCTCACCGGCATCTTGAATTGTACCCTGTATAAACGCCAACTCAACAACAGTAACAGCAACTTGCATATCTACAGTGCTTTTAATGTAGAAAAATGTCCCAAGGTGGTTCAAAGAGGAGGAGAAGAATCAGATACCAAGCCTTCCTAAGATACTTAGGAAAGGCAAGCAAAGGTGACATGGATTTTCAGAAGGCTTTTATGGGTGAGGGTGGGAGGAGGTAGGGAGATGGAAGGGTTTAGGGATAAAGTTGCGGAGAGTAGGGCCAAGTCGGCTGAAGCCCCTGTGGAGGGAGGGGGAGTACACAGGGAACCAGGGTCAGAGGACCAGAGGGCATGGGGAGGAGGAGGGGGCTAATATAAGGTTGAAGAACACTGCAGAGGTAGAGTAAAGCAAAGCCATGTAAGGATTTGTAGATAAGGTTCAGGACTTTAAATTCTGCGTATTGAGCATAGGAAGCCAGTATAAGTCAACAAGGATGGGATGATGGGTGAATGGGGTTTAATGCAGGACAGTATGCTTTTGTGGAACTTTGGATAATTTGGAGTTTACTCTAACCTATCCTACGCTAGTCCTAGGCAAACTGCACTGGCTCCCCTTACCCCATTGCATTGATTTTGAAATTATCATTTTTCTTTACAAATCTTTTCATGGCCTCATTCGACCCTACCTCTGCTCCTCTCCCAGCTCTACTATCCAGTTCGCACCTTCCACACTTCGAAGTTTCGATTATTGTGTGTCTTCCCTCCTTTCCTCCATTTTATTATCAGTGGCTGAATCCTCACTCCAAAATTCTCTCCTATCCCCCTCTGCCTTGCAGTGTCTCTCCTCACAGCTGTTAGCTGTGGTTCAGTGGCATCACACTCAACTCTAAGTCAGAAGGTAGTGGGTTCAAGTCCCACTCCAGAGATTTGAGCATAAAGTCTAGGCTGACACTCCAGTTCACTGCTGAGGGAGTGCTGCAGTGTCAGTAGGTGCTGTCTTTCAGATGAGACAGTAAATTGAGGCCATGTCTGTTCTCTCAGGTGGATGTAAAAGATCCCATGGCACTATTTTGAAGAAGAGCAGGGGAGTTTTCCCCAGTGTCCTGGCTGATATTTATCTCTCAAGCAATCACTAAAAACAGATTATCTGTTCATTATCACATTGCTCTGTGCAAATTGGCTGTTGCATTTCCATTACAACAATGACTACACTTCAAAAGTACTTCATTAGCTGTAAAGCGCTTTGGGATGTTCTGAGGTTATGAAAGGTGCTATATAAATGTAAGTCTTTCTTTCTTTCTTTCTATCTCATTTTCAAAAGCCTCGTTAAAACCTTTTCAACTTTAGTCACCTCCCGTAACCTCCTTCCGGCTTCTGCTTGATGTCTGATCCTGTCCTCTGCCCCCTTATTGTGAAGTGTTTTGGGATATTTTCCTATGTTAAGGGCATTATATAAGTCTTAGCCATCAAGACATGTTCCTGACATAAAGCTAATTTTCTCTTGCATCATGTATTGAGATATTTCCTTAGCATGACTATGATTGTAAAGGGAAAAATATATATACTCCTGTAATAGTATTTTAACTACATAATGTTGGAGCGAGAGATTCTTTTATATAATTAAAGCAATTTTCATTGAATTGATGATCCCTGTTGAAATGAATGGTGAAGAGGAATCAGTTCCACATCACAAACCCTCTCAATTAATTTCATTGTTGCATTTTTCCCATTTTTATCTCACAAAATGGAGCATTGTGCTGTCCAGTTTGTGCTGTCTTATTTGTCCGCTCGCTGTAGTTTTAATTTGACATGGTTAGATCATGAGACTGAAGTGATGGAATATGAAGATGTAATTGCTGGAATCGATTTGAAATGCATACAAGTAAGCATTACGTAAATATATTCAATTAAATGGGTTATGTTTACCTAGAATAGAATGGGTGAACAATTGAGACTTCTAAGGGAACAAAATATTGTGCAATTAGAAAGGAAGTTCCATATGTTAATTATGGCAACATCTGGTATATATATATGCGATGTACTACGTGCCAGCTGTTGTATTGTACGACTAATGCCAGTCTTGGGAACTGTGGAATTTTAACTGCAGTGCCAGCCACACCAGCAACAGAATATACCTTCTATGAAAATTGCACTACTTATTTGAAATTCTAATTACACCTCCTGACATTCAGTTCAGTTTAAAGTACTCATAAAAGCTTAAAACCTCACTTAATCTTTACAGTACCAGTGTGTCCTGATTTACCACTGGCATGTAACTAAAATTAAAAAAAGGTTCCACTAAGTGTTTTTCTAAATTGAGAAACCTGAATTAAAGGGCCAAAGCCCACCCTACAGGGCACCACAAAAACAGAAACATGTAAAAGATATTATGAGACGGTATATTGTATGATCAGGAAGATCAGAGGAATGGATGGACGTAGTACAAGTGCACTAAGCATTCATAAAGGAACTTCACTAGTCAGAAAATATACCCAGATGTAAATCAGGAAGAGGAAGTAGTGATTAAATGATGCTAAGCTTAGTTTTTAAAAGCCTGAAGAGTAGGAGTAAGGAAAGACAGTGGGGAGATAAAAGTTCAAGGTCATGGGAAAGAATGAGTTAGAGTAGGAGATGTTCCAAAGAGTCACAGTGAAGGCGGAGAAAGAAGGAAGGATGCGTAGGATGAAAAAAGTTCAAAGGAGCACTGACAGTAGTAGTACTGATAAAACAGAAAAAGGCAAAGACAAGATCCTGCCTCACAAATCTCCTTGACTTTTTTATGACTTTGCAAAAAAAAATTAGATAGTGGCACTCCTTATATAATAAGTTTAATTAGACTTTCAGAAGGCTTTTGACAAAGTTCCACATGAAAACTTAAAATAAATAGCACAGAAATTTAGAGTAGAACAAAGGACTGGATAAAAAGCAAGTTAAAAAAGAGAATGTTGATGAGTGGTGCAGTGTCAGATGTCAATGACATTAAAATAAAGATGGAGGATACAGCTTAAGATTTGGAAAAGGATTCTGCAACTGAACACACAAATGGCAAGTAAATGTTTAGTGATAGGTTAAAAAATGTGAGTTACAATGATAAATTGAATTGAACTCGTATAGGGAGACTAACAAAAAAGAGAGTAATGGTAGATCCATCATTTTTAATGTGCAATTAAAATACTAATAGAATAGAAAATAACTAGAACAGTTGCATTCAAGCCTACTGCTAAGGTTTTAGAATCTACAAGTCACACCTTACTTATGTTGAGTTCGGTCACTATGCCACAAAAATGATTTCCAGCAATAAGACTGATTCCAAATGTAAAGAGTTGGAAGTATTAAGAAAGTTAGCAAAGTTTGAACATTACAGTCTGGGCACCTCACCAAAATAGCTAAAATATTAAATGGTATTGATAAGGTATATCAAGGTTATTACCTTAAAGTAAGGCAAGAAAGCAGGATTAGAAAACATAAATGGAAATGAGTGGAAAGTATGTTTAAAACAGATATCACCAAGAGCTTTATTCAAAGATTGACAAATGTTTGAAAAAATATGGAAGAATGGGTAGTCGAGACAACAGGATTGATTTTGATCTTTTCGGCTGCCTGCCCTAGCCTCATTTACATTGAAATAGTGAGCTTCAGGGCATCAAACAGGTATCCCAATGCAGTTCACCAGATCAAGACCGGCCAATATCAGACCGTCCTGGCTGGCAGTGAAGTAAGTACGGGGTACTAGTCGCGGCAGTGACCCAGATTATCTTTGCAGGCCCACAAAATAATTTCAAACTTACCTTTGCATCTTCTCCTCTATTGCCTATGGAACTGATAAGAGAGTGCAATGCTCCAGTCAGGTCTCTCCTAAAATGGCAATCAGGGTCTTATGTAAGTAATATTGTATATTAAAAGGAGCCTACTGCCTGAAACAGGCAGGTGCTATGGCATCCCAGCCGCAGGTCCTTTTCAAAATGGTGGAGGCTGAAATGGAGGCGCGAACAGGGTGGTAAGTACTGCGCCGCCATTTTAACTGTAATATCGCCCTATTTGCATCGGTCGGGACAAGTTAAAATTGGCCTTGATAACAGTACGGTTGTTCAAAATTATGTGATGCAATGCTTGGAGTACGAGAGGGATGGTTTTTGATGGAATAAATGGCATTGTTTTTGTCCCTGACTTTTCTTAAGCACTTTGATAGGGAGGTGTTGGAAGGTAGAAGTGAGAGATGGAATGCTTATCAGGTGACAAGCTTTTTCTTGTATCCTTTTTATACAAGGAAGTGGGAGAGCATAGAAATGCAAATAAATGTGACATAATGAGCACCTTTCTTTGAAGCAAGTATCAGGAAGCATTTGTAAGATTCAGAATTAATCAGTGCAATACAGTGCAACCCATTGCCATCCCTATGTCCCAAAAATAATGTTGAAGTATGTTGGGAGCTTCATATGCCTAGAATACACAGTGCAGAAATACTGTGAAAAAGATGCAGTAAAAATAATTGCTGTGGAGCAGTAGATGTGGGCAAGTGCAGAAACCAGCACTAAGCAAATCGATATTACACTTTGATTACTTGAGAGGCAAAAGGACGGATGGGAGGTGGAAACGAGGCAATTTTTAAATAGTGAATGCTACAAATCAAAATAAAATGGAGATTAGTAGATCGTTAGAAGGAAAGATGTAAAATGGAAATTATATGCAAAGATGTCTTAGTCTGACCACAACAGTTTCAGCTTACGTCAGGGCTGGGGATGTTAGTGCTAGAAAATGAACCACATTCCAGATCAGGAACCCAATGTAAACATCAAGCAATCCCAGGTCAGATATATCATGGTTAGATGCAGAGGAAAGCTCCCACTTTCTTATCAATGTACTTTGGCACCAATATCAGAAGGCTTCAATGGAGAGGGAAATTGGGTTGGGTGTGTATAGCGCTTCCTATCCGCAATCGTCAATTTTCTGCCTGCTCCAAAAATAAAAATGATTCCCGTTGTGCTATATATTACCACTTGTCCTCCCACGGCTTCTCTCAATGAAGTGCGGCAGTAGGAACCATTTGTGGTGTGGGCCCATGCCTACCAGAAACTGGCTTAAAGCTGCCCCAACATATTTCACATAGCACCTATACAGCGAACGGACTGGGGAATCTTTCAGCCCGTCAGCCTGAGCTGGACTCCAATTCAGGTCCCAAAGGTGAAAGTGTGGAATCCATTGCACCACAGTCTCAATTTTTAAATGCATGCTGTGAATGGTATTTTCGAGACTGCAGAGTGTCTCCTGATTTTGCTACGAGTTCTGATTTTTTTCTTTATTCATTCATGAGATGTGGGCGTCACTGACAGGCAAGCATTTATTACCCATCCCTAACTGCCCTTGAGAAGGTGGTGATGAGCTGCCTTCCTGAACCGCTGCAGTCCATGTGGTGAAGATTCTGTTAGGTAGGGAGCTCCAGAATTTTGACTCAGCAATGATGAAGGAACGGCAATAGATTTCCAAGTCGGGATGGTGTGTGACTTGGAGGGGAACGTGCAGGTGGTGTTGTTCCCACGTGCCTGCTGCCCTTGTCCTTCTAGGTGGTAGAGATCACAGGTTTGGGAGGTGCTGTCAAAGAAGCCTTGGCGAATTGCTGCAATGCATCCTGTGGACGGTACTCACTGCAGCCACGGTGCGCCGGTGGTGAAGGGAGTGAATGTTTAGGGTGGTGGATGGGGTGCCAATCAAGCAGGCTGCTTTGTCCTTGATGGTGCCCAGCTTCTTGAGTATTGTTGGAGCTGCATTCGTTCAGGTAAATGGAGAGTATTCCATCACACTCCTGACTTGTGCCTTGTCGATGGCGGAAAGGCTTTGGGGAGTCAGGAGGTGAGTCACTCGCCGCAGAATACCCAGCCTCTGACCTGCTCTTTTGGCCACAGTGTATATGTGGCTGGTCCAGTTAAGTTTCTGGTCAATGGTGACCCCCAAGATGTTGATGGTGGGGGATTCGGTGATGGTAATGCCGTTGAATGTCATGGGGAGGTGGTTAGATTCTCTCTTGTTGGAGATGGTCATTGCCTGGCACTTGTCTGGCACGAATGTTACTTGCCACTTATCAGCCCAAGCCTGGATGTTGTCCAGGTCTTGCTGCATGCGGGCACAGATTGCTTCATTATCTAGGGGATTGCGAATGGAACTGAACACTATGCAGTCATCACTGAACATCCCCATTTCTGACCTTATGATGGAGGGAAGGTCATTGATGAAGCAGCTGAAGATGGTTGGGCCTAGGACACTGCCCTGAGGAATTCCTGCAGTAATGTCCTGGGGCTGAGATGATTGGCCAACCACTACCATCTTCCTTTGTGCTAGGTATGACTCTAGCCACTGAAGAGTTTTCCCCTTGATTCCCATTGACTTCAATTTTACTAGGGCTCCTTGATGCCACACTCGGTCAAATGCTGCCTTGATGTCAAGGGCAGTCACTCTCACCTCACCTCTGGAATTCAGCTCTTTTACCAATGTTTGGACCAAGGCTGTGATGAGGTCTGGAGCCGAGTGATCCTGGTGGAACCCAAACTGAGCATCGATGTGCAGGTTATTGGTAATTAAGTGCTGCCTGATAGCACTGTCGACGACACCTTCCATCACTTTGCTGATGATTGAGGATAGACTGATGGGGCTGTAATTGGCAGGATTGGATTTGTTCTGCTCTTTGTGGACAGGACATATCTGGGCAATTTTCCACAATTCAGGTAGATGCCAGTGTTGTAGCTGTACTGGAACAGCTTGGCTAGAGGCGCGGCTAGTTTTGGAGCCCAAGTCTTCAGCACTACAGCCGGGATGTTGTCGGGGCGATAGCCTTTGCTGTATCCAGTGCACTCAACCATTTCTTGATATCACGTGGAGTGAATTGAATTGGCTGAAGACTGGCTTCTGTGATGAGACAGATCATCCACTCGGCACTTCTGGCTGAAGATGGTTGCAAACGCTTCAGCCTTGTCTTTTGCACTCATGTGCTAGGCTCTGCCATCATTGAGGATGGGGATGTTTACGGAGCCTCTTCCTCCTGACTGGATGTGGCAGGACTGCAGAGCTTTGATCTGATCCGTTGGTTGTGGAATCGCTTAGCTCTGAATATAGCATGTTGCTTCTGCTGTTTAGCATGCATGTCGTCCTGTGTTGTAGCTTCACCAGGTTGGCACCTCATTTTTAGGTACGCCTGGTGCTGCTCCTGGCATGCTCTTTTATACTCCTCATTGATCCCCTAGCTTGTAGGTAATGGTAGATTGAGGAATATGCCAGGCCATGAGGTTACAGATTGTGCTAGAATGCAATTCTGCTGCTGCTGATGACCCACAGCACCTCATGGATACCCAGTTTTGAGCTGCTAGATCTGTTCTGAATCTATCCCATTTAGCACGGTGTAGTGCCACACAACACGTTGGATGGTGTCCTTAGTGTGAAGATGGGACTTTGTCTCCAAAAGGACTCTGCGGTGGTCACTTCTACCAATACTGTAATGCACGGATGCATCTGTGACAGGTAGATTGGTGAGGACGAGGTCAAGTATGCTTTTCCCTCATGTTGGTTCGCTCACCACGTGCCAGAAGCCCGGTCAGGCAGCTATGTCCTTCAGGACTTGGCCAGCTCGGTCAGTAGTGGTGCTACCAAGCTACTCTTGGTGATGGACATTGAAGTCCCCCACCCAGAGTACATTCTGTGCCCTTGCTACCCTCAGTGCTTCCTCCAAGTGGTGCTCAACATGGAGGAGGACTGATTCATCAACTGAGGGAGAGCGATAGGTGGTAATCAGCAGGAGGTTTTCTTGCCCATGTTTGACCTGATGCCTTGAGATTTCTTGGGGTCCGGAGTCAATGTTAAGGACTCCCAGGGCCACTCCCTCCTGACTGTATATCACTGTACCGCCACCTCTGGTGGGCCTGTCCTGCCGGTGGGACAAGACATACACAGGGATGGTGATGGAAGAATCTGGGACGTTGGCTGAAAGCTATGATTCCATGAATATGGCTATGTCAGGGTGTTGTTTGACTAGTCTGTAGGACAGCTCTCCCAATTTTGGCACAAGTCCCCAGATGTTAGTGAGGAGGACTTTGCAAGGTCGACTGGGCTTGGTTTGCTTTTGTTGTGTTCGGTGCCTAGTGGTCCGGTGCCAGTTGTTCCGTCCGGTTTTATTCTTATTGTGACTTTCTGTAGCAAGAGTGTACAACTGAGGGCGATTAAGAATCAACCACATTGCTGTGGGTCTGGAGTCACATGTAGGCCAGACCGGTTAAAGATGGCAGGTTTCCTTCCCTAAAGGACATTAGTGAACCAGATTGTTTTTATGACAATCCGGTAGTTTCATGGCCACCATTACTGATACTAGTTTTTATTATTCCAGATATTTTTATTTAATTAATTGAATTTAAATTCCCCAGCTGCCAAGGCGGGATTTGAACTCATGACTCCAGATTATTAGTCCGGGCCTCTGGATTACTAGTCCAGCAACAAAATCAGTGCTTCTTTCCACAGGTTTTTCAATTTCCAGTCACCGACAGGAATTTATCAAAGCCACGCAGTGCACAGTCTGAAGCTAATAATAGATTCTCGGGTCTTGTTCTTAATCTTAGTGAGAGCGTATTGATTTTCAATACATGCGCTAACATAAGAATTATCTTGCTCCGATCCACCACGCCTACATCTCCATCAACTTAGCCAGTCTATCAGCAAGCCGCTAACAGGCTGGACAGTTCACTGGGGAAAGCAAGCAGTTGAGACATAGGTTGGAACGGGATCATTCCTATACCTTTTGAGTGTTCTGTAAAGTCAGTGCTTCCTTCCACAGGTCTATTAGATTTCTCAATGTGATTACCTACTTCCCATTTCAGTGTTTAAAAAATTCCAGCATTAATGTTACTTTTAAAAAGCCTCTCATATAACAAATTAGTGACAAAAAGGGAAACAGAAAAACTTAACTGAAACATATTTAACTAATATTGAGTCCATTGGTGAATGTTCCATGTTCCTGTACTGGAAGAAAAACTTGACCTCTTTTCATGTTTCACTTCAATGGACTGTTACTGAGATTAAGAACACTTTGAGAAATTCTATTATTAGTCTGCCCAAATTCTGTTGATTTCCAGTCAGCAGCTAGAGTTTAAAACATAAAGAAAAAGGTAGCGAAGACGCCCCTGCATCTCGCATTTAGTTATTTTGTGTTGTTCTTGCATTCATTTTGTGTAAAGTTATACAAGCTCAAAGCAGAAAGAAACTCTGTTTCTGGAGAACATGGGTCACATGACTGTGCCACAGGCTATCACTTTGTATTACTTCCATTTTAGGAGATTCTTGTTATGCCTAATGATTGGCTTTACAGAAAAGCAATGTGCCCCTCTTAATAATATCATCTTCAGAACTAGTCAAATTAATTTGAAACAGCTCATAACAGTGCACATAAAAGCAAAAAAACACATTGACTTGCTATTTAGGCAGTTTTGCTGTACTTAGCAGAGAATGAGCACAGAGCATGTGGTAATTTGCATAGTTAAAATCATGCTTATAAGTAACAGTTTTGCACAGAATTACTTAGGTCAGAATCTATAAAGTTCACATGCAGCTAAACATGCCTTCTTTGTCTGATCCATTGCGGAATATTACAGATGTCCCACCTATAAAGTGAACCAATAGTGTCAGAATCTTATTGCAATGAGCTCAACAGTGGACACAGGAATCATTGCTTCAAGTTGGTCCAGTCTGTAACCTGCAAAAATGCAGCTGAAACAGGCTAGATATGAGCAACGTCACTCTCCAAAATTCAGATATTGACATAACACCTCACATTTCCAAATAAATAAAGGATATCTTCTCACCTGTTACCCATTAACAGTTCAGCCCAGTTTACTGTGGTCAATTTAATTCTCATCCCTTTTAAGTTTGCCTTATTTAAATTTAAAACCTTAGTTTGTGACTCTTACTTCTCGTTCTCAAACCTAATATCAAATTCAATTAAATTATGGTCACCATTTGCAAGATGTTCGCTTACCGTCAGATAGTTAATTAATTCTGGTCATCATCACTCCTCATTAAATGGCCTTTTCCCTTATTGGTTCTAAAACATTGTTCCAGAAAACTGTCCCGAATATATTTTAGAAATTAATTGTCTTTACTACTGGAGCTGTTCTGCTTCTCCCAGTCTATGTGAAAATTAAAATCTTCCATTATAACCACATTGTTTTTGCTACATGCTTTCCTAAACTTTATATTTATACATCCCCCTGACTACATCACTACTGTCAGGAGCTATGTAGACAACTCCCACCAGAGTCTTGTATTCTTTGCTGGTCCTTAGTTCTACCCATAGTATTTCCATTGTTGGATCATCCTTATTGAAATCCTTTCTTTCTATTGCTGTAATTGTGTTTTTATTAATATTGCTACTCCTCCTATCCTAATATTCTTGTCCTTTCTAATGATCCTACAGCTTGAAATATTTAGCCCCTGGTCATGCCCAACTTGTAGCCAGATCTCTGCAATGGCTACTAAATCATATCCTTTAAGGTGAATTTGTGCTTCGAACTCAATTGTTTTATTCCTTATGCTATGTGCATTCATGTAGAGAACTATTATCTGGGCAATTGCCCCCACCTTGCCTATATGCCCTGATGGTGTTTTTTTAAAAACATTTTGTTGCTGATGCTCTGTATACAGGCAATTCAATATGTTCTTATCTTTAACCTGTATTTTATTATTATTTTCCATAACCTTTTCTGTTCCTGGAGTAATTATGTTATCTTTATTATTTTGTTAAACGTTGACCTTTGCTCTTATCCCTTCTTTTGCTGTGGTTAAAATGATTGATGTAGAATTCATTTTTAAAATAATTTTCAAATTAACTTATTTGGGAGTCCAGTTTGAGGTTTGTTTAAAATAACTGTTGGAAATCCATTACTTTGGATGTTTCCCACAACATATAGGATAAATAAATTACATTAATTAGGTACACAATTTGTCATTGTTTTAATTATGTACTAAATAGAATATATCTTGTGTACCTCGCACCACATTTATCATTCATGTTGCAAATAACTCCCTTGTGCTGGTGCATCAACCTATGGTTACAGATGTTTTATTATTTAGTCATAAAATGATCCTGTGCACTTCCAAGTATGAGTTCACAAATCTCCCTGAAACCATTAGTTCAACTCTCCAGCAAAAGCTTTTAACAATTGGAAGCTAAATATGCTGTATTGCAAACAAAACGTTTTTTAAAAAGAGAAATGTACCCTATTGGACAAGGCACTGTTTTATTATATACTGTGCTGCACACTTACATAAACACCTACTGACAGTTAACCAGTGCAACCATGCTTATGCTTTAACTGATCCTTCACGTTGCACGTAAATAAATCATTTCAAAAGCAATACCATACTTCACTTTCATTGCATGGGGTGGAATAAAATCAGGTAGACTATTACCTGAAATGTACAGATCAAACAGCTATGATAAATACTTAAAGGAAAACAAATCTAATATGGAACACAGCAAATATAGATAGACTGCCTAAAACATTGGATGCTGTGATGGGGGAAATATAATTCTTTTTTCTGGATGGATGAGTTAGAATTTGCTGAATGATCTTCCTTATCTATATCTATCTTGTGATCGAAAGCATTTATTTTGATTCGGGTGGTGAAAGGCACAGCGAGAGAGTGAATGACTACTCAGTGTGTGTTGTCTCTTTGCCCATGGGGTTTACCATTCTGGAAGAAATTTGAAAACACTACATGCATTTCTTCAAGTGGAACAGTGTGTGTCCCTGAAGGGAATCTCACTTAAAAACATTAATATATGTAGATATCTTTCTCATGGAAACTTTTACGCACAGGGTAACTAGTTTACAATGTCAAGAAAGCACACATCAGGCAATCTGAATGCATTGCAAATGAGCAATGCTGCTCAAATTGACGTCAGTACCCATCTGGTGCTGTACTAGTCAAAGATCAACTCCACCCGACTTAAAATGAAGGGGAACTGGATACAAAATGGATTCCACAATGCCTTTCTTCTTCAGGGATAAGTTCTTTGGTGTTATTTTCTGTTGTAAGCTGCAATCATCTTCTCATTTTTTATGAATTACAAACTTTTATTCAGGGAATGCAACCAGACAATGACCAAAGAAAATAAATTTTGGGTACAATTATCAGGTCTCCGTTTAAAAATCAAACTAAATCAAAATTTATTGAGAATGGATGACATCACTAGATGAACTGATTGGGGGGAGTCACTAAGCATGACAGTACGAGGACATCAGGAGAGATGCAATCATTAACTCAAGGAGCTTCAGTGACCTTGTCATTTTAAATGTATATGTTAAATCATCTTTCAATAGAGGGGCTCTTAAACTCCCCCAATCCAATTCACCTGATGATAACAGAAGCACACACCTCTGAAACAAAAATATAGGGGTAAATTTTAACCAGGAGCCAGGAAGAGAGCTGGTGGGGGGAGAATTCCTGATGGGAAGCCTGGAAGTACGGGTTCGCTGGATGTCCTTACGATTTTGATGTCGTTCATTTTTTTTTGTAGGTTCACCGCCCGATAGGCCAGCCAGATTGACAGGTAAATCGTTGATGGGGAGGGGGGGTCAGGGGTCATCGGGGGTCCGGGGTCATGGGAGGGGGGAGTCATCGGGGTCGGGGATCATCGAGGTGGGGGGGGTCAGAGATCATGGGGGGATCGGAGATCGTGAGGGAGGGCTGGAGATCTTGGGGTGGGGGGGTGGTTGGTCAATCGCATTTGTGAGATCGCGGCAGGTAGGCTTATTGGGCCTGAAGGAAGCACTCCTGCTCCTCCGGGCCCACAAGCAGTGCAATAAAGGCACTTACCTGCTGATCCAGGTCTTCTTGCCTCTTCTTATGTGGCGTGAACCCGGGAATCCCAGCCCCCTTGGAGTTAAAAATAAAAAAGCTGTCAAAATGGAGGCTCGCAGCCTCCTTAAAAGCTTTCACTGACCGACCTCCCTCCTGAGAGCGGATTGGTCGTCCGCCCCTTGACTCGCCTCCATGAAAATTGGAAGTGGGCGGGTTGGAGGCGGGTTGGGGTCGAGTTTTAGATTTTTACATTCCCACCTGCCCCCAACCCACCTGTTTGTGGGGTTAAAATTTACCCCATAAAATCTGGCCTAGCTGGCTATTTGGCAGCTAGGCCAAACTGCCCTGGCCGATGTTGAGTCACTGCAGGCTGCAGTCAGGCCCTCAATGACCAGAGCTCCTTGAGGTTGCCCACCATAACCACCTCAAGTGCCCTCAGTGGAAGTTCAACATACTTCTACCTTCCATGCTGTCGAAGCTGTCACCAGAGCTCCATCATTGTGGACCCCACTGCAGTGTTAATAGAGCTGACCATTCACTCCATGATTTTTTTTTATTCGTTCACGGGATGTGGGCGTCGCTGGCAAGGCCGGCATTTATTGCCCATCCCTAGTGAGATTTTTACAACTGAGTGGCTTGCTAGGCCATTTCAGAGGGCAATTAAGAATCAACCACATTGCTGTGGGTCTGGAGTCACATATAGGCCAGACCGGGTAAGGACGGCAGGTTTCCTTCCCTAAAGGACATTAGTGAACCAGATGGGTTTTTACGACAATCCGGTAGTTTCATGGCTATCATTACTGATACTAGTATTTTAATTCCAGATTTTTATTTAATTAATTGAATTTAAATTTGCCAGCCGCCGTGGCGGGATTTGAACTCGTGACTCTGGATTTTAGTCCAGGCCTCTGGATTACTAGCCAGTACATAACCACTACGCTATGGTCTGAATGTCATGTGCTAAGACAGCACACAAGTTAGAGCTGGACGCCTCCATGCTCTCTGACACTGTGCACAAGCTCACTGGCAGGCAGGCCTGTGCGGTTAGGAACATAGGAACATAGGAACAGGAGTAGGCCATTCAGCCCCTCGTGCCTGCTCCGCCATTTGATAAGATCATGGCTGATCTGTGATCTAACTCCATATACCTGCCTTTGGCCCATATCCCTTAATACCTTTGGTTGCCAAAAAGCTATCTATCTCACATTTAAATTTAGCAATTGAGCTAGTATCAATTGCCGTTTGCGGAAGAGAGTTCCAAACTTCTACAACCCTTTGTGTGTAGAAATGTTTTCTAATCTCACTCCTGAAAGGTCTGGCTCTAATTTTTAGACTGTGCCCCCTACTCCTAAAATCCCCAACCAGCGGAAATAGTTTCTCTCTATCCACCCTATCTGTTCCCCTTAATATCTTATAAACTTCGATCAGATCACCCCTTAACCTTCGAAACTCCAAAGAATACAACCCCAATTTGTGTAATCTTTCCTCGTAACTTAACCCTTGAAGTCCGGTTATAAGTTAGAAGTTATTGGTGCATATTCACTAGTCTTTATATGTAGATTGAGCCCTGGAAGTCTTCATCTGTGCTCTCTGCAGCAGGGTTAAGTTGCGAGCTGCTTCCTGGGCTGCCCTATCCCCCTGTCCTCACTGCTGCGCACCTATGCATGTTGAATCTCCCAGTGCAGACCCCTCTAGCTGACCCTCTAAAGTAATCAGGATGCCAGTCTCAGAGCTGGTGCTTGTGAGGTTAAGGCCGAGAGACACTTAATCATCAAGTGGGCAGTCCTCCTCTTTCATTCCTGCCCCTGGGCCGTTTTCAGCTGGTGGCCTCGAAAGGGAAGAGAGGGACAATGGTTAGCATTTAGAATCAAGGATATGCAGACACAGGTGAATGGCTGCTGAAAGCAGCAGCATTTTGTCGTGTATCATGTGTGAGGGTGATTTCTCAGTGGGAATGGAAAGAAGATAAGATGGCCAAAAGATCCCTGGTACAAAATAAGTCTATTGGAGGGCTCCAGAAGGGGGATCTCTGTCAAGGTGGTGTGAGAGGGGGGGTGGGGCAGGGTGGCCCAAGATCCTGAAATGGGCACGAATTTGGCGGTGTGGCGGTGCTGCCTTCCCAGAGACGATGTTAAGAATCACAAACCATTTTTGGCTTCGGGTCTGATTGAAATACTGCCAGCGATCTACAGGTGCCCCGATGTAGTTCGCCAGTTATGGGCGGGCAGTAAATCAGCAAGCTCCCACCCTGAGCTGGCCGGCCAGAGTGTGTCGGACACTGGCCAACGAAGCCTGCAGCATTTTTGTGGAGCCAGGAGGAGCATTCCTTTTCTTCAGCAGCCTCTTTAAAAATCACTGGTTAGGTTGCTCAATGCCTTATACCTGAAAATTGCAATCAGTGTCCTACAACCAGTGTAGACTTTATACATTTACGTTGCCTCCCACAGGAAACAGGAGGATGTACTGCTCGTCTATTTACAGGCCCATCTAAAAAATCGCACCCTAAATGTCAAACCTGATCTGTCAAGGGGTTGCCTTGTGACGTCATCAGGACATGATTGCAATTTTAACTAAAGCCTGCCCTGAGAGTGACCACTCTGCAATTTTAACTCTGAACTGAGCCAAACCGGGGCAGAAGACCTTGATCCCTAGAAGAGGCCGAAAAAGGTAAGTGTTTTTCTTTCCTTGTTGGGCTAGTTGAAGCAGGAGTACTCCTGTGGGCCCCACAAGGAAAGCTCAGGCCTCCCCTGCCCCGGACACCTTGCCTCCTTCTCGAACAAGACACCCCTCAAACCCAATCCTGCTACTTACCATATGTCGGTGGGTAGCCTCCGAGCCACATGTTTTTCCGTTGATTCACTCTGATGGAAAGTTGGCTGATGGGACTTAAATGAGCCCTGGGAGTTAAAATAGCCTGGGTCTGACTTCTGCAGGTGAGTTTTCACCTTGTCATCTACCCACCCAAAACCCGCCCAGAGTTAAAATGGGGGCCTATAAATCAAACAATGTGACAATCTCCTTCATTGACATTCAATGGCATTACCATCGCTGAGTCCCTCACCATCAACATCATGGGGATCACCATTGACCAGAAACCGAACTGGACCAGCCATGTAAATGCTGTGGCTACTAGAGCAGGTCAGAGGCTGGGTTTTCTGTGGCGAGTGGCTCACCTACTGACTCCCCAGCTGTATTAATGGCAGAACTCAGAATCAGAGCTTCTGCTGTTGGGGGAGGAAAGGTGGTGGGAAATGATCCAAAAAGAGCCAGGAGGGGGTTACAAGAGCCAGTGATGCTTCATCCTATGGACGGAAATACTTAGCATCAATATGTTGTTCTAGTTGATTCTGGGTCCAGTTAATTTATTTTGATTAACTTATTTCGGGTTAAATCTAAACCTGCTGAACTAACTTTTTAAAATGGTTGAAACCCTAGTCTTTGTGCAAGCACAGGTGACAGGGTTTATATTAAATTCCCTATTTGAATTAAAGGCAATTTAGAACAGTACCAAACATACTTTTCTTCCCAGCAAAAGCGTAATTTGCTTGAAGATTTTTTTTTCCAATAATGATACCCATGCCGCGAAGATGCTAAATATAAAGGTCCTCTTTCATTGTGCATCCATGCACAATTATGCTGCCTCTCCAGGAGTTTTATTACTCGACATTGTTTCTTCCCATTGGAAAAACATTAAAAATGCGGCTTCATGTTTCCATAAAGACTAATTGCCCTGCATATTCCCATCAAATATAGTCGGTTCTATATTTCAGCAGTATGTAGGTGCGTCCTTATTGTAGTATGGAATAGAACAGATTTCCTCTGTGCACCTACTGACAACTTTAATCAATCTTAGGGCAGGTGTAACACAGGTTACATACAGTTCAGGGCTCCCTGTGGAATATACCAATAATGTGCTGCAGCCCTAACCTCAGAAACATGTAACCTACTGTGTGATATTTCCCACATCATCCATCCTAACAGCCAACAAGAATAGGATTTTGCAATTAATCCTGATCAATGGGCTATTTAGAGGAATATGTGGTTGTATTTGTTCTTTAGCTTCAGTAGGTTTAGAACTTGGGTCAGTGTGATTCTGGAGCTGATGCCATAGCTCCCAAGTGAATAGCAGGGAATTGATGCAAACCCATTAGGGATCAAAAGCTTTTCTTGCCATTCAGCCCCTAGGGACCAGGTGCCAACTCTATTACTAGGCAGGGATGCAACACTTTCTACTATTCTGCTAGAGACCACCCAAACTTACATTAATAAAGCTGTGCTTTCACAGTCATAAATCATCCATTGACCTCAGACTAGTTCTGGAATTTTGTTCTTGAAAGTTAGTCCCATTTACATCCTATGAACTCAAACTTAGTGAACGTACACTACATCTGAGGTGTCACCAAATCTCGTTCACCCATCACTCCTGTGCTCGCTGACCTACAATGGCTCCTGCTCTGTCAACGTCTCATTTTAAAATTCTCATCCTTGTTTTCAAATCCTTCCATAGCCTCACCTCTCCCCATCTCCTCCAGTCCTACAACCTTCCAGGGTCCCTGCTTTCTTCCAAAGCTGGCCATTTGCACTTGCATTTATATAGTGCCTTTAATGTAGTAAAACTTCCCAAGGCACTTCACAGGAGTGTTATCAGACAAATTTTATACCGAGCCTCATCAGGAGATATTAGGACAGGTGACCAAAAGCTTGGTCAAAGGGGTAGGTTTTAAGGAGCGTCTTAAAAGAGGAGAGGTAGAGAGGCGGAGAGGTTTAGGGAGGGAATTCCAGAGCTTAGGGCCTAGACAGCTGATGGCGCAGATGCCAATGGTGGAGCAAAGTAAATTGGGGATGCACAAGATGCCAGAATTGGATTTAACACAGAGTTCTCAGAGGGTCGTAAGGCTGGAGGTGGTTACAGAGATAGGGAGGGGCGAGGCCATGGAGGGATTTGAACAAAAGGACAAAGGTAGAGCAGGAGTTAAAGTTCTCAATTGGGGAAAGGCCAATTTTACTGAGCTGAGTAGTGATTTAGCAAAAATGGACTGGAAACAGCTACTTGAAGGTAAATCAATGTCAGAACAGTGGGAGGCATTGAAGGGGGAGATTCAAGGGATTCAGAGTAAATTTGTTCCCACAAAGAAAAAGGGTGGGACTACCAAATCTACAGCCCCCTGGATGTCAAGGAGCAAAGAGGGTAAAATAAGGCAAAAAGGAAAGCTTATGTCAGACACCGAGAGCTCAATACTACAGAAAGCCTAGGGGAGTATAGAAAGTGCAGGGGTGAAATTAAAAAGGAAATTAGGAAAGCAAAGAGAGGGCATGAAAAAATATTGGCAAGTAAAATCAAGGAAAACCCAAAGGTGTTTTATAAATACATTAAGAGCTAGATGATAACTAACGAAAGAGTAAGGACCTATTAGAGACCAAAAAGGTAACCCATATGTGGAGGCGGAAGATGTTGGTATGGTTCTTCATGAATACTTTTCATCTGTCTTCACAAAAGAGAGGGCCATGCAGACATTGTAGTTAAGGAGGAGAAGTGTGAAATATTGGATGGGATAAACATAGTGAGAGAGGAAGTATGAAGGGGATTAGCATCTTTGAAAGTAGATAAATTGCCAGGCCCGGATGAAATGTATCCTAGGCTGTTAAAAGAAGCAAGGAAGGAAATAACGGAGGCACTGACCATCATTTTCCAATCCTCACTGGATACAGGCATGGTGCCGGAGGATTGGAGAACTGCTAACCTTGTATCGTTATTTAAAAAGGGAGAGAAGGATAGACCGAATAATTACAGACCAGTCAGTCTAACCTCGGTGGTGGGCAAATTATTGGAATCAATTCTGAGGGACCGGATAAACCGTCACTTATAAAGGTATGGATTAATCAAGGACAGTCAGCATGGATTTGTTAAGGGAAAGTCATATCTGACTAACTTGATTACATTTTTTGAGGTGGTAACAAGGAGGGTCGATGAGAGTAGAATGTTTGATATAGTCTACATGGATTTTAGCAAGGCTTTTGACAAAGTCCCACACGGCAGATTGGTCAAAAAAGTAGAAGCCCATCAGATCCAAGGGAAAGTGGCAAGTTGGATCCAAAATTGGCTTAGTGGCAGGAAGCAAAGGGTAATGTTCGACGGGTGTTTTTGTGACTGGAAGGCTGTTTCCTGTGGGGTCCCACAAGGCTCAGTACTAGGTCCCTTGCTTTTTATGGTATATATTAATGATTTGGACTTAAATGTAGGGGGCATGATTAAAAAGTTTGCAGATTATACAAAAATTGGCTGTGTGGTTGATAGTGAGGAGGAAAGCTGTAGACTGCAGGAAGATATCAATGTACTGGTCAGGTGGGCAGAAAAGTGGCAAATGGAATTCAATCCGGAGAAGTGTGAGGTAATGCATTTGGGGAGGGCAAACAACCAAGGGAATATACAATAAATGGGAGGATACTGAGAGGTGTAGAGGAAGTGAGGGACCTTGGCGTGTATGTCCACAGATCCCTGAAAGTAACAGGACAGGTAGATCAGGTGGTTAAAGAAACATACAGGATACTTTCCTTTATTAGTCAAGACATAGAATATAAGAGCAGGGAGATTATGCTAGTTAGGCCACAGCTTGAGTACTGCATACCTTTCTGGTCACCACATTACAGGAAAGATGTGATTGCACTAGAGACGGTACAGAGGAGATTTATGAGGATGTTGCCAAGGCTGGAGAATTTTAGCTATGAGGAAAGATTGGATTGGCTGGGGTTGTTTTCTTTGGAACAAAGAAGGCTGAGGGGAGATTTAATTGAGGTATATAAAATTATGAGGGGCCTGGATAGAATGGATAGGAAGGACCTATTTCCTTTAACAGAGAAGTCAATAACCAGGGAGCATAGATTTAAAGTGGTAAAAGGATTAGAGGGGAGCTGAGGAATTTTTCTTTCACCCAGAGGGTGGTAGATGTCTGCAACTCACTGCCTGAAAGGGTGGTAGAGGCAGAAACCCTCATCACATTTAAAAAGTCCTTGGATGTGCACTTGAAGTGCCATATCCTGCAAGGTTACGGACCAAGTGCTGGAAAGTGGGATCAGACTGGGTGGCTCATTTTCGGCCGGCGAGGACATGATGGGCCGAATGTCCTCCTTCTGTGCCATAAATTTTCTATGATTCTATGATTGTATGACATGGATTAGAATTTTAAATTCTAGGCATTACTTGACCTGGAGCCTTTGCAGGTCAGCGAACACAGTGGTGAAGGGTGAACAGGACTTGGTGTGATTTAGAACAGCAGCGTATTGGATGAGCTCAAGTTTACCGAGAGTGGAAGATAGGAGACCGGCCAGGAGTGCATTGGAGTAGTCGAGCCTGGAGGTAACAAAAGCATATATTGACTGCTATTCGTTACTCCTGTTGGAAAGTGTGCATATTGTGAAGTTATGTGAGGACAGGTTTAGGTCTGTTTTTCCATTGTTGAGCACCCTGCTAATGTCACTGAACAGGTTTTCCAATAAAAGATGGCCATCTGGGGAAGATGCTGGAGAGCTGTCAGCATTCTTGGAACTGTGCCCCAATACAAGTCAGTGATTTCAAAAGAAGCAAATTGAGGTGGGGAGAAAGGAGGATATCCAGGAGAGCTACATTGCAGATACCTGCAATATGATAGCACTCTAGTACTGGGTAACATTTTATGATAAGGATACTGGAAGACTGCTAGGGTCTGCACTGAAATTTTAATACTGGAGTAGTTGAAGTACTAATCTCATAATACTTGTAAATGGGACTTCATTTTGCATCCATTCTAAGGCTAGCATTCCATTTAACCATTTCTTTAGAGAATGGGTCATGTTTACAGGAGAAGGGAAAAAAATCCTTCCATTTTTCCGTTCCTGTGCCATCCTGATATTCGGCTGCCCTGTGCAAAGCAGGCGATGGGCCTGCTCTGCTCAGGTTTTCCTGCCATGAATGTGGCCTTACAAGCGACCGCCAACAAAAGGTGAGTTTTTTATTAAAAACTTTTATGTGGAAGTAGGTGGAGCAAGAGTGCTCCTTCCGACTCCATAGCACTCCTGAGGGCCAGGAAGGTGACCCAAATTGTATCCCTCATCATGGGTGAGCTCCCTCTGGAGGCTGGACTGGCACCAGCTGCTTGCCGCAATTATTCAGATGAGGCCCCAGGCCCAGTTTTGATCGGGCCTATCTGTTCGGGCGCAGGGATCATGCTGGCCTAGCAGTGTGAACGAACGTCTACCCCTTAATCCTTAATCGCACTAACCTTACTTCAGCAAATATTGTAGGTCCATGGGTTGACCTCTAAATGGACTTCTCCACAGTGAAGCATTTTTTTATTATCGTTGGGGGGGGGGGTGGAAGGAAAGTTGAAAGAATCAGTCCTCTCTGCAATATAGCACCTCCTGTGCTCCAAACGTTGAGCCACACTGATGGTGATAATGGAAAGAAGTCCTTTCCACATTGCCTCACAGGCAAGGAAGAGAGATATATCAGACAGCAAAATGAGAAAATAAATAAGAAAAAAAATATCAGGCTATAGTCGGCACTGACTAAAATGCGAGTTGATATACCTTGACCTCTGATATAACATACATTCTTTTTGACTCCTACATTAATAGAGAACCCATATAAAATATTGTCTCCACAACATTCTATTTTTATCATTCCTGAAGATGGCAATACAAAGAATGTCTTGTGTGATTTAAAAGAAAATTGTTTTGAATTGCATCTGTGTCACATATCCAGTCCTATATTCACCGAATGCCACATCAATTCAAAATGTTACGGTCTGCACAGGAGTTAGATGACTGTGGTGCAAACCAAATCCTATGCCTGGGGAATTTCGCTCACGCACGGAGTTTTGCTATATTACTATATTACTAGTGGAAAAGGTAAAACCTATGTTCTGAAACCAAAAAAACTACTACCTGAATAACTAGATTTTTATTTCTATGATCAGAAACGGCCAACTGACTGGGAATGGCTTGCTAACAGCATAACTTATGTATGGTTAGTTAAGCTGTCACTCACATTATATCACCTGCCTTAGCTTGAGCATAAGTTGTCTTATAACATGACAGTTCTATTCAATATCTCAGTGCGGTCAGTTGCCTGTAGAGGTTTATTATTTATTACCAGTTCTTTGACATCATTAATGTTTCTGTAGCCCAGCATCATCAATGTTGACTTTGGGTTATCTGTATCTCCCATAGTCAGGATGCAGCACAGCATCTATTGATCAATGTACCCACATTCCTCCAGATTACTGTAACTAAGTGAACTTCGATTCATAAGAGAAAGCCCTGCAGTGTCAAATGTCATCCATTGCCCAATAAATCTCTGCCTCCTTCTGCTATCACAGTCTGCATCTTTTCCTCTGTGCACAGCTGAGATGATTTTCTATTGGAAATTTTACTAAAATATCCACCACAAATATTTTTGGTGTGGGATTGGAGACATCCAGCATTTAGCAAGTTTGTTCTGTCAGACACATATTCAAAGTCAGTAATCTATTTTATCTTGAACTTATTGAAATAATTTCCTGATATTATTCTTATTAACCCATTAGTTCTGCTTGTTCTGACCAATTCTTTTATTGCAGTATTCATGAAAAGGGAGCAATCCAGCATCAAGCCAAACTGCCATAAACTGAATTACAGCTGCCTGCAGGGACCAAACATTAATTTTCCAGAAAGTGTTTCACTAATAAAAATGGTCATCACCCTTCAAAAACCCATAATATGCAAAACATAAAATCAAGAAATGATTTTGAAACTGCAGGGTTTGACTGTAAAGGCCTCCATACAACTTTTTAACAATCATTTTATAAACATTGTATCGGTTTGGGACCCAATGCTTTGATTCTCATATACACCAGTACTTTTAATTAATTCTATTTTTTTTTGTGCACGTTTGTCATTAAATTGAGGACTGCCAGTGCTTTTAACATCCAGGGGACGATTTTCCGATGGCGGAGCGGGTGCGTGGGGGTGGGGGGGGGGCTCATAAAATGGCGGAAACCTGGAGCGGGATCGGAGCCCGGCTCCAGCCCACTGACTTCCGGGTTCCCCAGTGACGCGTTTGGGTGGGCGCGCACTTCCCAAATGTGAGACTCCCACAGGCAATTAAGGCCGGCGGGATGATAATTTACATAGTTTGAGAGATAGTTGAGGTACTTGAGAGACCTCATTGAGTGGAGATTTTGGCTGGGGTGCAATTTTGAAGGATCCTCAGTGTGTTTCCTGTGCTATGAGAAACACTCCCTGTTGTAGCAGACGTGTTTCAGCCAGCAGCCAGTGGGAGTTGCAAAGGATTATTTGACAGGTGGGGGGAAGCCTCATTTATTGCAACAGGGCACTCTGTAACTTAAGAAAAAGTTTTGGCTGCAAGACCTTTGTGTTTCCACTCAAAATTCTTAATTTATACCCAAAACACTGCTTTGCAAACACATTTACCTACTTTGCGGACCCCCTCAAACTCACACTGTCAGGATGGGGGACGCCATGGCTGATTCATCACTTCATCCTAGGACGAGCAACATCACCAGCCTCGCCAGACACGGCGTCCACCTCCGCCACGTGGAGCTCCACAACACAGCGCTACGCCACAGGCACCTGCACAACAGCACGGAGGGCAACAAAAGAGAGAGCAATGTCGCAGGAGGCACTACCCTCACAACAGGGTCTACAGACCGAGGCTCAGCATCCTGGACCTCTCTGAGGAGCAGTGCATTCGGAGGCTTGGACTCAGTCGCCAGGCTGTCGCGGACATCTGCAGCCTCCTTCATGCCGAGCTGCTCCCGACTGGCCTGAGTAGTAGCTCCTTACCTGTCGCTGTCAAAGTCACCACTGCCCTCAACTTCTTCACCTCCGGATCGTTCCAGAGTGCCACCGGGGACATCACCGGGGTCTCTCAGTCGTCTGTGCACAAGTGCATAAGGCAGGTCACTGACGGCTTGTTTCGCAGGGCCTCGCACTATATCAACTTCCCCATGGATGACCTCAGCCAGACGGAGAGGGCAGTGGGATTCCACCCTATGGCTGGCTTCCCATGGGTGCAGGGTGTAATAGAACACCTCCACACGAGCCAGAACTGTTCATCAACGGGAAGGTCTATCACTCCATCCACACTCAGCTCATCTGTGATCACTCCAAGAGATTCCTTCACCTGTGTGCCAAATACCCTGGCAGCTGCCATGACTCCTTCATCCTCCGGGAGTCCAACATCCCGCCCCTCTTCCACGCACCGAACACCCGCAAGGGCTGGCTCCTCGGGAACAAGGGATACCTCCTGCACACGTAGCTTATGACACCTCTGAGGAAGCCCACCACCGAGCAACAGCTGTCGATATAATGACAGCCACATCGCTACTAGGTCTACAATTCAGCATGCTATAGGGCTTCACAAGATGCACTTCAGGTGTCTTGATCGTTCTGGGGGAGCGCTTCAATACACACCAGAGAGTGGGACGCATTATAGTCGTCTGTTGTGCCCTGCGCAACATGGCACAGCAGAGAGGGGTGCCGCTTAAGGAGGCCCCATCCACATCTGCCACCCTCATTGAGGAGGAGGAGGAGGAGGAGGAGGAGGATGAGGTGGAGGAGGAGGAGGCGGAGGATGGGGAGCAACCCATGGGCAGAACAGCGGCTCACCTGGCGGCTCGTGAGACCAGGGAGGCACTGATATGTGAACAGATCTCCTAACATCAGACGGTGTGAAGAGTCCAGTCCTCATCACCTGGACAGAGCAGCGGCCACACCAGCCCCCTCCCCCGCCCCCCTGCACAAAACAGTCCTGCAACTACACATACACCCACTGTAGAGTGACCCAATGGGTGGCATCAAGTCTGGGTGTTCATGGCGAACGTCATGAAAAGGCATTATTACACAAGCCAGTCAAGAATGGCTAAGACGTAGCAGTAGTGGTGACAATAATAATATTTAATGTGCGATTAACAAAAAGCAAATATAAATAAAAAACATGACAAACCGTCAAACACCCTTTGTGCTCACAAAATCTTCGCCTTTCGCTAACGACTGCTCCTACGTGGTGCATTCCCTGTGGCTGCAGCAGAGGTAGTGGCAGGTTGCTCTTGTTCATGCCCTGACCGATTAGATGCTTTGGGCCTATGCTCTCTGGGTTTTAGTGCCCGTGAGGGCCCCTCCAAAGACTGCTCCACCTGCACCTGTGCAGGGGCAGACTCGGCCACCTGGAGAGGAGGTAGCATTGCGGGTACTGGTTGAGAGGGGGGCAACGGGTGAGACGTGGGGTCGCTTTGAGTGGCGTCCCCACTTCCATGTCCCCTTTCGCCATCTTCCCTCCCCGGGCCAAGCCCACATCACTCCTACCATTCTGCTGGACGACAGTTTGGAGGACATGTGTGAAGCCTTGTAAGGCCAATGCCAGACTATCTGCCTGCCTGTTTAAGGCAGCAGAATGTTGTTCACCCTGAGTCCGAAGGGCCGTTGTCAGGGCCTCAGTGGACTCATTGGTGAGCCGTGCTTAAAGCTTCATGGAGGCTAGCCTTCCCTCCATCGCAGACATTCCCGCACTTACCCGCGGCACTGTCTCAGAGATGCCGTCACATCCATGTGACAGTATCTCAGAGATGGCCTCCGTTACCTGTGCCACCATTCCATTTATGCTGAAGTTGGACTCCTCCATCCTTTGCGCGATTGTGGAGAGTGCGTGTGGAACCTATTCCAGCACCTTGTAAATGTGCTGCTGCCTCTCAATCATTCTCCTTTTCATTGATGGCCCCCAGGGTTCAGCATCTGTGTCCAGCTGAGCAGAGCATGGAGAAGAGTGCTCCCACCGACACGGACTCTCCACAGTTGCCACTGCCACCAGCGTCCGCTCATGCTCACATGTGTGTGGTGACTCACCATGTGCGACCCCAACTAACTGAGGACGGGGACCCACCGAGGTGTGTGAATCTGCACTGGTGGATGGCTCGCTCAGATCCTCTGAGGAATCGCCCTCTGCCGTCACGGCGGTCGCTGAAGGCCCTGTAAGAGAACAGAAGGCAATATTAAGCATGATGACAGATGTTGAGGTGCTGAAGATGGCAAGGCATGTTAACATCAATTGCTATTGTGTGTGCTGAATGTTAAAGTTCTGTCACCAGCCGTTTGTCGAGTGCCAGTCACGGCGTCCCTGACGGACAGGCACTCGAGGGTACGGCTCAATTCCAGCACCTCCTGCTCCGTGTCTGTGAGGACGACTAGATGTAACGGCCCCCCTCCGGTCCTCGCCCTCTCCCGTGCATTCTGGGCTCTCCTCCTATAAGGGGAGAAAGTAGGGAGGCGTGAGTGAGTGACGGTGAAGTGGCCAACTGCTGAATGCATTGGTTTGGGTGAGGCTGACCGTGAAAGAGATGCATCAGAGGGTGAGTATGAGACAGAGCCATGATATTGTATGAGGATTGGGTTGAGTGGTAGCGGTGGGATGAGTACTGGGGAGTTGAGTAAGTGATGAGTAAGTGCAGGTAAGTTGAGGATGAGCTTTGAGTGGGTGTGAGGAGTGATGTGATAGAGTAGTGTTGGCAGTGCAGAATGAGTTGTGGTGGGGGGGGCGGTGATGTGGAAGACGGAGTGTAGGAGAATGAGTAAGTGTACTCACTTTGGCTGACCTAGTTAGGTCATTGAAGCGCTTCCTGCACTGGATCCAGGTGTGGGAGATGGTTTTTTTCAAAAAATATACTTTATTCATAAAATTTGCATATCACATTCCAAACGTACATAATACAGATTATACAATTTGCAGGTTCCATCAAGTACAGTTCAATGAACACATTGGACATAATTACAGTTCATGACACTCTAGGGTGCATCATTGCAATACACTCAATACACATTTTTGATAACAGGTACGTTACAGATTCTTTACAGGTTCATTACAGATTCATTACAGTTACATTACATCAATTAAAATTTTACATTCTGCCTGAGGGGATTTTTCCCTGATTGCAGCCCCTCGGTATACAATGGTGGGAAGGCTCTAAACAGTTGCCTTTCCCCACAGAGCCTTTGCGGCAGCCGCACCCATCCTCAGTGCGTCCCTCAGCACGTAGTCCTGGACCTTGGAATGTGCCAGTCTGCAACACTCGGTCGAGGACAGCTCCTTGTACTGGAAGACCAGCAAGTTTCGGGCAGACCAAAGGGCATCTTTCACCGAGTTGATGGTCTTCCAGCCGCAGCTGATGTCCGTCTCAGTGTGCGTCCCCGGGAACAGCCCGTAGAGCACAGAATCCTGTGTTACGGAACTGCTCGGGACGAACCTGGACAGATACCACTGCATCTCTCTCCAGACCTTCTTTGCAAAGGCACATTTCAGAAGGAGATGGGTGACGGTCTCGTCTCCACCGCAGCCTCCTCTGGGAGGTGTGGGAGATGTTGCTGCTGGTGTCCTCCTCTGTCACCTCGAGCCAGGCCTTCTTGGTGGCAGAGGCAGGCCACTTCCTCCTGTCCATTGGGTAGAATATATCCCTCCTCCTCTTCACCCCATCCAGTAGCATCTAGAGTGAGGCATCACTGAATCTAGGAGCAGCCTTTCCCCTGGGCTGCTCCATTGTGTAATTTTGGGTGTTTGCTCCAGGAGCAGTATTGGAGGACTGCCCCTTTAAATAGGGCTCCTTCAGCTGACAGCCTGTGATGCGGGTGCGCAGTCCGCCCGCTGCACAGTTTTCCAACGGGAAACCCAGAAGCCACACTAAGTGGCTCCAATTTACCCGCGATCACGTGGAGAATGGACGGATTTTACTGGACGGGTTACCCACGCGCCCAGTCTCCCCCCCACCCCACTGCCATCTCACCTCCCTGGTAATATTGGGGCCCCAATGCCTGTATTAAACATTCCCACGTTAGGTAGAGCATGACCAGATGCAGAGCAAAGTCCCCCCTTCTCTGCTCTATCAACATGCCTTAATCCTAACCTCGGAACAAGACCCTATAGTGAGGCAGAGTGAATTTTTCCACAACGACCATTCTGTGGTTTAAGTGAGATTATGCGGCACTATGTATAGCTTTGTGTTGTGGACTCATGTCCACTAAGAAGTTGGTGAAACCACCCCCAATTTATTTTATGTGAAATGTATATAGCCAGCAGAAAGCAAGTAGATTCTTATCCCATCAGCCTGAGCTAGATCCACATCCTGGCAATGAAAACACTGTGCTATTCAATCCCAGTAAAACTTTCTGATGTGCTACTTGGTACCCCCTTTGACTGCCCCCCACCCTTTACATCAAGTATACTTTAATATTTTGAATAAAGCACTATTGGGTCCCGCTCTCCTCTGCCAAAACTGCTCACTACTCCAGGTTCATCCTGGAGTGCAAAGATAACTCTCGGCTTCTCTTCTCATCTACCATCTGTCTTCTTAAACCTCTGTCCCCTGCCCCCTCCACCCTCACCTCCAAGAACAAGTGCAAGGAGCTATTGAACTTCTTTGTCTCTAAAGGTGAGACCATCCGTTCAGCTGCCTCTGTTGCATCCCTCCCTTCCCCTAGCCCACCAAGCCAAACTTCCCCCAAGTTTCCCCCTGCCCTAGCCCTGAACTCGCATCTTTTTTCTAATTTCTTTCCTATCTCCCCTCATGCCTTATCCAAGCTCATCTTGTCCATGAGATCCACCTCCTGCTCTCTCGACCCTATTCTCACTAAAATGCTGCCCACACAAATTCCCTTCCTGCTCCCCCCAATGCTAACTGATATTGTTAACGGTTCTCTCTTCTCTGGTACTGTCCCCATTGCTTTCAAATCTGATGTCATCTACCCCCTCCTCAAAAAACCCACCCTTGACCTCTCTGTCCTTGCAAACGACCACCCCATCTCCAACCTCCCTTTCCTCTCCAAAGCCCTTGAACGTGTTGTCGCCTCCAAAATCGATGCCCATCTCTCCCACAACTTCATGTTTGAACCTCTCCAATCAATTTTCCACCTCTGTCATAGCACTAAAATGGCCCTTAGCAGAGTTACAAAGTGACTGTGACTATGGTGCACCATTCCTCCTCATCCTTTTCGACCTGTCTGCAGCCTTTGACACGGTTGACACACTTGTCTGACACCCCATATTGGATAAGCAGAAATTTCCTCCAATTAACTATTAGGAAGACCAAAGGCCGAAACCGTTGTCTTCGGCCTCCACCACAAACTCCGTTCCCTAGCCATCGATTCCATCCCCCTCCCATGCCATTTTGACCAAGCTTTTCGTCGCCCAACATCTTCTGTGACTTGGTGTCAAATTTTGTCTGATAATGATCCTGTGAAGTGCCTTGGAACGTTTTACGTTAAAGGCGCTATATAAATGCAAGTTGTTGTTCATTAAAAATATCAGAGTTTGCTCCAACTCACGCAGAAAGTTAAAACAAATATAGGAGAAAGGCACTGAAGAGGGTTATAGTAGCGTTAAGACTCGAAAATCATCAAGGTTGCAGACTAGGGACATCAGACATAGGAACATAGGAACAGGAGTAGGCCATTCAGCCCCTCGTGCCTGCTCCGCCATTTGATAAGATCATGGCTGATCTGTGATCTAACTCCATATACCTGCCTTTGGCCCATATCCCTTAATACCTTTGGTTGCCAAAAAGCTATCTATCTCACATTTAAATTTAGCAATTGAGCTAGTATCAATTGCTGTTTGCGGAAGAGAGTTCCAAACTTCTACAACCCTTTGTGTATAGAAATGTTTTCTAATCTCGCTCCTGAAAGGTCTGGCTCTAATTTTTAGACTGTGCCCCCTACTCCTAGATTCCCCAACCAGCGGAAATAGTTTCTCTCTATCCGCCCTATCTGTTCCCCTTAATATCTTATAAACTTCGATCAGATCACCCCTTAACCTTCGAAACTCCAGAGAATACAACCCCAATTTGTGTAATCTCTCCTCGTAACTTAACCCTTGAAGTCCGGGTTCTCATAAATACTGAGAAAGAAAATCGGGATGTGAGTAAGTGCAAGAGAAAGAATAAAGATGCTTGAGGTACTGATCAAGGAAGCAGGAATACTGGTTTAAAGGATAGGACTGCCAGAATGGCAAGAATCTGAACTCCATAAAATAGCAGCATGGAGAGGATTTCCTATTGAATACAGGAATCCTTGTGTGCATGGGAACACAGCCAAGTTGGGAGAGTTTACAGCAGGCCCTGTAGCTAGAACAGCACAGCCTGCTCCAAAAGCTCTGCTGAACCTCTGCCAAGTTAATCTCAGGGGAAAATTTGCAGTGAACCCCCCACTTTTGGATTACTTTTCCTCTTACCTTTTATTAAAAACCATGATAAGAATGATTAATTTGTTAGTACAAGGCACTGTCCAAGCTGTACATTGCTGTGATTGTCTCTGAAAAGATATGAAACCAATCTATTCTGCCCTGCATTGTCTGTCATAATATGAAATTAACTAATTAAAAAAAGAAATTTTAATAACATTGCAGAGGTGATATCACCACATATCCAATCACATCATTGTGCACTCTTATGTAAATAAACAGATAAAAAAGCTCCTTTAATTCAACCACTTTAATTTCACATAAATTAATATGTAAGCAACCCATCGAACGTTGCTCCTGAAATTCTGCTACTGCTCACTGTTCCCATTCTAAGCCTTCACTTGTCAACCTTTCCTCTGCCAACCTCCTCCTCACGGCAGGTTCTATATTAGTTTTCCATTGAAAAAGCCGCTTTTGCCTATTTTGTTCTTCAAAACAAACAAACAAAAAAAAGCTTTTTTAAAATAAAGCTTGCTTTTCCGATTTCAAAAAAATTGCAGCTGTTTTATGTTATCTGTATTACAGCATAGCCAGTGGTTTGATCTGATTTGTTCCTTTGATCGTCGCCTGTTAGACATCTGGCAGAGTAAGATCAAAGGAAAAATTGGGAGCGAACCATCAGTCATGTTAGAACTGAGATAACATTGTCATGAGGAGCAGTATAACAGGGGTGAACTGTATTAAACTCTTAATCCACTCTCATTATTTCCTATAGTCCTGAAAATATAATATTTTCTTCTGAAATTTTGCAGTTCTTTCTACTTTGTGAATTCCTGATGTATTTTTCCTTTTCTGGGCCAAATATTGCAGTCGGTTGGTTCTGGAGGCAATCAGTTGCATTCTTAATGTTCCAAGCTTTGATCTTGATGGCATTCAATCTTGAAACCAAGAGAACATACCTTCCATTCTAAGAAAATCCTATGCTCCAACTCCACTTGCTTTATTTGAGTTCAACATCAGAGAATTATACAGCTCAGTAGGAGGCCATTCGGCCCATCGTGCCTGTGCCAGCTCTTTGTAAGAGCTATCCAATTCGTCCCACTACCCTGCTCATGCCCCATAGTCCTGCAAATTTTTCATTTTCGAGTACATATCCAATTCATTTTTGAAAGTTACTACTGAATCTGCTTCCACCACCCTTTCAGGCAGTGCATCCTATATCATAACAACTCGCTGCATAAAAAAAATTTTCCTCATCTCCCCTCTGGTTCTTTTGCCAATTACTTTAAATCTGTGTCCTCTGGTTAACAACCCTCCTGCCAGTGAAAATAGTTTCTCCTTATTTACTCTATCAAAACCCTTCAAAATTTTTTTTTTATACGTTCACGGGATGTGGGCGTCGCTGGCGAGGCCAGCATTTATTGCCCATCCCTAATTGCCCTCGAGAAGGTGGTGGTGAGCCGCCTTCTTGAACCGCTGCAGTCCGTGTGGTGACGGTTCTCCCACAGTGCTGTTAGGAAGGGAGTTCCAGGATTTTGACCCAGCGACAATGAAGGAACGGCGATATATTTCCAAGTCGGGATGGTGTGTGACTTGGAGGGGAACGTGCAGGTGGTGTTGTTCCCATGTGCCTGCTGCTCTTGTCCTTCTAGGTGGTAGAGGTTGCGGATTTGGGAGGTGCTGTCGAAGAAGCCTTGGCGAGTTGCTGCAGTGCATCCTGTGGATGGTGCACACTGCAGCCACAGTGCACCGGTGGTGAAGGGAGTGAATGTTTAGGGTGGTGGATGGGGTGCCAATCAAGCGGGCTGCTTTATCTTGGATGGTGTCAAGCTTCTTGAGTGTTGTTGGAGCTGCACTCATCCAGGCAAGTGGAGAGTATTCCATCACACTCCTGACTTGTGCCTTGTAGATGGTGGAAAGGCTTTGGGGAGTCAGGAGGTGAGTCACTCGCCGCAGAATACCCAGCCTCTGACCTGCTCTCGTAGCCACAGTATTTATATGGCTGGTCCAGTTAAGTTTCTGGTCAATGGTGACCCCCAGGATGTTGATGGTGGGAGATTCGGCGATGGTAATGCCGTTGAATGTCAAGGGGAGGTGGTTAGACTCTCTCTTGTTGGAGATGGTCATTGCCTGGCACTTATCTGGCGCGAATGTTACTTGCCACTTATCAGCCCAAGCCTGGATGTTGTCCAGGTCTTGCTGCATGCGGGCTTGGACTGCTTCATTATCTGAGGGGTTGCGAATGGAACTGAACACTGTGCAGTCTTCAGCGAACATCCCCATTTCTGACCTTATGATGGAGGGAAGGTCATTGATGAAGCAGCTGAAGATGGATGGGCCTAGGACACTGCCCTGAGGAACTCCTGCAGCAATGTCCTGGGGCTGAGATGATTGGCCTCCAACAACCACGACCATCTTCCTTTGTGCTAGATATGACTCCAGCCACTGGAGAGTTTTCCCCCTGATTCCCATTGACTTCAATTTTACTAGGGCTCCTTGGTGCCACACTCGGTCAAATGCTGCTTTGATGTCAAGGGCAGTTACTCTCACCTCACCTCTGGAATTCAGCTCTTTTGTCCATGTTTGGACCAAGGCTGTAATGAGGTCTGGAGCCGAGTGGTCCTGGCGGAACCCAAACTGAGCATCGGTGAGCAGGTTATTGGTGAGTAAGTGCCGCTTGATAGCACTGTCGACGACACCTTCCATCACTTTGCTGATGATTGAGAGTAGACTGTTGGGGCTGGATTGGATTTGTCCTGCTTTTTGTGGACAGGACATACCTGGGCAATTTTCCACATTGTCGGGTAGATGCCAGTGTTGTAGCTGCACTGGAACAGCTAGTTCTGGAGCACAAGTCTTCACCACTACAGCTGGGATGTTGTCGGGGCCCATAGCCGTTGCTGTATCCAGTGCACTCAGCCGTTTCTTGATATCACGTGGAGTGAATCGAATTGGCCAAAGACTGGCTTCCGTGATGGTGGGGATATCGGGAGGAGGCTGAGATGGATCATCCACTCGGCACTTCTGGCTGAAGATGGTTGCAAACGCTTCAGCCTTGTCTTTTGCACTCACGTGCTGGACTCCGCCATCATTGAGGATGGGGATGTTTGCAGAGCCTCCTCCTCCCGTTTGTTGTTTAATTGTCCACCACCATTCACGACTGGATGTGTCAGGACTGCAGAGCTTTGATCTGATCCGTTGGTTGTGGAATCGCTTAGCTCTGTCTATAGCATGTTGCTTCCGCTGTTTCGCATGCATGTAGTCCTGAGTGAGTTGTCGCTTCACCAGGTTGGCACCTCATTTTTAGGTACGCCTGGTGCTGCTCCTGGCATGCTCTTCTACACTCCTCATTGAACCAGGGTTGATCCCCTGGCTTGTTGGTAATGGTAGAGTGAGGAATATGCCGGGCCATGAGGTTACAGATTGTGCTGGAATACAATTCTGCTGCTAGCAGATGGCCCACAGCGCCTCATGGATGTCCAGTTTTGAGCTGCTCGATCCATTCTGAATCTATCCCATTTAGCACGGTGGTAGTGCCACACAACACGTTGGATGGTGTCCTCAGTGCGAAGACGGGATTTCATCTCCACGAGGACTGTGCGGTGGTCACTCCTACCAATACTGTCATGGACAGATGCATTTGCGACAGGTAGATTGGTGAGGATGAGGTCAAGTGAGTTTTTCCCTCGTGTTGGTTCGCTCACCACCTGCCGCAGACCCAGTCTAGCAGCTATGTCCTTCAGGACTCGGCCAGTAGTGGTGCTGCCGAGCCACTCTTGGTGATGGACATTGAAGTCCCCCACCCAGAGTACATTCTGTGCCCTTGCTACCCTCAGTGCTTCCTCCAAGTGGTGCTCAACATGGAGGAGGACTGATTCATCAGCTGAGGGAGGACGGTAGGTGGTAATCAGCAGGAGGTTTCCTTGCCCATGTTTGACCTGATGCCAAGAGATTTCATGGGGTCCAGAGTCAATGTTGAGGACTCCCAGGGCCACTCCCTCCTGACTGTATATCACTGTACCGCCACCTCTGGTGGGTCTGTCCTGCCAGGTGGGACAGGACATACCCAGGGATGGTGATGGAAGATTCTGGGACGCTGGCTGAAAGGTATGATTCTGTAAGTATAGCTATGTCAGGCTGGTGCTTGACTAGTCTGTGGGACAGCTCTCCCAATTTTGGCACAAGTCCCCAGATGTTAGTAAGGAGGACCTTGCAGGGTCAACTGGGCTTGGTGTTTTGCCGTTGTCATGTCCGGTGCCTCGTGGTCCGTCCGGTTTTAGTCTTATTATGACTTTTCGTAGCGAGAATTTACAACTGAGTGGCTTGTTATGCTATTTCAGAGGGCAGTTAAGAATCAACCACCTTGCTGTGGGTCTGGAGTCACATTTAGGCCAGACCGCGTAAGGACGGCAGGTTTCTTTCCCTAAAGGACATTAGTAAACCAGATGGGTTTTTACGACAATCCGGTAGTTTCATGGTCATCATTACTGATACTAGTATTTTAATTCCAGATTTTTTATTTAATTAATTGAATTTAATTAATTAATTGAATTTAAATTCGCCAGCTGCCGTGGCAGGATTTGAACTCATGATTCTGGATTTTAGTGCAGGCCTCTGGATTACTAGTCCAGTAACATAACCACTATGCTACCATACCCTGCTCTATTAAATCTCCTCTTAACCTTCTCTGATCATGATGTGGAGATGCCGGTGATGGACTGGGGTTGACAATTGTAAACAATTTTACAACACCAAGTTATAGTCCAACAATTTTATTTGAAAATCACAAGCTTTCGGAGGCTTCCTCCTTCCTCAGGTAGGCAGGAGGAAGCCTTCTCTGATCTAAAGAGAACAATTCCAGCTTCTCTAGTCTCGCCACATAACTAAAGTCCCTTATCCCTGGGACCATTCTGGTAAATCTCCTCTGCAGCCTTTCCAAGGCCTTGACATCCTTCCTAAAGTGTGTTGGCCAGAATTGGACACAATAATCCAGCTGAGGCCTAACATATGAAGGTTTAGCATAACTTCCTTGCTTTTGTACTCTACGCCTCTATATATAAAACCCAGGATCCCATATGCTTTGTTAACAGCCTTATCAACTTGTCCTGCCACCTTCAAAGATTTGTGTATGTGAACCCCAAAGTCTCTCTGTTCCTGCACCCCCTTTAAAATTGTACCATCTCTCAGTTAGTGCTGTAGCTGCACAGGCAAAACAGAGGAATCCTGCAGGTTATGATACTAATGCAGAATAGTTACATCATTCACAATTTCACAGGTAACATTTACAACAGGAGCATCATCACTGATGTTAGACAAGTTCAACATGGTCCTGCTTAAATTTTAATAATGCACCCATTTATATACGATTTGCTAAGTTATCATGTAAAAAAAAATACTTTATGCTAAACCTTGACTAAAAGCACTTCTTAAGACATAATGCAATTTCTTGTTTGCTTGGGTCAATTCATGGTGTGTGTGCGTGTGTATGCGACTACACATGTGCCATTCAAAGTGTAGGGGTGATGATTCCAAAAATGGAAATATTTCTGTTTTGTACTGTATGCACTCATTGACTTGATAGAGTTCTGATACAGTAGGGAACTGCATTGGTCTTATAATGTATCCAAACCACAGTTTCACAAAAAGGTCTTTCTGCATAACTGTTCAAGGGTTTGTGGGCTGTAATTAGTACAGAAAGAGATCATTGAATCCGACGTAACACAATGGTTCATGAGCTGCTGCAGTTATGCAAAGAAAACAATTGTTATAGGATGAATAGTGCAGGAGGTAAGGTTAGATATGAGCTGTGTTTGACTCCACTTTGGAGTTCAGAGAGAAACGTTACAGACTTTTCCCTCAGGAAATTAAATGGATTGGGTGAAGTCCATGTTCAAATGGATTGTACATGAAAGGAATGTACTTGATGGGATGAACTGTTTTTTTCTTATGTCCTAAAGATCTACGTGATGTTAGATCTGGGGTGTCCAGATAATGACACCCATTGTAGGTTTGTAAATCTGTTCTTAAAAAAAAATTCAGAAATTCTACTACTCTGATATGGGAGATAGAAAGTCTTGCACATATGGAGCTCAATTTTTGGACGTCCGAGACAGTGGGTTCATGGCGGGGGGGGGGTTCCAAAAATCGGGGATTCCCTGGCCGTGTCCGGAGCCCGGCTCCAACCCGCCCACTTCCGGGTTCCCCAGTGACGCGCTTCGATGCGCACGCAGCCCCCGCATGCGGGACTCCCGCCGGCAATTAAAGCTGGCGGGATCCCACTTAAACCAATTAATTAGATAGTTCAGATTGTTTGCAGACCTGATTTGTAGGATATTTTAGGAGGGGTGGGATTTTCAACTCAACTGAGCGTGTTTCCCGTACTGGGGGAAACACTCCCAGTTGAAATGGACGTGTTGCAGCCACCAGCCTGTGGCAGCTGCAAAGGTCCATTTGACAGGTGTGGGAGGGAGACCCTCACTCATTGCAGGAGGCCACTCTGTCACTTTGGACAAAGTTTGGCCTCCACCACCCTCCTCCTAACAATAAAATTCACAAACTTGCAACCTCAAGACACATTTACCTACCTTGCGGACCCCCTCAAACGTACATCTTCTGGATGGGGGCTGCCATAGCTGCAGTCATGACCTCCTTGAAGGACGAACAGCATCACCAGCCTCACCAACCACACCGTCCACCTCTGACACGTGGAGCTCCACAACAGAGTGCTGTGACACATCCACCTGTACAGCAGGAGGGAGGGCAATCGCAGAGAGAGATGCATCGCAGAAGGCACTACCCTCGCCACAGGGTCTACAGACCGAGGCTCAGCTTCCTGGACCTCTCTGAGCAGCAGTGCACACGGAGGCTCAGAGTCACTCGACATGTAGTCGTCGACATCTGCAGCCTCCTTCATGCCGAGCTGCTCCCGGCTGGCCCGAGCACCATCTTCTTACCTGTCGCTGTCAAAGTCACCACTGCCCTCAACAACTTCTCCTCCGCATCCTTCCAGGATGCCACCGGGGACATCGCTGACATCTCTCAGTTGTCTGCACAAAAGAGCCTTGAAAATACACCTACACCCACTCTGCAGACATACAATGGGTGGCATCAGGTGTGGGTCTTCATAGTGATCCTCAGGAAAGGGCATTATTGCACAAACCAGACAAGATTCACAAAGTCGTGGCAGTAGTGGTGACAATATAATATGTAATGTGAGTTGATCAGAAATCAAATATAAGTATGACAAACCCTCAAACACCCTTGTGCATCCCCTTCATGGTCACGACATGTTTGCCTTATGCTTCCTACTACACATATGTGATGCATGCCCTGTGGCTGCAGCACAGGTAGTGGCAGGTGGGGTGAGGCTGACCATGAAAGAGATGCATGAGAGGGTGAGTATGAGACGGAGCCATGAGATTGTATGAGGATTGGGTAGAGTGGTAGTGGTGGGATGTGTACTGGCGAGGTGAGTAAGTGCAGGTAAGATGAGGATGAGCTTTCAGTGGGTGTGAGGAATGATGTGATAGAGTAGTGTTGGCAGTGCAGAAGGAGATATGGGGTGGGGGCGGCGATGTGGCAGACAGAGTGTAGTGGAAGGAGTAAGTGTACTCACTTTGGCTGACCTACTTAGGTCATTGAAGCGCCTCCTGCACTTTTTGCAGGTGTGTGATATGTTGGTGGTGCTGGTGACCTCCTCTGCCACCTCGAGCTAGGCCTTTGTGGTGGCAGAGGCAGGCCACTTCCTCCAGTCCGCCAGGGAAAAGATCTCTGTCCTCCTTCTCCTCACCCCATCCAGTAGGACCTGGAGTGAGGCATCATTACACCTGGGAGCAGCCTTCCCCCTGGGCTGCTCCATGCTGTAATTTTGGCTCCTTTCTGAAGCATCAGTCAGTGGAGGACTGCCCCTTTAAATAGAGCTCCTCAAGCTGACAGCCTATGATGCGGCTGCGCAGTCCGCCCGCTGCGCTGCTTTCCAGCGCGAAACCCGGAAGCCAAGGTAAGTGTTACCAACGCGCCCAGTCGACCCCCCGCTGCCAACCCGCCTCCCTCCTAAAATCGAGCCCATGGAGTTATCCAGTGTTGCTGCTGATCTCCAATCCACCTGCAGTATAAATGGGTGCCTTTAGAACACAGAGAACTATAACATATTCTATAATCCAGTGGTTAGTGAGAAGATTCTACTTGGGCAAGCTGTTTTCTCAAATGTATTTGCTTATTATTTTCAGACTGTGCTACAAAGAGGGATCAATTCCTGTCTTCTGCATCCTGTCTTATGATACTCAACTGTATGCTTCCATAGGCTATTGTAGGAAACATGCAATGGATGATCCAGTGTCAGAGATTCTGTAATATAAACAGGTATTAAGCAGCAGTTTAGAGGTTTATATGTTCTATAAAATATTGCATGCTTCTCTGCTTCTCAAAAATCTTGTTTTCTTTCAATTTGTACTTCGAATCTTCATGGTCACAGGAGCAGTTCAGTGCAGGACTTAATAAAATACAGTATCAGATTTTTGTGTTTTAGTATCTTCCAATTTTCATGCATGTCTGTTGGGGTGTAAAGGTTAGAAAAACTGGACTAGAAATTTCTATGCAAACATAAGAAATATAGAAAAGTGTTCCATGGGTTCATTGTATTTATGTCGAAATGTTTTCCTTTCATTTGTCATGAATTTTCTGTAGGAGTATGACAGTCAAGAAGTAGTAAAATAGACCGAGTCCGGTAGGATTATTTTTTCTCTTTTCTTTTTGTTTATTTGGTAATAACAAGAGTACAGCCAGAGACAACATTGACAGAGACAGATGTCTTATACAATGACCCCATTGGTACGTCTGCCATTGTTATAGTTGTATCTTGAGTGAACAGCTCCTAAATGAAAATAACAGAAAATAAATTGCCACTGTGATGAATTAAAAGAAAATAGCATTGCACAAGATAAAAATCCATGACTGATGAGAGAATAAAGTGAGAAAGTAAAATGACATAGGAAAAATTTTCTACAGGGCAATTTGTATTTTCTTCATTATTTCCCAATTGTACCATAAAAGGGGGATCAGTTTCTGCCCTCTAAATTGTGTTCTATGATACTCAACCATGTTTTTTCATAGAATATTGCAGACAATCCTTCCTTCAGTACAATCCCTTCTTCAGTCATTTAAAACAATAACAAAATGAACCCCAAATGCTTCTCACAGATAACTCAGGATAACCAAGTACCATACTTAAGATAAGACATACTTGCTCTCGAGGCAGTACAAAGAAGGTTCACTCGGTTAATCCCGGGGATGAGGGGGCGGACATATGAGGAGAGGTTGAGTAGATTGGGACTCTACTCATTGGAGTTCAGAAGAATGAGAGGCGATCTTATTGAAATATATAAGATTGTGAAGGGACTTGATCGGGTGGATGCGGTAAGGATGTTCCCAAGGATGGGTGAAACTAGAACTAGGGGGCATAATCTTAGAATAAGGGGCTGCTCTTTCAAAACTGAGATGAGGAGAAACTTCTTCACTCAGAGGGTAGTAGGTCTATGGAATTTGCTGCCCCAGGAAGCTGTGGAAGCTACATCATTAAATAAATTTAAAAC
This sequence comes from Heptranchias perlo, assembly GCF_035084215.1. NCBI lineage: Eukaryota > Metazoa > Chordata > Chondrichthyes > Hexanchiformes > Hexanchidae > Heptranchias > Heptranchias perlo. The sequence goes on from NC_090325.1 coordinate 176,908,318, forward strand.
AGAAATAGACAGTTTCCTAGAAGTAAAGGGAATTAGGGGTTACGGGGAGCGGGCAGGAAATTGGACATGAATTTAGATTTGAGGTTAGGATCAGATCAGCCATGATCTTATTGAATGGTGGAGCAGGCTCGAGGGGCTGATTGGCCTGCTCCTGCTCCTATTTCTTATGTTCTTATGTACCTGAAAAATTAGAACAGAGGAGACTAGAGGGTGATTTGAGAGAAGTATTTACAATTATGAAGGGATGGGACAGAGAAGATAGAAATAGACTGCTTCCAGTGATTGAGGGGTTTAGAATGAGGGGACATAAATACAAGATTAAATGTAAGTGATCTGGGACAGAGTGCAGGAGAATTGTTTTTACGCAGAGGGTTGTGAGGCTGTGGAATGCACTGCCAGTTAGTGATTGCAGGAGCGATCATGTCAACATTTAAGAATAGGTTAGATAGATAGTTGAAGAAAAGAGATATGGGAACAGGACTGGCTCATCAGATTAGGACTACTGCTTGTGTGGAGGATAAACACCAACGAGGACTGGTTGGGTTGAACAGCCTGTTTCAGTATTGTAAATTCTCTATATCTGAGACAGCTCTGACTTCAAATAAACAATCCAAATTGTCCATTATATTGTAGATTATCATATTTTAGAGCCATGAATTTTGAGAAGAAAATGTTTTCATTTTCTTCTTTTTATTGCATTTGAATGTTCTTCCTACACTTAATTGATCCTCCCTGAGGAGGGGGTTTGACCAAGTTTACTAAACCTCCACTGGAGTTGTGGTGCTCTTGTTTTTTTTCACTAGGTGATGCTGTAGTGCTGCTCACCTCTGATTTTCCCTTACACTGTATGGCTCAACACCTGCTTCTGTTCAGTACTATACTTAATCTCTGAGGTTGATAACTCATTGTTTTGAGAAGCTTGGGCGGAGATATCAGCAAAGACTAAGTTTTGCATCTGTGAGTCACGCCTAAATGCTAAGTTGAGTGTGTTAAAGTATGGAAATGAGAAAGAACACAGTAATTTGCAATTAAATCCAGCCAGACTGATATGATACTCAGAGTAATCTGCTTTCTATCAACTGTAAAGGCTTTAAGAGCCTCAACCCAGTTCCTAATTGGGTGAGTCTGCAGCACAAATGTTTCCCTGATTTTGCATACACTGGCACCTAATTGTCACCAGCATAGTTGATGTCTGATGGAGAAATATCACACTGATGTGGTAGGAAATGTCCTTTTGAGGTTGGGAGCTAGGTCATTTGGGTAGACTAATGAGTATCTAGTCTGATCTAAAAGTACTTGGATAGTAAAAGTAGAAAATGTTCCATTCGGTATTGCTGTCCTTCACGTTAATGAGGATAAAATTAGCCCCCCCCCCCAAAAATAAACACCAATTATTTCAAAATGCCTCCCATCCTTGAAAAGATTAGAGCTAGAAGAATAAAGCTTTTTTTACTGAAATAAAATGTCATAAATTAGATGCATCTCACCCAGCATATATAATCGGGTATAAAGATTGATAAGGTGGTAAAATGTACATTAACATACCATCTGAATGTGTCCTTTTGTGCCACTGCATGTTAGAAAGCAACAGAAGCAACATGTAAATAGTAATTTATCCCCTGATTTATAGTACTTGGAATGTAAAATCAAATCTGGTCCACACTTTTCGAAGAATAAGTCTCAAATTTAAATTGCTTCATGGAATCTGTACCGTTAACAAAAGACTCTCCTGGATTCATGTGCCTTCTTAACTTGTCAGCATTTTCATACAGAAATTCTGATGGATTTCTGATGGGTGTTTACTTCAAAACTAGTAAATGTGGGGAAGTTGGTGATGGAGATGGTTATCACACTGCCGTTTCATGATTGGGACTATTCCAAATCCGTAGATATCTTCTGGGTTCAGTGGATCCTACACCAATTACATGCTGGAGTTGATTCACACTATCCAAGATCTACCTATATTATAGCGTAACCCAGGGAATATAATAATGCATCCCCCTAGGCATACAAACTGGGTATTGTGTCTTTCACATGTGTTTCTCCAATCTTTTCGAAGGCAAACCTAAAAGATACTTGGCAAGATGAGGTCAAAGAGGAATTGTCAAGCTGCTTTATTTCGCAGACAGCAAAATAACATACAAGGCAGCAATTATGATCAGACTCTTCAGCCTGGAAAGGAGGTATCTGAGAGGTGACATTATAGACTCATACAAGATGGTAAATGGTATGAAAAATATAAATCCAGAATATTGCTTTAAATTAAATTGTGGGCGAAAGACAAGGGGACATGGGTTCAAACTGGTAAAAGGTAATTTTAGGACTAATAGTAGGAAGTTCTTCATCAGGCAGAGAGTGATCAACACTTGGAAGGGACTTACAGACATAGTGATGGAGACAAAAACCTCAGATGCATTTAGATGTAGTAAAGAGACTTTTGGGTGTTTCTGGATAGATGAACTAACATGGGCTGAATGGCCTTCTTCACCTATAATTATCCAATGAATCTTGTAAATGGTAGTATATTTAATAAAACAGCTCCCCTCCCCCACCCCCGTAATGACATAGTTAGAATTCCAAAATGTAGGTTCAAGCCCAATCCTTATGATAAAAGTTGCTTCTCTCTCCGCTGATTGTAACTAAAATGGGCCTGGCCAGATCTCAATTCTGTTCCAAGTGAAAAGAGTCACAGCATGAGCCCACTCAATTTACACTAATTTACACTAAATTGGCTGTATCGCATGAAGGTCACAAGGATGACTTGTGTGGGAAATGGAAACATTCACACTGTTGCAGTAGGAAGTGCACTTTGAAGACTTGGTTAAGGCACGTTATTATTAGAGTAAATCAAACTTGATTCTGCTTCTGACTCACATTGTACCTGGCAGAGTCCTGGATGTTGACACTTAACGCTGAAAGCCTCAAAAACTGACAGCCTTTACCTTGATGAGCAAAAAGTTTGCAAAATTTATATTTAAAAAAATGGCAACTGTTAGCTTAATTTAAGAATACTTCAGAAGCTGAAAATCCTGGAGCATTTGAATAGCTTAATGCAATTTTGCATGGCTTAATAGATATAAAGAGCTCCAAATGGTAACAGAAGAAGCTCCAAGACAAAACACATTTGCTGATAATGGGAGATTTCAATGCAAAAGTGGGGTCTAACTGGAATGTAGAGGATGGAGCTATAGGAAAATTTAGATTTGGTGAGGAAAATTAAAGAGGAGAATGGTTCTGCCTAATTAATAATCTGATGGCGCTGAACACCCAAAAATGTTTTATAAATACATTAAGAGCAAGAGGATAACTAAGGAAAGAGTAGGGCCTATTAGAGACCAAAAAGGTAACCTATGTGTGGAGGCAGAAGATGTGGGTATGGTTCTTAATGAATACTTTTCGTCTGTCTTCACAAAAGAAGCCATGATGTGGGGATGCCGGTGATGGACTGGGGTGGACAAATGTAAGGAATCTTACAACACCAGGTTATAGTCCAACAAATTTATTTTAAAATCACAAGCTTTCGGAGATTATCCCCTTCGTCAGATGAATGAGTGAAAAGGTTCTCAAATCGCATATCTTATACTATGTTGGGACAGCATCACACCAATCAAAAGGTGTCGTTGTTATTCAAACAGGCCAGTCACGGAGAACAGCACGTCCCAGTACACTGGATATACATTGTGTCGATTACACAGGCAGGCAGAAAGAAACTCAAAATGGCAGAGAGAGAGAGAGAATTTTAAAAAACATATAATTTTTCCCCCCTTTTTGCTGGTGGGGTTACGTGTAGCGTGACATGAACCCAAGATCCCGGTTGAGGCCGTCCTCATGGGTGCGGAACTTGGCTATCAACTTCTGCTCGACGATTTTGCGTTGTCGTGTGTCTCGAAGGCCGCCTTGGAGAACACTTACCCGAAGATCTGTGGCTGAATGTCCTTGACTGCTAAAGTGTTCCCCGACTGGGAGGGAACCCTCCTGTCTGGCGATTGTTGCGCGGTGTCCGTTCATCCGTTGTCGCAGTGTCTGCATGGTCTCGCCAATGTACCATGCTCCGGAGCATCCTTTCCTGCAACGTATGAGGTAGACAACGTTGGCCGAGTCACAGGAGTATGAACCATGTACCTGGTGGGTGGTGTCCTCTCGTGTGATGGTAGTATCCGTGTCGATGATCTGGCATGTCTTGCAGAGGTTGCCGTGGCAGGGTTGTGTGGTGTCGTGGACGCTGTTCTCCTGAAAACTGGGTAACTTGCTGCGAACGATGGTCTGTTTGAGGTTGGGTGGCTGTTTAAAGGCGAGCAGTGGAGGCGTGGGGATGGCCTTAGCGAGGTGTTCGTCGTCATCGATGACATGTTGAAGGCTGCGGAGAACATGGTGTAGTTTCTCCGCTCCAGGTAAGTACTGGACGAACAACAGAGTACCCTTCGTCGTCCAGTACTTCCCTGGAGCGGAGAAACTACACCATGTTCTCCGCAGCCTTCAACATGTCATCGATGACGACGAACACCTCGCTAAGGCCATCCCCACGCCTCCACTACTCGCCTTTAAACAGCCACCCAACCTCAAACAGACCATCGTTCGCAGCAAGTTACCCAGTTTTCAGGAGAACAGCGTCCACGACACCACACAACCCTGCCACGGCAACCTCTGCAAGACATGCCAGATCATCGACACGGATACCACCATCACACGAGAGGACACCACCCATTGTACATGGTTCATACTCCTGTGACTCGGCCAACGTTGTCTACCTCATACGTTGCAGGAAAGGATGCCCCGGAGCATGGTACATTGGCGAGACCATGCAGACACTGCGACAACGGATGAACGGACACCGCGCAACAATCGCCAGACAGGAGGGTTCCCTCCCAGTCGGGGAACACTTTAGCAGTCAGGGACATTCAGCCACAGATCTTCGGGTAAGCGTTCTCCAAGGCGGCCTTCGAGACACACGACAACGCAAAATCGTCGAGCAGAAGTTGATAGCCAAGTTCCGCACCCATGAGGACAGCCTCAACCGGGATCTTGGGTTCATGTCACGCTACACGTAACCCCACCAGCAAAAAGGGGGAAAAAATTATATGTTTTTTAAAATTCTCTCTCTCTCTCTCTCTCTGCCATTTTGAGTTTCTTTCTGCCTGCCTGTGTAATCGACACAATGTATATCCAGTGTACTGGGACGTGCTGTTCTCCGTGACTGGCCTGTTTGAATAACAACGACACCTTTTGATTGGTGTGATGCTGTCCCAACATAGTATAAGATATGCGATTTGAGAACCTTTTCACTCATTCATCTGACGAAGGGGATAATCTCCGAATGCTTGTGATTTTAAAATAAATTTGTTGGACTATAACCTGGTGTTGTAAGATTCCTTACATTCACAAAAGAAGGGAACGATGCAGAGATTGTAGTTAAGGAGGAGGAGTGTGAAATATTGGATGAGATAAACATCGAGAGAGAGGAAGTATTAAGGGGTTTAGCATCTTTGAAAGTAGATAAATCGCCAGGCCTGGATGAAATGTATCCCAGGCTGCTAAAAGGAGCAAGGGAAAAAATAATAGAGGCTCTGACCATCATTTTCCAATCCTCCCTGGCTAGAGGCATGGTGCTGGAGGATTGGAGGACTGCTAAAACTATACTGTTGTTTAAAAAGGGAGAAAGAGATAGACTGAGTAATTATAGGCCAGTCAATCTAACCTCTGTGGTGGGCAAATTATTGGAATCGACTCTGAGGGACAGCACAAATTGTCATTTAGAAAGGGTTAATCAAGGACAGTCGGCATGGATTTGTTAAGGGAAGGTCATGTCTGACTAACTTGATTGAATTTTTTGAGCAGGTAACAAGGAGAGTCGCATTTGATGTAGTGTACATGGATTTTAGCAAGGATTTTGACAAGGTCCCACATGGCAGACTGGTCAAAAAAGTAAAAGCCCATGGGATCCAAGGGAAAGTGGCTAGTTGGATCCAAAATTGGCTCAGTGGCAGGAAGCAAAGTGTAATGGTTGACGGGTGTTTTTGCGACTGGAAGGCTGTTTCCAGTGGGGTCCCGCAAGGCTCAGTACTAGGTCCCTTGCTTTTTATGGTATATATTAATGATTTGGACTTGAATGTAGGGGGCTTGGTCAGTAAGTTTGCAGATGATACAAAAATTGGCTGTGTGAGGAAGAAAGCTGTAGACTGCAGGAAGATATCAATGGACTGGTCAGGTGGGCAGAAAAGTGGCAAATGGAATTCAATCCAGAGAAGTGTGAGGTAATGCATTTGGGGAGAGCAAACAAGGCAAGGGAGTACACAATAAATGGGAGGATACTGAGAGGTGTAGAGGAACAAAGGGACCTTGGAGTGCATGTCCACAGATCTTTGAAGATAGCAGGACAGGTAGATAAGGTGGTTAAAAAGGCATACGGGATACTTTCCTTTATTAGCCGAGGCATAGAATATAAGAGCAGGGAGGTTATGCTAGAACTGTGTAAAAACATTGATTAGGCCACAGCTTGAGTACTGCGTACAGTTCTGGTCACCACATTACAGGAAAGATGTGATTGCACTAGAGAGGCTACAGAGGAGATTTACGAGGATGTTGCCAGGGCTGGAGAATTTTAGCTATGAGAAAAGATTTGATAGGCTGGGGTTGTTTTCTTTGGAACAAAGGAGGCTGAGGGGAGATTTAATTGAGGTATATAAAATTGTTACGGGACTAGATGGAGTGGATGTGGAAGACCTATTTCCCTTAACAGAGGGCTCAGTCAGCAGGGGGCATAGATTTAAAGTAATTGGTAAAAGCATTAGAGAGGAGCTGACGAGAATTTTTTTCACCCAGAGGGTGGTGGGGGTCTGGGACTCACTGCCTGAAAGGGTGGTAGAGGCAGAAACTCTCAACTCATTTAAAAAGTACTTAGATGTGCACTTGAAGTGCCATAACCTACAGGGCTATGGACCAAGTGCTGGAAAGTGGGACTAAGCTGGATTGTTCTTTTTCAGCCGGCACGGACACAATGGGCTGAATGGCCTCCTTCTGTGCCGTAACTTTCTATGATTCTATGAGCACACTTTTCTATCAAAGAAAGCAACAAAAAAAGTGGACTTGGTTATCACCTGATGGACCATCAAGAAATATGATTGATTTCATCATTGTAAATAGAAGATGGAAATCCAGTATTCTGTCGGGCTGATCTTTTGCGGCCGATATCGTCTCTGACCTTCAGTTAGTTTTGTCATTGGTAAGGTTGAGAATGAGAGCCGCTGGAAAAGTATTTAAAACAAAAACCTGGGATCTGGACAAATGGAAAGAACCTGTTGTAGAGAGAAACATCGTACCAGCAATAACTGGATGTAGAAGAGACGTGGAACGCCATCAAAAATTGAATATTAAGATCTGCAGAACAAATATTAGCTCTCAAAACAACACTAAGGAACATAAATGGATAATGGAAGAAGTCCTTGAGTTGAGTGAAAAATGAAGAAAGCTTAAGGCGAGCTTAAAAGCAGATCTGAATGTGAGGACCAAATACAACAGGTTAACCAGAGAAATAAAGCTTAAAGTCAGGAGAGATAAGAACAACTGGATCACCAGCCAGTGCAAAGAAGCAGAAGATTATGCCAAAAGAAACGAAATACAGGGGCTGTATTGGAAGATAAGAGAACTAAGTGAATCTTACAAACTTAAAATGGTACAATGAAAGACCAAAACGGTCAGAAATTGAGGACAAACAGGCGAAGAGCATATGATGGAAAGAATATTTTGAAGGTCTATACAATATACAGAACATGGTGGATGAATCAATTCTGGAGTAACCGCCATATACAAATGGAAGGGATTTGATGCTGGATTTCTTGGAAGACGAAAATTTCTAAAGATTTCTATTGATAGTTTGAAAAAGAACAAGGCTCCTGGCATCGATAGTATAACAGCAGAGTTGTTGCAGGTGGATGAGGAACATACCATGAAAGTGATGCAAAGGTTATTTAAGAAAATTCATGAAGAAGAGCAAGTACCTAAAGACTGGGGAAAGGTGCTAATAATACCAATCTTTAAAAAGGGGACAAGAGTGAATGCGGCAATTACAGAGGAAGCAGCTTACTGAGTATACCTGGAAAAGTATTTACTAAGACACTGCAGAGGAGAACGAAAAGATACGGAGCGGTGGTATTTAATGAAGAACAAACTGGTTTTAGACCAGGATGAAGTATCATAGATCAACTGTTAGTGATAAGACAGACTTCGGAGAAATTTATAGAAAACAACATCCATTGTTCCAACAACTTCATAGATTTTAAGCAGGCCTTTGACAGTGTATGATGAGAAGGGATATGGAATGTCTTGAGGATGTATAGCATTCCTGAGAAACAGGACTGATAAAAAAAATCTATAACAAGTCCCAGAGCGCTGTTAGAATGTATAGGAAAGAAACGGAATGGTTTATATCAACAGTTGGGATGAGACAAGGATGGAAATTGTCGGCTGATTTATATAATCTAGTACTGGAAGCAATAATGAATCTTACACTAAAAGATGATATTGGAGGAGTCTTCTTATGTGGCAAGATTATAAACAATCTCAGATTTGCTAAATGACATTGACCCTATAGCAACAACTAAAATAGATTTGCAGAAACTAACATAAGGTGTACGTGAAGAGTAGAAATTTTTGGATCACACATTAACAAAAAGAAGACAACGGTCATGTCATTTGGGAAGCATTAGGAAGATGTACATATTCCATTTGGAGGAGGTGGAATTGAACAGGTGGAAAAAATTGTATACCATGGTGGGTTAGTGTCAGAGAATGGGAGTTGTGAAGAAGAAACCAAAAGAAGGACTGGATTTGCTTCTACTGCTTTTGGAAGATTAAGCAGGTTATGCAAGGCTAAAGATATTTTGGTAAAAACAAAGATAAGAGTTTACGAAGCGATGATTATCCCCATATATTGTATGGATCTGATTGTTGGACTATGAGAAAAGTTGACGAGCAAAAGATACTAACAGCAGAGATGAGTTGTTTGAGAGGAATACTGGGAGTATCTAGAATGCAAAGAATCAAGAATGATATAATAAGAACATGGCTTGGACACGAAACAACACTTATACACAAGATCCAAGAAAGATGACGGTGATGCTTTGTGCACGTTTCAAGAATGGAAACAGCTATAACATCTTTCATGGCCCTGCACACAGAGGTACATGGAACAAGAAGTCGAGAAAGATCAAGGAAGTACTGGATAGACAATGTCAAGAGTGGACGTGTTACACAAAGGGACACAGATGACTGAAGCAGCCAGGCTAGTTCAGAATTGACAACAGTGGAGTGAATTAAATTGGCCCCATGGTCGCTGCTGAACTGACGGACAGGAATTTAGTAGTTAGTAGTAGTAATAGATTGATGGATTTTAAAGGTTAATATTTATATTTAGCCTATTTGGGACACGCAGCATGTAATGAGCCTAAAATGGTACTATTATTTAGTAGCACAGGATAATTAATTGTCTATAATGAACACAGAACACGTAGCACACCTGATAGTATCTTTATTTCAAAGCCTAGCCTTATTGTACACTGTGCTTTAACTTCAAATAAAGTGCAAAATGGCTGGTGGCCATGTTATATTCATGAGGAACTTGATACTTTCTCTGAATGTTTATCTTTGATGTGATTAGCAAATATCATGGGCTTGATATTCAAATGAAAGTCCGGGTGGATTGAAAGGGGGGGGAAGGGCAGCGAAAATCGATAAAATCCGGAGTAGGTAAGGAACCCGGCTCCAACCTGCCGACTTCCGCGTCTCACACAGACGCATCTGAGTGCACGCGGAGTTCTGGAATCTGGAATTCCCGCTGGCAATTAAAGCCGGTGGGGCGATATTTAAAGAAGCAAATGTACCTCATTGACGTACTTAAGGTACTTTATTTGGTACATAGTAGGTAGTTGCAACAATTTTCAACTTACCTGGGCGGCTTTCCCACAACTTCTGATTCACGCCTGATGGGCCAGATCAGGCAAAAATAAAGTAAATAAATTAAATAAAATAACATTTCACAAAGTTAAAAAAATAAATAAACCTACCTTTCACCTTCACCCCCCTGCTCCCATGTCCAATGTCTCACCCCCCAATATCTCCCCCCCGACGATGTCTGATGTCCCCCCAATCTTTGTGTCCCCTCATCTTTGTCCCCCCTCATCTTTGTCCCCCCCCGTTCTTTGATTCCCCCCCCTGATCTTTATGCCCCCCACCCCACTCTCTGTTCCAGCGCCGGATGACATCTCCCTCTCTCTCTCTTTCTCTCCCCCCCAACCCAGCCGTGCCTCGGCGTTGCAGCTCCTGTCAGCAGGCTAGCTGCCGGGTGCGAAACCCGGAAACAAGATTAATGAGCATCAATTACCTCGCAATCGGGTGGGGAAAGGTAACTTTTTTTAAATTCGGTTTTGCCACGTGCCCATTGACCCCCCCCCACCACCACCCTTGCTGCCATCCCACCGCCCTTTTAAAATTGAGCCCCATATATGTGAGGGTTAGGGCCTTCACGAACTGTGACCGAAACTGAGACAAACTGATTAGAGTTTAGCTGTTTAAAATTTGCCTGAGGCAAAGCACTTTGGAATGCTTTTTAAATGAAATGATGTGTGTGAAGCAATTAAGTAAATCAGTTCATGTATATTTAGAATGATTACATATTTGTTGTTTTCTTCCAGTTCAACTAATATTTTTCTATACACCTGCACCACATGTCATCTTAACTGTCTCTGAACTGACAAAAATGCACTGAACCAAATGAGGATAGCAATCAAGGAAAACTAAATACAGCATTTGTGTCACTACTTAAATGGCTTGTGTAATTAGCATTTTTTTTATCATTAGGAACTTTCTGTGATTTGTATACAACCCAGCCCAGAACTGTTCCAGCTGAAAGTTTTTTTTGACACTGATTGGCATCTTGCTGTGTGCTCTTAGCCCATCAGCAGCAAAGAAAAATGGCCATAATGAGTGAGCATATGTCTCAAACAAACTGGATTCTGAATTGTATTCACTTAAGTTGATTTTTTTAAACTATGTTTTCTAAAGGCTTAGAAAGAACCAGCAGGGGTGTATTTAATGACTTAGGTCAGAAAGCACCCATTATGCAAAGGTTACTGTGAAATGCCTCAGTGTTCACCACACAAATCCTCATTGCTTTAAGAAAGGAATTACTGGAGCAGCCATTAACTCAGGGTGATCTTCACTACGACAGTTTGTTGATTTCCCTCCAGAGAATAGCCCAGTACACGGATTTACAATTACAATCCCATGATGCTTCTGGGAAGCAGAAATGAGATGATGTAACGGACACATTTATTATCCCAAATATCGGTACTATATTATTTACACTAATATGTGTATAAATCATTTAATTTCCAATTACACAGCACTTGGCTCTCAATTTTATAACCTTTGACAAGACACAGAGATTTGTGTGAGAATACAGCTACAGTCCACGGGATAATTTCAGGAAAATACAGTTAAGTAAAGAAGCTCCTGCAGCTGGATAATATAAATGGCACTAATTAATTTCATAGTTTATCACCATGGGCTTGTTCAGCATATATCACATACTAATTATGCCCTAATTCTAATTATATGATTCTTGGCTGTAATTCAGTTGATAGAACAGACCTTCCAATCCACAGTCTGTTGCTTAGGATGCAAAATGGAAAGATATTAAGACAAAAGTTTCAACTAATAGAAATGTCTAGCTTGACATGCTGTGTGATAACACAGCAAAAACAGAATTTAAAATAGTGACACGTGGATTCATATATTTTCAATGGATTTCATTTAAACGAGTCGAGATTGTGTTGTTCCCTTCATTTCAGCAATGTGACCTTTGTCAAACACTGTGTTAACAGCTGAAGTAGACCCATAAAATTACATAAATGCCGCATATCAATGCTGAACTAGACACCAGGGCTCAGCTTCTTTTATACTTGTACAATGTTGTATCTATTCCCATAGAACAATTACCTCGTAATTGATAGCAGTGGACCAGCAAAACACTAATAGTTAGAATGTGTGTCTCACCATAGTGAACAGCTAATAATTATTAACCATTCAATCCATGAAGTTATTAACATTTTTTTAAATCTCAGAGCCGATAGTTTTTTTTCAGTTTTTAGCTCATTTAATGATGTTGACTGAAACACTATAAGACCATAAGAGATAGGAGCAGGAGTAGGCCATTCGGCCCCTCGAGCCTGCTCCACCATTTAATGACATCACGGCTGATCTGATTTTTACCTCAATTCCACTTTCCCGCCTTTTCCCCATATCCTTTGACTCCCTTGTTGATCAAAAATTTGTCTAACTCAGCCTTAAATGTATTCAATGACTCAGCTTTTTAGGGTGAAGAATTCCAAAGAATGTCATGGTAACAGTTATTCAAATCTCAGGAATAGCTTTATTACGGTAGTATTAATTCTAAACTGTTAAGATATAATTTTAATCTAAAATAATTTAAAAATTATACCTCTCAGCTTTTTTTCAAAATTCTCCTCTTCCCAATATTTTTGTCATTTTTAATGTAACTTTAATTTTATTTTTCAGTTACTAAACTAGTTTTCAATATCATGTTTTCCTGAAAAAGTAACTTTCGAACTTTTATGTAATTTTTTTTCTCTTTCTCTTGGTTCCCACAAACCTTTTCAGAGGTGGGAGCAACGTTCAGCATTTCCACTGGCTGAATCAGCAAATCAAAAGCCCAAAATATAAAAAAAAGTTTACATGGTTACAGCGTAGATGCAACCAGGTCAATCTTTTGGCACATCAGACATGTAAACTAATGCACAGTACTATAAGGATGGAAACCCTACAATATGAGGATTCTTACTTCTCCATTTCAACATGTGGATTAGACTTTCAGGCAGGGTTAGATAAGGCAAAAACCCTTGGAATCATCTAAGAAACAATTGGAAGTTGTGATGGAGCAGGCTCTTATTGGATTGATAAGCTAAAATGGGGTGAATAGCTTTCCTCATCCATTCATCCGTATCTATCTTGTGAATTCCCTCAGGATTAAAAATAAGGATTAGTCCATGTATCTGGTTAACTAAACAGTATGCAGAAAAAAATAAGAGCTTCACTCACTGGACAAACAGGGTTTTAAACGTCTAAAAGCTGGTTTTTCGTTTGGGAGTAGTTATGTGTAACAAGATTTTAATGATTGTGGAGATCAACCTGTGTAGTCAGACAACACTTGTCACTGCTTTGATTTTAAAAACATGTTAAAATAAGTTTGTAAGCACAGTGGGCCTGAATTTTTGTGAGGATTGCCCCAATCTTCTGCCATAACTTTGGCAGGAGATCAGCAGAACCTCCAAAGAAATGGTGCAAAAACCGAGACCAGAGACCGGAGCGGGATCGGATCGGAGGTATAAAAGGCGAGGCCCGAGAGCGGGAGAATCACCGAGACCAGAGACCGGAGCGGGATCGGATCGGAGGTATAAAAGGCGAGGCCCGAGAGCGGGAGAATCACCGAGACCAGAGACCGGAGCGGGATCGGATCGGAGGTATAAAAGGCGAGGCCCGAGAGCGGGAGAATCACCGAGACCAGAGACTGGAGCGGGATCGGATCGGAGGTATAAAAGGCGAGGCCCGAGAGCGGGAGAATCACCGAGACCAGAGACCGGAGCGGAGGTATAAAAGGCGAGGCCCGAGAGCGGGAGAATCACCGAGACCAGAGACCGGAGCGGAGGTATAAAAGGTGAGGCTCACTCTGAGACCGAGACTCTGAGAGTTCGGGGTGACGTCACCAGTCAGAAAGTGACGCGGCACAGGGGAGGCAGCTGATTGGTGAGTAGGTTCAGGTGAGTATTTCTACCATTTTACTGTAAGTAAAGTAATAAGAAAGGGAAGATCTGCAGGTTTTATAGCAGGTAGTGTTTTTTTTTAGTGAACCGAGGTCCCTGGTATAGTTAACATTTTCTAATTTCAACGTAATTTAAAAGGGGTAACTAAGCTAAGGCAAGTCATGGCAGCAGACCTCGCACCCGTGATATGCCCCTCCTGCAAGATGCGGGAAGTCATGGACCCTACCAGTGTCCCTGCCGACCATGTGTGCGGGAAGTGTGTCCACCTGCAGCTACTGACCGATCGTATCTTGGAGCTGGAGCTGCGGGTGGATTCACTGTGGAGCATCCGCGATGCAGAGAAACTCGTGGATAGCACGTTTAGCGAGTTGGTCACACCGCAGGTAAAGGGTGTACAGGCAGGAAGTGAGTGGGTGACCACCAGGCAGAGTAAGAGGTGCAGGCAGGTAGTGCAGGGGTCCCCTGTGGCCATCCCCCTCTCAAACAGATATACCACTTTGGATGCTGTTGGGAGGGATGACTTATCAGGGGAAGGCAGCAGCAGCCAACTTCCTGGCAGCACGGGTGGCTCTGCTGCACAGGCTGGGAGGAAAAAGAGTGGAAGAGCTATAGTGATAGGGGACACAATTGTAAGGGGAATAGATAGGCGTTTCTGCGGCCGCAACTGAGACTCCAGGATGGTGTGTTGCCTCCCTGGTGCAAGGGTCAAGGACGTCTTGGAGCGGCTACAGAATATTTTGGAGGGGGAGGGCGAACAGCCAGCTGTCGTGGTGCACATAGGCACCAACGATTTCGGTAAAAAAGGGGATGAGGTCCTAAAAGCAGAATATAGGGTGTTAGGAGGTAAATTAAAAAATAGGACCTCAAAGGTAGTAATCTCAGGATTGCTGCCAGTGCCACGTGCTAGTCAGAGTAGAAATAGGAGGATATTTCAAATGAATACGTGGCTAGAGGAATGGTGCAAGGGGGAGGGATTCAAATTCCTGGGACACTGGAACCGGTTCTGGGGGAGGTGGGACCAGTACAAACCGAACGGTCTGCACCTGGGCAGGGCCGGGACCGCTGTCCTAGGGGGAGTGTTTGCTAGTGCTGTTGGGGAGGGTTTAAACTAAAGTGGCGGGGGTTGGGAACCTGAGCAGGGAGAGAGAGGAAAGCGTATCAGGAAGGGACAGAAGGTATGGAGAAATAGGTAAAGTGTTAAAAAAGGAAAAAGCAGAAACTAAGGGCTCGATTTTAGGATCGTGTTTCCGGCGGGTTCCCAGCGGGGTGGCCCCGAAAATCCCGATATCCGGTCACGTGACCGGATCGCGACGAAATCCCGGCCACTTCCGGGTACCGCGCTGACGTGCGGGGCTGCGCGCGCATGCCCCGCTGGTGGGAATCCCGCAGGCAATTAAAGCCAGCGGGGTTCCACTTGAGAGTACTTACCTTGCTCGTTGTGGTCAGTTAATGAGCTGAAGCAGCTGTCAAAAGAGGAAGTGTGGGATTTTAGGTTCAAGGCAGTGAGCTTCACACACTGGGGGAAACAGTCTCCCTCCAACCAGGCGTGTTGCAGCCAGCAGCCTGTGGCAGGTGCGAAGGTGCGCTCCACGGGGGAGAGCCCTCACCCACGCAGGAGGCCACCGCGTCACATAGGGCAACCCCTGCCCTCCACCACCCCCCGCCAAGCCAGAGGACAGACCGACACGAAACCACAGCCCCAGTCCGAGGAACCACACACCTACCCTGCACAACCCCTCAGACCAACACCTGCCAGTTGGGTGGTGTGTGGAGACCCTCGGAGGACGAAGAGCATGACCAGCCCCAGCAGCCTCGCAGTCCACGCCGTCCGCCGCAGAGACGTGGATGCCCCCAACACGGTGTTGTTGCACGCCCACCTGCACAGCAGGAGGGAGGGCTACCACAGAGAGAGACGCGTCGCAGAGGGCACTACCCTCGCCACAGGGTCCACAGACCGAGGCGCAGCTCCCCGGACCTCTCCGAGCAGCAGTGCACAGGGAGGCGCAGATTCGCTCGACATGTAGTCGTGGAGATCTGCAGCCTCTTTCATGCCGAGCTGCTCCTGGCTGGCCCCAGCACCAACTGCTTACCTGTCGCTGTCAAAGTCACCACTGCCCTCCACACCTTCTCCTCTGCATCCTTCCAGGGTGCAGCCGGCTACACCGCCGATGTCTCTCAGTCGTCTGCGCGGACGAGCCCTGCAAATACACCTGCACCTACTCTGCAGTAACACGATGGGTGGCATCAGTGGTTAGTCCTCATAGTGATACCCAGGAGCGGGCATTATTGGACACAACGGACAGGATTCGCGGAGACATGGCAGTGGTGGTGTCAATATAATGTGTGCTGTTTGTTGCTCTGAAATTCAATATGGGTAACACCCATGACAAACCCTCAGACACCCTTGTGCACCCCCTTCATGCTGACGAGACGTTTGCCTTACGCTGCCTACTGCACATAAGTGTCACAAAACATATTTGAAAGTTCTTTATCTGAATGCACGTAGCATTCGTAACAAAATGGACGAGTTAACGGCACAAATAACTACGTATGGGTATGATCTTGTGGCCATTACAGAAACATGGCTGCAGGGTGACAACGACTGGGAATTAAATATGCCAGGGTATTTAACAATCAGGAAGGACAGGCAGGAAGGAAGGGGAGGTGGGGTGGCTATGTTAATAAAGGAAGGAATCACTGTAATACAGAGAAATGATATTGGGACAAAGGATCAAGATAATGAAACAGTTTGGGTAGAGATAAGGAATAATAAGGGGAAAAAAACACTAGTGAGCGTAGCATATAGGCCTCCTAATAGTTGCAACTCTGCTGGAAGAAGTATTAATCAGGAAATAGTCGGGGCATGTAACAAGGGAACAGCAATAATTATGGGGGATTTTAACTATCATATTAACTGGAGAAATCAAATTGGGCAGGGCAGCCTTGAGGAAGAGTTCATTGAGTGCATTAGGGATGGATTTCTTGAGCAGTATGTAACTGATCCTACAAGGGGGCAGGCAACCTTGGACCTGGTCCTGTGTAATGAGTCAGGATTAATTAATAATGCCCTAGTTAAGGATCCCCTTGGAATGAGTGACCACAACATGGTTGAATTCCACATCCAATTAGAGGGTGAGAAGGTTGATTCTCAAACAAGCATACTGAGCTTGAATAAAGGAGACTATGATGGTATGAGAGCGGAATTGATTAAAGTGGACTGGGAAAATAGATTAAAGGGTAAGACGGTACATGAGCAGTGGTGTTCATTTAAGGAGTTATTTTACAACTTTCAAAATAAATATATTCCACTGAGGAAAAAAGGGTGTAAAAGAAATGACAGCCATCCATGGCGAAGTAAAGAAATCAAGGATAGTATCCGACTAAAAACAAGGACATATAAGGTAGCCAAACTTAGTGGGAGGATAGACGATTGGGAAGTCTTCAAAAGACAGCAAAAAGTAACTAAAGGATTGATTAAGAAAGGCAAGTTAGATTATGAAAACAAATTAGCAAAAAATATAAAAACAGATAGCAAGAGTTTCTATAGTTATATAAAAAGAAAAAGAGTGGCTAAGGCAAACGTAGGTCCCTTAGAGGATGAGACCGGGAAATTAATGGTGGGAAACATGGAGATGGCAAAAATGCTGAACAAATATTTTGTTTCAGTCTTTACGGTAGAGGACACTAAGAATATCCCATCACTGGACAAACAGGGGGCTCTAGGGGGGGGGAGGAGCTAAATACGATTAAAATCACTAAGGAGATGGTATTCAGTAAAATAATGGGACTCAAAGCGGATAAATCCCCTGGACCTGATGGCTTACATCCTAGGGTCTTGAGGGAAGTGGCAGTAGGGATTGTGGATGCTTTGGTAATAATTTTCCAAAATTCCCTGGACTCAGGAAAGGTCCCGGCAGATTGGAAAACTGCTAATGTAACACCCTTATTTAAAAAGGGTAGTAGGCAGAAGGCTGGAAATTATAGGCCAGTTAGCCTAACATCTGTGGTGGGTAAAATTTTGGATTCTGTTATTAAGGAGACAGTAACGGAACATTTAGATAAGCATAATTTAATAGGACAAAGTTAGCATGGCTTTATGAAGGGAAAGTCATGTCTGACAAATTTGCTTGAGTTCTTTGGGGACATAACGTACAGGGTGAATAAAGGGGAACCAGTGGATGTAGTGTATTTAGACTTCCAGAAGGCATTCGACAAGGTGCCACATAAAAGATTATTGCTTAAGATAAAAAATCACAGGATTGGGGGTAATATTCTGGCATGGGTGGAGGATTGGTTATCTAACAGGAAGCAGAGAGTTGGGATAAATGGTTCATTCTCGGACTGGCAACCAGTAACCAGTGGTGTTCCACAGGGGTCGGTGCTGGGTCCCCAACTCTTTACAATCTATATTAACAATTTGGAGGAGGGGACCGAGTGCAACATATCAAAGTTTGCAGATGATACAAAGATGGGAGGGAAAGTAGAGAGTGAGGAGGGCATAAAAAACCTACAAGGGGATATAGACAGGCTGGGTGAGTGGGCAGAGATTTGGAAGATGCAATATAATATTGGAAAATGTGAGGTTATGCACTTTGGCAGGAAAAATCAGAGAGCAAGTTATTATCTTAATGGCGAGAAACTGGAAAGTACTGCAGTACAAAGGGATCTGGGGGTCCTAGTGCAAGAAAATCAAAAAGTTAGTATGCAGGTGCAGCAGGTGATCAAGAAGGCCAATGGAATGTTGGCTTTTATTGCTAGGGGGATAGAATATAAAAACAGGGAGGTATTGCTGCAGTTATATAAGGTATTGGTGAGACCGCATCTGGAATACTGCATACAGTTTTGGTATCCACACTTAAGAAAAGACATACTTGCTCTCGAGGCAGTACAGAGAAAGTTCACTCGGTTAATCCCGGGGATGAGGGGGTGGACATATGAGGAGAGGTTGAGTAGATTGGGACTCTCCTCATTGGAGTTCAGAAGAATGAGAGGCGATCTTATTGAAACATATAAGATTGTGAAGGGGCTTGATCGGGTGGATGCGGTAAGGATGTTCCCAAAGATAGGTGAAACTAGAACTAGGGGGCATATTCTTAGAATAAGGGGCTGCTCTTTCAAAACTGAGATGAGGAGAAACTTCTTCACTCAGAGGGTAGTAGGTCTGTGGAATTTGATGCCCCAGGAAGCTGTGGAAGCTACATCATTAAATAAATTTAAAACAGAAATAGACAGTTTCCTAGAAGTAAAGGGAATTAGGGGTTATGGGGAGCGAGCAGGAAATTGGACATGAAGCTGAGTTCGGATCGGTCAAGGCCCTGTGGGTGGCAGAGAGGGCACAGAGGCTGAGTGGCCGGGTCCTGCTCCTACTTCTTGTGTTCTTTAGATTTGTGGTTGAGATCAGATCAGCCATGATCTTATTGAATGGCGGAGCAGGCTCAAGGGGCCGATTGGCCTACTCCTGCTCCTATATCTTATGTTCTTATGTTCTTTTCAACCGCTTACGTCATTTCTCTGAGGGTTCCACCAAACTCCCACTGACATTACGGTAGGAGATCAGAAGAGCCTCTGGAAATTCAGGGCTGGTTTGATT
This sequence comes from Heptranchias perlo, assembly GCF_035084215.1. NCBI lineage: Eukaryota > Metazoa > Chordata > Chondrichthyes > Hexanchiformes > Hexanchidae > Heptranchias > Heptranchias perlo. The sequence goes on from NC_090325.1 coordinate 176,927,740, forward strand.
TCCTTTGTAAAGGGCTTTGTTTTATTTATGTGCAAACCGGAAATAAGCTGCTTTTATCTTACCAATTTTCAGTCGTTATCAGAGGTGCAGTTAGAAACCAGTGGATCTGTCTACTAATGCTATCTTTACATCATAGAACTGCTTTCAGGAGGGTAGTTGAGCAGGACATTTTGGGGTTTCTTCTACTTTGTTTTGGGGTAGTGTTGAGTTGAATTATTACTAATTGAACTGCCTAAGATGAGATAAATGTATTCCCATTTTTCCTGCCTCGTATAGTGTGTATTTCTTTTTGGCAAATAACACAATTCGGAATGGGTTTGGGGACAAGATTTAGGCTGCAAATAATAAGAGCAATAGACTGATTGAGACAAGCTCCCATAAACATCACAAATCATATACTGAATGTGCTTTATCCCATACAGATTTCACTCCTTCATAACAGTTGAGCGGTAGAGAGGCTGCTGTCTGTGCACCATTGTTTTAAGTATTAAGTGCCTTCTAGTCTTTCCTCCAATGCCAACCATTCTGGACAATGGTGTAAAATTCCACAGAGGCCTTGACAGGCCTTGTGATTCCTTTAGAAAGTCGTGAATAGGATCTGACTGAAAATACAAGGATTATTATCAAAGCCACTATAGCACCTTCAACCATTGCTTCAGATGCCTCGACAGATCAGCGGGTCACAGCACCACTGGGATTTTGCAGCCGGTCACAATCAGACTCCATCTTGGCCGTAGTAATCCTGTTAGGAGCCCGTGGTACAAATCAAATGACCTGCGACCCAGGGAAATGGGTTGGAATCGGAATGGATTTGGAGGCATAATTGGAAGTCCTGCCCCATGGAATTCTGCAACGAAGAGGAGAATCTGGCCCCATTTTCTTAAAAGGAGAAGCACGTGTGAATCAAGTGGGATTGTGCTGTAATACAGATATTTCTGAGGCAAAAATAAAAATAAGATTTAGCCCTATGTGGTTTGATTTTAATTTGAAAATTAATTAGCTCCTAATTTAAACCATTAACCTAATGAGGTACTGATATTGCAATTGGACAACAGCTTAAATGTGTTACATGAACAGCTTTCAAACATACACAATCAAATTTTTATTCAAACTGATATCCAGGTTTGTTAAAGGGTTTAGGCAGGTCTTTAAGTGAAATCTGGAATGCTTACTCACTGCTATCAATATTAATTGTTATTTCATATACAGTGGAATCCTGTTATTGTGATCAATTTGGCCAGTAGCCTAATTGATGAAAATAACCAATTAACAGCCCATTAGTAATGTCCTGAGCCATTCATATGCTGCAATGATGTTACAACCAAAGCAATTGTCCTTCAACAATGAAGGCCTGCCTCTAAAGTGACCAGTACAACCAAACTATACCAATCACTAGAAGTAACATACTATCAGATGGGTTGTAATTTTGGAAAGCAGTTTTTGATTGTTACAAGTGACTGATTGTGACAAACAGTGATCAGTATAATAGGTCTTCACAGTGCGTTAATTCTCATTTTTGTTCTTCACATAGGTGAAACATCAAGCTCTTGTGCAATGAAACTGTCAATCATGCCATTATAATAAACTGAGGATATGTCACAAATAACGATGACTTTGAAGAAAAGCAGAAGTACACAGCAGATCTGTCAGAATCTGAAAAGAGAAAAGACAGGTTAATGTTTCAGGTAGAGACCTGTTGTCAGAACTTTATTGTTATTATTTCAGATTACCACCGTTTGCAGTTCTTTGTTTGATCTATAACTTAAATCAGTTCATTCATGATTGAAAAAGGTGCTATATGTATCTTCAGGTACTCACACTTTGGATGCTCTACACACTATAGGTAAGGTAAAAGACGAATAACACAGAGATTCTTGACTATTTAAGAGACTGTTCTACTGTAAATGATGTGACCTTCCTTAGCACAAACTATTATAATGCCCCTTGAGCAGCTCTCTTTAGGCCTTTTGACCAGAGGAGGCAGCTAAACATAATGTTCAGTCATGAGACCACCTGATCGCATTTACCTTATGACGGACAACAAAAGGAATTAATACCTTTGCTGCCCCACTGAAAAGGAATCTAGGGCTTATAAATATTAGCAAAAATGTATTATTTTATACAGTAAACCTCATTTACTGTTTAAAAAAAACAGAACAAGTAAAAATGAAAATCTTAGAAAACAAGGTAAGCTTAGTAAAAATAGGGAAAGTTATAATAACTTGTAAAGAATCTGGCCTATATATCAAGGCCATCCCAGATTTGTAGTATCCATATAAACTAAAGGATGCAGATGAATGATTCTAAAAACTAAATCACAGGGAACTGGGTGACATAGCGCCCTCTGACCTCTCACCTCTAGGAACAAAATTTGAATCCTACCTAGACAGCTGGGATTAAAGTATCCTACATCTATTGGCTGTGGAATTTCTAATAGGCATTGGCCCACAGCAAAAACCAACCTTAACTTGGCACTAATTGGCAATCTCACTCAAAGACGCCATATAGTGGCTGGTGTGTGAAATGAAAAATGTCACACTGGAGCAGTAAAGGTTGCAGCAGAGGTACATTGTTGGCACAGGAAGAGGGAGCTGCAGCTAACTGTGTTAAACCTGACCTGATATACTGCCACTTGGTATCCAAAATGGAAAACTTCCATTTTCTAGCACTGGTATACCTCATCTTGGTGTCAGCTTTGTAACCCCTGTTAATTATGTATATTTATAATAAATATGTATTGAGGATATTAAAAGCAACATCCACAAGTTTGTAGACTATATTGAAATCGGAAAGGGAGAAAATAATGAAGATTAATATAATCACATTCAGAGGTATTTACATCTCTTCGGAAACTGGGCTAAAAAATGTTAAATGTTGTTCTTTACATTATTCCTGTACAAGTTAAAGATTTATTTCGAACTCAAAACTACTACAAGTTATTTTTTTTGCATATACACACAATGGGGTAGAAATTGGTGCGTTTTCAGGTGCAGAATGGTCGGTGTACTCGGAGTGCACACCCGATCACATGGACCCAAGTAAGGCCCCAAATTGGTCCCTTTGCCTAACTTGAATGACACTGTTGATTGGCAGCTCGCTGAATGGGAATGCATAAATATCGGGCATCCCTGATGCAATTTAAAGGCAGCTTGAACGTCTTAAAGGGGTTGTGTACTTTAGCTGCAGGCAACTGGAATTCAAGATTTCAGAAAATACCAGGCAGAGGAGAAGCTGCAAGGTCCTTCCAGTTTCCTGATGCTTCCTTCAGGGTATTGGTGGAGGAAGTTGGTAGGAGGAGGAGCTTCCTCTTTCCACCCAGTGGGAGGAAGATCTCTAAACAAGCTGCTCAGCACTTGTGAAGAGAGCGGCAGAGTGGGTGAGTGGCAGAAACATTGCACCGTGTACCTGGCGCAAAGGCAGAAAAAAGTATAATGACCTGACAAGCACTGCTAAGGTAACTCTTCTAACTCAAATCTCTCATTACTCTCTGCTTGGGCCTGCGCTGCCTGTAGCCCCTACCCATACAACCCTTCCCGCCCCAATCACTCTCATCAAGTCACTGCAGCACGCTTCACTCCATCTCCTTCTGTTGCCGCTGCAACACTCAGCATCTGTAATTGCCCTCAATATTAGTTCCCTCACCTCATCACATCTGTGCCATCTTTTATATACCAGCAATGCTATTCTACCCTGACATGCACATCCTCAAAGCATCGCATTAAGCTGACACTAACACATTCTCTTCCTTCTTGCAAGAGAAGCTTGCATGCAATAAGAGAGAGTAGGTGACCACACAAGTGGGGGTGAGTGACAATATACATCCTGTCCCCATATGAAGATAGTGTGATCGTGGGCAGGGAGTGCGTCAGGATCGTGGCAACTAGCAAGGCTGCAGGACATGTCCCGCAAAGTTTTTGACCAATTCCCTTGTACCCTTAGGACTTAAATCTCACCCTCATACACAATGCATGACAAAGTGCTGCTGCCCTGAGCAGCCACTCATCTGCCACTAAATGCTAATCCTTGTCCTTCTCTTCCATTTCAGATACAGAAACTCAACAGGACCCTGAGAAAACAGAGGAAGGAGAGGGCAACACATTAGAAGAAGTGTCACTCGACCTTACCCTCGCGGGCACCAGCTCAAAGACTGGCACTCTGCGTAGTTCAGAGGGTAGGCTAGAGGGGTCTGCACTGGAAGATGTACCCAACACTACTGCACAGGAGAAGGGTCTGTTGGTGCACTGGGGAGGGGAGGTTGGTGGATTGGGGAAGGGAGGCATTCTTTAAGAGAACCTCTCTAATAATTTGGTGCCTGAGAGCTCTGGTGGGTGGCAGCACCGCTGGGCCTTCTTCTTTTCTTGGAGCCTCCGCCTCTTGGTCCCCTTCTTATTGTTCCTGCTCTAGATCTTCCTGCTCTGGTGGCTCCAAGGCCTTCCCTCTTAGTAGAGCAACGTTGTGCAGCATGCAGCAGAAAACAACAAATCGTGATACTCGCTCATGGCTTGTATTGCAGGATGCATCCAGAGTGCTCAAGTTAGCTGAATTTTTGACTATAAGAGCCCTATGGTCTGCTTTATAAGGACCCTGGTTCTTGAGTGCCTCTCGTCATAGCGATGCACCGCCTCTATGCCCCTCTTTCACCCTCTCTTATCAGTCTCTCCAGCTCTGTGCTGCCTTCCTTGTTGCTGCTGTTCTTCCTCCTCATTTGGCAGCCTCAAAGGTAACCCAAGCAGCATTCCTATGTTGCTGGATTGTGCTGAAACCGATGCTGAAAAAGACTGAAGCAGCTTCCAGAATCACTCTCCAAAACTAGTGGACAGTATAAAAATGATAGCCAAAATTTGGCCCTAAAGTGCCCCAGCAGCCTATATAGCCCAACTGGAGACTCCACTTTTAATGAAGCTAACGATCCCTTTAAATATAGTTTCTGTAGCCTCTTTCACGACTGTGACATATCTTGCTGGGTGGGATTAAGAGCTGACAAATCAGGCACTCCCAGACACCAATTTTACAAAAGGATCCTCAGTCAGGTGCAGGACCATTATTAACATATTTTAATGAGACCAGCATTTGTTTCAGGCAGCCACCAGGGACACCTAATGAGCACCCGAGTCAATATGGTGGGAGAACTTCTAGCACAGAACATTGCGTTGCAAAATGTTTCATCCTTGTGCCCATTTTAGACCCAAAACATGAGCGAACGCAATCCAATTTCTCCCCCAATTCCTCATACAATTTATTTCACTGGAACAGCTTTGCTAAGAACAACATTCTATGACCCTAGCCATAGATTATAGGTCGCATAGCAACCTAAAATTAGAAAAAAATTCCTTCCCTGAAGTATTCTTCCACTTTCCAGTTGATAGCTTGACTTGACAACAAAGAAGAAAAACAATGGCCTCAATTTTAAAAGCCAAGTCCGGGTGCACTGGGGACTGGGGGGGCAAAGAAAATCAGAGAAATCCAGAAGGGAACGAATCCCGACTCCAACTCGCCGACTTCCATGTTTGACCCAGATGCATCTGGGTGCACGTGCTTCAGGAAGCCAGAAGTCCCGCTGGCAATTAAAGCCGCCGGGCTGATACTTAAACCAGTAATTAAGAGAGTTGAACTTGTTAAAGTATTTAATTTTATGTTGATTGAGGCAGGGAAAGGATTTCAACTCTGCCTCAGCGTGTTTCCTGTGGCCTCTGAAACATGCCATGGTGAAGGAGTCTTGTTTCAGCCTGCAGCCATTAGGACATTTAAATGCCTGTTTGACAGATGGGGATTAAAGGTGAGTTATTGCAACAGGGCACTCAGTTCTCTCAGACAAACTTTTCGCTGGGAGATCTTTGTGTTTAGACTGAAAATTCTTGGTTTACACAGAATTGTTCTGTTTACACATATTCACCAACTTTTCAGACCCCCTCAAACTGACACCATCAGGATGGGGGGCGCGATGGCTGCATTCATCACTACATACGAGGACGAGGAACGTCACCATCCTCGCCAGGCACAGCGTGCACTTCTGCCACTTGGAGCTCCGCAACACAGTGCTGCGCCACAGGCACCTGCACGAGAGCACAGATGGGAACAACAGAGAGAGCGACATCGCAGGAGACACTACCCTCGTCTGAGGGTCTACAGGTCGAGGCTCAGCTTCCTGGACCTCTCTGAGGAGCAGTTCATACGGAGGCTGAAAGTGAGTCGCCAGGTGGTCGCAGACATCTGCAGCCTCTGTCATGCCGAGCTGCTCCCAGCTGGGCCTGGCGGCATCTCACTACCCGTCGCAGTTAAAGTCACCACTGCCCTCAATTTCTTCGCCTCTGGATCATTCCAGGGTGCCACTGGTGACATCGCCGGGGTCTCTCAGTCATCTGCACACAAGTGCATAAGGCAGGTCACCGACAGCTTGTTTCGCAGGGCCTCGCAATATGTCAACTTCTCCTTGGACAACCTCAGCCAGACAGAAAGAGCAGTGGGATTCCACTCTGTGGTTGGCTTCCTACGTGTACAGGATGCAATCGATTACACGTATATAGCAATCCGAGCGCCTCCACACGAGCCAGGGCTGTTCATAAACAGAAAGGGGTATCACTCCATCAACGCTCAGCTCTTTTGTGACCACCGCAAAAGATTTCTTCACGTGTGCTTCAGCTTCCCTGGCAGCTGCCACGATTTGTTTATTCTGAGGGATTCCAACATCCCGGGCCTCTTCCACGCACCTAACATCCTTAACGGCTGGCTCCTCGGGGATAAGGGATACCCCCTGCACACATGACTCATGAGACCTCTGAGGAACCCCATCACCAAGCAACAGCATTGATACAACCATATCGCCACCAGGTCTATAATTGAACATGTGATAGGGCTGCTCAAGATGTGATTTTGGTGTCTCAATCGTTCTGAGGGAACGCTCCAATACGCACCAGCAAGAGTGGGTTGCATTATAGTAGTGTGTTGTCTCCTGCTCAACATGACACAACAGAGAGGTGTACCGGTTGAGGAGGCCGCATCCCCTCATCCAGCATCCACATCTGCCATCCACATTGAGGAGGAGGAGGAGGAGGAGGAGGACGAACCCATGGGCAGAGCAGCGGCTCACCTTGCTGCTCGTGAGGCCAGGGAGTCACTCATATGTGAATGGTTCTCGTAAGATCAGAAAGTGAGAAGAGTGCAGTCCTCACACCACCTGGAAAGCTCAGCTCCATCATCAGCCACCCACCTCTCCCTGCACGAAACAGTCCTGCAATTACACATGCACCCACTGTAAAGTGACCCACTGGTGACATCAAGTGTCGCCATTCATGGTGAAGCACATGAAAGGGCCCTATCACAAAAGCCAGTCAAGAATGGGCAAGACATGGCAGTTGTGGTGAGAATGATAACATTTAAGGTGACATTATCAAAAACCAAATACAAATGAAAAACATGACAGTCTGTCAGACACCCTTGTGCATACCCTTCATGATCACAAATCCTCAGCCTTTCTCTTCTTACCGCTTCTACATGGTGCATCCCCCTGTGTCTGCAGCAGAGGTAGTGGCAGGTTGCTCAGGTCCATGGCCGGACTGCTTAGATGCTTTTGGCCTACGCCTGCTGGGTTTTGGAGCCCGTGAGGGCCCCTCCAAAGACTGCTCCACCTGCACCTGTGCAGGGGCTGACTCGGCCGCCTGGAGAGGAGGCAACATTGCGTGTACTGGTTGAGAGAGATGCAACGGGTGAGATGTTGGAGCGCATTGAGTGGCATCCCCACTTCCAAGTCCCCTTTCGCCATCATCCCTCTTCTGGGCCAGGGTCACATCACTCCTACCACCCTGCTGAACAACAGTTTGGAGGACATGTATGATGCCTTGGATGGCTACTTCAAAAGTATCTATCAGCCTGTTTAAGGCGGCAGAATGTTGTTCACCCTGAGTCCTCATGGCCGTTGTCAGGGCTTGAATGGACTCATTTGTGAGCCATACTTGAAGGTCAACGGAGGCTGCCATTCTCTCCATTACAGACATCCCCACACTTTCCTGCAACACTCTCTCAGATATTTCCGCAGTTACCTGCGACACTATCTCAGACATTTCAGTAGTTATGTGTGACACTATCTCAGACAGTTCCTCACATCCCTGTGACACTATCTCTGAGATGCCCTCATGTCCCTGCGACACTATCTCAGAGATTCCCTTCCGTACCTGTGCCATCATTCCACTAATGCAGGAGTTGGACTCCGCCATCCTCTGCGCTATTGTGGAGAGTGTGAGTGGCACCTGTTCCAGTACCTCGCAAATGTGCTGCTGTTCCTCGATCATGCTCCTTTTAAAGGATGGCCCCCGGAGTTCAACACCTGCATCCAGCTGTGCAGAGCCTGGTTAGGAGTGTGCCCACCGACGCGGACACTCCACAGCTGCCCCTGCCATCAGTGTCTGCTCGTGCTCACTTGTGTGTGGTGACTCACCAGGTGCCAACCCAACTAACTGACTACTAGGACCCACTGAGGTGTCAGTATCTGCGCTGGCGGATGGCTGGCTAAGATGTGACGGTGCGCCCTCAGATGCCGGGAGCTCCTCTGAGGAATCGTCCTCTGCCGTCACTGCGGTCGTTGAATGGCCTGTAAGAGAACAGAAGGTAATACTAAGCATCAACACAGATGTGTCATGTTGCGATGAGCATACTGACGTGTTTAACATGCCAAACATTGTTAACATCAATTCATGTTGTGTGTGATGAATATTAAAGTTGTGTCACCAGACATTTGTGGGGTGCCAGTCTCGGCGTCCCCGAGGGACAGGCACTAGAGGGTGCGACTGATCTGCAGGGCCTCCTGCTCCGCTTGTGTGAGAACCACTATTTGTTGTGGCCCCACTCCAGTCCTTGCCCTCTCGCGTGCATTTTGCGCTCTCTTCTCCTAGAAGAGGCGAAAGTACGGACGTGTGAGTGAGTGAGGGTGAAGTGACCAACCGATGAATGCATTGCTTTGGGTGAGGCTGACCGTGAAAGAGGTGTATCAGAGGGTGAGTATGAGACAGAGACATCACATTGGATCAGGATTGGGGTGAGTGCCAGTGGTGGGGTCACAAATGGGGAGGTGAGGAAGTGCTCAGGAAGTGAAAGTAAGTTGAGGATGAGCCTTAAGTGGTGTGAGAAGTGATGTGATGGAGCAGTCTTGGCCGTGCAGAATGAGTTAGGGAGGGGAGGGGTGATGTGCACCACGGAATGCAGGAGAATCAGTAAATGTGCTCACTTTTGTTGACCTAGTTAGGTCATTGAAATGCTTCCTGCACTGGACCCAAGTGTGAGATATGTTGTTGCTGTTTGTGACCTCTTCTGCCAACTCGAGCCAGGCCTTCTTGGTGGCAGAGGCAGGGTAAAACAGCCCCCTCCTCCTCCTCACTCCGGCCAGTAGCACCTCAAGTGAGGTGTCGCTGAATCTTGGAGCAGCCTTGCTCCTGTGCTGCTCCATTGGGTCTCCTTGCTCTTTGCTCCAGCAAAATCCATTGGAGCAATGGCCCTTTAAATGTAGATGCTCCAGCTGACAGCAGGTCATGTGGGTGTGCAAACCTGGAAGCCATGTTAAGGGCCACAAATAAAGTTGCGATAACTTGGGGAAATGTAAGTTTTTATTATCTGGGTTTGCCGCACGCCCATTGTCCCCCCCCCTCCACCCCGCTGCCATCCTTTGAAAATTGAGCCCATTATATCTCTACTGCACAAGTTTAAAGTAGTGCTATCTTAAGGTGATAATACAAAGCAAACAAGCAATGTGCCTGCATTTAAAATGTTAAAAGTTGCTGTGGGGTACTTGTGTTTATTTTTGGGTTAAAAACATGCTTAATAAGTGTTTCATAAAATAAACGCTGAAAATCTGCGTGGCCATCCTCCCAGCGTGAGTGCTGGGATGTGCCCACGGTGACTTCCACTTCATGCCTTATTTAAATATCGCCAGAGGGTGCCTGTGGCACTAGGGACGCATTTTGAGCACCTGTCAGAAGAAGGAAGGAAATACCAGCTGCTTGCCGCCTACCATCACCCTCACTCTCGTTTGGGCCGAAAAGGTCTTCAAAATTGTCCAAATCTTCTGTGATCCAGACCAAGTCCTATCCTTGGACCCCCAGGCGGCTCCACTCCCACTGCCTAGCAGGCCAATACACCTCTCCAGATTTGGTATATCAATCTGCCGGCAGATCCCAGGCCGGGGCTGTGAAAATTCCTGGCCATGTCTCTCTGATGCTGGCGACCTTGTTTGGGATGGACAAAGATTCCACCAGAAACAAGGCCCCATGGATACTCGGAGCGAAGATCGGGGCCAGGCATATTCAGGTCCTGCTCTATTTCCTAGGCCTGGAGGCCCACTCCTACCTGAGTGACAACTGGAGAAAGACCATGGAAATTGATGGCTGCTGTACTGGAACTATTAATTGCTATTGGATGTCATAATTATTGTGTTTTACTGAAGGGGGGACCTTTTATGAATTAAAGTATGTAATATTATAGTGGCAGAAAATAGGATCACTTACTAAAAATCTATAATTGTTTTCCTCAGAAAATATTGTTTCTTCATATTGCCTTTGGTACAAGGTAAATTTATGAGCTTAACTAACTTTTGGTTCTAATCGGATACATTTATGTATACGGAAGCTGGAAAGTAAATGCTAAAGTAAATGCAGTATGGAATGCTACAAAAGAAAAGAAAAAGAATCCTTGTTGACAGGAATTTAATGGAAAAATCAATAGCGATTGGGTTTTTTTTCATTTAGCAATTCCTCTGTTCCTAAAACATGGTAAAGTATGTAAGTTTTGAGGAGGCTTTTAAAGATGGGGAGGAAAGTGACAGGACAAAGAGATTTAGGAAGGGTCAGAAGCTCTGCCACCAAGTGAGGAATGCTAGGAGGGGGAATGTCCTGTCGCCCAGAGTCAGAGTACTAAAAGCACAAACCAGAATGTAGGCCTAGAGAAAGCGACAGAGTTAGGATGGAGCAGGGCCATGGAGGGATTTGTAAATGAATGGCTGGTGAATCTTCCAATTCACCAGCCACTCACTCAATTCAATACAAAGGGACACAGCGGTGGTCAGCAAGGTCAGAGTGATGGGTGATTTAGTGCAGGACAGGGCACAGATAGCGGAATTTTAAAAAAGTTGCAGTTTGTGTAAGGAGGAGCTGAGGAGGCTGGTGAGGAGGGTATTTGAAAAGTCAAGTCTTGAGGCAACAAAATGTGGATAAGGCTTTCAGCAGATTTAAGTGTAGAGGTTGGCTACTGCATTGTTATATGCAAGGGGAGGAAAACGGCCCGACTAACAACTTTTTCTTATCAAACTACCAAGTGTTTTATGTATTATATATATATAACATACATAACAGCAAAATTACCTTGTACAGAAATGCTTAAAACAAAAAAAAACACTCCTATCTAAATCTGACAACGTAATATATGCAAGACTGAAAATAATTTAGATTTTTATAACGTGATTTTATCGTAGCTTGCATAGCATATGCATTAAAGTTTTTCGAGCGTAAAACGGGCAAACCGTTTACCAATTTCTGGGCTCATGGTCCTGCACCATGTTGGTAGCTGCTGTTTTTAGGCATTTCTGATGGCCCCCCTGAAAGCAGCAATGGTCAAATTTAAGTATGCAAAGAAGGGTCCTGTGCACTTTATTTCCAGTTCTACAGCAGTCTAACCAGTGGTCCTTAAAGGGAGGCGGCAGAAAAAAAAGTCAGTCACTTTATGTGGAGCCAGTGGGGGAGATGGAAGTGCTCCTCCTGGCTCCACAGCACCACTGAGGACCGCTGTCGGCTCACAATCGCCCCCTCTCCCATTCTCCTCCACCCTTAGTACTTATCTGATGGCCGCTGCTGGGAAGGCAGGGAGGTCAAAATTGGTTCGGTGGGGAATAGTGAACTGCCTCTGGAGACGTGACAGGCAGATTTTGGGAAATCCTTGGGCAAACATCTTTGGGCGCGCCCTGAAGTTGCGCTGCCTACTTCGCACCTGTAGTTCGGCGCCAACCAATTTCTACCCCCATACCTCCAATATGAAGCAACAGTTGAATCATTGGGCTCGATTTTGCCAGGCCTGCGGGTTTCCGGCGGGTTGGGTTTCGGGAGCGTGGTCAACACGCTCGGTGAAATTAGTGGGTTGCCCGCGCGATCGTAGCAGGCAACACACTAATAGGAATCAATTACCTGCTCCTCCGGGGTCCACACTGCTGGTCTGCGCGTCGGTCGGGCTGCGCATGCGCAGTACGATCTGTCAGCTGGAGGCTCTCTAGTTAAAGGGGCAGTCCTCCACTGACAGATGCTGCAACCAATGGAACAAATTTCAGCATGGAGCAGCCCAGGGGGAAGGCTGCTCCCAGTTTAATGATGCCTCACCCCAGGTATCATCAGATGGGGTGAGGAGGAGGGCGAAGACAGAGATCTTCCACCCGGCGGGCGGGAGGAAGCGGCCAGCCTCTGCCACCAAGAAGGCCTGGCTCGAAGTGGCAGAGGGGGTCACCTGCGCAACCAACATATCGCCCACCTTCATACAGTGCAGGAGGCGCTGCAATGACCTCAGTAGGTCAGCCACAGTGAGAACACGAAGTCTTTCCCCTACACTCCATCTGCCACAACACTGCCCCAACCCCACATCTCCTTTGGCACCGCCAACACTACTCTGTCACATCAACCCTCATACCCACTCAAACCCCATCCTCATCTTACCTCCACCTACTCACCTCGCCAGTACTCATCCTGCCACTAACATGCGACCCAATCCTCATACAATCTCATGGCTCTATCCCATACTCACCCTCTCGTGCATCTCCCTCACGGCCAGCCTCACTCAACCTGCCACCACCTGTGCTGCAGCCACAGGGCATGCATCACATATGTGCAGTCGGCAGCGTAAGGCAAATGCTTTGTGAGCATGAAAGGGGTGCACAAGGGTGTCGGAGGGTTTGCCATGGGTGGTACCTATATTGAATTTCAGAGCAACAAACAGCACACATTATATTGGCACCACCACTGCCATGTCTCTGCGAATACTGTCTGTTGTGTCCAATAATGCCCGCTCCTGGGTATCACTATGAGGACCCACCACTGATGCCACCCATCGTGTTACTGCAGAGTAGGTGCAGGTGTATTTGCAGGGCTCTTCCGCGCAGACCACTGAGAGACATCGGCGGTGCAGCCGGCTGCACCCTGGAAGGATGCGGAGGAGAAGTTGTGGAGGGCAGTGGTGACTTTGGCAGCGACAGGTAAGCACTTGTTGCTGGGGCCAGGCAGGAGCAGCTCGGCATGAAAGAGCCTGCAGATCTCCACGACTACATGTCGAGCGAATCTGCGCCTCCGTGTGCACTGCTGCTCGGAGAGGTCCGGGGAGCTTCGCCTCGGTCTGTGGACCATGTGGCGAGGGTAGTGCCCTCTGCGATGCGTCTCTCTCTGCGGTAGCCCTCCCTCCTGCTGTGCAGGTGGGCGTGCAACAACCCCGTGTTGGGGGGCTCCACGTCTCTGCGGCGGACGGCGTGGACTGCGAGGCTGCTGGGGCTGGTCATGCTGTTCGTCCTCCGAGGGTGTCCACGCACCACCCATCTGGCCGTTGTTGGTCTGAGGGGTTGTGCAGGGTAGGTGGGTGGTTCCTCGGACTGGGGCTGCAGTTTCGTGTCGGTCTGTCCTCTGGCTTGGCGGGGGGTGGTGGGGGGCAAGGGTTGCCCTATGTGACGCGGTGGGCTCCTGCGTGGGTGAGGGCTCTCCCCCGTGGGGTGCACCTTGGCACCTGCCACAGGCTGCTGGCTGCAACACGCCTAGTTGGAGAGAGACTGTTTCCCCCAGTGTGGGAAACACACTGTGATGCAGGTGAAATCCCACACTTCCTCTTTTGACAGCTGATTCAGCTCATTAACTGACCTCAACAAGCAAGGTAAGTACTCTCAAGTGGAACCCCGCTGGCTTTAATTGCCTGCGGGATTCCCACCAGCGGGGGCCACGCACGCAGCCCCGCACGTCATCGGGGAACCCGGAAGTGGTCGGGATCGCAGCGCGTTCCGGTCACGTGACCTCATATCGGGATTTTCGGGGCCCCCCCGCTGGAAACCCGCAGGAAACCCGACCCTAAAATCGAGCCCATTGCCTTTTATTTATTTCACATTTTAGTTTTATACCGAGTTGCGAGTTCCCTCCTTACTATCTGCCTCCAAACCTGTTTTTAGTGCGCTTCTGTGCTGGCACCAGTTGCTATTATGGACATTGGTTATCAGTTCACTCAATGTCCTTGAGTACATTCACACAAGGTTATTAACAGCTTGCAATGTCACCACTGCATGCTTATTAACAAATAATCTATAATATATCGTATGGAAAATCCTTGCCGCATAACAATAATATATATTCATCTGTTTATTGTCTTATTTTATTTACAACTTACATATAAGGATTTGCAATAAAACCTACTGGACTACTGTTGAAATAAATGGAGAGAAATCGAGAAACCTCTTTTTGAAGTAGATTTAACGTAAGTTTGAACTGTATAAATTGTTGTAAATATATTTATGTGTCACATTTATAGTATGAACAACTAAGATTTTTTTAATGTAGTTATTAAATTGATATTGAAATAAGTTATTGTCCCGGATTTTGCTGAAAAAATAACAGCGTCTGAACGACACACACCGTTATTAATGCAAAAATCGGTCAACAACTTACAGCGAAGAGATACCTCATGAGTTGCAAATCACCACAAGTTGCTGAATGATTTGCGTCGCTCCACTGTTAGCTTCGCGAAAACGGCATCTTGCCCTCAACCTCCTCGTGCTTCTCATGAAGTTGCTGCATTTGGACATTAATTTGCTCATTTGCCACAGAAAGTTAAGACTGGTAATTAACAGCGTAAATACCCTTTTAACGACGTGATAATTGTTAATGACTGCCAATCAACCTCTCTTGCCCAGAAAGTGAAATTAAAGTGTGGCATCTCATTCCTTCAGGTTGTGAATTGTTGGAGATTTTAAAAATGTAAAATTTTTCTCTTTTTTTCTCTCTCTCTTAATCCAATCTTTCTTTCCCTCTCTTTATTTCTCTTTCTGCACCTGATTTGACATTGAATCCACCCACTCTAATTCACCCTCCTTCTCAGTCCTTCTTCTATTTGTTGCTCAATCCTTTATTTCTCAATCTCACTGGTTAAGGAGATACCCTGTTGGTCCCACTGTTCACCAAGGTCCCAGATACCCTGTTTCCCTCGCTTTGCACTTTCAGCAAGTTTGTGGGCAAAAAATTTTAAAACCCAAACATGCACCAACTAGTCTAACTAACAGGGCGAGATGCCCTGCTCCAGCAAAATCTGGGCCATTAAGTAAATTGCATAGAAATGGAAAAATTAATGAGGCCTATTTTTCCTTGAAGTTGATTGTTAGTTTGCAAAAAATGACAGTTTATCATTTTGAGGAAACAATGAGTAATTCTCCCTCCTCAATGTTACATTCGTTGAAAGGGCAGTTGAATGATTCTGAATTTTGTTTAATCCCTGAAGTTTATTGTTTTATGTACTGAGATAGGGTAACATAATTTCCTGGGAGATGGAAAATTTCTCAACAACAGCTTAATTATTCTGAAGTAAAATTTAAATGATGTCCCTTGCTAAAAGTACAGGGTTGATTCCACAATGCTCATGAGAGCTCACTTTGCTGAATCAGCCAAGAGGGGCTGAAGGCCAGATTTGCAAGGAGCTGAATTTGGCAGTCCAAGGGCGCTAAATTGGGCCGTGTGACGCCCATTGTTTTGGCACTACGTGGCCGCCCAAAGTGCCAAGATGGCGTCTTGGCTGCGCACGCATGTTTCCAGTGTGACGTGCGCCGGACACCATCTTGGTATAGGTGTTAGCGCAGGCGCAGATAACGATCACCGGAAACATGTAAAGTAAGGAGAAAATGGATACAGTCAGTGTGCAACACTGATTTAAAGTGATAGACACCATTTTTGGACTTAACGCACAGTCTTAACCCCGACCATGTGAATGTGTCTTAGAGTACCTGGAGGACCGTCACCAGCGCTATTTAAAGAGACTATGCAGGATTTCCAGGTTAGTGGCTGGATTATTACATCTGGCTGCCGAGACATTTGTAACTGTTGTTGGAGGTCTCCTATACTTAAATACTAGGACTAAGGGACATAGCTTAACATTTAGAACCAGGACGTGCAGCAGTGAAGTTAGGAAATGCTTCTATTCACAATGGGTGGGAGAAGTTTGGAACGCTCTTCTGCAAACGGCAGTTGATGCTAGCTTAATTGTGAATTCTAAATCTGAGATTTATAGATTTCTGTGAACCAAGGGTATTAAGGGATATGGGGCGAAGGCGGGTATATGGAGTTAGCTCACATTTCATTGGACGCTGGAACAGGCTCGAGGGGCTAAATGCCACTGCCACTTGCTGCCTCCTGATATACGCCACCTTCTGCAAGAAAGCGGGACGTGTATCTGGATGATATGTCTGTCATGGTTGAATAGCTGCCAGTATGAGTGGCCTGTGAGTTGTGGATGGGTATAATAGTGGTAATGTGTAAGGGTGAGAGGAAGCATCTGATTGGAAGAGTTGAGTACTGATGGAAAGAGTATGTGGTGATGGGGGGTGTAGTGTGTGGAGCAGTGGATGCAGCTGGTGGTGTAGTTGACCTCACTCACCTTGACCGCTCATGTCAAAGCATTGAACTTCTTCCCGCACTGCATCCATGTTCATGATGCTGTGCGCCTAGCATTGATTTCGTCCCCCGCTGCTTCCTACTGCCTTTTGGGTATATGTCCGGAGGGCCTCTCCCCTCCACCCCCCACCCCCCCTGCCCCGGATATAGGGTGTCCCTCTTTCTGTCCACCTCTTGCCACCAAGGTCTCTAGTGCATCAGCAGAGAACCTTGGTGCATGCACTCTTGCAGGCCTGGTACAAACTCAGATTGGCAGAGAGGTCTGGCATGCAGATTGGAGGATGTGGGATTTAGTAGTGCGCAACCTTTATTCAATGTTTTAACATAACTCATCAGTTTGTAAACATAGGGACGGGAGCTGCATCTGTGTTTTGCATGTGCGATGTCTGCTCTCCGTTCAGACTCCGTGCAGACAGCAGACAGTTGTTTTCGGCAAATAATAGGTACCAGCTACCTTTAAGAGATTTTTAAGCGACAGCCTGCCTTTAAGAGATTGGAGCGCCTCCTGCTGGTGTAAAATGCAAATTGCATGGAATCCTCATTCAGCGCTGATTTCCAACGCAGATTGCAGGTAAGTCCTCAGGCCTCACAAAAGTTTTGTTCTGCCTGCGCAGGGGCCATTGGGTGCGGGGTAACAGAGGATCGTGCTACCCCCACCCAATAACAGGCCCTATCCAATTATTTTCCCCCCAAACGTTTTTACTGATTTTGGAGGCCATGCCTAGAGCATGTAGCACCAGCGTTCTGGCCATTTTTATGAATCATATTTTAAATCCAATACCCCCAAGAAAGAACTGTACTGTTTGGCAAGCTTGTGGGAGTGGCTTAGGGAATAGGATTGACTGGCAGGAGTTTCGAGCCAGGCTAACCTGACTAAGGTGTATTCATATGCAAATAGTCATTTCACACTGACAGGTTGGGTAGAAGGGAACCTAGACCGATTGATGTCATCACCATTTAACATGATTACTGGGAACAATACCCCGAGAGGTAACTCAGAGACACTCAGTCCCAACTGAAACTGGTGGAAGGCAGGAGATGGCCGGGCCATTGTCTTCCAGGAGAGAAGCAAGATCAGTTTGAGATCGAAACCCATTACCGGCTAATGGGAGCCATCAACTCAGGAAACGACAGACACCCAGTAATCAGCACCCATTGTCGCTCCAGGTGCAAGGCTTGGGAGCGGGAAAATGAAATAGCATTTTTTTCACAAAGTTCTCAAAGGTTATGAGTCACTCCATGATATGGAGATGCCGATGATGGACTGGGGTGGACAAATGTAAGGAATCTTACAATACCAGGTTATAGTCCAACAGTTTTATTTAAAAATCACAAGCTGTCGGAGGCTTTCTCCTTCGTCAGGTGAGTGTGGGATTCCATGGAAGGTACCGCATATATAGTCAGAGAACAATGCCTGATGATTACAGATAATCTTTCCAATTGCCCGTTGTCAAGGCAATCAAAGGAGTCGAATAGTGTTCAGACAGAGAGACATTACATACAGGACTACTGAATATACAAACAGTCAGAGCCCAAAGACAGAGAGAGAGAGAGAAACATCCGTAAGGAAGAGAAAGAGAGAGAATGATCAGTTGTATTAAAAACAGATAACTCTTTTTTCGCTGGTGGGGTTACGTGTAGCGTGACATGAACGCAAGATCCCGGTTGAGGCCGTCCTCATGGGTGCGGAACTTGACTTTCAATTTCTGCTCGACGATTTTGCGTTGTCGTGCGTCTCGAAGGCCGCCTTGGAGAACGCTTACCCGAAGATCGGTGGCTGAATGTCCTTGACTGCTGAAGTGTTCCCCGACTGGGAGGGAACCCTCCTGTCTGGCGATTATTGCGTGGTGTCCGTTTATCCGTTGTCGCAGTGTCTGTATGTTCTCGCCAATGTACCATGCTCCGGGGCATCCTTTCCTGCAACGTATGAGGTAGACAACGTTGGCCAAGTCACAGGAGTATGAACCATGTACCTGGTGGGTGGTGTCCTCTTGTGTGATGGTGGTATCTGTGTCGATGATCTGGCATGTCTTGCAGAGGTTGCCGTGGCAGGGTTGTGTGGTGTCGTGGACGCTGTTCTCCTGAAAACTGGGTAATTTGCTGTGAACGATGGTCTGTTTGAGGTTGGGTGGTTGTTTGAAGGCGAGTAGTGGAGGCGTGGGGACGGCCTTAGCGAGATGTTCGTCGTCATCGATGACATGTTGAAGGCTGCGGAGAACATGGCATAGTTTCTCCGCTCCGGGGAAGTACTGGATGACGAAGGGTACTCTGTTGGTTGCGTCCCGTGTTTGTCTTCTGAGGAGGTTTATGAGAGTTTTCGCTGTGGCCCGTCGGAACTGTTGATCGACGAGTCGAGCGTCATATCCCGTTCTTATGAGGGCGTCTTTCAGCGTCTGTAGGTGTCCATCGCGTTCCTCCTCATCTGAGCAGATCCTATGTATTCGCAGGGCCTGTCCATAGGGGATGGCCTCTTTGACGTGGTTAGGGTGGAAGCTGGAAAAGTGGAGCATCGTGAGGTTGTCCGTGGGCTTGCGGTAGAGTGAGGTGCTGAGGTGTCCGTCTTTGATGGAGATTCGTGTGTCCAAGAAACGAGGCAATGGAACTACACTGCCTACATGAAAACCAAGAGCAGGAAGCTTGCGAAACTCGGCATCACCACCAGCATCAACCAAGCCTCCCCTGGTACCACGGTTGTAACCACAGGGAAGTCTATCGTTTGTATATTCAGTAGTCCTGTATGTAATGTCTCTCTGTCTGAACACTATTCGACTCCTTTGATTGCCTTGACAACGGGCAGTTGGAAAGATTATCTGTAATCACCAGGCATTGTTCTCTGACTATATATGCGGTACCTTCCATGGAATCCCACACTCACCTGACGAAGGAGAAAGCCTCCGACAGCTTGTGATTTTCAAATAAAACTGTTGGACTATAACCTGGTGTTGGAAGATTCCTTACATGAATCACTCCAGGCCACGGGGTGGTGAGGGGGGCTCCAGACAGATCACCTGAGTCAATACATTGATCAGTATTGGCGGGAGAAAAGGTGATGGGTTTTGGGGATATAAGAAGCCGTTTGGCAACCGTTCCTAGCTCGGCTCTGCTCTCTGCTCTGCTCTCTGCTCTCTTCTCTCTTCTCCTCGGCATCAATCTACAGCGAGTCTCCTGAGTGGGGCTCGGCTCGATTCAACGGAACACCGCCAGAAGCAGAGCGCTGCTCTTCATCCCTCATCAACGGACTTCGACTCAAACTGAAACTTGGATACTGCGTCAGTGGTACGGACCAGGAGCGAGACGTGCAGAAAGAAACTGCAAGCAAGAACGGGCAATCGGGGTGAGCATATTGCCTGCGCCTACACATTCACAAGACCACTTAGCTGTGTGAGGGGGTTATTGTAAGTCCCAACCAAACCTTAGAGGGTTTTAATGCTGGGCGGGGGGAGGGGGGGTGGTCCTGTGTTAGTTTATTTCATGGGATGGTTCTCTTATTAGGCCTTATTGGTAGGGCTTATTGGACAAGCCAGGGTTGTACTGTTTGTACTGTTTACTAGTGTTATTGTTAATCTTATTTATCACAATACGGTTAGCCCGAAAACTTGTGTCCGAGTCTGATCTGTCCTTATAATCCCTATCGTTCCAGAACTTATAGTAAGAGGTATGTTTTCAGTACGCCCGAGAAAACCACTTACAAGCAGGCAGTGGGCCTCATTAAAGCTCTTAATTGCAGTCAATCCTATCTAAATTGATCTCACAATGAATTCCATTGTTTTTTGCCTTTTTTCCTCCATTAGTGACACTATTCCACTTAAAACCGGTGCTCCTGGGTTTGTATGTTCTGGCTTTGACAATATGGATTCTTACATCTGCGAGTGGCTGGTTACTGTAGGGTCACAGGTCATCATTTTGGTAGACTTTTCATGCTGTAGTTTCTGCATTATTTTTGGAGTATGACTTGCTGCTGCAGTTTGTTGCTGTATTTTTGCGTTGAAAGACTTCTTTCCCGGACACCTTTCTCCAAAGCACTGATGCTGAGAGCAGCTGCTTCCTTAGCAGTAAGCACAGTACTCAGCAGAGGCATTCCATTGAACCTTCCAAATGTTTGTCGCTCTCCACAGGGGAGGGAGAATGCAACACTTTTACCAGGTGGCTGCTTTATTAAAGCATTGACCCTCATTAGCAAACATGTAGCCATTAAAACCACCTACCAGCATATATGAATAGGATATATTTAGAGGAACAGGAAAAGTTGAGGCGAAGGGAACAAAGGCAGGTATGCTTGCAAATCAGGCATCTGGTGCCCGCTTGGCCTTATCTCGGGACCCAAGACGTCAGACCAAGATACACCTGCTTGAGGGTGTCTGAGTCACCTGGCTTCACCATTTGTGCTTCACAAAGGAGGCTTATGCAATCTACTTGAGGCTGACCTCCAGACAAGATCTACCACAGGGACAGTCCTGCGTGTTGTTATGAAGGTTATCACAGCTTTGTGACACTTGCCATATTAGTTTGTCTTCAGTCCACTGAAGGATCAAGCAAAAGACAGAAGCCTTTACCAGGGAAAATATTTTTGTATTTTTCCCCATGGAATCTAGGGTTCAGGACCTCAATGACAAACATGTAGCCCTAACAACAACCCCATAGCATATTTCAATAGAAAAGGCTTTCATTCCATAAATATGCAGGGTGTGCTGGAGCACATGTATAGAATAATGGAGGTAAATATTTAATACCCTGGCACCAGCTGCAATATCTTCATCTTGCTCAGTATACTGAGCCTACTTCATTTGAACAAGTAAGTAGACTGGATGTCCAAGGCTACCCCTGGGTGCTGGCTATTAACACTACTGAGGAACCCCCAAACAGGTAGAACAGAATTACAATGAGGCTCATGCCGCTACCCACATTCTGAAAGAATCTCCAATGGAATGCTGAAGCAGAGATCGGCTGATGGGTAGATCAGCTAAGGGGGAGAATACTGCTCTGCAATCTTGACAAAGTGTCCAAAATTATTATCATCGCTGCAAGATATGAAAGGTTATGTCAGTGTTTTCTGTGTTCTGTTGCAGGTGCTGCACTATGTTGGTGGCTGAGTGTTTTATGGCGTGCATAGATCTGATTTGAGTTGTCAATCTGGAGGCAACTTTGCTTTGTCACTTCTTCTTCACACCAGAGAATTTCTTTCTCACCATGATATATGGATGTGGGCTGACAGCCACCCAACTGCCCTCCTTTGCCTCACTACTACAAGCAGAACATAAAAGCTTAGATTTCCTGAGGGCAGCAGTGTCTATTGGGTGGCTGGCACTGGAAAATGAGCAGAAATCCTGTCCCATTGGAGCTCCGCCCACTTTGCATGCCAACGTGTTGCCCGCTGGGCAGAAACAGTGGCAGTGGAAGCACTTACCTCAAACAGGCAGGTGCTTCAGGTAAATATTAATTTAGAGGCACGTCCACCCTCCGTACCATTGCCTACCATTCATGCATAGGAGGACCGATGTAAATCATACCCATTTGAGCATCCTCAGTTGCTAGGCAGTTGTAGATATACTGGCGCTCATGGAAAGGACATGGCAATATAAAGATAAACATACTTTAGCCATTTCTAAACTGTTTAACTGACTTTTCTATTTTCTTTCAAGCCTAGATTTTCAGATCAGCGTAACTTTAATGCCAGGGTTGCAGAATCTGGGTTTTAAGCTCTCTTTGTGTCAGTTGTTCTAAGTTATTTTTTTTTTGCCTCCCTCACCAATGCAGCGGACATGTTTGGATGAAGAGAAGGATCTACAGAGGGATGCCAGGCAGATCAGACTCCACAAGACAAAACCAAAATACCGCAGATGCTGGAAATCTGAAATAAAAACAGAAAATACTGGAAACACTCAGTAGGTCAGGCAGCATCTATGGAGAGAGAAACAGAGTTAACATTTCAAGTCGATGACCTTTCATCAGAACTGGAAGAAGTTAGAGATTTAACAGTTTATAAGCAAATACAGAGCCGAGAAGTGGGAGTGGAGGAAAGAACAAAGGGGAAAGCCTGTGATAGGGTGGAGGCAGGAGTGATTAAGTGACAAAAGGGATGATGGTGCAAGGCAAAAGCGGGTGGTAATGGGACAAGTAAAGAAACAAAAGATGGATCCAGAGGAGGTGTAAATGGTTACAGCAGAACCATTACCAACACTCGCTGTCCGAGGAAATGGGAATGTTGGTTATGATCAAAGGTTGTTGAACTCAATGTTGAGGCCGGAAAGTTGTAAAGTGCCTAATCAAAACATGAGATGCTGCTCCTCGAGCTTGCGTTGAGCTTAACTGGAACAGTGTAGGAGGCTGAGGACAGAGAGGTCAGAGTGGAAGTGGCAAGCGACCAGAAGCTCAGGGTCACACTTGCAGATTGAACAGAAGTGTTCAGCAAAGCGATCACCCAATCTGTGTTTGGTTTCCCCATTGTAGTGGAGATCGCATCATGAGCAGTGAATACAGTACACTAAGTTGGAAGAAGTACAAGTAAATTGCTGTTTCATCTAGAAGGAGTTTTTGGGGCCCTTGACAGTGGGAAGGGAGGAAGTGAAAGGGCAAGTGTTGCATTTCCTGCATTTGCATGGGAAGGTGCTGGGGAAGGGGAGCTGGTGTTGGGGGTGATGGATGAGTGGCCAGGGTGTCAAGGAGGGAATGGTCCCTTCAGAATGCTGAAAGTTGGGGGGGGGGGGGGCGGGAAGATGTGTTTGGTGGTGGCATTGTGCTGGAGAATGATCCATTGAATGTGGAGGCTGGTGGGGTGGATGGTGAGGACAAGGGGGACCCGATTATGGTTCTGGGAGGGAGGGGAAGGGGTGAGGGCAGATGTGCAGGAAGTAGGATGGACACGGTTGAGGGCCCTGTCAACCACAGTGGAGGGGATTCCACAGTTGAGGAAAAAGGAAGACATATCAGAAGCATTGGAGTGGAAGGTGGCATCGTCAGAACAGATGAGACGGAGACGGAAAAATGGAATCGAGTTCTTACAGGAAGTGGGATAGTAGGACGTGTAATCAAGTTAGCTGTGGGAGTCAGTTGGCTTATAGTAGATATTGGTGGATAGCCTATCCCCAGAAATGGAGATAGAGAAGGGAAGAGTTGGAGATGGACCATGTGAAGGCGAGGGAGTGGTGCACAAGAGCCGCTTCATCTCCACCTGCTGGTACTGTACCCACATACCTTATCCACTTTGGTAGGAAGAATAGAAAAGCAATATATTTTTTAAAAGGTGAGAGACTAAGAAATGTTGTTATTCAGAGGGATTTGTGTGTTCATGTACACGAATCACAGAAAGTTACCATGCAGGTACAGCAAGCAATTAGGAAGGTAAATTAGCTTTTATTGCAAGAGAGTTGCAGTATAAAAGTAAGGAGGTCTTGCTGCAATTATATAGTGCTCTGGTGAGACCACACCTGGAGTACTGTGTACAGTTTTGGTCTCCTTACCTAAGGAAGGATATACTTGCCTTAGAGGCGGTGCAACGGAGGTTCACTAAATTGATTCCTGGGATGAGAGGATTGTCCTATGAGGACAGTTTGAGTAGAATGGGCCTATCTTCTCTGGAGTTTAAAAGAATGAGAAGTGATCTCATTGAAACATATAAAATTTTTAGAGGGCTTGACAGGGTAGATGCTGAAAGGCTGTTTCCCCTGGCTGGAGAGTCTAAAAGTAGGGGTCATAGTTTTAAGATAAAGGGTCGGCAGACATATGGCAGACCATTAATGCAAATGAAGGCTCCTCTTTCCAAAGGAATCTGGAATAGCAGACCCAATGGCACCACTTACATAGTGGAAAACATGCAGGGTGCACATGATAATTATTTAAATTAGCTGACCTCATAGCATCATAGAAACCATAGACGTTTACACTACATAAGTAATCCATTCAGCCCATTACTGAACCCAACAAGATCAGTCCCACTCGCTTGCGCAATTATTTCTGCATAAGTGATGATCTCAGGGACAGTTACATAGGAAACAGAGTTGGTCCTTACATGTCGACTCAAAATATATAGGAAAATGTCTTTGGAGAAAATTCCTGTGATGACAGAGACAACAATTTATGTTGAACTTGTATAGAACCTCGGTTAGACCACACTTGGAGCATTGTGCACAGTTCTGGTCTCCATATTATAGAAAGGATGTAAAAGCATTGGAGAGGGCTAACTGAGAGGATATCCTTATAAGGAAAGGCTGAACAGGCTGGGGCTCTTTTTTCTAGAAAAGAGAAGGCTCAGGGGTGACCTGATAGAGGTCTTTAAGATAATGAAAGGGTTTGATAGGGTAGACGTAGAGAAATGTTTGTACTTGTGGAGGAGTCCAAAACTAAAGGTCATAAATATAAAATAGTCACTATTAAATCCAAAAGCGAATTCAGGAGAAACTTCTTTACCCAAAGAGTGGTAAGAATGTGGAATGCGCTACCATACGGGGTAGTTGAGGGAAATAGCATGGATGCATTTAAGGGGAAGCTAGATAAGCACATGGGGGAGAAAGGAATAGAAGGGACTCCTGAATGGGTTAGATGAAGTAGGGAGGGAGGAGGCTCGTGTGGAGCATAAACGCCGGCATAGACCATTTGGACTGAATGGCCTGTTTTGGTGCTGTAGTTCAGATGTAACTCTGTGTAATTGTCAAGTAAGTGAAGGATTTACTGGTCTGTAGAGGATGCTTTGAAAGAGCACATATAATAAAGGTCTGTGTAAAAGTTTCCCCTGAGACCAAGGTCTATGGAGCAGTTAGGCCTGAAAGTAGGCCTATCATCGTTGATTTCAGTGGCTAAAATTGAAGAAAATCACTACACCAGCCAAATGACTGGAAAGAAACACAGGAAAAGAAAAAAAAAACACTTGCCTGGAATTTGTGCAGGGCTCTTCCGATCTCCCAACGTAGCTTCCACGGCAGAAACCTTGGAGAAACGGCGTAAGCAGCAAATCGTGCTATTCCTCTGGAGTTTCCACTGAGGTTTCGGCAAGAGATTGAGAAAGACCCATGGAAATTCTACCCCAATGCACAGGCTGATAAATGGTCATGATCACCTGTTTAAAAGTAACCCTCCTGTGTAGCCACTTGCTGCATCTTATGGTGTGACAATTGTGTGGATAGAGGCACCTGGCTATGGAGTGAGAGGGGACATAACTTCAACACATAAATGTCTGGCCTGTATCACAAGTACAGCATGAAACTGTACAAATCTTTCAACAGATCTGTGTTGCAGATAAGCGATGAATAATAGCCCAAAAAATGCTGGGAAAATAATGGCGAGTTCACGGCGCCAATTTATTAGTGCATAAAACAACCTAGCAATTTGTGGCTAGGAAGAGATAAGCTGTGAGTTGCAATTTGCCACAAATTGCTGGACAAATTGCGCTGGTCAGCCATTAGCCTCGGAAAAATGGGAGCTCGCTGTCAACCTCCCTATGAGTATCAAGAAATTACTGGATTTGCGCCGTAAATATGAATGAATCTTGCCACAGACATTTAGGGCTGCTATTGCATGTCATAAGGACCTTGTTAATGATGTGATTTATGATCTTGGCATGTAACTCAACCTTAGATCGCCCAGAAAGGGAACAATTGAAACTGTGGAGTCTCACTCCTGCAGGTAGTAAATTGTTCCTAGAGGTTTTAAAAAAAAGTCTTACTTTTCCTTTCCATCTCTTTTTTCTCTCTCTCTTAATTCAATCTATCTTTTCCTCTTTATTTCTCTTTCTGTATCTAATTTGACTCTAATTCACTTTATTTCCTTCGTCGTCATTCACTCTGTTTCTTTCTCTATCCTTAAATTTCATTGGTTAAGTAGATAGACTATTGGACCCAACGCTCAGTCCCAGATGTCCCATTGACATCACTGCACTATTTTCAATTCGCATTTCTAGCAATTTGTGGCACAAAAATAATATCACCTGAAGGGTGAGGAAAAATAATCGAATTGATGGTGCTCGCCGTGAAATGCCCTGCTCCAGCAATTTCTGGGCTACTAAGTACAAAGTAGACCAAACCAAGTGTAATACAGATTTTAGTTCAATTAATGTGCCTGTGTCTTTTAACAAAAACATGGCAGTATGAACTTTCAGAGAAACAATCGAGTTGTGAAACTCTATCTGCAACAATTTGTTTCTCTAGTTAACGTTAAACACAGACCGCAGTGAACTCATGCAAAATCAGGGCAAAATAAAATCTAACGTACACAGGCCATAATACAAACACAAAGAGTGCAAGCTTTAGGGCTTGGTAAGAAGTACCAATCGACAGAGGAAAACGCTGTCATTCAGATTGCGGGATGGTATTATGCATGGAGCCCATTTACAAACTCAAAACAAAAATGATTTTATGTGTGCCAAACCCAAACAAACCACTGATATTGCTTTTATCATTTAATAATGGTATATTATTTGTATATTGGTGTCAATCTTGCTTAGAGACCTATGCACTATAGTACTTTCAATTCATTTCAAATTTATATACATTTCTATTTCAAGTGCAGTATCTCATTTCTTTGCTTTTAAATTTTACATGGACCAATTTTGTTCATTTATATAGAAAAGTATATAAACATTTTAATGTTGGACTTTATTCAGTTGTAAGCTGTCTCTTGCCTTTTATATGAAATAAAATAAGTTATCTGAACAGTATTTCTTCACGTGTGCTTTTCACTATATTATTTAAAAATAATATTTTATTAGTTAAATGAAGTAACATAACAACAGAAGGTTCCATAGTTATTTTACTAATATCTCCCGAGACAGTGTATTGTTTCATTGTTTTCATGGCAACAGCCACAGGCAGGCACTCAAAACCACTTGTGTGAATAAATACATAATATACTATAGGGAGTGGTGGTTTACCAGAAATATTAATGAACCATGAAGTGATGTTGGGCTGGATAACTCAAAGTGACTTGACTTAATGTTTTGTTAGTTTTAACACATTGATGGAATGATGGGATGAGGTCCTTAATGCTTGCAAGGCTAGGAGTTAACATTGGGGACAGTTAAAGGAGCTCAGTAAACTGATGGATAACTAAAATATGGAGAAAATGAACCATGGTGAGATGCAAACAGGGAGCAAATGCTCATTTTTATGACTGGAAGGAAGGTGACAGTGTGCACAGCGTATAATCTATATTAGGTAAGAGAAGGGAGATCCCAGAAAATGTTAGTCACCACAACAGAAAGGGAAAATATGTTACTGAGCTACTTGCTAAGGGAGAGGAGCTGAAAAATTGCAATTATAGGCAGATAAATGGAAAATCCAGGCAAATGTGGTGGGCAAAAGGTATTGAAAGAAAAACAGAGGGAGGCGGGGTGAAATATTCAGTTTATGAACAAGACATTTCACTCTTAAAGCATTTTATATCAGCCCTTTGATTGCACAACTTTCTGGTAATGCAGCCAACATCCTGTGGCAAACCTTGCAGTGTGGCTAACCATTAAGTGTTCTTTCACAGAGACTGCATGGTGTGATAGGTTAGAACATTGTCCTGTTGCCAATCCAGCCCAGACATATAGAAAGTTCCTTCCCTTTAGTTAGACTTGTTTGTTAGACTTGCACTTGCCCATGGACTTTTCATGAGCTTTTGCATTGAAAGATGCTGTAAATTAGAGATCCAAACAGCGCGCACCCTGTACAGGGCACTTGGGATCTGTGTGAACAGGGCAAGCAACTGTGTATCCCCTTAACTAATCAGATTGAAGAATCGTTAATAAACAACGCAGAGTCTAAACTAAGACGTGTAAGTTAGAATAGTGAATTCAATGTCAAATAAGGTATAGAAAGCGAAATAAAGAGAGTGAAAGAAAGATTGGATTAGGAGAGAGAGATAAAGAAGAGAGAAAAAAAAGTAAAAAAAATATATTTAAACTTGTTTAAATCTCCAACAACAATTAAAAGCTGAAGGAATGAGACTCCACACTTGTAAAAATTAAGTTTCAGAGCCAGAGAAGTTGTTTGGCAATAATTAAGATTTATCACATCATTAAAAGGGTACTCAGGCTGGAATGGACAAGCACTAACTTTTTGTGGCGAGTTTAGTCCATATCTATGATGTCAGTACAGAAACGCCGTTCAATGTATTTGAATGTTGAGTCAGACGACGAGATGCCATTTTTGTGAATCGGACAGCAACTTCCGGAATTCCGCTTTTAACTGCGCGTGTACACTTGCCAGAAGTTGCTGTCTGATTTGCGCATAAATAATGACGGGCACTGTTAGCCTCACTGTTATTGTCACAGTAAATTCTGGGCCAATGAGACTATCCATAGCTTAGAATTTAAGTTAGCAGTCTCATTCAAAACTGCCAAAATGGAAGGTTGCTCTAAGAAAGAGAATTGTCACATTGGTACAGCAGGAAGTGCTTCTCTGAGGTTCAGTTCAAAAAGTGACATCCTTAACTGTGATGATTTTCTTTTAATGAAAAAATATTTTATTTCACATGGGTAAAATATCAGGGACAGTTTTCTGATTTTGACATCCTGCTGTGACGCCTCGCCCACAAAGATTGCATTTCAAAAAATTAGGTGCTGTACAGTCCACTATTTGCAAACAGTTTAAAATAATAGAAAATCGTGGGCAGCATACACCAGTAAAATAAATCTTCAAACCCAAGGGATACAATACAATCACAGCCATTTCATATGTTGAGAACAGTTAACTGGCCACAGGTACTTAAGTTTTTTTTCTTGGACTTCCAATGCTGAATGCCAGAGATTTTTTTGTTAACCTTTTTGTTTTTCATACTAACCACAAGAAATAAATAAATTAACAAATTGTGGTGCAATGCAATACGAAACACTGCCAAAGAATAGGGTCACACTGCCAATTACAATCTGAGAGAGGAGACGACAATGCGGACTTCCAAGTCTTGCAGACATGACAACTGCAGAAGCATGTAAACTGAGGGAGGTTGATTTTAACTGTGGGCGGGAGCGGGTCGGCTGCCCGTTCTACCTCCCGCCTGAATTTCCTTTCTATTGAAGTCAATAGGGTGGGGTATAAAATGGGCAACTGACCCTCTCCTGTCAGTTTCCAGTCTGGTGGGAACAGTTAAAACCACCCCCAAAAGGACTGTGGGTGTGGTTTCTAGCTACAACCTCACCACCTACCCGCCCACCCCCCAACCACATCCCCCTAAAATCAAAGATCAAACCGCCCGTGATTTGAGTGATTTTAATGTTGTAACTTGCATACTTTGCGCAGGTGCAACTTATAGGCATCTTATGATGAAGTAGATACAGAGCAGTCTGTAGCCTCTTTGTCTTTAGGTCAAGAGATTGGCAGAGGGCTAGATATTAGAGCGTAGTGGTTTCACCCCTTGTACTTGAGGAATGACCCCTTGACCTACTCCTTCCCGCACTCCAATCAATGAGAGATCTTTACTTGCAGAAAATGAAAAAGGAAACATTAACAAAAAGCTATAAATAAAAAAAAGTTCTCAAGACACATCTTTACAGAGTTGGTTTGTAGCTGCAAAACATGAGCCAGCAGTTTCTATT
This sequence comes from Heptranchias perlo, assembly GCF_035084215.1. Taxonomy (NCBI): domain Eukaryota; kingdom Metazoa; phylum Chordata; class Chondrichthyes; order Hexanchiformes; family Hexanchidae; genus Heptranchias; species Heptranchias perlo. The sequence continues at coordinate 176,957,893 of NC_090325.1, forward strand.
GATTAATAGAGAACAAGGAGCTGACTAAAGCAAAAGCAGGAGCTGAGTGCTTTAATCAGTTCAAGGTTCCCTATTGCAATATACAATCTAATGGCTCCTGTTCTACAAATATCAATGTTCAGTCTTTTTGTATTGCTCACCATAACATTGCTTGTATTCTTTAAGAAGTTGCTTTTAAATATTAAAAGGTTTCTTAGCATCTGGAAATCTAAGTGGAGGAGAGAAAAATAAAACATGCAATAAAATAATTCTACGTGATTGTGGCAATTAAATCAATAATTGTATGTCATTTATTTAAAAAAAGGCATCAATTACATAGAGGATACCCGCAATGAGTTATATACAAAATACAAAATTGATGGGCAGGAAAAGACCAGCTGGTCCATCAAGCCTGCCCCGCACACCATGATGACTGAAGCATCATGACTAGACACTTCCACCATCCTCTCCCCTCCCCCACTCTACCTCCACCTCACAGCCATGCAATCTCCTGGGAGAGGCAAAAAAAAAGAGAAAAATCTCAGGGCCAATAAGGAAAAAAATGCTTTGGAAAATTCCTCTCTGACCTCTTCAGGCGATCAAAACCATTCCGGGAGATCACATGGACCAAGCATTATCACTTAAGACACTTGCCTTCTATATGATGTGATCTGTGCCCCAGTCAAGATCTGGTCCAGCTCCCTCATGAAGGTATGCAGAGGGTCACCACCCACCGTATCGGTCGGCAACGCATTCCAGAGGTTCACTACTCTCTGGGAATAAAAGAATCGCCAACATTCAGTCTATCCCTACTCTTGCATAGTTTAAATTCATGTTCCCTGGTCCTCCCTATTCTGTTAAACTGGAATAATCTCTCAATAGGCACGCTATTAATTATTTTGTGGGCCTTTATCAGGTCACCTCAGGTCGAGTTGGTGCAATTGACTGTGGAATTCATGAAATGTTATAGATTCATAAAGCAAAAGCTCAAAGCCCAACTTGTATTTATTTGTCAAGCAACTTATAATTATTCTTTTTGCTAAGTATCTTTTACTTTTGTGTCTTTTTCTGATTTTAGTCAGCCTCACTAGTTTTGAATTGGTGAGCAATTGCAAAGTGAGTTGCATAGTCAATATTTGCATAATGTGCAGCAACAAAAAAATTCTAAACTATTTTTTTCAAAAAATGTAAACTTTTTTTAAGAAAAGGACTCGGTCGCTTATGAGTTCTTAGAACGCTGCTGCTCCTATGTATACAAAATTCCAGCTAATGGTTTAAGCAGGGACACAAACTATGGGTATAACCCAAAAACCTGTTGTAAAATGGAAAGATTTATAGTAAATTACGATGATTTGATTATATATTGCTATTTTGGCAATAAATGACTGAGAAAGATACGGGCCAAGAAATTGCTCACTCGGGGATGCTGTTCATCAAGGTGTCCTCTCCCTCCACCGGCGAAGACAGCGAGCAAGTTTGTGAATGTACACATGCGCACTAAAACCAGGAAATCGCAAACTTGCTCCATTTGGTTTGCCAGCGGTTTGGCAGGTCCGAATTAAAGGGCCACCTACGATACAATCAATAAAATCATTAAACATTCGTAACCTGCCCAGCTGGAACGAAGATACTTACGCACCAAAAGGTACGCTGGAAAATATCAGCCCTGCATTACTTTTTATAACCGTGGTGACTGTTGATGACTGTGAAATAACAAAAAATTAAACCTTAAAAACGTGGAATGTCATATTAATCTTATTTTAATATTTTTTGATCATTACAAAAAATTAAATTAAAAAATTTAATTTTTTTTACTTTTAACTTCTGTAAGTTTCATTACATTAAATCATTTGCTTGGCTTTTTATATGGAATGTTAAATTTTTATTTCAACTAACATACAGAAGTTAACTGTGAAGGAATGATTTCTAGTTGCCTGCTTGTGGGCGTGACTTCCTGACAGATTCTGTGGGCGTGGCTTCCATTCCCACCATCTATTGGTTTCAAATGAACCTGCGCTGAAATCACAGCGCTGAACTTAAAAAAAAAATTGGAAAGGGAGCAAGTGGATATCAGAGACCATGAGGTAAGCTTTCTTGTAGTGTTTGTCCGCAGGATGCACTTTGCTACGTTGGTCGGAGCAAGTTCTGGCCCATGATCTTAGTCACTAAAATTCAATCTCTCAAACAGATTGTACCATAATCTAGAAGTAAAAGAGGGAATTCCCCAATTCTACGCTCCTAAAAGGGGCCCATGTTCAAAAGGAGACATCGGACGGAGATAGGGCTACTAACACTATGGCCCCAATTCCCTAAATCACTCTCCCAGTGATTGTGGCTCTCCATTGACAGCACAGAATCACGTAATGATCCGTAAAAAGTGAGAATGCAAAGTACTTTCTCAGAAATAAATGGATGGTGTAATGAGCCTTCTGTCAAGCAACAGTTTAACTAAACTATAAAATGGAGACATGATCGCTTCTGATTTTAATAACAAATTGCTGAAGCAGAATGCTACTGAACTCAACTCCCAATGTGAAGCCTGGCAGTTCAGTTGTACTTTTATGTCTTTTGACATTATAGGGATAATTTGACAAAGTTGTGCTCCCAGTGTGGAGCCTCGTCCATTGGGAGTGCATATCAGGAATTCAGACATGTGCGATCCATGAGTTTCTATCCATTAACAAATGGCTGGTACCAAGGGGCATGTGCGGCCAAATTCCTGATTTGTGCTTTCAGTGGTGAGGCTCTGTGCCAGGAACACAATGGGCGTAAAATCTGACTTTTGCTCATTGAAAGTGAATGGAAAAGAAAATCAAGCAGAGTGTAAAATGGCCTGTTAATTTGCTATCGCCCATTTTGCACTACCGTCTAAGACGAATTTCACCCCCATTTCCACAGAATTACTCCTTATGTTGGATTCCTCCAAGCCCAATAAACAGCTGAAATGCATTTGGCTAATGGTAAAACCAAATACCAAACCTATCAGTTTTGTCAAATTTGTTTCTTGAACTAGATTACATTGGTCTCATTTACCATGCCTGCCCATTGCCATATTTTTGGAGAGAAATAAATATCTACCAACAATAATAAAAGCAAATCTTAAGTCTTCTTTAGTACTAAGGTATTTATCAGAAAGTATTTAAGGATGCACTACATCCTGTCAGCGAGAAACATTTGATGCTACCTTGCACAATTTAGTATGTTAATCTTTATGGGGCAATGTAACAAATATATTTTCCAAAATAAATTTGAGAGCAAAATAAACTTGAATGTTTTGATGTTCTTCAACAAGAACATTTGTAGAACTGGCTAGCCCTGACCATATAAAGGCTCCAGAGGTTGATACCATGACTTCACCCTAATTGCACTGACAAGAATATGATGTATTGGACTGAGACTATTGCCTTTGGCATATTTCTAGGTCTGGTCAAATACTTGTAAACAATTTTACAACACCAAGTTATAGTCCAACAATTTTATTTTAAAATTCACAAGCTTTCGGAGGCTTCCTCCTTCCTCAGGTGAATGTCAAGACATTCTCTTCTTGTACCATCTGCAGTTAAGGTGCCATGGGTAGGTCATTCACTGTCACAAGACTTTGGCATGGGCAGTTTGGATCTATCTATCCTAATCCCTGGCCCAGAATTGCATCCAATAACTTACCTTCGGAATCCTGTGGGAAACTGGAAAAAACAGGACAGTAAGAAAAGTAAAAGGAAAGGTCTTGGGGGGTACTGCAAAGCAAGGGAACTTCTTGTACCCTAAGAGATAAGGAGAAACCTATTATTAGGGACAGTGCTGGACATACATGCACTGTCATGCAAAACTAAAAGTGACCTCTCAGTGTCCAGAACCGTGTCCAGAACATGACCTACCCAAGGTTGAGCAGATTGGGGCTTTTTTCTCTAGAAAAGGGAAGACTGAGGGGTATCCTGATACAGGCCTTTAAGATTATGAAAGGGTTTGATAGGGTAGACGTAAAGAAGATATTTCCACTTGCGGGGGAGACTTAGGGACCATAAATATAAGATAGTCATTGATAAATCCAATGAGGAATTCAGGAGAAACCCCTTTACCCAGAGACTGTTTAGAATGTGGAACTCACTATCACAGGGAGTAGTTGAAGTGACTAGCATAGATGCATCTAAGGGGAAGCTAGATAATCACATGAGGGAGAATGGAATAGAAGGTTATGCTGATAGGGTTGGATGAAGTAAGGAGGGAGGAGGCCTGTTGGGCTGAATGGCCTGTTTCTGTGCTGTACATTCTGTGTAATTCACCTGATATTACACCAATTCATACACCCATTTTGTTGATGTCTATTTACATCCAGATTTCCTGTCAACCTCAATAACATATGCTGGAATGTAAAATTGGGCGTAAACAAGTGGAAATCAATGTAATCAACTGGGGCCTGAGGAAAGCCCAGGGGCATCATTTTAGCACCCGCTATCGGGTGCGTTCCTGGCGGGGGGGCTCTGAAAATCGGGGAATCCCGGAGCAGGTTCGGAGCCCGTCTCCAACCCACCCACTTCCGGGTTCCCCACTGACGCGTCGGCGTGCGCGCGCAGCCCCCGCAGGTGGGAATCCCGCAGGCAATTAAAGCCAGCGGGATGCCACTTGAAAGTATTTATGTTGCTTGTTCAGGTCGTTTACAGACCTGATTGAGCTGTTTTATTAGGAGGGGTGGGATTTTACATTGAACTGAGACTGTTTCCCATACTGGGGGAAACACTCCCAGTTCAAACGGAGGTGTTGCAGCCAGCAGCCTGTGGCAGCTGCAAAGGTGCATTCGACAGGTGGCCACTCCGTCACATTGGACAAAGGTTGGCCTCCACCACCCTCCTCCTAACAAGAAAATTCACCGACCTGGAACCGCAACCCCGGTGTGAGGACACACTTACCTACCTTGCGGACCCCCTCAGATGTACATCTTCTGGATGGGGGCCGCCGTAGTTGCAGTCATGACCTCCTCGGAGGGAGAACAGCATCACCAGCCTCACCAGCCTCGCCGTCCACGCCGTCCACCTCTGACACGTGGAGCTCCACAACACAGTGCTGTGACACATCCACCTGTACAGCAGAAGGGAGGGCAACCGCAGAGAGAGATGCGTCGCAGAGGGCACTACCCTCGCCACAGGGTCCACAGACCGAGGCTCAGCTTCCTGGACCTCTCTGAGCAGCAGTGCACATGGAGGCTCAGAGTCACTCGACATGTAGTCGTGGACATCTGCAGCCTCCTTCATGCCGAGCTGCTCCCGGCTGGCCCAAGCACCATCTTCTTACCTGTCGCTATCAAAGTCACCACTGCCCTCAACAACTTCTCCTCCGCATCCTTCCAGGGTGCCACCGGGGACATTGCCGACGTCTCTCAGTCGTCTGCACAAAAGAGCCCTGCAAATACACCTACACCCACTCTGCAGTGACACAATGGGTGGCATCAGTTGTGGGTCTTCATAGTGATCCTCAGGAAAGGGCATTATTGCACAAACCAGACAAGATTTTCAAAGATGTGGCAGTAGTGGTGCCAATATAATATGTAATGTGAGTTGGTCAGAAATTCAATATAATTAAAAACCATGATAAACCCTCAAACACCCTTGTGCATCCCCTTCATGCTCACGACACGTTTGCCTTACGCTGCCTATTGCACATATGTGATGCATGCCCTGTGGCTGCAGCACAGGTAGTGGCAGGTTGAGTGAGGCTGACTGTGAAAGAGATGCACGAGAGGGTGAGTATGAGATAGAGCCATGTGATTGTATGAGGATTGGGTTGAGTGGTAGTGGCGGGATGAGTACTGGTGAGGTGAGTAAGTGCAAGTAAGATGAGGATGAGGTTTGAGTGGGTATGAGGGGTGATGTGACAGAGTAGTGTTGGCAGTGCAGAAGGAGATGTGGGGTGGGGGCGGTGATGTGGCAGATGGAGTGTAGGGGAATGAGTAAGTGTACTCACTTTGGCTGACCTACTGAGGTCATTGGAGCGCCTCCTGCACTGTATGAAGGTGGGCGATATGTTGGTGGTGCAGGTGACCTCCTCTGCCACCTCGAGCCAGGCCTTCCTGGTGGCAGAGGCAGGCCGCTTCCTCCTGCCCACCGGGGGGAAGATCTCTGTCCTCCCCCTCATCCTCACCCCATCTAATGATACCTGGAGTGATGCATCATTAAACTGGGAGCAGCCTTCCCCCTGGGCTGCTCCATGCTGTAATTTTTTCTATTTGTTGCAGCATCTGTCAGTGGAGGACTGCCCCTTTAAATCGAGCTCCTCCAGCTGACAGAGCTTACTGCGCATGCGCAGCCCGCCCGACGCGCAGCTCAGCAGTGGGGAACCCGGAAGACAAGGTAAGTGGATCCAATTGGGCTGCGATCGCACGGGGGGCAGACTGATTTCACCGGGCGCTTTACCCACACGCCCAATAGCCCCCCCGCCGCGAACCCGCAGCCCTGCTAACATCGAGCCCCAGAACTCACACCATGGGGCCGATTTTCGAATGGCCGAACGGGTGCGGTGGGGTCGGGGGGGCTCTGAAAATGGCAGAATCCCGGAGCGGGTTCTGAGCCTGGCTCCAACCCGCTCACTTCCAGGTTCCCCAATGACATGTTTGGGTGCGTGCGCAGCTCCCGCATGCGGGACACCCACCGGCTTTCATAATTTAGATCGTTATTTAGCTAGTTGAGGTGCTTGACAGACCTCATTGACTGGAGATTTTGGCAGGGGTGCAATTTTGAAGGATCCTCAGTGTGTTTCCCGTACTGTGGGAAATACTCCCTGTTGGAGCAGACGTGTTTCAGCCAGCAGCCAGTGGGAGATGCAAAGGATTATTTGACAGGTGGGGGGAAAACCTCATTTATTGCAGCAGGCCACTCTGTCACTTCAGACAAAGTTTTGGCTGCAACACCTTTGTCCTTCCACTCAAAATTATTAAATTATACCCTAAACTCTGCGGTGCAAACACATTTACCTACTTTGTGGACCCCCTCAAACTCACCGTCAGGATGGGGGGGGCGCCATAACTGCATTCATCACTTCATCCGAGGACAAGCAAAATCACCAGCCTCATCAGGCATGGCGTCCACCTCTGCCACGTGGAGCTCCACAAGACAGTGCTGCACCACAGGCACCTGCACAAAATAGTCGTGCAACTACACATACACCCACTGTAGGGTGACCCAATGGGTGGCATCAAGTGTGGATGTTCATGGTGAACCTCATGAAAGGGACTTATTACACAAGCCAATCAAGAATGGCCAAGAAGTGGCAGTAGTGGTGACAAAAATAATATTTAATGTGCCATTAACGAAAATCAAATATTTAAAAAAACATGACAAACCGTCACACACCCTTGTGCATCCCCTTTGTGCTCACAAAACCTTCGCCTTACGCTTACGAGTATTCCTATGTGGTGCTTCCCCTGTGGGTGCAGCAGAGGTAGGGGCAGGTTGCTCTTGCTCATACCCTGACCGATTAGATGCTTTGGGCCTACGCCCTCTGGGTCTCAATGCCCGTGAGGGCCCTTCCAAAGGTTGCTCCACCTGCACTTGTGCAGGGCCAGACTTGACCACCTGGAAAGGAGGCAGCATTGCGGGTACTGGTTGAAAGGGGGGCAACAGGTGAGACGTGGGAGCGCTTTGAGTGGCGTCCCCACTTCCACGTCCCCTTTCGCCATCAGCCCTCTCCTGGGCCAGGCCCACATCACTCCTACCACCCTACTGGACGAAAGTTTGAAGGACATATGTGAAGCCTTGTAAGGCCAGTGCTAATGTATCTGCCTGCCTGTTTAAGGCGGCAGAAAATTGCTCACCCTGAGTCCGAAGGGCCGTTGTCAGGGCCTCAATGGACTCATTGGTGAGCTATGCTTGAAGCTCGATGGAGGCTAGCCTTCCCTCCATTGCAGACATTCCCGCACTTACCCGCGACACTATCTCAGAGATGCCCTCCTGTACCTGCGACACTATCTCAGAGATGCCCTCCTGTACCTGTGCCACCATTCCACCCATGCCGGAGTTGGACTCCTCCATCACCTGCGCGATTGTGGAGAGTGCGCGTGGTATCTGTTCCAGTACCTCGCAAATGTGCTGCTGCCCCTCGATCATTCTCTTTTTAAAGGATGGCCCCCAGGGTTCAGCCTCTGTGTCCAGCTCAGCAGAGCCTGGAGAAGAATGCTCCCACCGACGCGGGCTCTCCACAGCTGCCCCTGCCAACAGTGTCTGCTCGTGTTCACATGTGTGTGGTGACTCACCATGTGCAACCCCAACTAACTGAGGATGGGGACCTACCGAGGTGTGTGAATCTGCACTGGTGGATGGCTCGCTCAGATGTGATGGTGCCCCCTCAGAGGCCGGCAGGTCCTCTGAGGAATCGCCCTCCGCCATCACAGCAGTCGCTGAAGGCCCTGTAAAAGAACAGAAGGCAATATTAAGCATGATAACAGATGTTGAGGTGCTGAAGATGGCAAGGCATATTAACATCATTTGCTATTGTGAGTGCTGAATGTTAAAGTTCCATCACCAGCCGTTTGTCGGGTGGCAGTTTCGGCGTCCCTGACGGACAGGCACTTGAGGGTACTGCTCACATCAAGAGCCTCCTGCTCCACGTCCGTGAGGACGACCTGATGTTGCGGCCCCCCTCCGGTCTTCGCCCTCTCCCGTGCAATCTGGGCTCTCTTCTCCTGTAAGGGGAGAAAGTAGAGAGGCATGAGTGAGGGATGGTGACGTGGCCAAGCGCTGAATGCATTGGTTTGGGTGAAGCTGACCATGAAAGATGCATCAGAGTGTGAGTATGAGATAAAGCCATGACATTGTATGAGGATTGGGTTGAGTGGTAATGGTGGGATGAGTACTGGTGAGGTGAGTAAGTGCAGGTAAGTTGAGGATGAGGTTTGAGTGGGTGTGAGGAGTGATGTGATAGAGTAGTGTTGGCAGTGAAGAAGGAGTTGTGGGGTGGGGGCGGTGATGTGGAAGACGGAGTGTACTCACTTTGGCTGACCTAGTTAGGTCACGGAAGCGCTTCCTGCACTGGATCCATGTGCGGGAGATGTTGCTGGTGCTAGTGACCTCCTCTGCCACCTTGAGCCAGGCCTTCTTGGTGGCAGACGCAGGCCACTTCCTCCCGACGACCGGGTAGAAAATATACCTCCTCCTCCTCACCCCATCCAGTAAAACCTGGAGTGATGTATCAGTAAATCTGGGAGCAGCCTCTCCCCTGGGCTGCTCCATTCTATAATTTTGGTTCTTTGCTGCAGGAGCAGCCATTGGAAGACTGCCCCTTTAAATAGGGCTCCTCCAGCTGACAGCCTGTGACGCGGGTGCGCAGTCCGCCCGCTGCGTAGGTTTCTGACGGGAAACCCGGAAGCCATGTTAAGTGGCTTCAATTTACCCACAAACGCGTGGGGAACGGACGGATTTCACTGGGAGGGTTACCCATGCACCCAGTAGCCCGCCCCCCACGCCATCCCCCCTCCCTGGTAATATCGGGCCCCATGTATTCCATTTATAAGTGTGAAAATTAAAGTTTCAAGCCATCGAACTATCATTCGTGCACATTTGGAACAGCGGGGGAAAAATTGGATAAGGGTCCGTTCTGGGCGATGGTCGTGCCCCGCGCCCAACGGACCCTATGCAGGCAGCACGTGAACTTCGTGCTGCCTGCTACTTACCATGAAATCTCCGTGCAGCAAGCGCAGCCCTCATTACTAGGACACTGCACGGAGAATGAGGAAGTTGGAAATTGGGCGTGCACAGCGCACGTCATCAGCAGCCTGCACTACTTAAAGGTGCAAGCACATTTCAAATAGCAGGTACACACCTAACTAGGAGAAGGGAAAATGGCATTGCGAGTAGCTGCACTGGCAAGAGAGAGGGCTCCATGACTCTCCGACGATGCATGGACCAAAGGAGGGCAAGCATGTACCGAAGGGTGACTGGAGACCCTCCAGACTACAGCTGTGCGGGCATTGGCAGGCTGTGGCGCAGGAGGTGAACGCTAGGAACATTGCACTACACATGTGGGTGCAGTGCCGGAAGAAGTTTAATGATTTAACACAAGTGTCAAGTAGCACATCCTACCAACTGAAGCAATGATCCACGCATGACACCTCCCGTCACCCACCCACCCACCACCAACAAATACTGCCCATCCGTACTGCATCTCACCCGCACATAGTACCACACTTGCAGGCCACACAACCACCACTCACAAGTCACACAAACTGGCAGCTATTCTATCATGACAGGTACATTACCCACACACCTTGCAGGACACTCACTGATACACAGTCCTCTGTCTTGCAGGAGAAGGTGGCGTAAAACACCCGCCACCTGAGGGACCTGAGGCTGGACGGGCATGTCTGCGCGTCCTCACCCCCCTTGAGGAGACGGTGCTCCGGATAATTGGACGAGCCGTCGCTGCAGCCTTCACAACGTGCCGCGCTGGAGGTCCCAGCAAAGGGGGTGTCTGCATATCTAATGCTCCTTCTTCTTTTCCACATCTCCCTCCTCCCATAATCTTTTCTGACTCACGTGCTGCACATGCTGTCAGCACACACCTCTTACTTGCTCCTCTCCCCACTCCACAACTCAACCTGTTCCTCCTTGTCATTGCAGATACCCAAGAACACATGATGGCACCTTCCGAGGAGGAGGAGGACACCGAAGCCACACCGTCACTTGATCTGACACTTGCTTCCACCAGCTCAGAGACTGACACTGCGCGTCCTTTAGAGGTTAGGTTAGAGGAGGGATCTGCATGTGGTGAGACACCGAGCACAAGTGTGCAGGAGCCAGGGCGGAGGGAACGGATACCACAGGTGCCAGCTCACCGGAGGGCGAGGTCGCTCACTAGTTCTGCTGCAGAGGTTACAGATGAGGACTTCGATGGGCCAGGCTACAGAAGACGGCTGATGGGCGTACACCACCAAATGCTTGGGGCACTGGAAAGCCTGTCAGAAAGCCTGCGCACAATGAGAAGGGGCATGGAGGAGTCCAGCTCCAACTTGACGCAGGGCTTTCTGCAGAGCTTGGAGCCCATCCTTTCCAACATGGAACGGGTGGTCACCTCCATCAATGCACCTGTGCAACCCACCATGATGCAGCATCTGATGACTGATGTCACAGCATCCGTTGCAGCACAAACATCTGCCATCCAAGGTGTGACTGCTGCATTTGAAGCTCAGACTGTTGCCTTGGAAGCTCAGACTTTCTGCTATCGTGGCTCTGGGGACCACTGTGGAATGGGGCTTCCAGGGCGTCACAGCACTCCAGCAATCCATTTTCCAACGATCACCAGGATTGCTGAGGCGCCGCCCTGGGAGAGTGACAGTGGCACCATGGCAGTCGGACCTGCTGTCCTCTCTCAGGACGACAGCATTCCTGCTCCCACCCCTGCCACTCCGCTAGTGACCCTGTTGTTGCCTCTCGGCCAGCCAGTCCAGACTGCTGCAGCCCATGCTGAGATGGTGCAGTCTGAAGCCGGGCCCACCAGGCCCAGAGCTGCTCGAGGTCGTCCTCCAAGGCAATCTGGACGCTCCTCCATTGAAGGCGAGCAGCCTTCCACCACCCATGCTCCAGCCACTGAGGAAGCACCTCGTAGGAGCACTAGGATAGGTAAAGGCACACGAACAACAGGCACTAAGGGAATGCACAAGGGTGAATAGTTCTGTTATGTTTGCATATTTTCATTTATTCATCCATAAATGAGAGTTTAATTTTGCATTTGGTGGTGGTTTTTATTTATACAATGAGCTGAGAGGGACACTAATGTGTAATCAGATGGAGGGCGATTTGATTGTCTTGTGAGAGCAGAAAGGTGGGGAATGTAGGACTGTTGGTGAGTTGGGGGATGTAGTTCAAATTATTGATAGCGGGCACGGATCAGGCGAACACGCACAGCCCTTGCAGACAAGGCGTGTGATTCCTGCTGCATCCCTTGCATCTTCCTCCACTTCTTCTACCAGCTCCACTCCCTCCTCCTCCTCCTCCTCCTCCTCAGCCTCTTCCTCTTCATACTCCTCCGCCTGTTCCTCCTCAGCCTCCTCCTCCTCCACCTCTGGCTCAGGATCTTCTGCAATCATTGGTGGCAAAGGCTGGTCCCTCATGATGGCGAGGTTGTGCAGCATGCAGCAGACCACCACAAATCTGCCCACCCGCTCAGGGGAGTACTGCAGGGCTCCTCCAGACCAGTCTAGGCAGCGGAAGCATTGTTTGAGGAGGCGTATGGTGTATTCCACGATGTTACATGTGGCAGCATGACTCTCATTATAGGCCTGCTTTGCATGTGTGCGTGGGTTCCTGACTGGTGTCATGAGCCACGTCGAGAGGGGATAGCCCTTGTCGCCCAGTAGCCAGCCTTTGACTTGCCGAGACGGATGAAAGATAGCTGGCACGTTGGACTGCCGCATGCGAAGGCGTCATGACTACACCCAGGGTAGCGGGCATCGACCTCCAAGAAGCGATGCGCCTGGTCGCACACCAGCTGCACGTTGAGGGAGTGGAAGCCCTTTTGGTTGACGAAGACAGCCAAGTTGATGTGCGGGGCATGCAGGGCAATATGTGTGCAGTCCATGACACCCTGCACCATGGGGAAGCTAGCAATGCGGGCGAACCCCCGTGCTCGCTCGTTCTGATTGTCTTTGTTGAGAGGGAAGGTGATGAACCTGTTCCTCATGTGGTACAGTGTGTCTGTGAACTCCCTTATGCAGCAGCGCACTGCATACTGCGAGATATTACATATGTCGCTAGCAGAAGCTTGAAATGATCCTGAGCCGTAGAAATTCAGTGCCACGGTGACCTTCACAGACACAGGCAATGCCGTCCTTGCCCAGCCCTGTGGCCGCACCAGTTGACAGATCTCGGTGACGGCTTCCTTGGTGAACCTCAGGCGTCGGATACAATCCTCCCCGGTCATGTTGAGGTAAGGGAATTTATCCCGGAAGGCCCTCACTGCTCAGTGCCCTGCGCCCCCTCGTCCTCTGTCTCCTTGCAGCTTGACCTGCTGCTTGTGGCCTCTCTGCATGCTCCCAGTCATGCTCAATGCCCAGCGGGAACCCTAGCAGACCGCCCATGCTTGGCAGGAATGTTGTTCTACCAGGGTTGTAACTTTCCGACCCGTAAGGCAGTACCTGCCAAAGCACCCTCAAAAGTAGTGTAGGAACTCTCAATAAGAATAGGGAGCTTTAAAAAACACTTCCTACTCCTCCAGCAGCCAGAAGCAATAATCCAGCTGCAACATTAACCTGCAACGCCTGCATGGCCCCTTTAAATAGCGCTGGTGGGGGGTCCTTCAGGCACTGTAAGAAACGATTAGATGGTCGGGGATAAGACTGTGCGTTGAGTTGAGCATTAAGGTTGAAAATGGTGTGTATCACTTTAAATCAGCGTTGCACACTGATTGCAGCCATTTTCTCCCTACTTTACATGCTTCCAACATGCGCTAATTCCTATACCAAGATGGCGTCTGGTGAAGTCACGCAGGAAATGTGCGTGCGCATACAAGACGCCATCTTGGATGTCGGAGAGGCCATGTAGCGCCAAAACAACGGATGCTACATGGCCCAATTTAGCGCCCAGCACCTTTAAGAACATTCAATCATGTGAGCTTTTCAGTTTTTAAGGTGACTAATATTGATGCCATAAAAATGCATTCAAAGAAACAGACTATATAGTGCAGGTCTCAGTGAGGATAAATATAAAGAAATCGTTCAAAAAAAAATCCGGAAGAATGACTTTGTTTCCTGCTGTGCCTAAAATTCTGAGCTTAATTTTACCCCCATTTCGAACTAGTGTAATTGCAGGAAATTTGCGTGGTGAGCCCTTTAGCCTGATGTCGAAAACATCATAATGAGCTGAGATGAATTCGGGGGAAGGGAATTCGGGGGAAGGGATCAATAGACGGGCATAAACGAGCGAGGAAACTCGGGCGTAACGTAATTACGTGCGTAACACACTTTCGCCCAAGTTTCCTCAATCTTTTCTTCATGTCCTGACTACACGTGTCTCTGGGTACAAATAGACCCAGAGACACGTGTACAAATAGACCCAGAGACACGTGTACAAATAGACCCAGAGACACGTGTAGTACACCCAGAGTCCCCCCCATAGGAAATTCCAGCCCATGAAAGTTGTACTTATTTGAAAGAAGAGTGTTTATGTTTGTTATTCAAATAAATTATTTTTGTCTTTGTTGCTACTAATTGGACATACGCACAGTATTCAGCACTCCTAGGGCAGCCATGTTACATTTGGAATTCCAAAAATGTACATCCTTGTGACTCCAAAACCAAGACCATACCATCATTGGACAGCCAGCGGCACAGATGGATGCATACATGCCTAATAGATCATCAGGGATTGAATGCATACACAACTAGACCACTTTAGAATGTCCGTCTTTCAATTTTACTCTCACACATATGTGGCAACACACACACACACACACACACTCAGAAAAAAACTACCACCTGAACAAATTCCCTCTCCAGAACCTGGCAAGGATTCCTATCCTTTTGTTTAGAGCCATTCTTTGTCATTGTACTCTCAAGGAATACAGATACATATTCAACAATAGTCTACCTGGAATTGATCTCTCCTCTAACATTGGACAAATGTCTGAAATAAGCTCTTTTTAAAATTGATAAAAAGAAACCACCTTACTTTGCTACTGTAGCTCTAGATAGCATGGCAACAAATTGAAGGCAGAACAATGAAAATTGCAGCTTACATGCAAAGATGGGCATTTTATGACTATAACTGTAAACATTTATAAGAAAGAAAAAAGCTTATCTGATCTGAATAAGCCCAAGGTAGCTCAGCAAAACACAGGCAATATTATCAACCTTTCAGGGAGATTTGAAAATGCTTTTGTCAGTTCATCAACAGATTTTTCAAAATATTGCTACACTGAAGGCCTAGAATGGCTTTTAAAGATGATTTGTGGAAGCAATGACAAAGCATTAATGAATCCCAGCAATGACTTTCTAAATATCCTGCTCACTGAGACTTTGCAGCATTAAAGTTCAAAGATGTCAGTAAAATAAAGGCAGAATACTCACATCATCATTTGTATCTAAGATGTTAATGTTTATGATGAGCTCAAAGGCTTTTGTGATAAAGCAGCAGGAACTGGAACTGAAATATGCTACCAAAGGCATAAAAGGTTCTGTTGTCTTACAGAATCTTATTAACACCCTGAGGGCCTCATATGTCTTATTAAAGATGGAAATGTCCCTCTTGTTTCCTGACCTAGGAAGCTGTCTTCACAGTAGCGTGCATCGAATGATTTTTTTTTGTGCTCTTGCTTAACATATTTGTTCGCTTCCTCTTGCAGTACTGAGCACTGTTTTCTCGTTGAAAAGTTGGCTATGCAACCTAATGCTAAGTCCCCACCAATGTCGCTTTGTAATTGACTGCTAGAAAGTACAAGGCGGCAATTCACAGCGACCTACTTTCCTCTGGAGAGAGGTTTCACCTCTGCTTATTGCCGTTTCCAATCCTGCTGCCAAGATGGGCAGATATCTGCATCCTCTTCCTCCATAGCATATCACATTATTACACCCACGCCTTACATAATTATCCCACAGTATAATGCATGATTATTTATCTCACCTGCCCAAAATTTTCTCTGCACTGCTTAAAGATTTAAAAGAAATGTTTTATACCTCTGCTGAAATAGTGGAGAGGAATTTCAGATAAGTAACTAAACTGTTCACACACAATTATTCCGCAGTCAAATTTCAAGACCTGAATGTGTTCTTCAGTGGAAAATTACCTGTTGTCTGACTCTTTTACAAATGCTTTCTGCAACATCTTCATTCCCAAACTACCCTGAGGGCTGGTGGCTCACAAGGAGTTTCCATTTGGTTATGCTCGATTCCTTGAAATAAAATCAGTGGGGGCCTCTCTACTGCTGTACACAATTCGAGTTTACAGAGCCACTGTACCCATTAAATTCCTATCTTTGTTGGAATGGGACTATATCCGTGAATTGCCAAAAAATGGATAAAGGTATGAAAACAATATCATCTCTTTGGTGTTATTAGGCTCCTAAGTGAAACGATTTTGAGCAATGTCAATTCAGGTCCTAGTGACACAAGTCCATAGCACAAAACTATAGAATTTGGCACTCACTCTGAGATGAGGCACAGTGGGGGTGAAATTGATCATTGGCAGTAGTGCAAAATGGGTAATAGCGAATCAGCAAATCGCTTTACACTCTGCCGGATTTTCTTTTCCATTGACTTCCTTGGTTCTCCCTCCATAGTGTGAATTTACTGACCTATAGTAAATTGATGGCATGATAGACCCACAAAACTTGAGCCTATGAAAGTGTTAACGGAGCTGGTTTCATTGAAGTAAACTCAGGGTTCTGGTTTCTGTTGCTTGGCCATTGAAGTTGTGGTCAACTATTCAGTTTGCTCTTCTTCTGCAATACTGGCTTGAGTAGGTTACTGATGAGCTTCATCATGGCATCAGGGACTGTTTTGTTATCCAATTCTACATGAGGACTCTCAGGAATAACTGTTAGGAGTTTTTCACTTGACCCATCAGTTTCCATTGTAGAGTGGAGCTCAGCAATGTGCCAGAGACTGATACCCAATATAATGTACAAAAGGAGAATGATATTGATGCATCAAAAATCCTCAAAGGATAAAAGTAACTTAATGCAGCAACAGCCCACTCTTACTGAAACAATTCCAGCCATAAATGGTGAAAACATAAGTCATTTTTATATCTTATTACGTCACAACCTGTCATTGCCTGCTATTTGTTCGCCTTTATAATTGATGTGGAGAACAAAGCATTTTTGCAGTCTCAACTATACCTTTAAGCCTGAACGTGAGGCACTTTGGACAAACAGAACATGGGATTAAATTGATTTTTGTTCCCTTCTGTTATTGCTCTGCAGACATCAATTCACTGAGGTACAGCAGGAAGGCAGAAAACAGAAAATCAAATGTGATGTTCCTTTCTAGTCCCCTCATAGTCTGAAACTTTTAATTCCCAGAATTTAGAAGACTATCTGTACAAACCGAATGTTCTCCCCAGGCTTGTTACCTCACTTACATTATCATTATTTGTGGATATCTTAATCTGCTTGTTTTCCCCACAGAATCATAGAATGAAAATGTTGCTGTTCTCAAACGACTACACCAGAGGAGCTCACAACTTTGGAGATCTCTCCGTTGGTTAGTTTAAATACTGGGAACTGGGTTGCACAGTGGGTTAGCAAATAGTCCTGTCAGCCTCTGGGACTTTGATTCAGATCCAGCGAGACTGAAAGGATAAAAGTTTTTTCTCTCTGTCAACTGCAAATCTCCACAGTGGAATGAGTTTGTGCATTCCCAATCTAGGCTCTAGTAAGCTTCATTTGACAACACCTAACATCTTCCAGCATGTCACAAACTGGTAAACTCAATCAGAATGGAAATAGGATGGCTTAGAGGGAAAGAGCAAATCCACACTTGTGCAGTAAGGAGTGTCCATCTGAGATGAGAATCTACGGCTTGTTTCTGGGGTAGAACAAAGGCTGATCATGGAGGGCTTGCTGCTGGCACTGGGTGTCAAAAGTGAAATGATGTTCCATCCCGGAGCATTGACATCTCTTACTGTGATGAGAAAATAAAAAATGTTCTCTCATCCATCATATCTTGTGAAATTGACAACAGATTATGTTGTTATATGCAGAAAAATACACATATTTGTTTTGTTCACTGCTTAAAGCAAATGAAAAGCGTGATTAACTTTAATATTCTTTTAATTTTTCAATCTACTTCTGTTGAATTGTCTAAATAGTGAATAAATAAAAGCTTGGGGATGTTGCACTGCCTCACAGCACGATGGAGCCTAATTACTATGCACAGTTCAAATGCCATGATCTCTGAAGTACCCTTACTTAATGACTATCTGTCCTGATTTAATGCAGCTGCTTCACACTGTCACTCTCAGACCTTGAAAATCAGTTCCACTGATGGCATCACCACCTTTGACAAGTCAAACCAATCAAGGAATCATTTTTACGAATTCGTGCTCCTAGCGCAGGGCCTCATCCGCCAGGAGCACATATAGGGAATTTGGGCACGTGCCCTCACATGACATAGATATAAGATCAAATGTAAGATTTTGGACAGAGAGCAGGAGGAACTTTCTTTTACAGAGAGGGTTCTGAGACTTTGGAATGCACTGCCAGAGTTAGTGGTTGACCAGGGGGTAGATTTTCATCTTCACTGCCTGGGTGGTAATCAGGCCGAGGGGATTTGCCATTCTTTAGAGAATCCATCTGATTGAAATCAATGGAGTGATAAAAGATGGGAGAACCGCTTTTCCAGATTACTGCCTGGCGGTGAAGATGGAAATCTACCCACCACCCCATCCCCCCATCCCCCCACTCCCCCCGCCACCACCTCTGTGCCAGCATTTCAAAGTAGTAGAAATAGGGGATTGAAGGAATGGTGGATAGAGGGATATGGGATCAGAGAGGATAAATAGGATTAGGACTACTGCTCGTGTGGAAGATAAACACCAATATGGATTAGTTGAGTCAAACAGCTTGTTAAAAGGCATGCTGATGATCAGATTCGTGATTTAATAATTGTGTTAAAGGTAAGATAGGAGAACTAATAACTACTGAAGATCCTTATCAGTGATTAAGTTGCACCAATCATACGATCAAAGAAACTACAGCACAAAAGGAGACCATCTAGCCCATTTCCTGTAGTAGTGCTAACTCTTCAACTGGAGCTATCTACTCTAAACATGTTCCCTGTCCTTTCCCTGTATCCTTTTATATTCCTCTTTTTTGCATATACTTATCCAAATCCCTTTTAAATGATGCTATAAGCCTAAGTTTCTGTTGGCCTGCCAACAGTGCGTATTGGGAAATCACAGGTATGCTTTCCACACTTTGCTCATTGCCAGCAGTAATCGGAATAACTGAAGTGAAATATTTCTTGAGCATCTCTGCCACTCCTTCACTCTTTTGAGGGAAGAAAGGGTCCCGTGCTTGTGACCATCTTCCACTGACGGTAACCTCTAACACACATGCCAATCTACAAAACTCAGGAACAGCTTCAATAAAGCTGACACCGCTTCCAAAAAGCTAACAACTCAAAAAATTATGTTCAATTGAAAAGCAGCCCTGAAAAAGGCTTATGGCCAAAGCCACTGCTTCAAGATGACTGAGTAAGTTAAATTCCTTCTTATTACATTGGATTTCAGCATTTTTATTGGAGTTTCAGGATCATGTTCTGCAATTCATGTTTGCTTTTTGTGAAATGTTGCTTTTCCTTCATCTCCACCCTGAATTATCTCTCACCGCCATTACCCAGTATCAGCTAAATTCAGCACACGGATTTGGATGGATAATGAATGAATTGAATGCCAGAAAGTAGCTGCTCTTGATATCTAGGCAGAATTTGACTAAATAATGTGCCAAGTCCTAGAAAAACTGAGGTCAATGGAAGTTAAAGGGAAAAGCACTCCAATAGCTGGAGTCATATTGGACACAAAGAACAACCCAAAAACCCGACCCAAAAATTGGGGGACTTATTGTCCCTTTCAAACCCTGAACCATCCATAATACCCATCTTTTTCTTAACTGCCTGAAACTAATAATAAAATTCCTGAATAAATACCTCACTCATAAAGGCTTTTTCCACATTATATCCAGTTTTCTTTGCAAATTCAATAAAGAATTTTATCCAGTTAAAAAAAATAAGAGTATTTTGTAACAAAAAAGGAAATTTTATGAAATATCCACAGCCTGGCCCCACATCCTTGACTTATCTTTCAGCAACAAGTGAAAAGTCCCGCCACACTCATTGGTTCGAGGACCACAACCCGCTTGGTCATCCATTCCTTTTCTGAGTTGCTATATTGGTGCAGAATTCATGTCAATTAAGGCACTTGGATTTGCAGTGGTCATAAAGGGGCAGGCCAGATTGGTTGCTAAATATTTCAACCATGCTATTGACCCTAGACTAGTCATGAGTAATGCCTGGGGAATCTGCTAGTGGTTTACAAAAACTGTACAAATTGAGCATTAATTTTTAACTGATAAAATAGCTGACCATGGAGTGCTTGATACTATCAGCAGGTAACAGTTTCATTGGTTGCTATGCACGACAACATTTTAAATGTGTTTTTGATGATTTCCTCTGTTTGATATACTGTATATGTCTGTAAATGTGTTCTTTTAGAGTGAGTTTACAATTTCAGCAGAAATCTTCAGGAACACACCATGACGTTGTTACACATAGCAACCAAAGGATCCTTACCCAGGATGCCAAAAGTGCAAAATGTTCCATTCTCTAACAACGTTTGACCTCATGCTTTGAACAATTAGAAAGGAAAAATTTCTTCATGGAACCAAAAAGCCATGAGTATTTCCTGTAAACTGTGGTCATCTATAGTTTACAAATAGTCCATTTCCTCACAGCTAATTCCTCCCTTGCGTGCAGCATTCCCATGTGGTTCATAAACAATCACTTCAAAAGAGACGGATCTAACTTTTAGAATTGGGTACACAAAAATTAAATTAAAAAAAACACAACCCTTGCTAATTGAAACAGTACTGAAATTGCTAGTCTTATATAACCCAATGTATGTAGCAGTAATGATGATCATAGCAATGCCAAATGTCACACGTCAAGTCTGCCATGAAGCAGATGTTAGAAGCACAGGATGTGCTTTTCTGTGATCTTTTCAGATACTCTGCAAGGAGTTTCAGAGACAAAATCCATAATTATCACTACTCCAGCTTCCATGTCTAAAAAAGTTCAATTTTACCAAACCCACATTTGCTTTGTTACTAGTTTTCACTTTGGCATAGATCCAGTAGAAGCAAGCAAGAATGATTAATGCAGCAAAGGTTTCTTCAGCCCCCTTATGATTAGTCAGATAGCCAGGCAAATGTTTCTCATTGTACTGAATTATCCCAGCAAAGGAGGTAATACCTGCTTCAACCTTGAGAGTCCCTGCTTCCACTGCAACCATCGTCAATGGGGGTCTGTCTCGCTTTCTATGCTCACATCCCCTATATCCTGCACTAGTGACCACTGTGTGATCTCCTCTTGCCCAACCACAAGCAAAGAGGCATGAATATCTCTCAAGTGAACAGCTAACACACCCGGAAGTTAAACATTAAGCTTTCATGTTCCTGCTTTAGTGAGTGTATTCAATTCTTTTTCGCATGATGCAACTGATTCCCGGCTTGAAGCAGCAACACATCAGCTTTTTATAATGATCCTGTTTGACTTCTTTTTTGTCCAGAAGTCCTTTAGGTCATGTGATTATTACTACTGCACTTAATGCATTAGCAACAATTTAGGTTGTAATGAATGGTCGAGTAAGTTCTGTGCTGGACTAGGGGGACAGTTGATTAAGGCACAATTGGATAGTACAATGTTTTAATGACCTTGAGGTCTGCTCTTTAAGCATACGACCAGTTGGATCAATCACAATGCAGATTTGAAGAGAGGATTTCATGGTACTGCTGTTGAAATTCAAAACACATTCTAGGAATGCCAGGCTTCATCAAGAAATAATGTCTGCCCAATTTGATTAATGTATTTTGATTAATCAGCCAACTAAATAAATATGTTTGGTCATATTTGTCTGGAGCGTAGATACATATGGTCATAATGATCATATCACTTATTCCCATATATAATAACAAACTCTTATTCCAGACCTCCCATTATCACTGACATTTTCTCTTGTCCTAGTCAAAGCTCCATTAAAGTCAAGATAGGAGCAAAAATCTTCATAATACAAATCATGAATAAGATCTATTTTACTGCTGTTCCCATGAATAAATTTATTAACAATGAGGATGAACTGGACCAGAGATACAATTAAGATTCAAGAGAAATGACAGAAACCAATAGCAAGTCCAACGCCAAATTCAAAGTCTTTTAACAGTGGTTTTCCATAATGACTCATTGCAGAAAACTAAATGTCAAGTACACCGTATATAGATCTTTCTGTCCACATTGGAGGTGAAGCATTGCTGTAAACAGATTGTGATTTTCTCTGTTGGATGCGCACTATTGTTATCTGTCAATCAGTACAAAATGGTAAAGTTCATGTTGTACGTCATAATTGTAAGCTTGACTGCAGAAAAGTATGATAAAATATATTTTCTTAAATGGTAGATAAAATGTACTTGCAGTCAGGATAACCAATTCATGCTGCATAATGATTTATCGCATTAATTGAAAATATTAAGTACAATTACATAATAGAACTATTTATAATCGGTATCACACATTTAATCTAAAATTAAGATTATTTTGTTTAAAAAAAAAGAACAGAGTTATACACTTAATACAGATAGCTTGTGGTTATAAAATTTGTGTACTTGTTACATTATCAGGTCAATTCCATCAGGTGCTCCAAGCATGGAGTGGCATTTGCAGGGAGTGCTGGCCAGGAAGTTGTGGGCCTGATCCACTCATTTAAATTGATGAAAACTCATGCACTGCAATTTCCCAGCTAGTATTCTCTACAAGCGCAATTCCTTGCTAAGAGTGTCCAACTGTGAAATCAAATGCTGGGAATTTCCTTGGGAGTTCTCTCGATCCACCACTGTAACTTTGGTGGAAGATCAGCAGAAGCTCCATTTACAAGTCCAGTCTACAATTAAAATCAGAAGGAATGAGATTCCACACATGCCAAAGTTAATTTTCAGTGCCTGAGAGGTTATTTGACCGTTAAAAGGGTGCTTAAACTTGAAAAGACTTGACGTACCTTATTTTGGCGAGATAAGTTCGTATCCATCAGGTCAGTGCAGGAACTTCACGCTGTTCATTCATTTGAAAGGGGAGTCAGCCTGCGAGATGCCACTTTCGCAGAGCTTATGGAGAAGGGTCGCATCTGGTACAGCAACTTCCAGATTTCGGCGATTGACTGCGCAAGTGCGGTTCTCAGAAGTTACTGTCCAATTTGCACAGATATAACAGTGCTGTTGGCCTCGCTGTTACTTTCGCAGCAAAATCCAGCTCAATCTGTAACTCCAGAGGATAGCATCCATTTTATTTTACAAATATTTGAGTAATTTCAAATTCTTTGGGCTCGAATTTAGCAGGCCTGCGGGTTCCCAGCGGGTGGTCCTCCGGGAGCGTCGAAAACGCGGACGGCTAATCGTGTGCGTCTCCCACGCGATCGCGGGATAATTGGACCGATTAAGCCCTGCTTCCGGGTTCTCCGCTCCCCAGCTGCGTGCCGGCCGGCTGCGCATGCGCAGAACCGTCGACGCGATGTAGGAGCTCCACTTAAAGGGGCAGTCTCCCAAAGTCCCTCCTGCTGCAATCAAGAGGTTTGAGACGATGGCTCAGCCAAGGGGAAAGGCTGCGCCCCGTTTTTCAGACCTGGCACTGCAGCTGATGCTGGAGGGCGTGAGGAGGAGGAGGGAAACGCTCTTCCCAGAAGATGGACGCAAGTTCCCTGCCGCCGCCACCAGGAAGGCATGGGCAGAGGTGGCGGCGGAGGAGAGCAGCAGGGGCAACACCACAAGTACTTGGGAGCAGTGCCGCAAGCGCTTCAATGACCTGACTAGGTCCGGCAAGGTGAGTACACCAATGCACCCTCCCACATCCCGTCCCCACCATCACGCCAAACAGATCACAACCCCTCCTGCACAGCCACCACTGCGCTCCATCAGCAATCCTCACAGCCACTCATTCACCATCCTCGCCGTGCACGCAAGTACCCACCATCCCTGACCCCACCCGAACACTACCACACACCCCAATCCCCATGCAATGGGATGGGCACGTGGCCCACGCATCCTCCCATCCATCTGCGCCACGCTCAACCCAACCACACCGATGCTCGATGCGTCTCACGATGCAATACGCACCCACTCACACATCTGTGTTTTGCCTTCACAGGAGAAGAGAAGCAAGAACAACCGCGAAAGGGCACGCACCGGAGGTGGCCCGCCGCAAGTGGTGGAGCTGACCGACGCCGAGGTGGAGGCGCTCGACCTCGCCCGCACGCGACATTGCCTGTCGGTGGCTGATGGCGAGTGTGTCGCTGCCGAAACAGCCGGTAAGGGAAAGCTGACACTCAACACCCATGATCGCGAGTGACCGTATCATCACCTGCCATCAGGCGCACTGTCAAGTTGGTCCACATGCCTCAAAGTGCCCTCTGTTCTCTTGCAGGTCCGTCTGTGTGTGAAGCGATCGAGGAGGGCGATTCCTCAGAGGACATGGCGGTCTCTGAGGGTGCATCGTCACATCAGAGCCAACCATCCACCAGCGCAGAGACACGCACCTCGGTGGGTCCCCCTCGCCAACTAGTTGGGGTAGCACTTGGTGAGTCACCGCGCACGAGTGAGCATGAGCAGACCCTGGTGGCAGAGGCAGCCGCGGAGGGTCCGCGACGGAGGGAGCACTCATCTCCAGGCTCTGCTCAGCCGGACCCAGATGCTGAACCCAGGGGGCCACCAGTGAAAAGGAGAGTCGTCGAGGGCCACCAGCTAATTGCTGAGGTACTGGGAGAGGTGCCGCGCGCATTGTCCACAATAGCGCAGGCGATGGAGGAGTCCAACTCCTGCATGTGGGCATTGGTGGCGCAGGCACAGGAGGGTACCGGCGACACAGTGTCGCGGGTAGGTGCGGGACTGTCTGCGGTGGAGGACAGGCTGGCCTCCCTCGAGCGTCACGCACAGCTCCAGATCGAGTCCTTGCAGGCCCTGACAACGTCTGTACGGATTCAGGGTGAGCAACATTCCGCCGCCATCAACAGGCTGACGGATACACTAGGGGTGGCCTTGCAAGGTCTCACACATGCCATCCAAACTGCCATCCAGCAGGGTGGAAGGGGTGATGTGGGCCGAGGCCAAGAGAGGGATGATGATGACCGGGGACATGGAAGCGGGGACGCTTCTCAAGGCGCCCCCACGTCCCACCCGTCGCCCACCTCTCAACCAGTACCCGCAATGGTGCCTCCTCTCCAGGTGGCTGAGTCTGCCCCTGCCCCGGTGCAGGAGGAGCAGTCTGTGGAGGTGCCGTCACGGGCACCGAAACCCAGGGGCCGTCCGCCAAAAGCATCTACCCGGTCAAGGCGAGAACACGAGCAACCTGCCACTACCTCTGCTGGAGCCACAGGGGTAGCACCACGTAGGGGTACCCGGAAAAGAAATGCAAAGGCGTTATAATCACAAAGGGAATACACCAGGGTGTCTATTAATTTGTACATTTTTTTTATATCATGTCACATTGGAGATATTAAATACTCTATTCTCACCACTCCTGCCACCTCTCGTCCATTCTTCCGCGGCCTGTGCAATAGGTGCGTTCCGTGGAGGCCATCATGACGGCGAACACCTGCTGCCGCCCATTGGGCACACTGCTGTGGGTGCAGGATTACTGGCAACACTCTTCAGTGGAGGGGGCTGGTATGGCCGGTCGCATGTGCAGGTGAGGAGATGCGAGCGCCTCGCAGTGTCTGACTCTAGGAGAACCGTTGACGTATGAGTGCCTCCCTGGCCCGGCGACCATCCCGGTGAGTCGTGGTTCAGCGCATGGGTCGTCCACCATCCTCTGGCGCGTCCTCCTCCTCCTCCTCCTCCTCCTCCGCCTCCTCCGCCTCCTCCTCCTCCTCCTCCTCCTCGCCCTCGCCTTCCTCAATGTGGGTGGCGGGTGTGGATGGGGCCTCCTCCAGCGGCACCCCTCTCTGTTGGGCCATGTTGTGCAGGGCACAGCAGACAACTATGATTCGTCCCACTCTGAATGGTGTGTATTGGAGCGCTCCCCCAGAACGATCAAGGCACCTGAAGCGCATCTTGAGAAGCCCTATGGTCTGCTCAACTGTAGACCTGGTAGCAGTGTGGCTGTCATTGTACCGACGCTCCGGCTCGGTGATGGGGTTCCTCAGAGGTGTCATGAGCCACGTGTGTAGGGGATATCCCTTGTCGCCGAGGAGCCAGCCGTTGCCGGCGTTGGGTGCCTGCAGGATGGGCGGGACGGCGGACTCCCTGAGGACGAAGGCATCGTGGCAGCTGCCGGGGTATCTGGCGCACACGTGTAGGAATCTCTGGCGGTGGTCACAGATGAGCTGGGCGTTCATGGAGTGATACCCCTTCCTGTTGATGAACAGCCCTGGCTCATGCGGAGGTGCCCGTATTGCGATGTGGGTGCAGTCGATTACACCCTGCACCCGTGGGAAGCCGGCCATGGCATGGAATCCAACCGCCCTCTCCATCTGGCTGCGCTCGTCCATGGCGAAGTTGATGTAGTGCGAGGCCCTGCGGAACAACCCATCGGTGACCTGCCTTATGCACTTGTGTGCAGAGGACTGACAGACCCCGGTGATGTCCCCGGTGGCACCCTGGAACGAACCGGATGCGAAGAAGTTGAGGGCAGTGGTGACTTTGACGGCGACAGGTAAGAAGATGCTGCTTGGTCCATCAGGGAACAGCTCGTCGTTAAGGAGGCTGCAGATGTCGGCGACTACCTGGCGATTGACTCTGAGCCGACGTATGCTCTGCTCCTCGGAGAGGTCCATGAAGCTGAGCCTCGCTCTGTACACCCTGTGCGGAGGGTAGTGCCTCCTGCGACGCATCTCTCTCTGCGGTTGCCCTCCCTCCTGCTGTGCAGGTGGGTGTGCCGCAGCACCGTGTTGGGGGGCCCCACGTCTCCGAGGCGGACGGCGTGGACTGCGAGGCTGCTGGGGCTGGTCATGCTGTTCGTCCTCCGACGATGTCAACGCACCACCCATCTGGCAGGTGTTGGTCTGAGGGGTTGTGCAGGGTAGGTGGGTGTTTCCTCGGACTGGGGCTGCGGTTTCGTGTCGGTCTGTCCTCTGGCTTGGCGAGGGGTGGTGGAGGGCAGGGGTTGCCCTATGTGACGCAGTGGCCTCCTGCGTGGGTGAGGGCTCTCCCCCGTGGAGCGCACCTTGGCACCTGCCACAGGCTGCTGGCTGCAACACGCCTGGTTGAGGAGGGACTGTTTCCCCCAGTGTGGGAAACTCACTGCCTTGAACTGAAAATCCCACACTTCCTCTTTTGACAGCTGCTTCAGCTCATTAACTGACCACAACGAGCAAGGTAAGTACACTCAAGTGGAACCCCGCTGGCTTTAATTGCCTGCGGGATTCCCACCAGTGGGGCTTGCGCGCGCAGCCCCGCACGTCAGCGCGGTACCCGGAAGTGGCCGGGATTTCGTCGCGATCCGGTCACGTGACCGGATATCGGGATTTTCGGGGCCGCCCCGCTGGGAATCCGCCGGAAACACGATCCCAAAATCGAGCCCTTTGTTTCTCTTAGATTTTGTTCCATTATTTGTTTTTCTGCTATCCCTTTTTAAGTCCTGTTTTCACATGTCAAGCAATGTTTCTTGATTGAGAATGCTGGCAGGCTCCCAGGCCTCCAGCTCGTTGAGCCAGCTGCTATTGAGGTGTCTCATAACAACGCGCGATGTACGCTGAGGTGCCCTCAGATTTTCCATTAACTTTGCATGTGAAAAGCCTCATCTCAGTTTGCTGCCTCCCCAGAGGGCATGCCTAAAATGAGGGACACACTGGGTAGATTTTCTTCTTGAACCCCTGAGCAGTAATCTGAAGGAGTGGATTGCCTGCCCATTACAGAATCTATCCAATTTTCATTTTATTGAAATCAATGGAATGAAAGTCAGGAGGATTCTACAATGGGAGGATGGTCTACTTTGCCAGATTACCGCCAGGCAGTGAAGATGGGAATTTGCCACACGGTGCGGGGAAATGTTAATGACAAAGCTTTGTACTGCTGAAGTGGCACAACACATTCGCACATCAAAATGCTTAATCACCTTCAAAGTATTGATTCTTTAACTACCCTTAAGAAAATCCCTTTGGCAGCATCCACTTAAACATACTTTGATTTAGCTCCATGGATGCTGAGTGCATCGCCTGGTGTGGAACCGAGTCATTAGACCAGGAAGGTTCCAAGTTTGAATCCTGGTCTGTGCTTGAGTTAGCAGGACTCAGCTAGGCTGGCAATAGGAAGCCACTCTTGGCTTCAGCAGCCCATGGCTTAGAAAGGGGAAAGTCACTTGAGGTTCCAACTCCTGATAATTATGTGCTGCAAAATGTACATATGTGGATGAGGGGTGAGGATAGGAACAGATTGTGATGCTTTGCTTGGTTAAATAGCCTGATAACACTCACAAACTTGCGATTCAGTGAAATCTGTCATAAGGACCACCATGCTATGAAGTCCAGTCAGTCCAGATTGGTACACTTAATTTTCAATGTAGTCCTACATCTATACCAAATAGTTACTTGATACTAGTCTCATTACATCTCTTTGTTGCATTTCATGAACCTTAATAAGACTGGTTAAAAACAGTTGAGAAATCAGGTGAAGATTGCTACTTGTTAAAATCAGGTAAAAGCCAAATTAATACATGATGCCCAGCTCCCTCTTCAAGAAGAACAAAAATTCTTTTTTTTTTTTGTTTATCCCGTGCTTTGGTTTTGCCATCAGTAGTTTGATACTGATGCAGCTAATTTGGATCCTGTGATATATTTGCACAGAGACTTTCCACAACACTGCAGTGCAGTAGTCAAAGGGTTCCAACATAAATGATTGGACTGACAGCCTCTCATTGCAAGGGAGGGCTCCATGTTGACAGGAAGACTGATTTGATCTCTAATATTAGAAGGGGACCTGCCACCTAACTTGATAGTATATAGATTGGCACTGCTCGTGTCACTGCTCTTCCATTAATTCAAGTTGCAGTTGGTGCAGGATAAACAATCCTTGTCCACATAATGAAGATGTTGACCAGAGTAATGGCAAAGTTCCATTACTGATATATAATGTCGATGAGTCTGACACAGCCATCAGGACAATGTTCAAATACACTGAATCTAGCTAGAATGGTCGCCAGATTATAAACAGCCCCATTAAAATTAACAGCACAGACTCATGTCAGCAGCAATAAACAAAGACTAATCATTATTTGTGCCTTTGCATCAATTTATATTTAATCCATTTCTTTATAAAAACACAAATTAATAGGATTTTCTTTTTTAAATTGATGATCACATACTGAAGTCTCTTTCAGCATTCCGGGACTAATAAATGCCATTCCACCAGGATTTTTTTTAGCGGGATGGAATGAAACACCATTGATAAAATAAACACATTTTGACAGGAAAAGATTTCTGACTTGAGGGTGTCACTGACAGAATGAATATCATAAAGTTCTTCTGTCACAATTGTTAAATGCAGAATGACATCTCACGCTACATGCTGCACTAAACAGGCTTATCAGCCTCCCTATGGAATCGTGGCTCTTAACCATTGATTAGTGCCTTACCTGATGATCGTGGAGCCTTTTTCCTCCTGAACACAGCTCCTGACTGCAGGGCCTCCATCAGGCTATCCATTACACCTGTCTCCTCACCACCTGGAGACATACAAAATACCTCATTCAGCAACCACCAGTGATGATTAAAATACAATAATCCTGCATCACCCAATAGCTAAAACATGGTGAGGCATCAGTCATTCTCATTCAGTAACTAAATTTTTGCACCTTCAGGCAAGAGTGCATCAATATCAACCTTTTAACATGGGAGAAATTCTTTTCTGCAAACATCCCTTCGGTTAAAAAAGGGAGAAAAACACCAGGATTAATTGTTATGTATTTTTTAGGTCATTGTACAATGATGTGTTATACATTCTGCTTTGATGAATTAAAATGACATCATTCTACTTTATTTATTTCAACTTTTTAATGATGTCCTTTATATCATAAAATTACTTTGTGAAACAATTTGTAGTATTCTAGTACAAAAAATAAATATTCAAATTTTGACACTGGACGTACAAATCAGAACATATCCAAAATCTGTTTTTACATCACAAATGTTGACAGGTTATTTGACTCTTCTATACAAAATTGCTCAATTGTACGATACATGCAGATATATTTGGAAAATATACAATTAGTAGCTTCTTGGCTTAGAATCATAGAAAGTTACAGCACAGAAGGAGGCCATTTGACCCTTCCTGTCTGTGCCGGCCGAAAAAGAGCTCTCCAGCTTAATCCCACTTTCCAGCACTTGGTCCATAGCCCTGTAGGTTACGGCACTTCAAATGCACATCCAAATACTTTTTAAATGAGTTGAGGGTTTCTGCCTCTACCACACTTTCAGGCAGTGAGTCCCAGACCCCCACCACCCTCTGGGTGAAAAAAATTCTCCTCAGCTCCCTTCTAATCCTTCTACCAATTACTTTAAATCTATGCCCCCTGGTCACTGACCCCTCTGCTAAGGGAAATAGGTCCTCCCTATCCACTCTATCTAGTCCAGTCATAATTTTATACACCTCAATTAAATCTCCCCTCAGCCTCCTTTGTTTCAAAGAAAACAACCCCAGCCTATCCAATCTTTTCTCATAGCTAAAATTCTCCAGCCCTGGCAACATCCTCGTAAATCTCCTCTGTACCCTCTCTAGTGCAATCACATCTTTCCTGTAATGTGGTGACCAGAACTGTATGCAGTACTCAGACTGTGGCCTAACCAATGTTTTATACAGTTCTAGTTTCACCTCCCTGCTCTCATATTCTATGCTTCAGCTAATAAAGGAAAGTATGCTGCAAGCCTTTTTAACCACCTTATCTACCTGTCCTACTACCTTCAGGGATCTGTGGACATGCACTCCATGGACCCTTTGTTCCTCAAACCCTCTCAGTATCATACCATTTTTTGTGTACTCGCTTGCCTAATTAGCCCTCCCCAAATGCATTACCTCACACTTCTCTGGATTGAATATCATTTGCCACTTTTCTGCCCACCTGACCAGTCCGTTGATATCTTCCTGCAGTCTACAGCGTTCCTCCTCATATGGCCAATTTTTGTTATCATATGCAAACTTCTTGATCAAGCCCCTTCCTTTATTTCATTTTGGTGTTAAGGTACCTTGGTGGCAACTGCTGGACCAGTGACATTTTCATCTTAACCTCATGAATAGTACTACATTGGGCCAGTTTTTGCGACCAAAATAATGGTGAGGCTAATGGCGCTCGCTGTTATTTATGCATAAATGGTACAGCTAATTTAGGCAAGGAGCAGATGCGCGGCTTAATGTAAATATCCAAAAGTTGCTGTCCGAGTTGCACTGCTATGCCATTAGGTTCAAAAAAATTTTCGGGGAGATCTTAAAAATGTCAAATCTTGGAACAAGGAGAACAACCCCAGCAAGGAGATTTGATGGAGGTATTCAAAATCATGAAGGGTCTAGACAGAGTAGATAGAGAGAAACTGTTCCCATTGGTGGAAGGGTCAAGAACCAGAGGACATAGATTTAAGGTGATTGGCAAAAGAACCAAAGGTGACATGAGGAAAACTTTTTTTTTTACACAGCGAGTGGTTAGGATCTGGAATGCACTGCCCTCGGGGGTGGTCGAGGCAGATCCATTCATGGCCTTCAAAAGGGAACTGGAAAGGAAAAAAAATTGCAGGGCTACGGGGAAAGGGCGGGGGAGTGGGACTAGCTGGATTGCTGTTGCATGGAGCCGGTGCGGACTCAATGGGCCAAATGGCCTCCTTCCATGCTGTAACCTTTTCTATGATTCTAATTATATTACCCCATTTTCCTCTGGGTAGAGATTGTAACTTTGTCACTGCCTCGAATCCTCCCTGCTTCCCTCTCACTGAGCTGACTTCCTTCTCCCACTAGGTGTTGGTTTGTCCTGGGTTCTGTACACCGCTTTTAGAAAACTCACCCCAGAACTATTAAAACTGTTGTGGTTAGCACCTCTCCAATTTCATCTCCCTTCAACTTCTCATCCTGTTTGTCTAACTGCTAATTAATTTAGCCTGATGTTCCTGTCAGGCACTTCAAAGGAATATGAGATGTCCTAAATCCATCCCTGATGGTTAAATGTGATCTCGGGGATGGTCTATCCACCAATTTCTGTCCCTCCATTATCCTGGCCAATCTCCAATATTAGTATATCTTAGAAGACATGGGAAGCCTTCCACACTCTCTGTGGAAAATACTGAGCCTCTGTTAGAAAAATACTAAATGCTGGATAGATGACTGAATAAATGCAGTAACTTAAACTGAACTTCTAATACATTCAAAAAACCCTTCATCTACATTTAAAAAATCCTTATTATAAAAAATATTCCCTTACAATCAGCTCGCACTTTCTGCAACTTTGTGGGCAAACATTTTTTGAACTGAAGGGTCCAGGGGCAAGTTTAATCAATGGCAGACGCCATTAGATGCCCAGTAAGTTTCCCCATGGGAATTCATTTGTCCCTATGTTTTTTGGAGGAAGAAGAGGGGAAGCAAAGGAGACAAGGCTGCGCCAGAGGCATTCAGTGTACACCTGTTGATATCTTCACATCTGCATTTTCAGACCAAGATGAATATGCTTGTAACCGTCTGAAGAGTGCTGCTTGTGTGGGCTACAATTCACAAGGGAAGCCATAACTGAGTTGTGTCGAGTGCTGCAGAGTGACCTGCAGCTAGTCTCATCCCCAGGTACAGCACTGTCAATGATTGTGAAGGCCACAACAGCCCTTAACTTCTGTGCCTCCAGATCATTCCAAGGTGCCACTGGCAGTATTATCAAGTTAGGCAACCTGCAGTGCATCGAGATATAAAGCAAGTGATGGATGCCTTGTTGGCTTCAGTAACAATTTCATCTCTTTCCTCATGGACATACATCAGAATCCCGAATGTCTAATGGATTACAGACTGCACCAATATGGCCTATTATGGCCCATTGCATAACGCCACTTCCCACATGAAAGAGAAAGGATTCCACTCCACGACTGATCAGCTTATTAGCAATTGTAAGTGTTGGACTATACAAGTTAATGCTCACTTCCCAATGGCATGAATGAGATCAATGAAGCCCTGCCTCATGGTTCTCTCTAGCCAATCACCAAGCCTGTCGAACCTGGAAGATATAACTTGATCCATTCTGGAACCCCAAGCCTCTATGGCTGCAGTCTGAGCGCTCATGGGAGAATCACCAACTGGACTGGCAGGAGGACTCTGCTGGTCAGTATTCCTGGAGTTGCCACATGCTCCATGCAGCTAATGAACTTTTCCATCTCCGGCACTTTGCTTGGCACCATCAATGCTGACTGTGCCAATGCATGATGCTCAGAAAGCATCCTTCTTTTGAAAATGAGTCCTGTTAGGGCCAGATCTCCAGGCTCATCAGCCAAAGAGTGATACGAACTGGCCCTCTGGACAACAGATTGCTGCTTCTCAACTATTACACCAACTACTTCTGTATTGTGCTCTGTGTCTTGCCCAGTGCACCCCCGTCTACCTCACCACCTAAATCCCCCTGATAAATATATCTGAGCTGTTGCCTGGGAGGGTTAGGGCCAGTTTTTGGGCAATGATGTGAAGTGCTGGCAGGACCAGAGTCATTGGATCTGGCTTGGCTTCCTCTGGCACACCTAGAAAAGAAGGAGAAATGTTATAATAGTGTCTTTATGAGAATCCTTTGTATATAGCTTTCAAAAGAAGGAATGACATAGTGAAGTGCTTCAATACATGATTTATCATGAGTGAGTGAAAAAGAGCATAGGATGAGATGAAAGAGCGAGAGAAAATGATTAGCACAAACCCTGAACTAGTGCCAGTTCTCTTAATTCCTCCTCTCCAGCCACTCTATGGCCTTCCTACAATGTTTGTAAATACACACAGCAGCCAGCCAATGCACGTAAACATGCACTTAGGTGGCATCTAGATTTGAAGGGGTTTCCTCCTCATTTGAGGTTACTGCACAAAGCTTAGGATGCCCTTTTCCTGTGTGTGCTCTCTCTTTTGTTATGGTCTATCTTCCCCTGTAAGCAGAGTACAAGAAGTGAGAGATTGCAATTGTCTCGATGATTACAGTGATATCAAAGTGTCAGCATGTAACCCACAGTGTATGTGTATCATGCAGCTAAATTAGATGAGATGATTACATTGGCTTGAATGCATGCAAAGCATGAGTGAAGGAACACTACCATGGGAAGGCTGGTGAGGCAATGTGTACCCTGTGCTGAATGGGCATTCATGGCAAGCACTGAGTGCAATTTAAGACAGTGTGACGAGGATGTAATTGTAAGTGTCATTGGTGCTTAGCACGCTGAATTAATGAAAGGTAGCAATGTGCTCTCTTACCTTGGCAGGCTGCTGAAGTCATTAAACTTCTTCCCAAATTGCCTCCAGGTACACAGTATGTTGCTCATCGCATAATGCTGGTTGTCATCTCCTGTCATTTTTGTTTGGCAGCTTGCCTCGGGGTCCTGTGGTGTTCCATTCTGAAAAGAGCCTTCCTCCTGTGTCTCACTTGCTCTGCCCAAATTTCCATGGCTCCATCGGAGAAACAAGGCATTCTTGTGCCCTGTTGAATTGCTTGCAGATTTGTTTCCAAAATAGAAGGATGCTGCCTTGCAAGCCACATTACCTGCCCCTCTAAGCTGCTGTAGGCCTTAAATCCTGCAGCAGCAGCATGTCATTTCTCACTTGGCAATGGCCAAATTCCCAATCACAGGTGTTTCCATTGTCTAGAGCTACAAGAGATTGTGCAAACGATGCTGATTGTAGAAATATGCTTGGGATCAGCACATGTCAGGTTGGGCAGGCATTTTTCTCACACTGCCCTACTTAGGTGGGTTAACCGACCATTCCAGTCGAGGGGTTACAAGAAAAGCTGCTTTTAACGAATAAGTGGAAGTGCTATAATGTTCACTTTAATGTCTGCACAGTGCGTCATCCAATGGGGAGCCATATCAATCAGTAGGCAGCTTAACTTGTTAAGTGCAACACAAAGGGGGTGATTTTAGGAGGCAAATCCGGCCGTGTTGGGAGCGGGGTATTTCCGAAAATCGCACAAATCCCGTTCGGGTTCAGAGGCCGGTTCCAACCCGCCGGCTTCCGAGTTTCCCAGGGACCTACCCGTGTACACACGGGCGACCCGAAACCGGAGGGCCCGCTGGCAATTAAACCCGGCAGAATGACAGTTAAATGAGCCAAATGTACCTCATTGAGGTACTTAAGACACTTTACCTGTGACACAGTAAGTGATTAGAAAGACTTTTAACTTGCCTGGGCGGCTTGCCCACCGCTTCTGAATCACGTCTGGTGAAACCAGACGTGAAAGGCCAGATCAGGAAACAAGAAACTAAATAAATTAAATTTTAAAAATGCAATGATGCTAAAACACTAAATGCACCTACTTTTGAAACCTGCTCTGATGTTCGATGTCTCCCACTCTGATGTCCCCCTCTTCGCCATCCCGATGTCCCCCCATGTCCCTCCAATGTCCCCCTGATGTTTCCCCAATCTCATCCCCCGATCTTCCCTGATCTCCTCCCCGATCTTCTCCTCTCCCCCCAATCTTCCCCTCTCCCCCCCCCAATCTTCCCCTCTCCCCCCCCCCCCGATCTTCTCCTCTCCCCGCACCCCCCCCCCCCCCCCGGTCTTCCCCTCTCCTCCCCCCCACCCCCCCCACTGGTCTTCCATTCCAGCACCGGATGACATCTGGCTCTGTCTCTTTCCCGCCCCTCCCCCCACCTCATGTTGCAGCTCCTGATGGCAGCCTGCCTGAGCTGCCGGACGCGAAACCCGGAGAGGACATTAATCATCAGCAATCAACGTGCGATCGCGTCGGAAACGGTAAGTTTGGTTCATGCGAGTTTGCCATGCGTCCAATCGCCCCCCCCGCTGCCAACCCGCCTGCCCGCAATATCAGGGCCAAGTGTTTAGACCCATGAGATAACAAGGGAGTCTAGTCCCACTATTACGGCAGCAACTTTGTTGAGCATTGGAACAGGAGTAGGCCATTCAGCCCCTCAAGCCTGTTCTACTATTCAGTGAGATCATTGCTGACCTGTATACCTCAACTCCATTTTCCAGCCTTTGTTCCATATCCCTTGATACCCTTACTGAATAAAATTCTATCAATCTCAGTTTTGAAAATTTCAATTGACACAGCATCCACAGCCTTTTGTAGGAGAGAGTTCCAAATTTCCACTACCCTTTGTGTGGAAAAAATTCATAACAATGAAGCTACCTATGCACAAGAAAACTAGATTTATGGATGAGGCTATGGAAATCCTGCTTGAAATAGTGAGGGAGAGAAGTGACATACAGTATGGGACACCCATCCTCCTGTGGAACTGCCTGAAGTAGCAGATAACAAAAACAAATCATTGAAAGAGGCAATGACATCTCCTGAATGTCAGAATCTGGAAGGATATTGTGGTGAAGATGGCAGACTTGAAGAAACCCGCTGAGGTAAGTCAGTAATATTGTTATGCTTGACAAGCAACTGCCACAAGTGAGCATTCAAGAAACTAATCTCTGTTAACTAGTTCATCCATTCACATTGTAAGATACCAAACTGCAACACTATATTTCCTAGATTTAGGTCCCGACTTTAACTCCCCCGCCTGGCGGAAACCGGGTAGCGGGAGGCAGTTGAGACGAGGGCAGCGACTTAGCCCCTCTGATCCTGCTGCCACCCCGCCATGCCCCGATATTAACTTGCTCTTCTAAGCAGGCGAGCAGGACACCGACAGGAAGGCAGCAGGGTCTTTCTTTAAATATGCAGATCAGATCCAATGATGTCACCGGGACCCAATCTGCAATTTTAGTTGAAGGCCTGAGCAGGGGAGCGGTGATGGCTTCCCTGTCAGGCTGGAACTGCTGGAAAGTGGATTCTGGGCTAGAAGAGGTCCAGCAAGGTAAGTTATAACATTTTATTTGGGGTTTCCTTGTGGGCCAGGAGGAGCAGGAGTGCCCCGATCGGGTCCAGTGCCCCCCTCACCACTTAAGTGACTGCTGGGACCGTTCCCACAGTTCCCCAGCTGTGGCCTCATGCCGCCAAATTCCCACTCCTGCCCACTGGCCAGGTAGTGGATCCGGCCAGGAGTCGGAGAAAATTTATGGAAATGAGGCCCGACCATTAAGACCGTCCGGGCCTCCACGTCCCTGGACTCCCTGAGTTTGCTGCCCACTTTGGAGTTTTGTATCTGCCCCCCCCCCACTTTAAAATCTGGGCCTTTGTCTTTTAAATAATAGAAGCAGCTCAAGGAATGCTTCCTGTTTTTGTCTGATAATGCTCCTGGGATGTTTTACTATGTTAAAGGTGCTATATAAATACACGGTGTTGTTGTGAATGGGCACATTTAATATGTACTTTTATTTATCAAGTGCTTATGGCAACCTGTGTGCACAGCAATAATTTCAGTGTACAGTATTGCCCTGATTCTGCACAGCCATTTGGCATTGTCATTGCTCTATCTATTTTCAATATCTTGGTACAGGACAAGATATCTATCCCTGTTGAAGGAAACAAGTTTGCAAAGGTCAGCCATGAACATTTTTAGCCTCTGGCCCCTTTCAAAGAGGCGTCCTAGAAAATGTAGGCTGGGAGAGCATCGATGAAGTGGCGGAGTGTGAAGCCAGAGGTGTCCACAAGCTTACAGTTAAAATAATAATGTTCATGTTATGTATTGTCTACTAAGTGACTGTTCCACAGGCGCACACTCAACTTCAGTAATATCACAGAGCATCATGCCATGAAAGTAGCGCTTGAAGGTGATTATTTCAGGCAACATTTTTGACATTTTGTTCTCTTCTGTTTTCTTCGAAATGGAAAAACAGACTGCAGCCACACAGAATGCCCCCAAGCAAGCCTGCACTTCACAGTATCCTGAGCAACTATCTCTGACTTTGCCAAGCTCCTGAACAGCCATACAGATATTAGGAAGGGAGATCAAAAGCCTTGAAGAAAGAGCTGGGTTTTAAGAAGGGGGAGAATCTTAAAGGAGGAGAGGGGGGTGGGGAGGCAAATGGGTTTATACAGGGAATTCCAGAGTGTGGGGCCTAGATGGCTGAATGCATAGCTGCGAATGGTGGGCAAGGGGATGAGGGATGTACAAAAGCAGGAAGTCAGAGAAACGTAGGGATTTAAACATGAAGATGAGAATTTTAAATTTCAGGTGCTGGGGAATCAGGAGCCAATGTAGTTCAGAGAGGACTGGAGTTATGGGCGAGCAGAACTTGGTGTGGGATAGGATATGAGCAACAGAGTTTTGGATGAACTGAAGGGTGGAGATGGGAGGTGGCCAGAAAAGTATTGGAAAAATTGTGTTTGGAGATGACAAAGACATGGAGTAGGATTTCAGCAACAGATGTGTTGAGGTAACGGTGGAGATGGACAATATTATGGAAATCGAAGTTGGCGGTCTTTGTAATGGAGAGGATGTGGGGTTGGAAGTTCAGTTTGGTGTCAAATAGGCCACCGAGACTGTGAACAACTGATTCAGCCTGAGACAGTGGCCAGGAAGGGGTTAGGGTACAGAGTTTGTTGTGGGGACTGGAAGCAATAGCTTTGGTTTTCCTAATGTTTAGCTGGAGGAAATTCCAGCCCATCCAAAATTGGATGTCAGACAAACAGTCTGACAACACAGAGACAATGGAGGGGCTGAGTGAAGTGGTGGAGAAGTAGAGCTCTGTGTTATCAATGTACATGTGGAAGTTGACCCCATGCCTGTGGATGATGAGGGCTAAATTCGTTATGGCCCATTTGCGGGAGCACAGCTGACGACCCGCTTCCAAATGAACTGGAAGGCCCCAGGAACATCCTAAATTGGTCCTTGGGCCTCATTGTAATAGTCGGGCTGACCTGCTGGCACCTTTCGCACCTCCACAGGCACTTCGCCCATGTGACTGCATGGAATTTGAGCTGCTTGCCTCGCTTTCCATATTGAAATGAGGCATGCGCTTGTTTCAGGTGCCCACCAGAGCCACCAAAAAAAAAAGGCCCTGACGAATTTAGCAGTAGCCTAGGCACACAGGCAAATGTGGCAAGGGCCTTCCATCTATTAAACTTGTCATCGTTGTGCCCGGATTACGCTCATAAAATGGGCAGAACAATGTTGAAGTTATACCCCAATATCTCCAAGAAGCGGCATGTGGATGAAAAAGAGGAAGGGGCCAAGGACAGATCCTTGGATGACTCGAAAGGTGACGGTGTGGGTGTCGGAAAAGAAGCCATTGCTAGAGGTGCTCTGGCTATGATCAGACAGCTAAGAGTAAAATCAAATGAAGGCAGTGCCACCAAAGTGGACAATATGAGAGTTGTTGGAGCAGGATGGTGTCGTTGACTATGTCAAAAGCTGCAGCGAGGACAAGGAAGAATAACGCGTCATGGTCACAGTTACAGAGAATGCCTTTCATGACTTTGGTGAGAACCATTTATGTTCTGTGGGAGGGGCAGAAACCTGAGGCGGGGGATTCAACTGGGAGCTGAGAAAGAGATCGGTATGGATCTGGGAGGCGGCAAAGCATTCAAAGTCTTGGGAGTGCCAAATGAGGTTGGAGATGGGACAATAGTTTGCAAGGATAGAGGAATCAAGGGTGGGTTTTTTGAGTCGGGGACGCTGACAATGGTTTTCAAAGGGAGGGGGACAGTATCTGAGGAGAGAAACCTATTTACAATGTCAACGAGCATGGGGCCAGGAAGGGAAGTTGGATGGTCAATTTGGTGGGAATGGTGTTGACAGAGCAGGAGGTAGATCTCATAAACCTACAAAATGAGCTCAAAGAAGGCATGGGGAACTATGGAAGAGAAACCAGAGAGAGATGGAGCCTCAGGCCTAGGATAGGGAGGACTGGGGGAGGTTTGGCTTGGTAGGCA
Source organism: Heptranchias perlo (assembly GCF_035084215.1). Classification (NCBI taxonomy): domain Eukaryota; kingdom Metazoa; phylum Chordata; class Chondrichthyes; order Hexanchiformes; family Hexanchidae; genus Heptranchias; species Heptranchias perlo. The sequence goes on from NC_090325.1 coordinate 176,997,521, forward strand.
AGAGGAAGGAGGAAGCAGCTGAAAGAATGACCTCTGTAATGATGGCAGAGAAATCCATGTTGTTAAGGACAAGGGTGAAGGGGGCAGGTGAGAAGGGTTTAAGGAGGGTTAAATGGAGAAAAGGAACTGGAGTTATCTTTGCCTTCCAGGATGATCCTATTTATTGTTAGCCTTAAACCTACACAGGTGTTAGAGTGAACGGCAACAGTAATAACCAGGCTTATACATATGCTTAAAAAAAACTAAATTCAAGTCTCTGAATCTGACTCCATTTTCCGAGGAATAAACACTGTGAAGTGCAACTGGCAATGAGCAACTGGCCGCCATGTGAAAATAAAGCAGCTGTGCTTGTGAAAAACTGGCCAGTTAGCAATCCTACATCCAGTGCCATTCGTCTCCATAGGGGTTTTCTCAATTGTCCGCCGTAACTTCAGTAAAAGATCCGCAGAAACCCAGAGAAAGTGTAAATGGTGGTAATGCTGATTCTCCGGGTGATTCCATCGATCTTCTGCCGAAGTTACGTTGAACAATTGGGAGAATCCCTATAGAAATTCGAACCCATCCCCCAGCACCATCCCCAGGTACTTTTTGAGGCAGTTAATTGACAGAGTTTTGTTGCGAGTCTGTTCCACAAAGGTATGATTCTATTTACTGACAATCTGTTGCTGGAAAAACAAATTGAGAATCAACAATATAGAGAGTACCTTTAAGTTGAATACAATATTCAGATATTTTAATCTTTCATCTCTATTATGTCACTTTTCCACCAATCAATATCCTTTTTAAATTTTTTTAACGTCATTTTATGTACAGTAACAAAAATTGAGGTTGCCAATGGGTTAAAGCTATAATTCAATTGCAGGATTCTACTAATATAGATAAGCCACTCAATTACTTATCAAAGCTCCTTCAGTAAATTGCAGCCTTATAACTCATTGCTAGCTACTCATTATCTCACATTTAAACACTGGGTAAGGTCCATTTATATGCAAGCCAAATAGTTTCAATGAACTATGACAGTTAGGTCAGGAAATATTATTTTAACTGAAACAGTATCAAATCCTGACCTGACTCTCAAAGCCGTACATTTGAAATAAAAGCAATGTTATGAAATATTTATGACTTTAAATAATTACTATACTCTGATAGTATGATAACTATATTGTTTGTAACGTTAGGATGGTTTGCTTTTACATGTGAAATCTTCACATGGAGTTATACTTCTTATTTGCTTACGTGCAAACACTTATGTATTTTAAACTTTTTTTCATATCCCAAATATTGGCATCAGAATCATTATTTGGAATGTATGTTAGCATAAGAAGCCATCAGTTCTATAGAGGTTAGAAAAAGGGAGCTTCCAGCTTCCTTTAAAAATAACATACTTTGAATCAGTTTGATAACTCCCAGTAACTACCATATATCTAATGGAGGTGAGCACTAAAGCAAATTGTAAACTCAAATTATTTCAAATGTAAACAATTTTACAACACCAAGTTATAGTCCAGCAATTTTATTTTAAATTCACAAGCTTTCGGAGACTTCCTCCTTCCTCAGGTAAATGTTCAGGAGCTCCTTGAAGCCTACGCATTTATACATATAGAACAATACATGGTGTTTACAGAATGCCCCTGCAACTGCCCATTGCCAAGGCAATCACCGTGTTCAGACAGAGAGGTGTCACCTGCAGAACCCCCGAATACACATTCAACAAAAAAACAAACAGGAAAAAAAACAGAGAGAGGCAGAAACATCCGGAAGGCAGAGAAAGCCAGCAAATGACCCATTATATTAAAAACAGATAACATTTGTTCGCTGGTGGGGTAACGTGTAGCGTGACATGAACCCAAGATCCCGGTTGAGGCCGTCTTCATGGGTGCGGAACTTGGCTATCAATTTCTGCTCGACGATTTTGCGTTGTCGTGTGCCTCGAAGGCCGCCTTGGAGTACGCTTACCCGAAGGTCGGTGGATGAATGTCCATGACTGCTGAAGTGTTCCCCGACTGGGAGGGAACCCTCCTGTTTGGCGATTGTTGCGCGGTGTCCGTTCATCCGTTGTCGCAGCGTCTGCATGGTCTCGCCAATGTACCATGCTCTGGGGCATCCTTTCCTGCAACGTATGAGGTAGACAATGTTGGCCGAGTCACAGGAGTATGAACCATGCACCTGGTGGGTGGTGTCCTCTCGTGTGATGGTGGTATCTGTGTCGATGATCTGGCATGTCTTGCAGAGGTTACCGTGGCAGGGTTGTGTGGTGTCGTGGACGCTGTTCTCTTGAAAGCTAGGTAATTTGCTGCGAACGATGGTCTGTTTGAGGTTGGGTGGCTGTTTAAAGGCGAGTAGTGGAGGTGTGGGGATGGCCATAGCGAGGTGTTTGTCCTCATTGATGACATGTTGAAGGCTGCGGAGAACATGGCGTAGTTTCTCCGCTCCGGGGAAGTACTGGACGACAAAGGGTACTCTGTTGGTTGCGTCCCGTGTTAGTCTCCTGAGGAGGTCTATGCGATTTTTTGCTGTGGCCCGTCGGAACTGTCGATCGATGAGTCGAGCGTCATATCCCGTTCTTACTAGGGCGTCTTTCAGCGTCTGTAGGTGTCCATCGCGTTCCTCCTCGTCTGAGCAGACCCTGTGTATTCGCAGGGCCTGTCCATAGGGGATGGCCTCTTTGACGTGGTTAGGGTGGAAGCTGGAAAAGTGGAGCATCGTGAGGTTGTCCGTGGGCTTGCGGTAGAGTGAGGTGCTGAGGTGCCCGTCTTTGATGGAGATTCGTGTGTCCAAGAAAGAAACTGATTCTGAGGAGTAGTCCATGGTGAGCTTGATGGTGGGATGGAACTTGTTGATGTTATCGTGTAGTCTCTTTAGTGATTCCTTGCCGTGGGTCCATAGAAAGAAAATGTCGTCGATGTATCTGGTGTATAGTGTTGGTTGGAGGTCTTGTGCAGTGAAGAAGTCCTGCTCGAACTTGTGCATGAAAATGTTGGCGTATTGGGGTGCGAATTTGGTCCCCATGGCTGTTCCGTGTGTTTGGGTAAAGAACTGGTTATCGAAGGTGAAGACATTGTGATCCAGGATGAAGCGGATGAGTTGTAGGATGGCTTCCGGAGATTGGCTGTTGTTGGTGTTGAGTATTGATGCTGTCGCAGCGATGCCGTCATCGTGGGGGATACTGGTGTATAGTGCCGAGACGTCCATCGTGGTGAGAAGTGTTCCTGGTTCAACTGGTCCGTGGGTACTGAGTTTTTGTAGGAAGTCTGTAGTGTCGCGACAGAAGCTGGGGGTTCCCTGTACGATGGGTTTCAGGATGCCCTCGATGTATCCAGAGAGGTTCTCACACAGGGTTCCGTTGCCTGATACGATGGGACGTCCGGGTGTGTTGGCTTTGTGTATCTTTGGGAGGCAGTAGAAGTCTCCCACGCGGGGATTACGTGGGATGAGAGTGCGTAGGATGCTTTGAAGGTCTGGATCGAAGGTCTTGATCAGTTTGTTGAGCTGGTGGGTATGTTCTTTGGTCGGATCTGCGGGTAACCGTCTGTAGTGTTCCTGGTTGTCCAGTTGTCGGTATGCTTCTTTGCAATAGTCTGTTCTGTTCTGTATGACTATGGCTCCTCCTTTGTCCACTGGTTTGATGACGATGTTGCGGTTGGTCTTGAGAGCATTGATGGCGTTGCGTTGTGCTCGGGTGACATTCTGGACTGTCTTCTGAGTGCGGCTGATGAATCTGGCATTGACGCATTTCCTGACAGCTTGAGCATACATGTCCAGCTGAGGGCAGCGACCCTCCGGAGGAGTCCAGTTTGACTCTTTCCTCTTCGGTTGCTGTACCGCGGATCCCTCTGTCTGCTGTTCCGGATCGTCGATTGTCTCATTAGGTTCGCTGCTGAAATCTTGGGGTTTGTGGTAGAATTCCCGGAGCCTCATTCTCCTGATGAATTCCTCTGTGTCCGCCGCGAGACTAGTGGGGTCCATTTTGGTAGTGGGGCAGAAATTGAGCCCTCGGCTGAGAAATTCGATTTCGTCTGGTTGAAGGGTGTGGTCAGATAAATTGACAATAGACTTCCCTGTGGTTGCAACCGTGGTACCAGGGGAAGCTTGGTCGTTGCTGGTGGTGATGCCGAGTTTCTCAAGCTTCCTGCTCTTGGTTTTCATGTAGGCAGCGTAGTTCCGTTGCCTCGTCTGTTTGGCGGTATAACGTAGCTGGTCTGCTGTGTCCTGAGTACAGGTTGAGAGTATGGACTCTATGTATGGACGTATGGACGTCCCATCGTATCAGGCAACGGAACCCTGTGTGAGAACCTCTCTGGATACATCGAGGGCATCCTGAAACCCATCGGACAGGGAACCCCCAGCTTCTGTCGCGACACTACAGACTTCCTACAAAAACTCAGTACCCACGGACCAGTTGAACCAGGAACACTTCTCACCACGATGGACGTCTCGGCACTATACACCAGTATCCCCCACGATGACGGCATCGCTGCGACAGCATCAATACTCAACACCAACAACAGCCAATCTCCGGAAGCCATCCTACAACTCATCCGCTTCATCCTGGATCACAATGTCTTCACCTTCGATAACCAGTTCTTTACCCAAACACACGGAACAGCCATGGGGACCAAATTCGCACCCCAATACGCCAACATTTTCATGCACAAGTTCGAGCAGGACTTCTTCACTGCACAAGACCTCCAACCAACACTATACACCAGATACATCGACGACATTTTCTTTCTATGGACCCACGGCAAGGAATCACTAAAGAGACTACACGATAACATCAACAAGTTCCATCCCACCATCAAGCTCACCATGGACTACTCCTCAGAATCAGTTTCTTTCTTGGACACACGAATCTCCATCAAAGACGGGCACCTCAGCACCTCACTCTACCGCAAGCCCACGGACAACCTCACGATGCTCCACTTTTCCAGCTTCCACCCTAACCACGTCAAAGAGGCCATCCCCTATGGACGGGCCCTGCGAATACACAGGGTCTGCTCAGACGAGGAGGAACGCGATGGACACCTACAGACGCTGAAAGACGCCCTAGTAAGAACGGGATATGACGCTCGAATCATCGATCGACAGTTCCGACGGGCCACAGCAAAAAATCGCATAGACCTCCTCAGGAGACTAACACGGGACGCAACCAACAGAGTACCCTTTGTCGTCCAGTACTTCCCCGGAGCGGAGAAACTACGCCATGTTCTCCGCAGCCTTCAACATGTCATCAATGAGGACAAACACCTCGCTATGGCCATCCCCACACCTCCACTACTCGCCTTTAAACAGCCACCCAACCTCAAACAGACCATCGTTCGCAGCAAATTACCCAGCTTTCAAGAGAACAGCGTCCACGACACCACACAACCCTGCCACGGTAACCTCTGCAAGACATGCCAGATCATCGACACAGATACCACCATCACACGAGAGGACACCACCCACCAGGTGCATGGTTCATACTCCTGTGACTCGGCCAACGTTGTCTACCTCATACGTTGCAGGAAAGGATGCCCCAGAGCATGGTACATTGGCGAGACCATGCAGACGCTGCGACAACGGATGAACGGACACCGCGCAACAATCGCCAAACAGGAGGGTTCCCTCCCAGTCGGGGAACACTTCAGCAGTCATGGACATTCATCCACCGACCTTCGGGTAAGCGTACTCCAAGGCGGCCTTCGAGACACACGACAACGCAAAATCGTCGAGCAGAAATTGATAGCCAAGTTCCGCACCCATGAGGACGGCCTCAACCGGGATCTTGGGTTCATGTCACGCTACACGTTACCCCACCAGCGAACAAATGTTATCTGTTTTTAATATAATGGGTCATTTGCTGGCTTTCTCTGCCTTCCGGATGTTTCTGCCTCTCTCTGTTTTTTTTCCTGTTTGTTTTTTTGTTGAATGTGTATTCGGGGGTTCTGCAGGTGACACCTCTCTGTCTGAACACGGTGATTGCCTTGGCAACGGGCAGTTGCAGGGGCATTCTGTAAACACCATGTATTGTTCTATATGTATAAATGCGTAGGCTTCAAGGAGCTCCTGAACATTTACCTGAGGAAGGAGGAAGTCTCCGAAAGCTTGTGAATTTAAAATAAAATTGCTGGATTATAACTTGGTGTTGTAAAATTGTTTACAATTGTCAACCCCAGTCCATCACCGGCATCTCCACATCAAATTATTTCAGCAAACCCCTGAACATGGCTCTATCTGGACTTTGGATTTGGATGCACCATTCCAGAGACAACTGACAACAACAATAATTTGCATTTATATAGCGCCTTTAATGTGGTAAAACATCCCAAGGCGCTTCACATGAGTGTTATCAAACAAAAACTTGGCATCGAGCTACATAAAGAGATATTAGGACACGTCAAACAGGTAGGTTTTAAGGAGTGTCTTAAAGGAGGAGAGAGAGGTAGAGAGGTTTAGGGAGGGAATTCCAGAACTTAGGGCCTCGGTCGCTGAAAGCACGGCCGCCAGTGATGGGACAATGGAAATCGGGAAGGCGCAAGAGGCTAGAATTGGAGGAGGACAGAGTTCTTGGAGAGTTGTAGGGCTGGAGGAGATAACAGAGATAGGGAGGGATGAGGCCATGGAAGGATTTGAAACAAGGATGAGAATTTTAAAATCGAGGCGTTGCAGGACCGGGTGCCAATGTAGGTCAGCGAGCACGGGACTTGGTGCGAGTTAGGATACGGGTAGTAGAGTTTTGGAAGCATCTATGTGGAGAAAAGCAATACGTTCCTCTGAACATTTATGATTGTAATTTCAATGTACTTCTCCCTCCCAATAGTTTCCAACTTATAGCAGGTAGCATGTGCACTGATTTTAAAACGTATATTTTTTATTTATTTGATTTAAAACTCCTTTCTGCTTATTTGGTGGGGAGTATTCAATTCCTGACCATCTGAATTTAGCCCCTTTTGCAGTTGTAGAAGCAACAAGAGGGCAGGCCATACAAGATTTAGTATGGAGCCAGATATAGTTGTTAATCCATCAGTAAGGGAACATTTATCTAACAGTGATCATAATATTATCGAATTCAACGTTAGGTTTGAAAAGGAGAAACATAACACAGTTACTAAAATTCTAGATTTTGGTAAGGCTAACTTTAATAAGCTGAGACAGAGACTGACGACAGCAAACCGGTCAAAATTGTTATCGAGTAAAACTACAGATGATCAGTGGGAGGTGTTCAAAAAATAATTTAACACAATACAGGACCAGTATATATCCCTAAGGGGCAAGAGCTCTGCTTGCCAAATAAAACAGCCATGGTTGACAAAAGAGATGAGAGATAACATAAAACTAAAGGTTAAGAGCGTACAAAAGTACAAAGAATAGTGTAGACCCAGGGGACTGGGTTGGATATAAAGAACAACAAAGGAAGACAAAAAAGATAGTAAGAGCTGCAAAAAGGGAATTCGAAAAGAAAAGAAACTTGCGAGGGATATCAAGATTAACACAAAGTTTTTACAATTATATTTGAAGAAAAAGCGTAGTCAAGGGTAATGTGGGCCCTTTAAAAACGGATGTGGGTAATATTGCAAATGAAAATAAGGAAATGGCAGACTTGTTGAATAATTACTTTGTGTTAGTCTTCACAGTAGAGGAAGAGGATAATATACCTGAAATTCCAGGGAAATGAATAATGAATCAAGGAGTAGAACTCACTAAAGTTAATGTAAGCAAGAAAACAGTATTAGAAAAAAATAATGGCACTGAAGACTGACAAATCCCCAGGACCTGATAGTTTCCATCCCAAAGTTTTAAAGGAAGTAGGTGAGGAAATTGCAGATGCTTCATCCATAATCTTCCAAAGCTCTCTCAATTCAGGAATTGTCCCCTTTTAGATTGGAAAATTACAAATGTAACTCCATTATTTAAAAAAAAAGACAAGTGAGAAACCAGGAAATTATAGACCTGTTAGTCCAACATCTGTAGGATTTTGAAAGGAATTGATAGGATAGAGAGATTTTTTTCTGCTGGTGGGGGAGTCTAGGAAGGGGACATAACCTTAAAATCAGAGCCAGGCCATTCAGGAGAGAAGTTAGGAAACATTTCTTCACACAAAGGGTGGCAGAAGTGTGGAACCCTCTTTCTCAAAAAGCAGTAGGTGCTAGCTCAATTAGTAATTTTAAATGTGAGATTGATAGATTTTTGCTAGCCAAGGGTATTAAGGGAGCCAAAGCGGCTAAGTGGAGTTAGGATACAGGTCAGCTCTGATCTCATTCAATGGCAGAACAGGCTCAAGGGGCTGAATGGCTTACCCCTGTTCCTATGTTTCTAATAGTGTTCTGAACCTGATGCTCTTTATGGTCTGGCGGTGAGGCAACTTCTGATGGGTTTTGTGGTGGGCATAGTCTGCAGAGCAACTGAAATATATCAGGTGGGCTTATATCTATTTCCTTGATGGTTGAATGGTGAATCTTGGGACAATTCCTTGGCCATCTAGTGGTGTGTTTCTGTCTATAAAATGTGATGTTAGTAGGCAAAGTGATTCTGGGGGAGGTCGGGGTGGGGGATGCAGAATAGGAACAACTGCATCCAATCCATGCTAATGCAGAAATAAGTAAATACCATTATTACTCGTCAGTATACTAGTAGTAGTGGAGGGTAGGGAATGGAATCTGTTCTTCCTGGCCACATAATTTTTGTGTTTAGGATCAGGATTTGGCTTTAAAATGCAAAGATTTAAAAAAAGGATTTCTATTCCTACTACAGTGCCATTCCTGGTTAACGGAGTTAACTGAGACTCTTTCACTCCGGTATTAATGAGCTGTGGTAAATGATCCTTCTTTAACATGGCAGTGCAATGTTTATCATGCCTGGTTACTGCACTCCCCCAACTCAAAATCATACTGCTTTAAGGTATTTTCATAAGTTACTTTCAAGCTCATATGAAGAAATTTAAAAAAAAATGCAGGGAATAATTATTTTTGTAGGGAAGATAGCACTACCTTGAGGCATGTGAAAAAATATAGTCAGTAAATGTCTTAACTATTAAATAATGTATTTGATGTTCTTCCCACTGCAATTCCAGGTTCCAAAAGATGCCATTTGCCCGAGGGTATTAGTGAGTAATGCCACAATCAGTGTGCAGTGTATGAGTTAAAGATGCGTAATAAATGGCTAACAAATGACAGAAGGCTTGATGGGCTGAATGGCCTCTTCATGTTCCTATATTCCTAATAAATAATGCTAAGGATAGAAATATCCATGGGAACTACTGGGCTCTTCTGATAAAAGGTTTGAGTACAGTACCATAATTAAAATCTGAGTTGTTTTTCAATGGATTTCAATTTCACCTCAAATGTAACAATGATACTAGCTGTGAGGCTTATTTTTTGCCAGTAGTTGGCCACTTTGGGCAGTGGAGGGCCACTTGCACACTGTACCAGAGGGATGGTGTCATTTTTCGAACTGTACCACAGCATGTGGACACTTTCATGAGTGGAAGAACTTAAAGGGGTAGGAATAATAAAAAAACAAATCACCGATGACTGAATGAAGTTGGCGTACACAAATAGCAAAAAAGAGTTGGCACACTAACATACACTGAGGCATGGAGTACTAGGATGTGAGATTTTGCTCATGATCTTCCTATGGATAATTCTCTCGAGCAGAGGTCGGCACTTTCTCAAAGAAAGGAGGGAAAATGAGTAAGATAAGTCTCTGAGCCACCTTCTAGGTATGACTTGGTTTGCATCATGATGCTTATCAGTTGTGCATTTGAAGAACCCTTCAATAAATGCTAAAATACATCAAGCTGTACAAGAGGCCATTTTCAGTCCCAAATGGAAGTACAGCAACTCCAGCATCTACCTAAGATAACATGAGCAGAGAAACAACTATGCACCTGCTTCTGATATCCAATATACAACTCTTTTATTTTAGGGCTTTGTTCCACTGTTATGGCATCAAGTTAACTTCCAGAGAGGATATGTTGAAAAGTGGGATTCAAGAATAGCTCAAATCCCTGGAGTTCTTTGCTGTTACTGAGTTTAACTGTACTACAAACTATCTGTGATTAGAGTATACCATTCAGGGAGTTTATCTGCTTAATTTTTCTAAAAGAAATAAGGAATTTTGAGGTTGCAAATTAAATTGGTCTTTTTTCCAGAAATTGTAACTTGCCCCTTTTTTTCTCCTTGTGGGACTTAAATACTCACTAAATCTTTCAAATATTTCAGTTTTCATTTTGAACCTGCATCTGTAGGCTTTCTATGTTTTTTTTTCAATTTCTTCCATCTTCTCACCTTTTTCCTCAAGTGAGACTTTCTCCTTGTTGGCTGTTTGAATTTTCTTTAAAAGAAAATGTCTTTCCATTCTCTTACGGAGACAATTTCCTGCTTTCCTTTAAATAGGCTTCAGATCATTCAACCTATTAGCTTCCTTTTTGGTGAAGTACTTGTTTTTTGTTGTTTTCCCACCCTCCTGCTTTCCCTCCTTGATTCAATTAAAATGGTTGTATATCTCCAGATTTTAATTACTGCTATCAATTAATTTAAAGGATAAAACCCCATAGCTGTATTGCTTAACTTGTCGATTATTCTGATGTTGATTAATTCTTTAAACGTAATCTGTCAATTCATCTGATTGATCCCAGAGTAGCATGATATCCAGTGTATAAAGAAAGCTGCAAGCATTTAATTCAGCCCCTAACCAGACAGCAGTTGAGAAAAACAAATAAAATCAATACCTGACAGGAACATAGACACAGGAGTAGGCCATTCAGCCCCTCGAGCCTGTTCTGCCATTCAATTAGATCATGACTGATCTGTATCTTAACTCCATCTGCATGCCTTGGTTCTGTAACCCTTAATACTCTTGCAAATTATCAGAGAATTCCATGTCTATCCACATACATTTGGCTCTTTGTGGAATTCCATAGCGTTGATGAAGAACAGACTGATTGGCACTGAATCACGTTTTACAGGTGACATGCTAGATAATGGAACACAATCTTCATGACAAACCCATTCGGTGATCGTTAGACAACTCCAAGCAGAACTTGGGTAAATCTTTGCTGTCACACTATTGAACTCATGCTATATTCTGCAGTATGAATGAATCTGTCCAGCATTCAAACAAAACACCATGGGGGAGAATTCACGTGGGGATCAGCCGATCTCCCATCGTAACTTCGGTGTAAGGTTGGCGGAATCCCTGGAGAAATGGCATAAGCGGTCGTTTTTAGCCAAGTATGTTGTTTCTCTGGGGGTTCTGCTCAAGATGTGGCCGTAAATTGGGAAAACCATCACAGAAATTCCAGGCGCATAGCCCACTCTCTCCATTTCCATCAGTGCATGATCTTTGTGAGGCATTACAAGCAGGAGTGAAAGCAACCTCCTTTGCATTGTTATTAGTTTATCAAGGCCATCCTGTAGGCCTAGCGTTTCTAAAATACTGCCTTTCAAGTTTAGAGGGAAGATGTCCTCTGTACACTATATATAGCAATATTGCGAATGCCGTGATTCTGCAGGGGGCATTGGAGAGAGTACATTTGGAGAAATGGTGTCACCACCTAGCAAGTATCCTCCATTTGCTTTGATTCTTCATACATTGACTCCTTTATAAATTAAATTCTCACAGCAGGGGTTACATTTACAGAGCAGCTTGAAGATGCAGTAAATGTTTTTTGATCTCACCTGTTTAGTACGTTTGGGGGATGCATTGTAAATCTCTTCCTTTTAAGCTCTTTCCAAGTGCTTAAACACTTCAAAGCACTCCATCTATCCCAAGCCCTCTGAGCAACACCTCTGCTGCCAGTGGGAAGAGGTCACTGAGAAGGTTCTCTCAGGAGCTTAGCTCCCAGGACATGGCTGCAATGCAAGAAAAAGTTCAATGACCTCACCAGAGTTGTGCAGGTAAGAATCTGACGTCTCACAAACTACTCTCCCCTCACACCTACAGCCTCACAACTTACAATACTTCCCTCCCCCACTTTCCTTCACTTTCCTACAATCAATGCACCACACTTTACTCCACCACCTTCTCCTCCTACTCACATAATCTGCACCTCCTATTCTCACCACTATTGAAACCCTCACTTGCCCACACATCACATCGTCAATACAACATCTGAATTATTCCACCACGACAGCCACATTCTCAAAACACCCCACAAAGATGTCACTAACACACTCCCTTCTTTCTTGCAGGAGAAGGTCACGTACAACATGAGGCAGGAGGTGGTGAGTGGAGGAGGCTGAGCCCACCTACACCCTTTCCCAACTGAAGGAAGATGCACTGGCCATCACGGGCAGTCGGCAAATCATGGTTGTGGTAAGTGGTAACGCTGCAGGAGACTGAGTAGGGTTTCTTCACATCTTATCCATTGTTTACCTTCTATCTCACCCTATACATTCTGTATGATAAAATGAAGCAGCCACTCATCTCTCTCTGCTCTCCTTTCACACTAGAAGCTAAACCTTGTCCCTCTCTTTCAATTCAGGTGCTGAAAATGTTGAGATCCCTGTGCCACTTCAAGAAGAGGTGGCCAGCCTTCCTGAAAATGCAACGTCAGTCAATCTGACCATAGCAAGTACCAGCTCAGCGACTGGTACCAAGCGTACTTTAGAGGGTGGTCTCGAGGAGGAGTCTTCACGTGGTGAATCACCAGCCACAAGTCTGCAAAAGCTTGGGCAAGGGAATGGGATGTCACATGCCAGCTCTGCTGCTGAGGAATCAGATGCAGATTTTGAGGGCCCAGGCCTTGAAGGGGATATCCCTTGTCTCCCAGGAGCCAGTCTGTAACCTGATGGCCTGATTGGAATAAAGGTGACGCAGAGGGCTGGCGCAGGATGAATGAACCATGACTGCTGCCAGGAAATTGGGCACAGCTCTGCATGATGTGCTGCTTGTGGTCGCAAACAAGCTGGACATTTATGGAGTGGAATCCGTTTCTATTGAGAGAGATGCCATTCTGATGATAAGGAGAGGCAAGGCTATTTAAGTGCTGTCTATGGCACCTTTGACCCTGGGGAAGCCTGCAATGTGCTCTCTTGTTTTGCTTTGCTCTATCCATAGGAAAGGTGGTGTAGGCATAGAGAGCCACGGTGACCTCTCTAATACAGTGGTGCATGGAAAGCCGCGATATATAGCTGATGTCACTTGCTACAACCTAGAAAGAGCCCGTGGCATAAAAGTTAAAGGAGATAGTGGCTTTGACAGCCACAGATAGGTATATCCATGCCTTGGCTTGGGGCTCGAGTTGTGGCTGCTTCAGGTGACATAGCTCAGTAATAGCCTCCTTGGTGAAGTGCAGGCTCCTCACACATTGCTCCTCTGTGAAGTTGAGGTATGAGAAGTGCTCCCTGGCGATCTTGTGGGTACGGTCTTCTTTGCAGTGTCCTCCTCCTCTTCCCTCTTCTCCCAGTTGCTCCTGCTCTTTCCTGTCTTCTTCGCTACTCACCCTCATCTTCCAGCCCCAAATAGAGCCTACCAGTACAACCCATGACTGCAATAGAACTGTTTACAAAGCAGACAGAAGCAGTGAAGCACCAGCACAAAATAGAAGGCAGAATTCACTTGTGGAGTGCAGAAATACCCAAAAAAGTGCCCAGAAGTTAACCAGCAGCCTAAGAAGACAAACCAGCAACTTATCTGTGTGGATTGGATAAGTCCTTTAATTGGTACTCCAACATGGTCCTTGCTGTCTGTTAGCTTAATGATTTTCTGGGCAAGTTTATCACATGGCGAGTTAGGCCGATCAATTTCACTAGAGTCCTAAAACAAGCGTAGGACCCTTAATCAAATATTATAATGAGGCTTCTAAATGCTTCTGGTGTGCACCCTGAAAACTTACTGAGCAGCCCAAACCTATACGAACATACGAGTTAAGAGCAGGAGTAGGCCATTCGACCCCTCGAGCCTGCTCTGCCATTTGATAAGATCATGGGTGATCTGATTGTGACCTCAACCCTACTTTCCCGTCTACCTACTATAACCTTTGACTCCCTTGTTAATCAGGTAAGCAGCGCACTTCCAGCACAGAATTAGCACGTGTAAACCACTACCATATTGGATCTTTACTGCCCATTTTACGCCTGTAAAATGGGCACAGCATGATCAAATTTCTAGGCTCCCATTCCTTGATGCCATCTGCAGATCAGCCTGCAGCAGATGGCATAACTTAGTCACTGCCACTCTTGTGAAGCAGAGGCACCAAAAGCAGGTGTCCTCTGACATACCCAGTAGGAGTCATCTGCTCTGTAAATATGGGTAGTGACAGGTACAAACAAATCTGCTGAGGTGTCTTTGTATCTGAAAATGACATGTTCTCATGACCTGGTCCGTCTCATCCAATTCATGCAGTGCTACGGGAATAACAAAAGGAGTTCCCTTCCTCTCAACTTGGCTAGCTGCAAGTTGTGCTGCAGCATTAATTGGCAAGACAACAGCAAAAGGTGTTTTAACAAAATGAAGCTTTGAATAAAAATGTGGAAGGATAAAAATATGCAAGATGTTCAATGCACAAGCAGAGAAGTGCTCAGTGCAAACAAAAAGACACTTCAATATTCAACTAAACAACAAACTAGCTTTAAGAGGGACAAATATTTTTACAGGAGCATTTCAAATACAGGTCACAGGAAGATCTTGGACATTGAACTGTCCTAGTACTATGCCTTGATCTACAGCAGTTATAAAATAAAAAAGGAAAAGGAAAAGTCCAAAGTAGGCCAGGCCCATTTCACTGCTGTGCACTTATTTTATGTATGTGAGCAATGCACTGGGGGCAGACCCACGCCTGAAATCCTAAAGTTCAGCTTGGAATCCAATTTGTATAACTTACACAAGGTAATGGGAAATTTGCTTACTGGTAGCACTACCTCCTTTTTCACTCCCAAAATACCCATCGGAAAATCCGGCACTCAGGCAAGTGAGGGCAGAGGTCAGATTTCCCAATCCATGGCCACTGCCAACAAAGTTCCAAAACTCCAAAAATCGGGGCTACAATATTTGATGGAACAAAAACTTAAGAGTTTATCATCCATGTTAATGTGCGCTGTTGGAAAACGTGGTGTTGCGTATGCGAGGAAAGCAAGAAACATAAATCAAATGTAATTACATATCAAAATAAGGTTTCAGGTGTCAGAATAGTTTTTCCTTGCTCAAAGACAGCTGAGGGAATATTTAATATAACATTGTGAAATTAAATAAAGTGACTGACCAAACATTTTGTTTCTAAAGCTGAGAAAGAGAGGAGGGGGAAAAATAATTGAACCATTTTTACAATGATTATGTCATACATATTTCATTTGGTGCTGGAGCTGCAGACTTTTCTCCTTTATGGTCACAGAATCCACAAAGGGATTAACTATAAAGGACAAACTAATTGAACGGCACTCTTGTTGGAAGTAGGCATCATAAATTGTTGCGCAAAGTTGTAATGCACGCTAGGCCACATTTCAATTAGTAAGGATATTATTAGGTCCCAGAAGCAAAATAAGGACAGTGCATGGTTTAGGATACACATAATTTATTTCAACGTTTTGGAAAATAATTCATAAAGGGTGGTCTTTGCCTGTTGGTTGTTAGAAGTTACTAATTTGCTTATCTGCAGGATATTTAAAGGGGCATTGTCTTTATGATAAACTGATGGGTGAACCTTTAATTTTAATTTATTTACAAACACATGTCAATGATGCAAATTGTATTGAAACACATCAGCAGCCCAGGTGACATTGTCATGACAAAATAGTGCACAGCTTCTCTGGTATTTCTCCATCCCCAAACAAAGATTTGGCAAACATATTTTCACAAGGTCCTTAAAGTAACCCGCTGAGACAAGAGCATGCGTTAACACCTGGATATCATTTGTGAGACCAGGGCAAAATAAAACTACCAGCATTTTATTTAGGATCTTAAGGTCTTCAATTAAGCCCTGGATTTGGAGCTGGGCAAAATTGGGTTTGCGCTGGTTCTCGTTGAGGGGGTGCGGGCCATGTAGATTATTCTGATGGGAGCCCCTGCCCCTTGTCCAGATAGCTTGGCTTGAAGAGGATGACATTTTGAGATGGCAGACCTTGCGAGCCTGCTGTAGCATTTGATGCAGGCAGTCTCCATTCTGTATGCAAAAGAGCTTATCTTAAAAAATTTTAACCCCTACCCCATCCCCTTTCCCCCCCCTTCCCCCCACCTCTTGGATGTGTTCAAGGCAGCACTCCCTGAGCACTTGCATGGGCCCTGGCTACACAAACGTTTTGGTCCCCCTTCCGCCAACTATTGAACTCTGGACGCCTGCCCAAAAAGTGACCCTATTTGGACAAATTCTTTCATTGAGGCAGAGACTCCCATCAGAACAATCTACATGGCCCGTGCCCCCTCAAAAAGGGTGAGTACATTCTATGCTGCTGCTGCCCTCCACAAAAGAGGTGTAGGCAGGGATGTGGTGGAGTGTGTTCCGGCGCCCATTTCCAGCCCTGTCCGTCCTAGCTCTGCCGGAAAACCAATGGAATGGGGCTGACATGACTAGGCCATGAAGTTTAAATGATTTGCATGTATTCGCATAGATTGACATATATTAGCTCAACCTGCTAATAAAAACAGATCTTGGTGCTTAGATTTAGGATTAATTCATCAATGAGGAAACAGACTAAGATCAGACCCTTCCAAACTTGCAGGCACCATCATTTAAATAGGACAAACCAACCAGTGAGAAATATTGTGCAGTAAAACTTCGTGGCTAATTGTGCTTAATTTACTAATACTAAAATCTAAGCTAAAAATAAAGAACAGTTTAATTAGACGACAAGAAAAACATTCTAAGTATAATGAGTGATATAAAGGAACAAGATTCTATCCCTAGTCTCTGGAACAGGGAGCAGCACCACAATCGGAGTAGGGAAGTGAAGGTTTCCACTGACCATTGCTGCATGTCAATGGATGACAAGTGAGAAGTAGATCCAGCTTGGCTTTGATATACACCATAGTTCAGCAACTTCCACTAAAATGCCTTAAAATTCTGCAGGGAATCTCTCGATTTCCTGCCGCAGCTTCAGCGGGAGATTGGCAGAACTCCCCTCACCCAACCACTCCGCCAAGAAACACTTGAAAACTGCACCGTGTACAGTTTTGGTCTCCTTACCTAAGGAAGGAAATACTTGCCTTAGAGGGGGTACAACAAAGGTTCACCAGATTGATTCTCTGGATAAGAGGGTTGTCCTATGAGGAGAGATTGAATAGAATGGTTCTATACTCTCTGGAGTTTAAGAATGAGAGGTGATCTCACTGAAATGTATAAAATTCTTAGAAGGATTGACAGCGTCAATCCTGAGAGGCTGTTTTCCCTAGCTGAAGAGTCTAGAACTGGGGGCCATAGTCTCAAGACCCTCCTTGGATATTGCCTCCTGCTGAGTGCCCTGCTCCTCCTCCTCCCCCTCCCTCTTCTAGCAGCTTGCCTGCTCTGCGTGGCCTCTCTTCATTCTTCCAGTCATGTTCAATTCCCAGAGGAATCCCTAGCAGGCCACTCATGTCTGGAAGCAACATTTTTTCTGCATTATATTTTAAATGCCACTAGAAGTACTGCAAGACCAGCCAGACCAGTCTCTATAGAAAATTGAAATTTTAGCCAAGTATAGGAAACGTCCAAAAACACGTACAATTGTACCAGCAACCAAAAGAAATAATCCAGCAACTAATCTGTAAGTGCTTCACGATCCCTTGCGCTGGTGGGGGGTGTCCTTCATGCCATTTAAATCTTGTTCAGCTATGCGAGGTTAAGACAGGGCATTGGCTGGAGTGTGGAGCTCCAAAATTTCACCGGCTGCTTCAAATCAGCGTTGCACACTGATTCTCCCTTCTCTACGTGCTGCCAGCAGTCGTTAGGTGCGAGAGGGCAAACCCCTTTACCAATATGGCGATTTGCATACTTCATGTCAGTAATGTGCCCTCGGACGCCATTTTCGGGACTTAGATGTCCTCATAGCGCCTACAAAACAGACGCTACATGGCCCAATTTTACCCCTTTCAGTTCTACAATTCTGCAGAGGTTCTCTTGATCTCTCGTTGGAACTTTGGGACGGATTTTGCTGTCAAACTAACGGTGGGGTTAATGGCGTTCACCGTTATTTATGCGTAAATTGTGCAGCAGCTTCAGGCAAGGAGCAAATGCACGGTTAAATGCGAATATCCAAAAGTTGTTGTCTGAGTTAGCTTTGCGAAAATGACATTTTGCTGTATGCCTCACCATTGACCACACGTTGAATATCATGAAGTTGTTGTATTTGCGAGATAAATACGAACTAAGCCCACCACAGATATTTTGGGGCTAGTAATTAGTAGCGTAACGACGTGATAATTGTTAATTAATGCCAATCAACTTCTCTGGCACTGAAAATTAACTTTTACAAGTGTGGAATCTCATTCCTTCAGCTTTTGAATTTTTCAGGGACATTTTAAAATGGTCAAGTTTTAAATTTTACATTTTTTTCTTAGTTTTCCTTTCTGTCTCTTTTTTCTCTCTTAATCCAATCTTTCTGTCCCTCTCTTTATTTATTTTTCCGTTCCTGATTTGACATTGAATTCGGCCCCTTTAGTTCACCCTCCTTCTCAGTCCCTCCTGTGTTTATTTCCCAATCCTTAATGCTCACTGGTTAAGGAGGTACCCCGTTGGTTGCCCTGTTCGCTCAGGTCCCAGATGTCCTGTTTCCTTGCCGGCGCCATTATCGGCTTGCATTTTCTGCAACTCTGACGTCAGGTGCCCTCCCCTTTAAGAACATAAGAAACAGGAGCAGGAGTAGGCCATACAGCCCCTCGAGCCTGCTCTGCCATTTAATAAGATCATAGCTGATCTTCTACTTCAACTCCACTTTCCCGCCCTATCCCCACATCCCTTGATTCCCTTAGTGTTCAAAAATCTATCGATCTCAATCTTGAATATACTCAATGACTGAGCATCCACAGCCCTCTGAGGTTTCAGAATTCCAAAGATTCACAACCCTATGAGCGAAGAAATTTTTCCTCATCTCAGTCCTAAATGGCCTTCCCCTTATCTTGAGACTATGATCCCAGTAGACTCTCCAGCCAGGGGAAACAACCTCTCAACATCTACCCTGCCAAACCCTCTAAAAATTTTATACGTTTCAATGAGATCATCTCTCATTCTTCTAAATTCCAGAGAATATAGGACCGTTCTACTCAATCCCTCATCATAGGGCAATCATCTCATCCCAGGAATCAATCACAGTGTTCAGTTCCATTCGCAACCCCTCAGATAATGAAGCAGTCCGAGCCTGCATGCAGCAAGACCTGGACAACATCCAGGCTTGGGCTGATAAGTGGCAAGTAACATTCGCGCCAGATAAGTGCCAGGCAATGACCATCTCCAACAAGAGAGAGTCTAACCACCTCCCCTTGACATTCAACGGCATTACCATCGCCGAATCCCCCACCATCAACATCCTGGGGGTCACCATTGACCAGAAACTTAACTGGACCAACCATATAAATACTGTGGCTACGAGAG
The DNA here is from genome assembly GCF_035084215.1 of Heptranchias perlo. NCBI lineage: Eukaryota > Metazoa > Chordata > Chondrichthyes > Hexanchiformes > Hexanchidae > Heptranchias > Heptranchias perlo. The sequence goes on from NC_090325.1 coordinate 177,017,001, forward strand.
CAGGTCAGAGGCTGGGTATTCTGCGGCGAGTGACTCACCTCCTGACTCCCCAAAGCCTTTCCACCATCTACAAGGCACAAGTCAGGAGTGTGATGGAATACTCTCCACTTGCCTGGATGAGTGCAGCTCCAACAACACTCAAGAAGCTCGACACCATCCAAGATAAAGCAGCCCGCTTGATTGGCACCCCATCCACCACCCTAAACATTCACTCCCTTCACCACCGGCGCACTGTGGCTGCAGTGTGCACCATCCACAGGATGCACTGCAGCAACTCGCCAAGGCTTCTTCGACAGCACCTCCCAAACCCGCGACCTCTACCACCTAGAAGGACAAGGGCAGCAGGCGCATGGGAACAACACCACCTGCACGTTCCCCTCCAAGTCACACACCATCCCGACTTGGAAATATATCGCCGTTCCTTCATTGTCGCTGGGTCAAAATCCTGGAACTCCCTTCCTAACAGCACTGTGGGAGAACCGTCACCACACGGACTGCAGCGGTTCAAGAAGGCGGCTCACCACCACCTTCTCGAGGGCAATTAGGGATGGGCAATAAATGCCGGCCTTGCCAGCGACGCCCACATCCCATGAACAAATTTTAAAAAAACCTTCGTTGCAGCCCTTCTAAGGCAAGTATATCCTTCTTTAGGTAAGGAGAACAAAACTGTACACAGTATTCCAGGTGTGGTCTCAACAAAGCAAGACCTCCTTACTCTTATACTCCAACCCCCTTGCAATAAAGGCTAACAAACCATTTGCCTTCCTAGTTGCTTACTGTACCTGCATGTTAAATTTCTGTGATTCGTGTACAAGGACACCCAAATCCCTCTGAATAACAACATTTCTTAGTCTCTCACCTTTTAAAAAGTATACTGCTTTTCTATTCTTCCTACCAAAGTGGATAATTTCACATTTCCCCATATTATACTCCATCTGCCACCTTTTCGCTCACTCATTTAACCTGTCTATATCTCTTTGCAGCCTCTTTTTATCCTCCTCACGGCTTACTTTCCCACCTAGCTTTGTATCGTCAGCAAACTTGGATACATTACACTCGGTCCCCTCATCTAAACCATTGATATATATTGTAAATGGCTGAGGCCCTCCCACTGCCTCTTGATCATTGTCTGGAGGGCCTCTTGCCCTCCTGCAGATACAGGATGCCCCTCCTTCTCTCCACCTCTTGCACCAAGGCCTGCAGTGCATCATCAGAGAACCTTGGTGCACAATCTCTCGCAGGTGCAGCCATTCTTCAAAGTATCACAGCCCAGAAATCACTTCTCAAACGATTCCCACCACTTCTTGCAGCCACAATGCACCTCCCCTATAAGAGGTACAGGCTGCCCTTTAAGTAGCGCTAATCATTCGCGATAACAGGACCTCCTGCTGATGCGTGCAGCCAATCAACAGCGCAGACAGCGCTGGCTGCACGCAGCTATCATTTAAAACAGCAGGCAGCACGAATGTTACGTGCTGCCAGCATCGCGACGAACAGGCGCAGGTTAATCCCAGCGCCCGTTTTTGGAGGTTATCCAATTTAACTCCCAAAGTGTCTCGGCTTTCTGCCGGATGCACTAAAAAGCTGCTTGCATCTTATGTACCCTAGCATGAATCTCTTCCTTCAGGAGAGGGTTGGTAACAAAACTATAATTTTAGAAATAATTTGTTTTTTCATAATGAATTATATTAGGATATGAAAAATGTTACTACAATTTCCAAAAACTACAGTCTGGTTTAATTGAATGGAAATTTCTAGATAGTATCAACAAACAGCGCTGGATGTCATGGGCTTTCCGGCACACTTCCGATGAAGTTACGGCAGTGAAGCGGGAGCAGCCCTGAGGAAATCCCAATTTACAGACACGCGCGCAAATTTTGAAGGAACTAATTTCAGTTCCTCAGAACATGAGGTGAAAAAGTGCTGCAATTTGCAAGGTACTGGGTTAAAACTGGCGATGCATTAAACAAAACAAGTGGAAAGTGCTTTAATATACACAGGCGCAGGTACTGTCTGATCAGGCTGTGTTTTAATAAGGAAAATTTGCCACCTTTGCTTATGGACCTGTGCCTTTACACTGCTTTCATTTTCACATATTGTTGAAATGGTATCACATGGATAAAAGATCACCACAATCTGGTTTATTTAATTTATTTAAGCACTACAAGCTTTTAATTGTTTTGATTCTATTTTTATCAATTCTGTCTCTATACAATGCTTACACAGTACCACACAGATAAACATGTTGGTTTGTTTAAATAATACAGCTATAGGCTTTTTTTTAAATGGTATTTCTGTTGTACTCTGCTTTATTCCTGTTTTCTCATTTGCTTGTTTAATCTCTGTAATGCTATATGACAAATGGTGATAAGAAAAAAAGATTTTATTTAAATTATGTTTGGGTATGGGTCATGTTCTATATTTGAGAAATGACCCATTTAATTGTCTCCAGCCCTGCAGTGCTCGGTCAGACAGAGTGACACTGGTAGCCCTGCCAAGTCGCATTGGCACTACCCCAGACATGAAAGATTCAGCCATGACCTGCAGCACGCCCATGGCACCTGTCAGACTGTGTCTGTGACAGAAAACATTCAATCCTCAGATTGTCACACATGTCCTGTAGGCTTTCAAACATCTGGATTACAAATGCCTGTGACTAATGTGCTGCCTTGTCAAATATTTCAGGATAACAAAGGATTCCACCCAAAACTGGCCTGAAGATTGAATTTTCTCATTTCACATGTCATTTCCATCTTTCCTCATGAAAGTTTTACAGTGATTTTCTGAAACACTGCCTGGAGAATTTAGAGGCTAGGAAGACAAAAAGGCATACTTCAGCACTGCTAAATAATATACTGCAATTGTAGCTATCTGTTTTATTTTAAGTCACTAAAGGAGAACATCAGAAGTTCTAACTATAGATTGAGTTCTGTCTTATAAATTTATTTCTTTTTGTTAATAAATACTGCATGTGAAGTTCAAAGAAATGAGAGATTTTAAAGGATGGAAACAGATATGCTGACAGACAAATATTTATCTCTCGAAGGGATGTGATTCCAGTGGGGAACAGTGCTCACCAGTGAGTGCTGGCCAGAAAATCGTGGGTCCGCTGTTCCTGATTTTATATCGATTCATTTAAAAGGCAAATCAAACACCTGCCTGTCCGTGATCTCCCAACCAGTGCTCCCTCTGAGCACTGTTCTCTGCTGGGAGTACCCAACTGCGGAATCAACCCTAGCATTTACTGCAGCCTCCGAGAAACTCAAAACTATACCCATTGCTTCCTCTTCTCGTTTTAACCTGCACTTCAGCAACATTGGTTGCATCTTCTCGAATTTCGATTCTGGTCATTTTCAATTCAAGCCAACCTGTCAAGCCAATCTTTTGTTTCTCACTGAATCCCAGTGCTGAAGTATGCCTTTTTGTCTTCCTATCCTCTAAAATTCTCCAGGCAGTGTTTCATCTCTTTCTGTCGCCTTCTCCCTTCCAATTCTACTTTAATTTCGAATCCAAAGAAGATGCATGTGCTTAAGTTCATTCTTATATCCTTGAAACTCGTCTTAGCTCGTTTCAATTGCCTGACTTTGATCTTCTGTGATTGAAAAGAAATCTTTCTCTCTCCTCATTAAATTCATCTGTGGTCTCCATCGTTCTTCCAAAATTGATATTTCAGTGGAACTTTTCCATTTTTTGTCAAGCAAAGTTGAATTTATCAACTTTATTTCTGCTGAAATCACTGTTCTTAGCGACTTCAATTTTCACCATCAGCAATGGCTCCACTTCTCCTACCGAATCATAGGGGTTGATTTTTAACCCCAAGCAGGTTTTGGGTGGGTTGTGGGTGGGGGTATGGGTCGAGTGCAAAATGCACTTGCTGGCCTAAATTTCAGGCCTGGTGTATTTTAACCCTACGGACCTGATCTATGTGCCGCTGCTCAACTGTTTGCCCAAAACGGGCAGGAAGCGGCAGCTGATTGGAGGTGGGGAGAGGGAATTAGGATGGGCCTGGAAGCCACCAGCCAGCACTACGGGAAGGCTCGCCGTCGAGCAGGTAAGTTGCAGGGAGGGCTTTTCGGGACGGTCTTGAGGGAGGGAAGGGGGCGTCTGAGGTGCAGCAGAGGCCGCAACTTTCCACATAGGGCCTGGGGAAGCACTCCGTGTCCTTATGACCTCAAAAGGGAAAGTTTTATACTTACTTTGCAGAGACTCTTCTGTCTGCAGAACTGCTTCAGCCTGGTGAGAAAGCCACGGCTTCCCCACTCAGGCCTGGGTTAAAATGCAATCGGAGCCGTAATGAGGCCACCCCGCCTACATTATTTGGGCACCTCATGCGCCTGCAAGTTAAAATGGTCATTGTTGGGAAAGAGTCCAGTTACGAGTGGGTAAGTAACCCCCTCGTTTTTAACTCTTCACCTGTCCGATTTCTGCTGGGCAGTTGGGTTAAAATTGACTCCTGTATATAATTTTACAGTATAGGAGATAATTTGCCCAATTGTGTCTGTGCCAGCTCGCTGACCTATCCACTTAGACCCATTCCTCTACCATTTCCCTTTACCCTTTTAAATTTTTCCATTTCAAATATTTATCCATTTCTCTTTTAAAAGGTATATGGATTCTGCTTCCACCACTGTTTCTGGCAGGGAAATTCCATGCCCTAATAACTCCTTTGCATCAAAAAGAAATTCTCCAAAACTTTTGCTTCGTTGATGAACTTAAATTTATGCCCTTCATTTCCCCCTTATCAAAACCCTTCATAATTTTAGACACCTCTAGCAGCTCTCCTTAACGTTCCTTATGCTAATAAAATAAGTTCTAATTTCTCAGTCTCTCCTCATAACTAAAGCCTTTCACCCATGGTATTTCCTTAGGAAAGTAATGTAGTCGTTGGCCCTGGCAATCTGAGGATTGAATGTTTGATGAATTCATGAACTACAGACCGACATATGTGGGAAATGTCCCCTGTAGTACCCTAGAAAGAGCTTGAGGGAAAGAGGATGAGGGCGGTGGTGGCTTTTACAACCACTGAAAAGCATAGCCCCCTGGCCCAAAAGGTAGTAGGTCTTCCTTCAGGTGGCTGCCAAGGTCTTCGGGAGCCTGTCTGGAGATGTGCAGCCTCCTCATGCACTGCTCCTCAGACAAATCCAGGAGATTCACTCTAGGTCTGTATGCCCTATGAGTTGTGTAAGGCCTTCTTCGAGCAGCCCCCCTCACCTGTTGGCTCCTAACAGGCCAAACTACGTATGGTAGGGCATCCTACTGCTGTTGCTGTTGCTCCTGTTACTCCTCTTCCTCCTCTTCCTGCAACCAAATTAAAGTTCCAGGAACGATACCCATCATAAGCTTTGTGCTTATTGAGAGTGAGAAAGCAGAATAAGTGTAGAAAAAAAGCAATCTGTGGAAATCTCAAAAACGTAATAGCAAACAGCTCTGAGTGCTTGCAGGTGAGTGCCCCTTTAAATACTCCTTGCAATGGTCCTTTGGAAAATAATCACGTTAAGTTTTACCCAGCGCTGGGTGGGACTTCTATTATTGCATGTTAAAATTACACTGGGGTCCGAATGACATCACAGAGCCCCGGTTTGCAGGTTCCTGCCTGCTTCTGGTGGGCACCTTCGATGCCTAAAAGAACTACACAGTTAAGGTGACAGCAGGTGGGAATCAAGCGGGAACAGGGGTGATAAGTCTCCTGACTTTTAGCTTTGCGACTGTCCATTCCTGCTGGGTCAGGGGAATTTAAACTGCCCCTTTTGATCTCTGCTCAATCATGCCTACTGTTTCTCATAAAATTTACAATTTATTGAAAAAAATGCTACTTGCTCTCTTCCTGACCCTACGGCAGGTGTCCCTTCTAATCTCTTGCTGAAGTTACTTCTTAGAACTTCTGTAAATCCTCCTTTCAGCCTGATGGAGTACAGCTGCTAACTCTCCTTAAAAGAAAGATACATTTTTCCCCCACACTTTTTTCTTCAAAATGTAATCTTAGTAAAAAAAAATCCCTCCATTGCTCCATTTTGTTGTCTAATTATTATTGACATTGGGTTTTATTCTCACCAACTCCACTCTCTGGACTCTAATAAGACACTGTGGTCCTAATGGTTTCCCTCCCTCTGTCCTCCGTTTGTGTGCTCCTGAATTTACCCCTGTCCAGTGCCATCTCATTAATCCCCCTTTCATTGCATATGTTTCCCCTAAGAAAATTATTCTTCTTGCTCTTCTAACGTTCTAAAGTTATGGATGCTGCTGTTAACTCTCAAGTTACCTATCACCTTGAAAGTCCAGGCTTAATTTGATCAGCAATGTGGCCTACAACATAATGTTCCACTGGTAATCTTGTTACTTATGTTAAATGCCTCTAACACTATGCTCTTGAACACTGTGGTGAATCATCGATCATTCTTTTAGATATCTTTGACATGGCCTGGCACTGCACATTTCTAAATAAGTTACTATTATATGGCTTTCCACCAAATTTCCTGTGTTCAACTGCCAACTTTGTTCTTTATTCCAACTTTTCTTGTCTATCTCCATATTATCAATGCTACTGTGGTCAGCGCTTCTCTGAACTTTCCTCTCTTGTTCCCTCTAAGCAACAAATACATTATTCTGTTCATTTTTCCTCCTCCTTGCATCCCATTGTGTTGAAATCAAGTCTTAGCATTTTTCCCAGGACCTCAAAATTTATCTCACTCTGGGGTAGAAGTTGACTTTGTGCGATAGTGTAAAACGGGTGATAGCGAGTCGGTGGCCTGTTTTACATTTCTCCCAATTTTTATTTCCATTGACTTCGATAGAAATATAGGGCTCAATTTTGAAATGATGGTGGGTTGGCAGCCAGGGAGGGGGTTGGGGGGTGGTCAAGGTGCTCGTGACAAACCTGAATAAACAAACCTTACCGTTTCCGACGTGATTGCATTGTAATTGATGGTGGTTAATGTGCTCTCCGGGTTTCACGCCCGGCAGCCAGTCTGATTGACAGGCTGGCTGGCGTCAGGAGCTACAACCTAAGGGGGGGGGGGAAGAGGGGGAGAAAAAAACAGAGAGAGAGAGCGAGGCATCATCCAGTGCTGGAATGGAAGATCGGGGGGTGGGGAAGATTGGGGGCGGAGAGGGGAAGATTGGGGGAGATCGAGAGGGTGATGAAAGGGAGATCAGGGGGACACGGGTAGGTGAAGAAGGGGAGCTCGGGGGGACATCGGAGGTGAAGAAAGGGAGATTTGGGGGGAGATCATGGAGGTGAAGAAGGGGATATCGGGGGGTTGAAGAAGGGCAGATCGGGGTGACATTGGGGGTTGAAGAAAGGGAGATCGGGGGGACATCGGGGGGTGAAGAAGGGCAGATCGGGGGGACATCAGGGGGGGGTTAGCAGAGGAGATCAGCGGGACATGGGGGGTGTGAAGAAGGGGAGATCGGGAGAACGTCAGGGGGTGAAGAAGGGGAAATCGGGGGGGGTGAAGAAGGGGAGATGAGGGGGGGGGTGAAGAAGGGCAGATCCGGGGGGGGTGAAGAAGGGCAGATCCGGGGGGGGTGAAGAAGGGTAGATCCGGGGGGGGGTGAAGAAGGGCAGATCCGGGGGGGGGTGAAGAAGGGCAGATCCGGGGGGGGGTGAAGAAGGGCAGATCCGGGGGGGGTGAAGAAGGGCAGATCCGGGGGGGGTGAAGAAGGGCAGATCGAAGGAGAGATCGGGGGGGAGATCGGGGGCGTGTAGAAGGGGAGATTGGGGGCGTGTAGAAGGGCAGATCGGGAGGGCGATCGGGGGAACGGAGAAGGGGACGATCGGGGGAACGGAGAAGGGGACGATCGGGGGAACGGAGAAGGGGACGATCGGGGGAACGGAGAAGGGGACGATCGGGGGAACGGAGAAGGGGACGATCGGGGGAACGGAGAAGGGGACGATCGGGGGAACGGAGAAGGGGACGATCGGGGGAACGGAGAAGGGGACGATCGGGGGAACGGAGCAGGGGACATCGGGGGAACGAAGAAGGGGACATCGGGGGGGGTGAAGAAGGGGACATCGGGGGGGTCATCAGGGGGGGTGAAGAATGGGACATCGGGGGGCGGTGACGGAGGGGGGGGATCGGAGGGCGGTGACGGAGGGGGGGATTGGGGGGACATCGGGCGGGGTGAAGAGGGGGAGATCGGAGAAGGAGACATCGGAGCAGGGTGGAAAGGTAGGTTGATTTTGTGTTTTAACTTTGTGCAATAGTTTTTATGTAATTTATTTAATTTCTTTTTATCTGATCTGGCCCTTCACGCCTGGTTTCACCCGGGTAAGTTAAAAATCGTTCTAACGACGTAATCTTTCACAAGTAAAGTGCCTTAAGTACCTCAATGAGGTACATTTGGCTATTAGCTATCATCCTGTCGGCTTTAATTGCAAGTGGGACTTCCGGATTCAGGACGTCGGGGGAACATTGGGTGCTGGGTGAAGAAGGGGAGGTCGGGGGAACATTGGGGGGTGGGTGAAGAAGGGGAGGTCAGGGGAACATTGGGGGGTGGGTGAAGAAGGGGAGGTCAGGGGAACATTGGGGGGTGGGTGAAGAAGGGGAGGTCAGGGGAACATTGGGGGGTGGGTGAAGAAGGGGAGGTCAGGGGAACATTGGGGGGTGGGTGAAGAAGGGGAGGTCAGGGGAACATTGGGGGGTGGGTGAAGAAGGGGAGGTCGGGGGAACATTGGGGGGTGGGTGAAGAAGGGGAGGTCGGGGGAACATTGGGGGGTGGGTGAAGAAGGGGAGGTCGGGGGAACATTGGGGGGTGGGTGAAGAAGGGGAGGTCGGGGGAACATTGGGGGGTGGGTGAAGAAGGGGAGGTCGGGGGAACATTGGGGGGTGGGTGAAGAAGGGGAGGTCAGGGGAACATTAGGGGGTGGGTGAAGAAGGGGAGGTCGGGGGAACATTGGGGGGTGGGTGAAGAAGTGGAGGTCGGGGGAACATTGGGGGGTGGGTGAAGAAGGGGAGGTCGGGGGAACATTGGGGAGTGGGTGAAGAAGGGGAGTTCGGGGGAACATTGGGGGGTGGGTGAAGAAGGGGAGATCGGGGCAGGGTGAAGAAGGTGAGATCGGTCGGACATCGGGGGGAGTGAAGATGGGGATTTCAGGGGGGTGAAGAAGGTGAGACTGGGGGGACATCGGGGGGTGGGTGAAGAAGGGGACATTGCGGGGTGAAGAAGGGGAGATTGGGGGGGGCGAAAAAGGGGATATTGGGGGGACATCGGGGGGACGAAGAAGGGGAGATCGGGGGGGGGGAAGAAGGGGAGATCGGGGGGGGGGAAGAAGGGGAAGCGAAGAAGGGGCGATCGGGGGGACATCAGGAGGGTGAAGAAGGGGAGATCAAGTGGACATCGGGGGGTGAAGAAGGGGAGATCTGTGGGGACATCGTGGGGGTGAAGAAGGGGAGATCAAGTGGACATCGGGGGGTGAAGAAGGGGAGATCAAGTGGACATCGGGGGGTGAAGAAGGGGAGATCTGGGGGGACATTGGGGGGTTGAACAAGGGGAGATCAGGGCGTTATCGGGGGTTGAAGAATGGGAGATTGGGGGGGACACGGGAGGGGGTGAAGAAGGGGAGATCGGGGGGACATCGGGCGGGGCGAAGAGGGGGAGATCGGAGAAGGAGACATCGGAGCAGGGTGGAAAGGTAGGTTGATTTTGTGTTTTAACTTTGTGCAATAGTTTTTATGTAATTTATTTAATTTCTTTTTTTCTGATCCAGCCCTTCACGCCTGGTTTCACCCGGGTAAGTTAAAAATCGTTCTAACCACGTAATCTTTCACAAGTAAAGTGCCTTAAGTACCTCAATGAGGTACATTTGGCTATTAGCTATCATCCTGTCGGCTTTAATTGCCGGTGGGACTTCCGGATTCAGGACGTCCGTGCGCACACAGGTGCGTCCGTGGGGAACTTGGACATCGGCGGGTTGGAGACGGGCTCCGAACCCTTACGGGATTTCCCCGATTTTCGGAGCCCCCAATGCATCCGCAATTTCCCAGGAAAATCGAGCCCATAAATTGGGAGAGATGTAAAACAGGTTGCAGACTCGCAGACCTGTTTTACACTATCGTTCAAAGTCAAAATTTACCCCTCTATCTCTTCTTTTTCCTACTACCTTCAAGCTTTGAAAAGCAAAGCCAGATGCCACTTTGTCATTACTCCCTAATTTACCTCATCTAATAGAATCATCGGGCGCTAAATTGGGTCAGCTAGCGCCCGTTTTGTAGGTGCTATGCGGACACCCACGCCCCGAAAATGGCGTCCGAGATGGCATCCTGCGCACACTTCCCGGCATGACATGCGCAGGATGCCATCTTGGTAAAGGAGGTTGAACGCCGGAAGCATGTGGAGTAAGGAGATTATGACGAAAATCAGTGTGAAACACAGGTTTGAAGCAGCAGGCGGCATTTTCGAACTCTCAGCTCCAACCAACTCACTGTCTTAACCTCGCACAGCTGAACAGGAGTTAAAGGGCATGAAGGATCCCCCACCAGCGCTATTTAAAAAGAGCATGCAGAAGATACAAGTTAGTTGCTGGATTATTTATTCTGGCTGCTGGTAGAATTGTTTTTGGACATTTCCTATACTTGGCTAAAGTTTCAGTATTCTGTAGATTGCGGTCTGGCTGGTCTTGCAGTACTGTTAGTGGCATTTAAAATAGCGTGCTGACCAATGATGCTTCCAGACATGGGTGGCCTGCTGGGGCTTCCTCTGGGAATTGAACATGACTGGGAGCATGCAGAGGGGCCACGCAGAGCAGGACAAGCTGCCAGAAAAGGGAGGAGGAGGAAGAGGAAGAGAGAGATGGAAGTGGAGAAGGAGGAAGTGGAGAAGGAGGAAGTGGAGGAGGAGGTAGAGGCAAGGAGGTAGAGGCAAGGAGGCAACAAAGTAGACAGGCTCTGTCTGCCATGGCTCTGCGTGACCAGATGATTAATAAGCGATGCCATTAATCTCAACAACACCTTCCCATTCACCAACAATCTCACACTACTTACCTTTCCTCTCCCACATGACCATCAAATCGTCCTCCTTATGATTACGCATTGCTTCTTTCCTCAGCTCATGGCAGAAATGGGAACCATCACCAAATATAAATTCGTAACCACATTTATTTAAACATCAAATGATTCAAACAAACTGATACTATTCACCTTGTGCATTCCCTTATTGCTTGTCTTCCATGTGCCATTACCTTTCCTAGTGCTCCTATGAGGTGCATCCCTAGTGGCTGGAGCATGGATGGTGGAAGGCTGCTGACCTTCAATTGTGGAGCATGCAGATGGCCTTGGAGGACAACTTCGAGCAGCTCTGGGCTGGGAGGGCCCGGCTTCAGACTGTACCATTTCGGCATGGGCTGCAGCAGACTGGCCTGGCTGGCCGACAGGCAACACAAGGGCACTGATGGAGTGGCAGGGGTGGGAGCAGGAATGGTGTCATCCTGAGAGAGGACAGCAGGTTCGTCTTCCATGGCGCCACTGCCACTCCTCTGGGGCAGTGCCTCAGCAATCCTGGTGATCTGCTGGAGAACAGATTGCTGGAGTGCTGTGATGCCCTGAAAGCCCCGTTTCACAGTGGAAACCAGAGCCACGATAGCAGCAGTCTGAGCTTCCAAAGCAGCAGACAGACCTTGGATGGCAGATGTTTGTGCTGCAATGGAAGCTGTGACCTCGGTCATCAGACGTTGCATCATGGTGGGTTCCACAGGTGTGCTGATGGAGGTGACCATGTGGAAAAGGATGGGCTCCAAGCTCTGCGCAAAGCCCTGGGCCAAGTTGAAGCTGGTCTTCTCCATGCCCCTTGACACTGTGCGCAGGCTTTCTGGGAGGCTTTCCAGTGCACCAAGTATTTGGTGGTGTACGCCCATCAGCCTTCTTCTGTAGCCTGGCCCATCGAAGTCACCATCTGACTCCTCGGCAGCAGAACTAGTGAGCGACCTTGCCCTTCGGCGAGCTGGTACCTGCGCTATCCGTTCCCCAAGCCCTGGCTCCTGCGGACTTGTGCCCGGGGTCTCGCCATGCACAGATCCCTCCTCTATCCTAGCCTCTAAAGTACATGCAGTGTCAGTTTCTGAGCTGGTGAATGCGAGTGTAAGATGAAGTGATGGTGTGTCTTCATCATCACTGTTGTCTTCCTCTGCCTCCTCTGACTGGGCAGGTTCCAGTTCTTGAGTATCTGAAATGACAAAGGGACAGAGGTTGAGTTGTGGTGCGGGGAGCGGAGAAAGTAAGATGTGTGCGCTCACACCATCTGTAGCATGTGAGCCGTAAAAGATTGCGGGATGAGAGAAAAGTGGGAAACGAGAAGGAAGATTTGGTATGCTGAGACCCTCATCACCGATACCTCCAGCACCGCCAGTGGCCATGGCCTCAGCCACGGCCCGTCCAATGATGGACAGCACTGTCTCCTCCACGGGGGTGAGGATGTGTAGGCATGCCTGTCCTCCATCCATTTTTTCCTGCTGCCTGCTGTTGTGCGCCACCTTCTCCTGCAAGGAAGAGGGAAGTGTGTCAGTAAGTGTGCTGCAATATGTTTGGGTAATATAGCTGTCAGGTTTGAATAGCTGCCAGTGCATGTGACCTGTGAGTTGGGGTGTGCGGCTTGCCAGAGTGGTAATGTGTGAGGGTGAGATGCAGCATGTGATTTGAAGGGTTGAGTAATGACTGAAAGAGTTTGTTGGTAGGTGGGTGACAGGGCAGCGGAGTGGGGGGCTGATGTGTGGTGTAGTGTGTGGAATAGTGGATGAGGCTAGTGGTGTAGTTGGTAGATATGCCACTTGAAACTTTAACTCACTCACCTTGTCCACTCGTGTCAAATCATTGAACTTCTTTCAGCACTGCATCCATGTGCATGGTACGACGCTCCTGGCGTTGACCTCGTCCGCCACAGCCTCCCACTGCCTCTTCAGCATATGTCCTATATCTGTAGGAGGCCCTTCAGCTTTGTCCACCTCTTCCACCAAGGCCTCTAGTGCACCGTCCGAGAACGTTGGTGCATGCCCTCTCACCGGCGCAGCCATTCTTCAGTATATTCCACCACAGATTCACTTCTCAAACTACTTCCAGCACTTCCTGCAGGCACAGTGCACCTCCCCTTTAAGAGGTGCAGGCTGCCTTTTAAGTAGTGCTGGCCACTCCTGATATTGGGGCCCCCTGCTGGTGCAATCAACAGTGCAGGTAGTGCTGGCTGCATGCAGCAATCACTGAAATCATCAGGAGCATGTCACGTGCTGCCTGCATCGCAAACAACGGACGCGGGTTAATCACGCACCACAATCCCAGCGCCCGTCTTTGGGGGTTAACCAATTTAACCCCCGTAGAATCTTATAGCACCGAAGGAGGCCATTCGGCCCATCGTGCCAGTGCCAGTAAAAGTCCAGAGTGGTCTTTTATTCTTTCCAGTCTTGGTGGTGTCCTGCACTATGAGCCTTTAATTTGGTTTCTCAAAAAAAGACCACTATTGCCTGCATGAAGAATATGACTGTTTGCTTATCTGTGCTGTAATTTCACTGGCTCTGCCTGAATCAACCTAAATCCCTCTGTACCTAAAGGGACAGTTTCATCAATTTCAAAGCTAATGCTATATGGGAACTGAAAAGAATACAAAATAAGGTTTCCTAGCAACCAATCCGAACCTTTCAAACTCAAGTCAGTTAACCTGTGAAATACGTGCAGAGTTTGTAAATTGGGAGCTTAAGCCAGTCACTCACATGCAGATCTCATTTATTAATTTGTAGGTCTTCATTTACAGCCACATAATAACAGTTATAAATCCCTGCATCTACATTGTTTTTCTTTACTGCACAACATGGAGATAATGTCACACAGATAAACATCAGCAATTACTTGTTTGCTCAAAAAGTATTGTACTGAACAGAGATTTACATTGAGTTCAGGTTAGTCATTTTCCCTTTAACCTATTATTTTAGTGAGCATAATCAAAATCAGCTTACACAATGTTTAGTAAAAACTAAATTAGGAAAATAGCACTTATAGTTATTCACCTTGTATTTTCTGGCATATGTATAAAACTATACATGAAGTCAAACATTGACAGGCTGATGTAAAATAAATGGCACAGCCCTATTCACACACTTGACATTTTTTTTTAGTATCATTTTTAATAAAATCATGCTGCAAATATACTATTAGAATTTGAAGTAAACTGTCAGTTGTGGGCCATGAAAAATTACTTTCCAACTGTAAAATTAAATTAAAGTAATACATTAAATCTTTTTGTGTGGGTAAAGGTGCGTGAAATGGAATATTGTGTAGATTTGATTCTCAATTATTGCCCTGAGTTGGATAGTCCACAAATGATACTCACAGCTTACAACTAGTATCCCCCTTTGTCAACTTACACCGAGAGGATTTCAGAAACTATTAAAAATGTAACACTGCCCACACAAAAGTCATTTTACTTATCTCAGCCAGTTCATAAAGTACAAGGAATTTTAAAATTAATTATAGATGCCTGAATAACAATGTAATAAATAACAGCAGCGGTTATTTTGAAGTTTTGTAAAATTTATTTGAAACTAATAAAACTTTTTTCTTTTTAATCTATTCATTGATAATTCAAGTATAATAAGCTATTTTGTTTATCAAAATAATCTATAAGCTTATGTGGGATAGGTTCTGGTTGATTCTATAGGGTACAGTGGAACATTTAAGCGTGTTTGCATTATAGTAAATGCTGGAATACATTAAAAGATACAGTTATGGAATACAGTTTTTTTAAAACCATTATATATATATATATATATATGTATATAAAATTAGAAAGAGGAAAACTGTTTGAAAATGGAAATAAGGCTCTAACATTCGTAATATATTCCTTAGTAAGATGTCAGAGCATATTAAAATGGCGTGCCTTTTTCTTCCCCGATCTTGGATTAGTCAATCTCTTTAATGCAGCCCCTGACACAACACAAGTGATATGAACAGGTGTACTGTTTTCTTGGTTGAGTCTGTGTACTTGTTGGATAACAAGGGCTTATAATAATATATAGCATGTGGCCTAACTGTGTAACACAACTATATACTGCAGCTGGCAACAGGAGATACAAGTTGAGTGAAAGCCTCAGCTAATGTAATGGTTAGAGTCACGTATTCTCTGCCCAAGGAGTGGTTGACCTTGGTTAGCTTGTTAGGTGCAGTGTGTAGGTGACTACTTAGCCAGTGGGAGGGAATAGAAATCAGCTGGGATTTCAGCTTGGAGTAGACCACAGATGCCCCTGCGTACTGGCTAGCAGCAACGCTGGTAGAATTCACACACAGTCAGCCATGCAGTCCATCTCCTCAACTGGAGTCCAAAATCCACAGCCAGGGAGGACATCTTGAAGTACAAAAAAAGTAGTTTAGATGTGTCCTAGGTTGTGTTTTTCTTGAAGTTTTATTTTATAAATATCCCCATGTATAAGCTTATTCTATTCACCCCTGTTTACATTCAGTTTTGTGACATTGGATGTAATGGCAAGGTGTAGGATATTATATCAGATGCCAAATAATTTTGGGAGAAGAACTGCTCGGTATTTAAAAATGTAATTACAATTTCACTAAACATAGAGGTATGGTTTTAGAACAATGTTCACGTGTAATTTTCAGACTTCAGGCTCCTGGCAAGTGAGGCTCCCACCAGGAGTACAGAATCAGAAAATTACCCCTTAAGTGTACATTTACTTATAAGGGTAAATCTAATGAAATTGTGCTCCTGGCATAGAGTTTGCTCACTGGGACCACATTTTGGGAATTCAGGTGCAGAGGCCGGTGGGCCCTGCAGGATTTTTTTAATTAAAAAGGTCAGAAAATCCTGCAGGACCCACTGATCTTCCACCCAAATTCCCAATATACATCCTGGCGAGTGGAGCTCCACACTAGAAGCACTAATTCATAAAATTACGTTCATAAAGCACCACTGGATTTTGGGCCCATTTCTTAACCCATGCAACATGCATCATACATACAAATGAAAGTTAATTTTATCTTGGATCTAAATTTGAGCTCCTTAAAGTTCTGTTATTGTCCTAGCTTGTTTATTGGGTGTGTTAGAGATATTTGGAAGAACCAAAGCCATTTATCCCAGTGACTGCATCTCCATGATATTACAGGATACGATTGGAAAATTAGAAGCACCACAAGTCAGGGGTGTGACCTTCCTTCCTGATTCTCTGATCCACAATCCCATTGAGCAAGGCTTCCCACCTGGAGTGGAGACACCAAAAATTTAACCTAATGTGTCACAACAAGTATGCGATAAGGGATCTGCAAATGTCAAAATGACGTCAATATTACTGAAATTGGACCCATGTTCTCTGGTGTGGCTCTGTTTCAGATATTTTAACCCTAGGTCTTTCAGTGATATTATATTATTCATTTTAAACAATGGTAGCTTGTTTCTTTCAAATTTCTCCAGCTGATTTTATCTCAATATCCCACCAGAAGTGATTCATGCAGGTGTACAATTCCACAGGCACTTGAATCCATCTGACACCTTGCATTTTTGGCCATTCTACAAAGGTGATCCTGGATAGTGAACGTCTGCAGGATTTTAGGTATGATGGTCAGTTGGGGGTGGAGGGGGGCAGGGGACAACATCACATCTGAGCCAGATGCTGTTGTCATCTGATAGCCACAGTTGTGCCCTTTCTAGCATGGGTCTGTAGAAGGGGGGATCTCTGGCTGAGTTTTCATCTTTCCTAGTTCAGGGGCATTAAGGCTTTCTGTACGGTCCTACCACTAACATACTGGCTGAGGTCAGCTAGATCAGCACTGTCCAGGGATCAACCTGAGACCTTCCAGATCTGCATATCTTAGTACCATACAGTACTTACCATTGGTGAAGTCCTTCACAGCAGACTCTTTATTGTCATCTACTTTGCCAATTCCAAACAGGTAAACAAATAACAACAGGGGCAAAAGTAAAATACTGCAGATGCTGGAAATCTGAAATAAAAACATAAAAACCTCGACTTCTCTATTTCCATTTCTGGGGATTGGCTGTCCACCAATGTCTACTACAAGTCCACAGACTCCCACAGCTACCTTGACAATACTTCCTCCCACTCTGCTTCCTGTAAGGACTCTATTCCATTCTCCCAGTTTCTCTGTCTCTGTCACATCTGTTCCGACGATTCCACCTTCTACACCAGTGCTTCCGAAATGTCTTCCTTTTTCATCAGCCGAGGATTCCCCTCCACTGTGGTTGACAGGGCACTCGACTGTGTCCATCCCACTTCCCGCACTTACACCTCACCCCTTTCCCTCCATTCCAGAACCACGATAGGGTCCCCCTTGTCCTCACTTTAACCTCACCGGCCTCCACATTCAATGGATCATTCTCCGCCATTTCCAACACATCCAGAGCGATGCCACCAGCATCCTCCCCTCCCATCCCCTTTCAGCATACACCCCAGGGGTCTACATGCCTTTCTTCTAACACATTCCCAGACCACGGCAACCCTCACCGCTTTGCCAGATTTTCCATGCTCCCCCCCACTATTCTGCTGTAACCATTTACATCTCCTCTAGATCCATCTTTTGCTTCTTTACTTTCCCATTATCACCCCCTTTTGCCTTGTACCATCATTCCTTTTGTCATTTAATCACTCTTTCCCTCCACCTTAGCACAGACCTTTCCCTTTTGTTCTTTCCCTGCCCTACTTATCCCTGGCTCTGCTATTGCTTAAAAGCTGTGCATCTCCAACATCTTCCAGTTCTGATGAAGGGCCATCGACCTGAAACGTTTAACTCTGTTTCTCTCTCCACAGATGCTGCCTGGCCTGCTGAGTGTTTCCAGCACTTTCTATTTTTACTTCAAATAACAACAGGACCTTATTTTAATTACCTCGTATCAACTAACAAGAGAACCACAAAGCTCAGGCCTTACTCTTTAAAGGAAACATTTGGCACTATTTCCACTGCTCACGGCCAAAGGAGACAAGCAGCTGTGACAATGCGCCCAGTTCCCGGTTTCAGCACCTCTGCTTTCTCCACCGTTTAAAATGCGTTCCGTTCAAGGTCAGTGGCTGATAAGCATCTGAAATGGTCATGGCAGCTGTTAAAATGTCTCTGACATCTGTCCATGATGATGCAGATCACCTCACATTTATGCCAGGACTGACATTTAGATTTCAATCATTCTGTGTTATTTCCAAAAGCAGCTCCGCTTGAGACAGACCAGCCCAGCAGACATGTAGGACAGATGTCAGTTAAAAGTCAGTCCTAAGGGCAGCATTTTTGTGCAAGTTCTTAAACCTGAGGGAGAAAGAATGAACTAATTTTTTTTTTGGTTGGCTGAGGCCTTTAAAAAAAATTGAAGTTTAAAAAAAATCCCTCATTTTAGGAAGTGTAATAATTACTTTTCCTCTATTGCTAAAATATACCGATTTTTTTTTTCCTCTTCCAAGCTGCCAGAGGACTTTTAAAATGAATTAACATTATATAATTGACAGACCTCGGGTCAAAATATTTGAAACAGAGCCACACCAGAGAACACGGGCCCAATTTGAGTAAGTTATGTATATGGAAGTACAGTTTTCATTCATGCAAAGGGCATTTTGTGCCTGTTGCTGATGCTGAACAGAGGTTGTACAGAGTTTTTGTGATGGCACAGATGTTTAATTCTAGGTTGAGAGTGGTTTTATCATCAGCAACTGCAGGCTTGAAATTTTTACAAATTTGCACTCTCAGCACAACTTGTAAAATTGACCCTTTACTACAAATATGGCTCAACAAGATTATCACCATGATACAAATAAGGGTATGACAGTGCTTTGGAAGAAATGAAATGACTATCAGGGAACAAGGAATTCTGACAAAAAAAAACGCCCTTTTCGTTTCTCGAACTATTTTTTCCTCAAATGCCACTCTGAAATAGCCATGATGTGGAGATGCCGGTGATGGACTGGGGTGGACAAATGTAAGGAATCTTACAACACCAGGTTATAGTCCAACAATTTTATTTTAAAATCACAAGCTTTCGGAGATTATCTCCCTCGTCAGGCGAGTGAGTGAATGAGAGGTTCTCAAATCGCATATCTTATATTAGGCTGGGACACCATCACACCAATCAAAGGTGTCGTTGGTGTTCAGACAGGTTAGCCACGGAAAACAGTAGGTCCCAGTATACTGAATACACAATGGGTCAAATTATACAGACAGAGAGAAAGAGACCCGAAAGGCAGAGAGAGAGAGAGAATTTCCAGTTGTATTCAAAACAGATAACTTTTTTTTCCTGCTGGTGGGGTTACGTGTAGCGTGACATGAACCCAAGATCCCAGTTGAGACCGTCCTCATGGGTGCGGAACTTGGCTTTCAATTTCTGCTCGACGATTTTGCGTTGTCGTGTGTCTCGAAGACCGCCTTGGAGAACGCTTACCCGAAGATCGGTGGCTGAATGTCCTTGACTGATAAAGTGTTCCCCGACTGGGAGGGAACCCTCCTGTCTGGCGATTGTTGCGCGGTGTCCGTTCATCCGTTGTCGCAGTGTCTGCATGGTCTCGCCAATGTACCATGCTCCGGGGCATCCTTTCCTGCAACGTATGAGGTAGACAACGTTGGCCGAGTCACAAGAGTATGAACCATGCACCTGGTGGGTGGTGTCCTCTCGTGTGATGGTGGTATCTGTGTCGATGATCTGGCATGTCTTGCAGAGGTTGCCGTGGCAGGGTTGTGTGGTGTCGTGGACGCTGTTCTCCTGAAAGCTGGGTAATTTGCTGCGAACGATGGTCTGTTTGAGGTTGGGTGGAAAAAGAAGTTATCTGTTTTTAATACAACTGGAAATTCTCTCTCTCTCTCTCTCTGCCTTTCGGGTCTCTTTCTCTCTGTCCGAGTAATTTGACCCATTGTGTATTCAGTATACTGGGACCTACTGTTTTCCGTGGCTAACCTGTCTGAACACCAACGACACCTTTGATTGGTGTGATGGTGTCCCAGCCTAATATAAGATATGCGATTTGGGAACCTCTCATTCACTCACTCACCTGACGAAGGAGATAATCTCCAAAAGCTTGTGATTTTAAAATAAAATTGTTGGACTATAACCTGGTGCTGTAAGATTCCTTACTCTGAAATAGGACCTCAATTTGCATATTCAAGGTTTAACACCTGTTTCAGGCGGATGCCCTGGATGACCAAAAGTCGCCTGAGCCAGCGCATTTCGGATCCAGATCGGGCACAACAGATTGCAACACGAAATTCGGAGGCCTGACGCCCATTTTACAGGTGCAAAACGGACGGCCATAAGTTGAATTTCTCCCCCATTGTATCAATACTAGTTGCACTGTTACTGAAAATGCCTCATTTAAAACTCCCAGACAGATCTTACACCTTCACCATTCATCAATTTTCACATTACTTTATATTACACATATCTGCCCTTTCATCTCTCCTTCCCCCTCCATACAGTACCCATTATTTATGTTGGATTCTTCAGACCATTCGATAGCATGCATTACATCACTGCATCACTTTTTCCTGAAAACACTAGAATTTACAACTTTTGGACGTACATTTTGTACCATTTGAGGGATTTTAAAGTTAGGGAGCAAAACATTTATCTACTATTGTCACCCTGTGGCATTAAGCATGCGCAAGTCACCTTTATCATGGCTAAATGCACATTAAAGCTACCTATACTATGTCTCAACAATGTTCCCCAGCTCCAGTTACAGAAGCGCATTATATACTGCACCAGTGTGATTTTTTTCATTTCCTATATCAGCCATCCTTACAGGCTCTCTGAATGAGATTGCCTATTTAGTTCTAATTAATAATGAAATATGGAAATTTTTATGCTACAGACTTACTAATCCAACTCAATTTGTTTAAAATCCTTACAGCCATCAGATAGATGAGACTCATTCCATCACTTTGTGCTGGAATCAGACCAGATTGAAGAGGTGAGAGCACAGTGTGCTAACTCACTGTGCCATGCTTTTCTTATTGCTCTGACCCTTTCAGGAGGTTTTTCTTTTATTCGTTCATGGGATGTGAGCGTTGCTGGTAAGGCCAGCATTTATTGCCCATCGCTAATTGCCCTTGAACCGCTGCAGTCTGTGTGGTGAAGGTTCTCCCACAGAGCTGTTAGGTAGGGAGTTCCAGGATTTTGACCCAGCGATGATGAAGGAACGGTGATATATTTCCAAGTCAGGATGGTGTGTGACTTGGAGGGGAACGTGCAGATGGTGTTGTTCCCATCTCCCAGCTCTACCTCACCATCACCTCTCCTGATTAGTCTGCTTTTGCTAAACTGTGACTGGCTTTTTTGTGGTTGCTTTAGATTTAAATATAAATGTCCAATTCCTCCTCCGATTTTCTTCCATACCACCTTCATTTTTCCCTCTAATTTTACTTCAAGCCTTCTCATCCGACCCATTTTCCCCTAAAGGCAAATGCTGATATAGGGGTGTGGCTTGACAGGAGGGTCTTCAGCACTTCACCCATGTTGCCCACATGTGTGAGCATGGACGGCTGGTGTTGCCAGGCTTTTCATTGGTGAAGAGAAGTTGTCACAGTTAATCTTGCTCTTAGCCACATTTTTGGTTTCTTTTAACTATTTTTTAATTTAGGTATTTTTAGTTTCCATGTTTCAGACTCATAGCTGATTATGAGTTGTGTAACAGTGAGTATTTTCACTTGCCCATCTATCTCAGTATCTGATACTGCCCCCATCTTCACTCCCTTAATCCCAAGGGGCACAGACTTGAATGTACATGGTGCACAAATGGTTTAGCTATGCATTGCCAGATCTGGCTGGAGCTAATCAAATACTATTGGGTCCTGCTCTCCTCTGCCAAAACTGCCCATTACTCCAGAATCATCCTGAAATGCACAGATAACCAATCGTCTCCTTACACTCCTCTTCCCCGTACCCTTCACCCTCACCTTCAACAACAAGTGCGAGGATCTCATGGATTTCTTTGTCACTACGATTGGGACCATCTGTTCAGCCTCTGTCACATCCCTCCCTTACCTACCATGCCAAACTTCTCTCAAGCTTCGCCCTGCCCTACCTCTGAACCTGCATCTTTCTCCAATTTCTCTCATCTCTCCCCATGCCCTTCTTCCACTCTTACCTATTCAGTCATAGCCAGAGAATCTCCTGCAATGGCTTTTTCTCCTCCCTCCGTACCGTTATCTCTAGATTCTCCCTTGGCCCCCTCCTCTTTCTCATCTATACGCTTCCCTTTGGCAACATTATCAGAAGACATGATGTCAGGTTCCACATGTACACTGACTACTCCCAGCTCTACCTCACCACCACCTCTCTTGACCCCTCCATTGCCTTTGTGTTGTCAGTCTGTTTATCTGACACCCAGTCCTGGATGAGCTGCAATTTCCTCCAACTAAGATGGAAGATTGAAGGTATTTTTTTCGGCCCCCACCACAAATTCCGTTCCCTCACCACTGATTCCATTGCCCTTCCCGGCCATTGTCCTAAGCTGAACCAGACTGTTTGCAACCTCAGTGTCCAATTTGACCTTGGGATTAACTTCTGCCCTCATATCCTCTCCATCACAAAGACCTCCTACTTCCACCCCTGTAACATTGCCTGTCTCCTCCCCTGCCTCATCCCATCTGCTGCTGAAACCCTCATTCTTGATTTTGTTACCTCCAGACTCAGCTGTTCCAATGGTCTCCTGGCCGACCTCCCATCTTCCACCCTCCATAATCCTGAGCTCATCCAAAACTCTGATGCTGGTATCCTAACCCGCACCAAGTCACACTCTATCATCATCTCTGTGCTTGCTGACCTACATTGGCTCGCGGTCCACCAACACTTCAAATTTAAAATTCTTATCCTGTGTTCAAATTCCTGCATGGCCTTGCCCTTCATTATCTGTTTAACCTCCTCCAGCCCTGCAGCTCATAGAGAATTCTGAGTTCCCCCAACTCTGGCCTCTTACACAATCCTTTAATCCCACCATTAGAGGCTGTTCCTTCAGTCATCTAGGCCTGAACTCCCTCCCTAAACTTCTTCACCTTTCTCTCCTCCTTTAAGACCTTCCTTAAAGACTACTTCTTTGCCCAAGCCTTTAATCACCCCTCCTAATATCTCCTTCTTTGGTCCTCTGTCAGTTTTTTCTGATTATGCTCCTGCAAAGCACCTTGGCACGTTTTTCTACGTTAAAGACACTATATAAATGCAAGTTGTTGTTGTCATTGTAGTATGCTTCGGCAATGAACAGAGAAGGCTTTCCAGATTATTTCAGCTATTGATTTTATCCCATGCCTTCAAAGATTCATCTTGTCTTCGAAAGGTGACTGAATAACACTATACTAGAATTTGTCTTAGGCATTAACAGCCAAAGAATCTATTAAACAATAACAGAACAAATGAATAGTAACAATGACACAGCATATATTTCATGGTAGTTGTTAGCTTAGCTAGCTCCTCATAAGAGTGGAAAATAACCAATATTTTACAACTATTGTGCAAAACTATTATTATAAGTAATGTCATTACATAATAGTGCCTTTCTTTTCCTCACCGTCTTTGCAACCTATTTCTTCAAAGGTTCCAGACATACTCATTGATTTGAAAAAGACAGGCTGATAAATACCTTCAAATAAGTCACCACAATCCAGTGAAATTAATCAACTAGTCTGCTAAATTCTGAAGGAGTTGACAATTAAAAATATATTTGAATAAATTTTTTTAGGAATTCCAGTCAGGGAATGATTGAGTTTGTATTAACTAATAGATTTCACTTTTGGTCTTTAGTATTGTCTAAAGAACAGTTATTCAGTCAGATACTACAATGGACCATAAGGAATTGGCAGACATGTTAAATGTATTCATTTTGTCAGTGGAGGAAGAAAACAAAATACCAGTGGTACAAGGCAATCTATAAATAAGTCAAGGGGAGGAACTTATTGGATTTAATATAAGTAAGAAAATAATAATGGAGAAAATAATGGGACTCAAGATAAACAAATCTCTAGGACCTAGTGGTTTTCACTCTAGGGATTAAAAGAAACTGGTGGGGAAATAGCAGATGCATTAGTCATAATTTTCCAAAGCTTTCTAGCTGTGGGAATTGTGCCTTTGGATTGGATAATTGCAAATGTCACTATTATTTAAGAAAGGGGGGAGGAAGAACTATCAAGAGGATAACTAATGAAAGAGTAGGGCCTATTAGAGACCAAAAAGATAAACTATGTGTGGAGGTGGAAGAATGTGGGTATGGTTCTTAATGAATGATTTGCATCTGTCTTCACAAAGGAGAGGGATGATACAGGGATTGAAGTTAAGGAGGAGGAGTGTGAAATATTGGATGGGATAAACATAGTGAGAGAGGAAGTATTAAGGGGATTAGTATCTTTGAAAGTGGATAAATCACCAGGGCCAGATGAAATGTATCCCAGCTGTCAAGAGAAGCCAGGGAGGAAATAGCGGAGGCTTTAACAATCATTTTCCAAACCTCACTGGATACAGGCGTAGTGCCGAAGGGTTGGAGGACTGCTAACGTTGTACCGTTGTTTAAAAAGGGAGCGAAGGATAGACCGAGTAATTACAGGCCAGTCAGCCTAACCATGGTGGTGGGCAAGTTATTGGAATCAATTCTGAAAGACAGGATAAACTGTCACATAGGAAGGCATAGACTAATCAAGGACAGTCAACACGGATTTGTTAAGGGGAGGTTGTGTCTGGCTAACTTGATTGAATTTTTTGAGGAGGTGACAAGGAGGATCGATGAGGATAGCGTAATTGATGTAGTCTACATGGATTTTAGCAAGGCTTTTGACAAGGTCCCCCATGGCAGATTGATCAAAAACGTAAAGGCCCATGGGATCCAAGGGAATGTGGCAAATTGGATCCAAAATTGTCTCAGTGGCAGTAAGCAAAGGGTAATTGTCGACAGGTGTTTTTGCGACTGGAAGGCTGTTTCCAGTGGGGTGCCACAGGGCTCAGTATTAGGTCCTTTGCTTTTTGTGGTGTACATTAACGATTTGGACTCAAATGTAGGGGGCGTGATTGAGAAATTTGCGGATGACACAAAGATAGGCCATGTGGTTGATAGTGAGGAGGAAAGCTGTAGACTGCAGGAAGATATCAATGGACTGGTCAGATGGGCAGAAAAGTGGCAAATGGAGTTCAATTCGGAGAAGTGTGAGGGAATGCATTTGGGGAAAGCAAACAAGGCAAGGGAATAAACAATAAATGAGAGGATACTGAAAGGTGTAGAGGAAGTGAGGGACCTTGGAGTGCATGTCCACAGATCCCTGAAGGTTGCAGGACAGGTAGATAAAGTGGTTAAGAAGGCATATGGAATGCTTTCCTTTATTAGCCGAGGCATAGAATATAAAAGCAGGATGTTTTGCTAGAACTGTAAAAAACAGTAGTTAGGCCACAGCTTGAGTACTGCGCACAGTTCTGGTCACCACATTACAGGAAGGATGTAATTGCACTAGAGAGGGTGCAGAGGAGATTTATGAGGATGTTGCCAGGACTGGAGAATTTTAGCTATGATGACAGATTGGCTGTTTTCCTTGGAACAGAGGACGCTGAGGGGTGATATGATTGAGATGTACAAAATTATGAGGGGCCTAGATTGAGTGGATAGGAAGGACCTATTTCCCTTAGCGGAGGGGTCAATAACCAGGGGATTTAAAGTGATTGGTAGAAGGATTAGAGCGGAAATGAGGAATAATTTTTTCACCCAGAGGGTGGTGGGGGTCTGGAACTCGCTGCTGAGAGAGTGATAGAGGCAGAAGCCCTCAACTCATTTAAAAAATACCTGGATATGCACCTAAAGAGCAGTGACCTATGGACCAAATGCGGGAAAGTGGGATTAGGCTGGGTGGCTCGTTACTCAGCCGGCGCAGACATGATGAGCCGAATGGCCTCCTTCTGTGCTGTAAATTTTCTATGATTCTATGACGAAACCAGGAAACCACAGACCTGTCAGTTTAACGTCAGTTATGGGGAAGTTACTGGAATCTAGCTTTAGGGACAGACCGACAGAGCATTTGAACAAGCATGAGCTGATCAGAGAGAGTCAGCATGGATTTGTGAAAGGTAGGTCATCATAGAAAGGTCACAGCACGGAAGGAGGCCACTCGGCCCATCGAGTCCGCACCGGCTCTTTGCAAGAGCAACCCAGTCAGTCCCACTCCCCCACCCTATCCTTGCAACGCTGTCAATCTTGTCCTTTCAAGTACTTATCTGGTTCCCTTTTGAAAGCCATGATTGATTCTGCTTCCACCACCCCCCATGTCTGATTAATCTAGTTGAATTTTTTGAGGAGTTCACTAACATAGTAGAAAAGGGAGTGTGTATGGATGTTGTCTATATGGACATCCAGAAGGCTTTTGCACAAGAGATTATTCACAAAAATGAGAGCGCACAGAATTGGAGGTAACCTTGTGACATGGGTTGTTATTGATTGGGAAGTAGGGATAAAGGGAATGTACTAGGATTGGCAGGATATGACAATTTGCATTCCCCAGGGATCTGTACTGGGCCTCAGCATTTCACTATATATATCAATGACTGGGATCAAGGAATGGGGAGTAATATATCCAACTTTGCAGATGATACCAAGTTAGGAGGCACAGTAAGTTGTGTTGATGGGAGCAGGAAGTTGCAAAGCAACATAGACAGATTAAATGAGTGGGCAAAGTTGTGGCAGATGGAGTTCAATGTGGGGAAGTGTGAGGTCATCCACTTTGGATCCAAGAAAGACAAATCGGAATATTTTCTTAATGGTGAAAGATTTGGAACTGTGAAGGAGCAAAGGGATTTGGATATCCATCTACCCAAATTACTAAAATCTAGTGCACAGGTACAAAAAGTAATCAAAAAGGCTAATGGAATGTAGGCCTTTATCTCAAGGGGGCTGGAATACAAAGGGGAGGAAGTTATGCTTCAGTTGTACAAAGCCTTGGTCAGACCCCATCTGGAGTACTGCATTCAGTTTTGGGTACCACTCTTCAGGAAAGATATATTAGCCTTGGAGAAGGTACAGCGCAGATTCACCAAACTAATACCAGGGCTTAAAATGTTAAATTATGAGGACAGGTTGCATAAACTTGGCTTGAGTTCCCTTGAGTTTAGAGGGTAAGTGTTTGATCTAATTCAGGTAGGGTAGATATAGAAAGGCTATTTCCTCCTATGGGGTATCCAGAATAAGGGGACACAATCTTAAAATTAGAGCTCAGCCATTCAGGAGTGAAATCTGGAAGCACTTTTTCACACAAAGGGTAGTGGAAATCCGGAACTCTCAAAGGGGAAGCCATTTGTGTCCTTACACTAATATTCCATGGTGTAATTTTCAGCCCTACATCTTCAGGAACTTCACAGAATCAATAAATGCAATATCTCCTTCATCCACAGTAATTCTGCCTCGTTTTTTTCTTTTTTGCATGCTTTGCTACTTGTGCATTATTTGGTGGGGACCCCATTCTCTGTAACTACACTCATGAGGTTGACCACATTTGCAGAGATTTCGTTTATCATATCACATGGCGTTCTGAGACCTATCATCTATTTATATCATCATCAAAAGTTGTGGGTTCAATTCTGTTATGGACTTGAGCATGGAAATCTAAGCTGACACTTCAGCACAGTACTGAAGGAGTGCTGCATTGTTGGAGGTCCCATCTTTCGAATGAAACATTAACCTGAAGCCCTGTCTACCTGCTCAGGAGGATGTGAAAGATCCCATGCCATTATTTGAAGAAGTGCAGAGAGTTTTCCCAGTGTCCTGGTCAACAATCCTCCCTCAACCAACACCGCCAAAAAGAGGTGATCTGATCATTCATTCATATGCTTCTTGTAGGATGTACAACTTGGCTACTGCAATTGCTTACATAAGAACAGTGGCTGCACTTCAAAAGTAGTCTGTTGGTTGTAAAGTGCTTTGGCACATTGTAAGGATGTGATCAGGTGCTATATCATTGCAAGTTCTTTTTTTAGAACACTGTTAAGAGCTCAGAAATATAGAAGTAAATGTCACATCTTCCCTGGGAGTGAAGTCACAATTAAACACATGTGACATTCCTAGATGGTTTACCCCAGAGTCCCAGACTCATTTATACTCATTTCAATATAATACACTTTGGAGGGAAATTCCTCTTGATAATTATAGCCAAAAATGTTGGTGCGAGTTCAAAGCAGGATTTCTTGCTTTGGCAAGAGGAAATTCACCCCCTATATGTGCTAACAATAGGAAAGCAGAGGCTGGCAGTGAATTACAGGCTATAATTAAAATTTTAATACACAATAAACCACTCTGTGCTATAGCTGTAATGTGGCGCCCTGAACCTATGGACTTGCTACAGCTGAAACTACAGCTGACCCTGGCATGTGAGCGAAGGATAAGAAATGTTGTTCTGTTAGAACCTCTTTCTGTTTCTAATCACAATAAAAGTTGTTAGAATGCTTTTCAAATGTTAATTTAATTGCAGCGGCATTTGGAATGGAGCTAAGCTGAAACGGAGCATCAATCAACAGGTTGTCAACTGAATTGGAGGCTGAAATACAATTGAGGCAGCAGTTTAGATGTAAGTGAACTGTTTACCTACAACTTTTAGCAGGCAGTGGAATTAAAGAGATTAGAAATGCTTATATTTGTTGGCTTGGGACCAAAAACAATGATTAACTGCCTGAGCATAGGGCATAATTTAGATTAAAACAATGAATTTCAGAATGGAATTTTTAAAAAGTGTTTGAGAAAGTTTGGTCGACATGTGAGGTTCTTTAATTTACTGCTTGACATTTGTTATTCTTTTTAGTAAAAAATTGTTTTAACTCTCATTAGTGTTATGTTATGTTACTGTAACATCGGGCATAAAATATGCAGCATGCCATCAGAGAAATAATATTAAGGATAAAAACAATAGAGCTGGCCATGAGTGAAGCCCTGAAGGTGGATGGTATTTGTAACTTTTTTCTCCCACCATATTCGTTACTCGATGACCAGCAGTGAGATAAAGATAGTTATGGAACTGAGAGGTTCCAATGTCAGTACCACGATCATGAAGCCTAGGGGGTTCATAACATAAATAAATTCAGTTTCTGCCTTATATTGCTCATTGACATATTTTATCCTTTGCAATACATACCTAATGAAATGTGTCTGTTAATGATCTGTGCAATTCTATAAGACCTAATGACATTCATAGATGACAGAATGGATGTCCTCTTTTATTAATTTCTATGATGAGGCTGACTATATAAGTCAAAAACACCAAAGTCAAAATAGTGTTAAGGTTAGACATGCATTTAGTATTTTGATTATGTGGTCAAGTTTCATCTTTAGCATTCCTGGAACAGAGTATTATGCCTGAATGGATGGAAAATCATTTTGGTGTTCTGACTTCAAAGTACAAATTCCCAATATATAGTCCTAATACAAGAAGCTCTGTGATGAGAGCACAAATTCACAAAATCAATTCCATTGTTAGCAATAGATACAATCAGAATATTAAATAAGTGTTCATATTATTTTTCCAGCTCAGAAGTCAAACAGCGGACGAGCAGTGGGGTGTATTTAAATACAAGATGGAGAAGGTACAATTTAAATACAGTCTGACTATAAAGGGGGTGCATGAAAAGCTGGAGTTACTATGGATGGAGTGGTTAGAACAAACTGAGATATTAAAAAGATAAGCTAATGAAACATATAAGAGTGATAATACCGAAGAAACTATATGAAACATAAAAAGAATAGAAGGAAGCAAAAATGAAGGCTAAGATGATGTAACCACATAATTGATAAAAGGATAATCAAAGAAGGGGTGAATCAATTTAAAGATGAAAGAAGCCATCTTATACATTTGAAGGAAATCCAAAGATGCTTGACATGTATTTGGCTTCAGTTTTACAGAGAGAGGTGAAAATAGAACTGCAGGAATACATGAGGAGGATGTGTAAGAGCCATTTCTGGAGATAACTATTTAAAAGGAACCTGTATTTAAAAAAAGTTAACAGGACTAAAATTGAAGTCATTAGATTCAGATGTTATGCATTCCAAAATACTTTGGAAATGGAAATTGTTCCCAAAACACTGGAGTGAAACAGATGTTACACTCCTTTTCAAGAAAGGAGAAGGGGTTCACTCAGAAAATTATAGACAACTTTGTCTTACTTCTAAGGGCTGATTTTGCAATCCCAGTAAAGTGGAGCTGGGATAAGCTATTTGCTAGCGTAAAACCAGCCAAAAGCATGCTGAGTGGACTTGCCAAAATTTTTTAGGACCAACTCAGTTGAATAATAAAGGTACCATTTTAATATAGGGCCGGCAGGCTTGCTCTGAATCTTCGGTGTGAGTTCCAGGCAATTTTAACACCCGGGCCTCATTAACATACTCCAGGTCTGACTCCCACCAGAACTCGGCGGGAATGACCTGACACAGGAGCGGGGCAAGCACAGCAGAAGCCCAAAGCCGGGGGCCCGCAGGAATGGACCCAGCAGACAGTTAAATGAATTGGGGAGGGCGGGGGGGAATGGGGGGCAGGATGCAATGACTGTCAGGGGAGAGGGCGAAACCCAGGGCAGGAGATACCCATGGTTTCTTTGTGGGGCCCAGAGGCACACTGCTCCTCTTGGCCCACGAAGAAACCGTAACAGACAAAATCCTCTAACCTTCTCGACCTTCTTTTGGGCCTGCTGCTCCTTGGTGCCCAGTGTTCCTATCGTGGCCGGCACTGGGTGTCACATGTGCAACTGTGCGTAAAGTGCCGTTGGGGTCTGAATTACGTCATCAGACTATGACTTTTGTATTGTAATGAGTCCCTCACCTGCAAGAGGATCGTGATCAAGGAGGTTGGAAGCCAGGGTTGGCAGTAGAACAGATTTTTTTTTGTGGGAACCGGAGGAGGGTTCCTGCTCTTCCTGGGCCACAAAGATATTTTTTTCACCTACCTTTGATGGCCGCCACTTCTTGGTTGACAGCTTCTACTGAGTGGAATGTCCACGGTGGACGCTCCTCCCAGTAGGCCGTAAAAATGGTCCTATAATAGAACCCCAATTTAAATGTATTTATGAGAGGCCCACCTGAGTCAGGCAAGCACCTCAGCCACCTATAAAACCAGTGGCAGGAAGATGGCGAAGAGGTGGAAAACCAGCGGTATGTCCACCGCTTTGAATTGACGTCCTGTAGCACCATGTTTCTGCTGGGTGGAGAGAGTTAAAATGCTCCCTATAGTTCCTTAGAGGTGGGAATGCATGTAGAAAAGGCTGTAAAAGAGGCAAGTGGGATGCTGGGTTTTATACATAATGACATTGAATATAAAACAAGTAAAGGACGCTGAATTTGTATAATACATTGGTTATGCCACTGTAGGAATGTTGCATGCAGCTCTGGACATCCCATTACAGGAAGCGTATTAGAGTCA
This sequence comes from Heptranchias perlo, assembly GCF_035084215.1. Classification (NCBI taxonomy): domain Eukaryota; kingdom Metazoa; phylum Chordata; class Chondrichthyes; order Hexanchiformes; family Hexanchidae; genus Heptranchias; species Heptranchias perlo. The sequence goes on from NC_090325.1 coordinate 177,048,326, forward strand.
TGGAAAGGGTATAATGAAGATTCAGTAGAATGATACCAGCAAAGTGAAGTTATTGTTATGAAGAATTACTTGAAAAATTGGGCTTATTTTCCTGTAGCGGAAAAGGATAAGGGGGATCTAATGTTGATTTTCAAATTTATTCTATGTTTTAAGAACTTGAAAACTCAAGATTGCCACTGGAAGAATGAAGGGGTCAAAGAATGTTTTCAAACAGCGACGGGGCGGGGGATATTTTAATATCCAAAAACGGGTGGGTTGGGGATGATTCCAAAGTTAAAATTATAGAATTTTGCAGTGCAACCACAAACCAGCACCAACGCCCCCACATCTGGGTTTAACAGAGACGCGTTTGGCTGCATGTGAGTAATCTACTTGCCGGAGGCGGGTCAATAATTAGTACAGGCGGGTGGGTATTTATCATAAGAACATAAGAAATAGGAGTAGGAGTAGGAATAGGCCATCTGGCCCCACGAGCCTGCTCCACCATTCAACAAGATGATGGTTGATCGTCTACCTCAACACCATTTTCCTGCACTATCCCCATATCCCTTGATGCCTTTAATATCTAGAAATCTATCGACCTCTGTTTTGAATGTATTCAATGACTGAGCCTCCACAGCCCTCTGGGGTAGAGAATTCCAAAGATTCACCACCCTCTGAGTGAAGAATTTTCTCCTCATCTCAGTCCTAAATGGCCTACCCCTTATTCTGAGACTGTGACCCATGGTTCTAGACTCCCCAGCCAGGTGAAACATCTTCCCTGCATCTACCCTATCAAGCCCTGCAAGAATTTTGTATATTTCAATGAGATCACCTCTCATCCTTCTAAACTCTAGAGAATACAGGCTGAGTCTTCTCAATCTCTCCTCATACGACAATCCCGCCATCCCAGGAATCAGTCTGGTGAACCTTCGTTGCACTCCCTCTAAGGCAAGTATATCCTTTCTTAGGCAAGGAGACCAAAATTGTACACAATACTCCAGGTGCAGTCTCACCAAGGCCCTTTATAATTGCAGTAAGGCATCTTTACTCCTGTACTCAAATCCTCTTGTAATAAAGGCCAATGTACCATTTGCCTTCCTAATTGCTTGCTGCACCTGCATGTTAGCTTTCAGTGACTCATGTACAAGGACACCCAGGTCCCTTTGAACATCAACATTTCCCAATCTCTCATCATTTAAAAAATACTCTGCATTTCTGTTTTTCCCACCAAAGTGGATAACTTCACATTTTTCCACATTATATTCCATCTGCTATGTTCTTGCCCACTCACTTAACCTGTCTATATCTCATTGAAGCCTCTTTGCATCCTCCTCACAACTCACATTCTCACCTAGTTTTGTATCATCAGCAAACTTGGAAATATTACATTTGGTCCTCTTTTCCAAATCATTGATATATATTGTGAATAGCTGGGGCCCAAGCACCGATCCCTGCAGTACCTCACTAGTCACAGTCTGCCAACCTGAAAAAGACCCGTTTATTCCTACTCTCTGTTTTCTGTCTGTTAACCAATTCTCAATCCATGCCAGTATATTACCCCCAATTCCATGTGCTCTAACTTTGTTCACCAAACTCCTGTGTGGGACCTTATCGAAAGCCTTCTGAAAATCCAAATATACCACATCCAATGCTTCCCCCTTATCTATTCTACTAGTTACACCCTCAAAGAACTCCAACAGGTTTGTCAAACATGATTTCCCTTTCATAAATCCATGTAGACTCTGCCAAATCCTATTATTATTTTCTAAGTGTCCTGTTATCACATCCTTTACAATAGATTCTAGCATTTTCCTTACTATTGATGTCAGGCTAATAGGTCTGTGGTTCCCTGTTTTCTCTCTCCCTCCTTTCTTAAATAGTGGGGTTACATTTGCTACTCTCCAATCTGCAGGAACCATTCCAGAATCTATAGAATTTTGGAAGATGACAACCAATGCATCGACTATCTCTATAGCCACCTCTTTCAAAACCCTGGGATGTAGATAATCAGGTCTTTGGGATTTATTGACTTTCAGTTCCATTAATTTCTCTAGTACTATTTTTTTTAAAAATACGATTTTCTTTCAGTTCCTCATTCTCGCCAGACCCTTGGTTTTCTAGTATTTCTGGAAGGTTTTTGTGTCTTCTTCTGTGAAGACAGACACAAAGTATTTGTTTAATTTCTCTGCCATTTCCTTATTCCTCATTAAAAATTCTCGCGTCTCTGTCCGTGCGGGACACACATTTGCCTTCGCCAGTCTCTTCCTTTTTACATACCTATAGAAGCTCTTACAGTCCGTTTTTATGTTTCTCGCTCGTTTACCTTCATATTCTATTCTCCCTTTCTTTATCAATTTCTTGGTCCTCCTTCAGACAATGTAGCTGATTATCAGATGTTAATGAGGCAATTTTAAATTGAATTTATCAGGCATTAGAATTTAACGCCTCCAGCATGGGTTTCGTGGGCCACCGGAATCCCAGCAGGTAAAAGGAGGCGAGAAGGGTCGCATCCATGAGTTAACATAAGAACATAAGAAAAAGGAGCAGGAGTAGGCCATATGTTCGACCCTGCTCCGCCATTCAATAAGATAATGGCTGATCTTCGACCTCAACTCCACTTTCCCGCCTGATCCCCATATCACTTGATTCCCCTAGAGTCCAGAAATCTATCTATATCAGCCTTGAATATACTCAATGACTCAGCATTCACAGCCCTCTGGGGTGGAGAATTCCAAAGATTCACAACCCTCTGAGTGAAGAAATTCCTCCTTATCTCAGTCTTAAATGGCCGACCCCTTTATCCTGCATCTATGCCCTCTAGTTCTAGACTCTCCAGCCAGGGGAAACAACTTCTCATCATCTACCCTGTCGAGCCCCCTCAGAATCTTATACGTTTCAATGAGATCACTTCTCATTCTTCTAAACTCCAGAGTGTGTAGGCCCAGTCTACTCAAACTCTCCTCATAGGACAACCCTCTCATCCCAGGAATCAATCTAGTGAACCTCCGTTGCACCGCCTCTAAGGCAAGTGTATCCTTCCTTAGAAAAGGAGACCAAAACTGTATGCAGTACTCCAGGTGAGGTCTCACCAAAGCCCTGTACAATTGTAGTAAGGCTTCCTTACTCTTGTATTCCAACCCGCTTGCAATAAAGGCCAACATGCCATTTGCTTTCCTAATTGCCTGCTGTACCTGCATGCTAACCTTTTGTGTTTCTTGTACCAGCACATCCAAGTCTCTCTGGGCACCAACATTTAATAGTTTCTCACTATTTAAAAAATATTCTGTTTTTCTATTTTTCCTACCAAAGTGAATAACCTCACACTTCCCCACATTATACTCCATCTGCCACCTTCTTGCCCACTCACTTAACCTGTCTATATCCCTTTGCAGACTCACGGTGTCCTCCTCACAGCTTATTTTCCTTTTAAGTACCTTTATTGCACTGCTTATGGGCCAGGAGGAGCTGAAGTGTTTCCCCACGGCTCACCAAGCTTACCTTTTAAACACCCCACAATCTGCCGACCCCCTCACCACGATGTCCGACTCCCCCCACCCCCCACCATGATGTCTGACTTCCCCCAGCCCTGCGATAGGACCCTCATCCAAACCCCGAAGACCCCGATCTCTCCCTAGCTGCTTTCCCACCTGACAGGCAGCGAGCCTGTCAATCTGGCTGGCTGTCGGGCACAAAACCTATTGAAAATTTTTAAAGCCGTCCTACCGTCAAAATTGCCATGACGTGCGGGAAACCCTTACTTCCGGGTTTCCCGCCCGAAAATACATGCCCCCGCCCCCGCTCTGGGTTAATATCCAGCCTAGGGTGTCTAGAAAATGGAATGCTTTACCACACGTAGCTTTCAGGCAAAGATTATCTCCTGGAATCTTTCTGCAGGGCCTTCAGAGGAGATCAGTAGAACCCCTGGAGAAATGGTGTAAATGGCTTAAAACTGCTGTTTATCATGCTTATCCAGTTTCTACTGAAGTTACAGAGGGTGATCGGGAGAGCCTTTCCCCTTATAATATAATTTAAAAGGGAATTGATCAGTACTTGGTAAGGAAGAATATAAAAAAAGAGTATGGGGAAAAGGAAGGGAGATGAGATTATAGTAGATAGCTCCAATTGAAGAATTAACCCTGGCAGAGGCACGATGAGCTGAATGGCCTCCTTCTACACTGTAATTATACGAGTTTAATCCAAACTGTCTCGTGACCTTGTCATTTATGAACGATGTAGTCTTATTGTAGAATTTAAAAGCAAATGCTTTGGGCCTTCTTTCAGCCATCCAGGAATGTCAGAAAGTCTTATGGGATTACACGGAACCCTAACAGATCAACCTGATCAATTCAGTTTACCCAAATTTCGCATTCCAACAGCCAATCTTTTTCACTTTCAGAGGAATATCATGCAGAGATCTTTTGTGGCTTGAATATTCCTTACCTTCTAGGGAAATCCTGAAATGGTAATCAGTGATTCCTCTCTACAACACATTCATTACATCCTGACAATCTAAAGACAGTCAGTTACAAATAGAAGTGCCCTGTGAAAAATGCTGTTCAAGTGTTTTTTAATAAAATGCACCAATTAGACTCACTTGTTAAGCTAAAGCACCTGTCCTTGTCTGTGTTGGCACTTCTTAAGTACTGTCCTGTGAGTTTCATCAGTACTCAGTCATTTGCTATTGACGTTAAAGAGACTCCTCCCCCCTTAATCTGCTCTCTATGAATAAATTACTGAACTAAGGTCACATAAAGAATACATTCTGTTGTGTGGATTTTTAGTTTCAATGAATCATTAGCCCAGAATTTCCTCAAAGCTGCTTCCGCTCCACCGCCATAACTTGGACAGCCTGTTTCCACATGTAAAAACGGAGTTTCCGCCACACTTCCTTCAAGGTTACAACAACAGAGCGGGAGTGGCTCTGAGGAAATTCTAGGCCATAGTCTTTCTCTGAGGGCTTTCCGAGCAGCTTTTTTCTTATGCAATGAAAATAATCGATTTTTTTGCTATCTCCTAGCATTGACTCGTCGAGCAACAGTTCCGCTGCTGTCCTTTGGTACCTTACTAAATGTTCTAAGTGTCCTGGCCAATATTAATCCCTCAACCAACATTACCAAAACAGGTCATTCTCAATTTGCTGTTTGTGGGACCTTGCTGTGCGCAAATTGGCTGCCATATTGCCTACACTGCAATAGTGACTCCACTTCTAAAGTACTTCATTAGCTGTAAAGCGCTTTGTAACTTCCTGAGGTCGTAAAAGGCACTTTATAAATGCAAATCTTTCTTTCTTTCTTAAGTAGTCACTCTTGTAATGTGAACTTTGACAGTGAATGCCAGCACACTATTTGCTATGGGAGGCATCCCTTCCGTGCCTGCACCTGTCATCCCTAAACGTCCGCAAAGATGCACTATCCCACAAGGATAACAGTCAGGAGTGTGAACTCTGATTTTTCCCCTCCCCAGCCCAGGTATGCTGAGGCATAAGTTTGTGATCCAATTTCTCTCCCACTGAGATTGGCTAACTTAGCACAGAGCATGGGGGCTTCTTGGTTTCCACGGCTCAGTAGCACAGTTTGTACTGAGGCACCTAATTTCAAATGGATCTCCAAAGAATATATTTTGCATAAATGTTTTAAATTTATAAACTCTATTTTAAGAAATTCAAGGATCTAAAATCTATTAATTACACATAAAAAAAGAGAAAACCACTCAGGCCCTGAAATTCCATAGGGATTTTCTCAGTCTTTCACTGTAACTCTGGCAGGAGAGCGGAGGAAGACCCAGAGAAATGATGGAAACAGTCGCTTGTGCCATTTCTCTTTGGCTTTTTCCTATTTCTTGTCGGAGTTACGGTGAGATGCTGGGAGAATCTCTGCAGAATTCCAAGGCATCAGTCTTAGCTGAGAAAAAAATGGCAGACCACAAATGATGTGATGGTGGTCCACCCACTGCAATTAGAGCAGGCACTCGCATCCTGTGCCTAGTCTTGCAATTCCCTACTTCCTTGCTTTTCGCAAGAAGTGTCCTGGTTTTGTGCACAAGCAAGAATCCGATCTTATCTGCTCACAATAGAAAGAAAAAAAAGAACTTGCATTTATATAATGCCTTTCATGATCCAGGGTGTCCCAAAGTGTTTTACAGCCAATTAAATACCTTTGAAGTGTAGCCACCGCTTTAATGTATGAAACATGGCAGCCAATTTGCACACAGCAAGCTCCCACAAACAACAGTGAGATAATGACCAGAAAATCTGTTTCAGTGATGTTGGTTGAGGGATAAATATTGGCCAAGTCACTGAGTGTACTGCCCTGCTCTTCTTCGAATAGTGCCATGGGTTTAATATCTCATCTGAAAGATGGCACCTCTGAAAGTAAAGCACTCCCTCAGTACTGCACTGAAGTGTCAGCCTAGATTTTCCACTCAAGTCACTATAATGCCCTTGAACCCACAATGTTCTGATTCAGAGGCAAGAGTACTGCCACCCTGAATGGGGTTGATTTTAGTCTCTACTGCCTGGGCATAATGTATCACTTGAGCAGAGCAGCGGAGAGGAAAATCAGGCGGGGACGATTGCAAGGCTGCCCGATTTTCCTCTCATCTAAATGAATGGAAGATAAATCAGGCAGGCTACCTTAAAGACCTGTGATCCACGCACACAATTTTCTTCTCTGCGTTCTGCGCAGGCAATAGTTTATGCCCAGATGGTACTGACAAAAATGATCTCAATGTCTTTATTCTCAATTAATTTGCGTCCTTATTTTTTTAAAATGGCGGTCTCGCCTTTAGGACCCTGTTTTTAAAAAAAATCAACTAGTTACGTGGAATTAGCAACACCTTGAGTTGGTATCACTTGCTATATTTTTCTGCTGCTTTTTAGCTTTTTTTTTAACAATGAACAATAGCTTGGAGGAATTACTCAGCCAGCAGTGCAAGGGAACTGAATTAACACAGAGCTGAGGCTAAAGCTGAAGCCCCCAGGGAAGTTGGTGATGGGAGTGGATTATTTGCCGCATACAGTAACAGATGTGATAATAGAACCTAAAGGCGCATTGTCATCAGGGATTTCTATTAATTCCCACAAAAATGGGGTCAGTTCAGAAAGTAATGTAATAAATTTGCCATTTTGTTCACAATATTTAAGATTTCCCTCTTTACTCCTCCAATTTTGCATCTTTGTCTTATCCCAGCACAGACGAGGGAGCAAATCTAGGTCCTTCCTCAACTGTATGGTTCAATACCTCCCGACATGGCGCAAGTACATACTGAACCAATGTGGAGAGTAAGATTTTCATTTTAAAAATGCACTGCTCTTTGGACACCTCCACTCTCTTCACACTCATTTTCTGCATTAATATCTATTTTCCCAATAGAAATTACTGCAGATAAGTGAATATATATTTTTTTCTTAAAATCTACAAACAGAATTTTTTCCTAAATTTATTTATTATCGTCTCCCCTTCCTCTTTTGGTCCGATCGTAACAGGCACTTTCCCCAGGGAGCGGGGGGGAGTGGGACAACTTGGTATTGATGGCTAATGTTCCATTACCATTTGCTAGGAGATTGCAAGAGGGCACCAGAGGTGAGTTTCCTTCTGATTTCCTGTTCCTTTCTCCCTGTGAGCAAGGGCCCAGCCTCCATTTGTTGCCTCCTCAAGGCAACTTAGCTGCTTTTGGGACATGTTTGCAATTTGTTCGAAATACAGAACGGAGGAAATCTTCATGAACATGTTTACAATATGGCTACACAGATCAATCAGAGGAATTATTAATTCCCTGGGCTTTATTTTCCTCCTCCAACCAGAAATGTGGTGCGACCTATGTGGCACCACTGGAAACCCACCACATTTTCCTAGATGTAATTAACGATTCAGGGAGGGTTTGGAACAATATCCCTAATCCTGACAGGCCAGTTAGGGTATAAAACGTTACAGCGGCTTAAAGGGACTGGTGCTCTCGCAAATCAAGACTCACGAGACAGAAGATAAAGAGTTGAAGGAGGAGCAGCCTTGGGGGTGGTTCAGCTACTAGAAAAGCCTCAGTGGTGTCTTCCTGATGGGTTTCTGTCCCATTCACAGTCACCTTTTACATTCCAGTAGGGGTTACAGGGCGCATCAAGGGGGCATGTCTGTGGGAGTTCCCAGGTTAGCTGAGAGCCTTACGAAAGCCCCAAACCTTTAGTCAGAAAAGGTAATCAATCCCGGAGGGAATCGATTACCTTCCCCAAAAGGCCCACTTACTCCAGTGGGAGCAAAAGACTGAGAAGCAAATTTTCTCGGTGGGCCCTAGCTGGGCCTCCTCTCCAACATTAGAGCAGCAAAGCACCACATGAACACCCTGGCCAGTAGTTCCGGGTGGTGCTGCTGAAGCACTCTTGCAGGCACAATACATCCACCATAGCCATGGAAATGACACTGTCCCTGCAATTTGGGATGGGGTCTGCATCTTCAGGCATGAAGGGGATGGGGGTTCCGCTCTGCTGCATTATGCTGGTAGAGTAGAACCCCAGGAATTCCAGGAGCTAAGCCTTTTGGAATTGCATAGTTGTGCACCATGCAGCAGGCCAATGTTATTCTTGATACACGTGCTGGGCTCTGTTGCCGAGCTTCACCAGATCAGCCAAGGCACTCAAAAGGAGGGGAGGGCCAATATTTTGTGGCCTCAGAAGGAATATGGGCACTGAAGTTGTGCCTCTAGTGCTGCAGATATTTGCTGAGGCCATGCAAAAGTGATGATCTGTGTTATGCTTCAGTTGTACAGATCCTTGTTCAGACGCCATCATTGTGTTCAGTTTTGGGCACCACACTTCATGAAGAATGTATTTGCCCTTGATGGGGTATAGCGCAGATTCACTCGAGTGATGCCAGGGCTTAAAGGGCGTAAATTCTGTTTAATAGTTCGGTCTTTAATCAAAATGGCTTGGAGGTGTTTTTGTTCCAAAGTATAATAGCTTTATTAAGAAGTTATAATAAGTAATAGAAGATGTTAAGATACATTGGTATATGTTATAAGCACAATTATACAACATTGAGATACAATCTGGCAAAAGCTTTACACCGACAAGGTTCCAAAGGTGATCAAACTCTATTGTGCGATTAGATATTGAGCTGTCCAGTCACTCCGAGAATATTCTAACAAATACGTTTTCCATTCCTACCTACATACCCATAATCACACAGTAAAACTTGGTCTATCCCAAAAAACATTTGTGTTCACATGTCAATCAATTTCTCTGTAGGCCAAACACCATCTGCTGACTCCTTGCATTCCCTAACAAGATAGTAACGCATCCCATGCCATCATGTTTATAAGCATCAATAGTACTCGAAGACATGGGGCAGGATTTTAAATGAGAAAAATGGGTGGGTTGGGGGTGGGGAGCATTGAAAATTGCAACAATTTCAGACCCACCCCTAACCTACCCCCAACCCGCCTCCAACCTGCCCATTTCTGGTTTTCACCCGGGCGGGATGAGAGGCGGGCAATCAACCCACTCTCAGGAGGCGGGTTTGGTCACTGAAACCTTTCAAGGACGCTGTGGGCCTCCACTTTGAATGGTTTTGTGATATCCATCTCTGGGGGCCAGGATTCCTGGGCCTTGTCGTTCACGCCATGTGAGAGGAGGCGAGAAGACCCGAAAATGCAGGTAAGTGCCTTTCTGGCACAGCTTGTGGGGCTGGAGGAGCATGGTTCTTCCCCCAGGCCCAACAAAGCTACCTGCAGCGACCCCCCCAACGATCGCGACCCACCCCAATGATCGCAGCCCCTCCAACGATCGCGACCCCCACGATGAACCCCTGATCCCGACCACCCTCGGTGACTGACCTCCGATGACCGATCCCCACCCTGATGACTGACTCCCGATGACTGACCCATCCCCCTTGATGACTGACCCCCCCCCGATGACTAACTTCCTCCCCCCAGTAACCCCCATGCCTGCCGATGCCCCCACGCCCCTCCCCCCATCCATACAGTCTAAGATTTACCTGTTCATTTACCTCTTCCTTGCTCTTCTCCCGTCCAAATGAGACCAGTCAATCAGGCTGGCCTGTCGGACAGGAAACCAACAAAAAAAAAGATGTCCTTATGTCAAAATCCCAGCTCTGGGCTAAAATTATGCCCATGGCATCTCATGACGTGATCAACTAAGGACAATTTTAGTCAACAAGTTTGAGACTGTCTTGAATACATGCAAACAATCTCTAATGAAGACCTTCATGGAAAAATATTGTTTCTTACAAAGGGTTAATTTATGAGGATTACTTCCATAAAATTAGCTTGTATTCCCTTGAGTTTAGATGGTTGAAGGGAGATCTAATCAAGGTAGTCAAAGCTATAACGGGATTCAATAGGGTACAGATAAGTTATTTCTTTTGGTGGGGGAATCCAGAACAAGGGGGCACAAACTTAAAATTAGAGCTAGGCCATTTAGAGTTGAAATCAGGAAGCATTTATTCACACAAAGGGTAGTGGAAATCTGGAACACTCTCCCACCAAAGGTTGTGGGTCAATTGAAATTTTCAAGACTGAGATCGATAGATTTTTGTTAGGTAAGTGCATCAATGGATATGTGTCAAAGGTGGGTCAATGGAGTTGAAGTGCAGATCAGCTATGATCTGATTGAATGGCGGAACAGGCTTGAAGGGCTGAATGGCCTACACCTGTTGCTACATTCCTATGACCTCGCACTGCCCCTGTAAACTCCAATGGTGTGCAGGCGCCAGATTTTCCTACAGCATGGGGTAGGCGGGTGCCAGAGATGTGTCCACAGTGGCACAGGCACCTGTAAATTCCCATGCAAATGAGATGGCCTCCCTCTGACCCTGCGAACTCTGGTAGGGTCAGTGCTACAGGGCACAGGCAAGGCGGGATCACGGCCTGGGCATTTTTAGGGCCAGCATCTGTAACCTTCTTAATATAGTGGTGCGCAGCTCACTGTCTCATGTGACTGAGGTCACAGAAGGCTGCCTGGAAGGACCCTGGTGCACAAAAATTCAAGTCTGGGTCACTTTTACAGCCATTGATAAGGGTGTGCTCCTTGTGGATGTGGGTTAAAAGCCTTTGGCCAGCAGCTGCCATAACTCCCCAGTAGCCTTCTAGGAGAATGCAACCTTCTAAAGCATTGTCAGTGTGAGAAGTTGAGGGCATGACCTGCAAGGTCGGTAAACCCTACTGAATGAGTATCTACAGGCCAGCTGCAGACACTCTTCTAGCCTCCAATCTCGCCTCCTACATATTCTCGTCATCCTCCATAACCTAGGGATAAGGATATTCCCACAGGGAAATGCATTATTTCCCTGAAAAGTTGCTATTTTTCAGTGCTCACTTTAAATTTCTATTAATTCCCTAGGAAGGAAAAAGGCTGCAAAGATCCCAGTCCCTTCTCATTCTCTGAAAGACCTGAAGGTAAAGTTTTCCTATGGGGTTGGATTTTCGACTTCTACGTGATGTTCAGAATGCCTCACCATCATTTAACATCGCAAAACCACCCAGATAGTGATGGGGTTGTTTTACAAAGGAAGCCACAGGCTCATGTGGGCACCAATCTATGTCCTACCCGTCTGTGTCCCAGCATGTTGGAGCTTCAATGTATTGTAACACTCCAAACACCTTCTGAAAGCAGGACAAAGTAACAGAATTGATTGGCGAACAAAAGGAACTTAATTGATGTTCCCTTAAGAGGAATGGTTACAACAGATGTTTCTTCTGGTAATACAGAAAAAAAAATACATTAGGTCAGCAATATTGCAGAAATCAGTTTACATCTAAAAAGAAAAGAAATAATAATTTTACCCTGTTTCCGTTTTTGGTTGTTTTTTGTGTCTCTAAGCTATCCTCATTCAGCTGCTGTCAGTGTCACTCCTCATCATCTGATGGAAGGTGTGCTTCATCAATCAGCACAGCTTTCTCAGACAATGTTTCATCTCCTCCCCCCTCCCCAAGGTGGAGTACAGTGCCACAGCAGTTCCATGAGAAATGGTGTAGCTCGCCGGTGGAGCACAAGCTGAATTCAAATGAGAATCAAAACTCGTGCTCAAAATTAACCTGCAGCTTCATTCAGCCAGCCCTATGTTCAAATATCGATGGAAATGTTTATACTTTACGATAAACGTTTACCTGTATACAGATAAGGCAAATATAGTGGTCATGAGCAGCAAAGTAAGAGAAACAGAAAGGGAGAGAGAGAAGTTGCTTTTATACTGTGTCAGTGGAGTGTTTGCACTGCTTGTTTCACAAGTATGGTCTCGGGCAGCTGACAGCAATCCCAATGTAAACCTGGTAGATTCACTCAGTTCGGCATCCAGGAGCGCACCATTTTTAGTGAATCTTTATGCATTTGCCGTAGCAAGTCGGGTAAGTTTATGCTGGGATTGCCATCAGCTGTGCTTAGTGCACACCTAATAAGGGGCTTAACGACTGTTTGAGGCCTCCACTGCAAGATTGATTTGCCCTGAGGCAGCCGGCGTCTGCTGCACTCAGGAAAAAACAGCCTTATGGTTTTTAAAGGGGCCGCTTTGTAGGCCGCAACCAACAAGCTAAGTTTTTAATATATACTTAACTGCATGCGGAACCGGGAAGAGCAGGAGTGCTCCTCCCAACCCTACATTAAAAGAACTTCAGCAGATACCACTCCGGCTCCTGGTCCCACCAACCCCTTCCCCTCGCCCTCCCTCCAGGTGCACTCAAATTTCCAGGCCATCATGTGTGATTTTCCGGCCTCTTTAACCTGGAATTTGTGTTCATTTTTCATTATTTATGTGCTGCTTCTGCACAGATAACATTAATTGGTACCAACTACTTACAACTATAAAACACAAAAGTGCAAAACCTGTAAAAGAAAATAGCCCAAGTTCTGCGGTTTGAAAGGCTGGTTCCCATCATTCCGTCTTTTAAAGGTTATTTTGATGCTCAATAATATGGAGTAATTGCATAAAGCTATGAAATTTCAAGTATGATCTATCATCTTAGAAAGCGAAGAGAAGATATCTACGCGTAATGCCTTAAAAGTGTTTTCCCTTTTATTAAAGGGAAGGTCCAAGGTCCATAGTGTAAGACACCACCAAGAGTGAAAGGGAGAAAAGATGACACAAATCAAGAAGTTGTGATTATCTGCACAAACATGGGTTTAAAACACTTTCAATTATAGAAGAAAGGGGAGAATGCGAGAGGGAAGGAATTCTGCAGTTTTGAGGACTGTGCCCATGGAGATTTGCCCTTCTGAAGCATATATTGGGAATTCAGGCATTGAGGTCAGTGGGCCCTGTAGGATTTTCATTCATTATAATTAAATTCGGAGTAAAATTAATTGATAGAAAATCTTGTGGGGTCCACTGACCTCTGAATCCAAAACTTCACGGCAGGAGTGTAAACTCATAAAATATCGCAACAAGTCTTGGTTTAAATACAGTAAAGATGCGGAGAGGAGGAAGAATGCATTAGACAGCATATTTGGAGTTTAAGAGGAAAGTGGGAGAAAAGTTCAGAGAAGCACTGGCCATAGTAGTAACCAACTAGCAGCAAAGGGTGTCTGGTTATGATTCCACTTCACTGCCATCAGGGGAAACACACAGGTCAAAATATTTGTATAATTATCCAACATGGCTGCTACAGAAATCACATATGTTATCCTGGTTCACAGAAACAAGTATTGAGTATCAATGATTCCATATCTCCATAAGATTAGAAAGCCCAGGGAATAAAATTGAGTAAAAAAGAAAGCACAGCATATGGTGTGCAACTGATTCTGGCAAATGTATCTCTCACTGCTCACAGCCATAATATATGGCAGCTACAAGTCCACTGTTTAAGTGTTAAGATACTTACCATCCATATGATTGCTACAGTAATCATTGATGCTAGACAAATGAATACCAGCTCATATATACACATCCGAATTGGATATAAATGCTGTCATTTCTATTTACAAAGTATCCCTCTGCCATGAATGTTGTTGCATTAAGAGCATAATTCTGATGGCAGGTGTCAGTAGCTGGGAGTGACAGTAGTAATGATGGGTTCATGTTTTCAACATTGTTTTTGGTTTTGCCTTAGTGTCCTACAAAGAGCAGCTGTGTAGCTCCCATATAATACATTTATGATGCAGGTATCACTGTCAACTGTTGTATAGTATGAGCTGTACTTTTCTGTTCTGCCAGCTGATAGATGCATGTTTCATGATGGTTTAGTGCATATGCATGGTTCCCTTACTGGTCCACCAGAAGTGTGTGGGGGTGATATTGGATAACCCCTGAAAACACTTGCTGGGATCGCGGAACTCGCGTCCGTTCACTGCGATGTAGCATTCGTGCTGCCTGATGATTTAAATGATTGCTGCGTGCAGCCAGCGCTACCTGTGCTGTTGATTGGCTGAATGCATCAGCAGGGGGCCCCGATATCGGGAGTGGCTAGCACTACTTAAAGGCAGTCTGCACCTCTTAAAGGGAAGGTGCAATGTGGCTGCAGGAAGTGCTGTTAGATCATTGGGAAGTAAATCTATGCTGGAATATCGTGAATAATGGCTGCGCCTGCGAGAGAGCGTGCACCAAGGTTCTCGGATGATGCACTAGAGGCCTTGATGGAAGAGACAGACAGAAGAAGGGGCATCCTATACCCACAGGGGGGCAGGAGGCCCTCCAGACATATACTCAAGAGGCAGTGAGAGGAAGTAACGGATGAGGTCAATGCCAGGAACATAGCATCATGAACATGGCTGCAGTGCAAGAAGTTGTTCAATGATTTGACATGAGTGATCAAGGAGAGTGAGTTCAACTGTCAAGTGGCATATCCTATCAACTGCACTATTAGCCTCACCCACTGCTCCATGCACTATACACCCCCCACCTCGATTACCCACCTACCAACAAACTCTCACAATTAGTACTCAACTCTTCAAATCAGATGCTTCATCTCACCCTCATACGTTACCACTGTTGCAAGCTGCACACTCACAACTCACAACGCATTGGCAGCTATTCTACCATGACAGCCACAGCACCCAAACATCTCGCAGGACACTCACTGACACACTTCCCTCTTTCTTGCAGGAGAAGGTGGCGCACAACACTAGGCAGCAGGAAAGAACTGGAGGGGGGCAGGCACGCCTACACATCCCAACCCCCATAGAGGAGACATTGCTGTCCATCATTGAAAGGGCCATCACTGAGGCCGTGGCCACTGGCGGTACTGGAGGTATCGATGATGAGGGTCACTGCATACCTAATCCTCCTTCTTGCTTCCCACATCTCCCTCGCCCCACGATCTTTTATGACTCACATTCTGCAGATGGTATAAGCATGCATGTCACACTTTCTCCTCTCCCTTCACCACAATTCAACCCGTGTCCCTTTGTCATTTCAGATATCCAAGAACTGGAACCTGCCCAGTCAGAGGAGGCAGAGGCAGACGACAGTGATGATGAAGACACACCGTCACTCGATCTTACACTCGCAGCCCACCAGCTCAGATACTGACACTGCATGTACTTTAGAGGCTAGGATAGAGGAGGGATCTGCATGTGTTGAGACACCAGGCACAAGTGCACAGGAGCTGGGGCAGGGGGAACGGCTACCACAGGTGCCAGCTCGCTGGAGGTCAAGGTCGAACACTAGTTCTGCTGCCGGGGAGTCAGATGGTGACTTTGATGGGCCAGGCTACAAAAGAAGGCTGATGGACGTACACAACCAAATGCTTGGTGCACTGGAAAACCTACCAGAAAGCCTGCGCAAAATGTTAAGAGGCATGGAGGAGACCAGCTCCAACTTGGCACAGAGTTTTGCACAGAACATGGAGCCCACCCTTTCCGATATGAAACTGGTGGTCACCTTTTTTTTTTTATTCGTTCACGGGATGTGGGCGTCGCTGGCAAGGCCGGCATTTATTGCCCATCCCTAATTGCCCTTGAGAAGGTGGTGGTGAGCCGCCTTCTTGAACCGCTGCAGTCCGTGTGGTGACGGTTCTCCCACAGTGCTGTTAGGAAGGGAGTTCCAGGATTTTGACCCAGCGACAATGAAGGAACAGCGATATATTTCCAAGTCGGGATGGTGTGTGACTTGGAGGGGAACGTGCAGGTGGTGTTGTTCCCATGCGCCTGCTGCCCTTGTCCTTCTAGGTGGTAGAGGTCGCGGGTTTGGGAGGTGCTGTCGAAGAAGCCTTGGCGAGTTGCTGCAGTGCATCCTGTGGATGGTGCACACTGCAGCCACAGTGCGCCGGTGGTGAAGGGAGTGAATGTTTAGGGTGGTGGATGGGGTGCCAATCAAGCGGGCTGCTTTATCTTGGATGGTGTCGAGCTTCATGAATGTTGTTGGAGCTGCACTCATCCAGGCAAGTGGAGAGTATTCCATCACACTCCTGACTTGTGCCTTGTAGATGGTGGAAAGGCTTTGGGGAGTCAGGAGGTGAGTCACTCGCCGCAGAATACCCAGCCTCTGACCTGCTCTCGTAGCCACAGTATTTATATGGCTGGTCCAGTTAAGTTTCTGGTCAATGGTGACTCACGTGCTGGACTCCGCCATCATTGAGAATGGGGATGTTTGCAGAGCCTCCTCCTCCCGTTAGTTGTTTAATTGTCCACCACCATTCACGACTGGATGTGGCAGGACTGCAGAGCTTTGATCTGATCCGTTGGTTGTGGAATCGCTTAGCTCTGTCTATAGCATGTTGCTTCCGTTGTTTAGCATGCATGTAGTCCTGAGTTGTAGCTTCACCAGGTTGGCACCTCATTTTTAGGTACGCCTGGTGCTGCTCCTTCAGCACATCTGTGCAACCCACCATGATGCAGCGTCTGATGACCAACATCATAGCTTTCATTGCAGCACAAAGTTCTGCCATCAAAGGTCTGACTGTAAATTTGGAGCTCAGACTTCTGCCTTACAAGCTCAGACTGTTTCTATTGTGGCTTTGGGTACCACTGTTGAAAGGGGCTTCCAGGGTGTCCAGCAATCTGTTCTCCAGCAGATCACCAGGATTGCTGAGGTGCTGCCCCGGGAGAGTGGCAGTGCCGCCATGGAAGACAAACCTACTGTCCTCCCTCAGGATGACAACAATCCTATTCCCACCCTTGCCACTCTGCCAGTGCCCCTGTTGTTGCGTGTCAGCCAGCCGGCCCAGTCTGCTGCACCCCAGGCTGAGATGATGCAGTCTAAGGCCTGGCCCTCCTGGCCCAGAACTGCTTGAGGTCGTCCTCCAAGGCCATTGGCAGTCTCCTTTGTTGAAGGCGAGCAGCCTTCCATCACCCATGCTCCAGGCACTGGGGATATACCTTGTAGGAGCACCAGGATAGGTAAAGGCACATGAACGACAAGCACTAAGGGAATGCACAAGGATGAATAGTCTTATTTTGTTGGAATCATTTCATGTGTCAATTTATAAATGTGGATTTGAATTTGTATTTGGTGGTGGCTTTTATTTCTGCAATGAGCTGAGGGAGGAAGCAATGTGTAATCATAAGGAGGACGCTGTGATGGTCATGTGAGAGAGGAAAGGTAAGGAGTGTGGGAATCTCAGTGAATTGGGAGGTGTTATTGAGATTACTGGTATCGCTCATTAATAATATGATCACGCAGAGCCTTGGCAGGCAGGGCTCGTCTATCTTGTAGGCTTCTTGCCTTTTCCTCCACTTGCTGCTGCACTTCCTCCTCCTCCTGTCCTTGCTCTGCTCTGAGGCTGCAGCTGTGGCTGAAGCAGTTGACAAATTTCAGTCACGACCTCTTCAGTGAACCGCAGCCATGTGAAGCACTGGTCGTCGCTGAAGTTGAGGGAAGAGAATTGGTCCCTGAAGACCCTTCTTGGATATGGCCTCCTGCTCCTCCTCCTCCTCATCCCTCTTCAAGCAGCTTGCTCTGCTCTGTGTAACTACTTTTCATTCTCCCAGTCATGTTCAATTTCCAGAGAAAGCCCTAGCAGGCCACCGATGTCTGGAAATAACTTTTAACAGCACACTATTTTAAATGCCACTAACAGCACTGCAAGGCCAGTCAGACTACTCTATAGAATATGGCAACTTTAGCCAAGTATAGGTAACTTCCAAAAACACGTACAATTGCACCAGCAGCCAGAAAAATAATCCAGCAACTAACCTATAACTCCTGCATGCTCCCTTTAAATAGTGCTGGTGTAGGGGGGGTGGGGGGTCCTTCATGCCGTTTAAGTCCTGTTCAGCTGTGTAAGGTTAAGCGTTGGTTGGAGCGTGGAGTTCGGAAATGTCGCCGGCTGCTTCAAATCAGCATTGCACACTGATTCACGTCATAAACTCCCTGATCTACATGCTGCTGGCGGTCATTAGGTGCACATGCGCAAACCCCTTTACCAAGATGACATCATGCGCACTTCACGTCAGAAGTGTGCGCTTGCATCTCGGAGGCCAATTTCAGGGCTTGTGTGTCAAAACGGGTGCTACATGGCCCAACTTTGCTCCCTGTGCATCTGTTGATGCAGTGATGGACACAGTGATGGATACATAGCTAGTTCTTGGCCACACAGCAGAGAAAGTTGTGTCTGAGCACTAGGAGTGTAATATGAGGAAGTGTAATATGAGGAAGTTATCTGTCTGATCTGTGGTGATCTAGAATGGAGTATACCCTCAAACCTTGACACATTCATCTGAAATTCCTCTCTGCTATTTTGGTAGAACCTTTAGCATGTTTAAAATAAATGGGTTAATGCCTCTACTAAAATACCAGAAAGGGGAATTTCAGATGATCAGGTTAAGCATTCATATACTAATATCCCACACCATAATTTCAAGGTGCTGGTGTTCAATTAGAAGGGCCTCGTACTTTACTGCAGTGTGTATCTGGCTCCTTGATGGTCCACTCATCTCTGCTATCCTTCTCACTTGCACTTCCTGAACTTTGGGTTTATATTTAAATTTAGATTCATTAAAGTCAAAAGTCTGAATACTGTATGTTCTAGATCCTCATCCCTACAACTAAACTGTGGAGCCACAGTCAAACTGAACCAAATTAAATGGTGAACAGCTAAACATTTGGAAGACCGAAGTCAATGTCTTTAACCTCCACCATAAACTCAATACCCTCAACCCCCATCTATCCCTCCTCCCTGCCCACTGTCTCAGGTTGAACCAGACCATTTGCAATCTCGGCATGCTATTCACCCCTAAGCTGAACCTCCAACCCCATAATGTCTCCATCACAAAGATTTCCTACTTCCACATCTGTAACATCCTCCGCCTCTGTCTCTACCTCAGCCCATCTGCTACTGAAACCCTTGGCAAAGCGGTTACTTTGGAAAGTAATTTTTAAACATTTTGACTCGTCTTTTGGGATCCAGGCCTTGATCCAGATGTGGACCCCCAGTTTGGCCCCACATCCACCTCTGTTGGTGGGTACACATGAGAATTCCATCGCTGACCATGCACCGAGTCCCATCGAAGGACTATTTCCCTGCAACTCCTTCATCCAAAATTCAATGCCTCACACCCCTTATGACGATGGCCATATTTGGGGCAGATGGAGGCTCCTCCCTCAAAAAGCCAAAGAGGAAACTCCATGGGACGGGGGAAAACCGGGTCCGTCTTCGTTTCCAGCTGTTCCAGCAGACCCCTGCCAAAGTTTTGCTGGAACTATTGTAGATTTTGTGCCCAAAGGTGCTATATTTTCAATTCTATAGAAAAATCTCAGCAAAGAACCACTTGTTCCATTAACTCTGAAAAAATATCAACATGTCACACATGGATTCCTGTTTGTGATGGACTGCGGGGCCTTTGTTTTGTTGATCGTTTGCTCCATCTTCACACATCACGGCACCACTCCCTGAGATGGTGAGCCAGGCCGTCTAACTCTGACAATACAATTCTTCAGCTCACGTCCCACAGGTGAAAGAGAATAGTCTGGGTTGAATGCAATACTCCTTCCCTTTGGCGAAGCATCTCTCAGCTCTCATGTCTGAGTGTGGGAACTGATTGTGTGGCAGATGATGTGAGGCAACTCATATTCCACAGATGGGGTTCACTAAATGCTATTCCATTGGCAGGGACGTGTTCTTATTAAACCCAACCAAACACTGCAATAACGTCACTTGATCATAGCTCATATGCAATAGCCGCATTATTATATAGGACATTAAAACCTAAAGTTTTGGCTAGTTCATAAGCCGCCACTATTTTCTGAAAGTACTCAAGTTAAAAGAACAGGTGCAAAATTCTTACAATTCAATGTTAAAGAAAGAGAAAACATTCTGAGCATAAAGTCAAAAAGTTAAGGAAATATGTTCACTAAAAACACATATAAAAATAGTTCACCCTAAGCCATCTGTTAATAGCAATGGTGTATGACGGAATGTGCTCCACTTTGGAATGGGGGGTTTCAGCTGATTAAAGCTGTCAGCTATCCCTTGTCAGTTATTTGTCCCCTGTTCTAGTGCAGAGCATACTTACTTTGGCTCATTAAAATCTATAGTATAAATTCACCGATCCTGTGACAGTGTTTAGCTGTATCTCCAACCAGCCCTCCCTCAGCTGGGAGCATGAGCTCAGTGGATTCATCTTTATCATTTAAGCCACTTGCTGCATTTGCAACTTAATTCAGGATTAGTATTGAAAGGCATCATGTTCATTAAGAATGCCTTTTAGTATTTTGAAATGTCGGTCCTTAATCAGATTTTCCTATTCTTTGTAGTAATTTCTGAAACTTGAATTGCCTATAGTTTGATAAGTACGTTTTTTCCTAAAACAAATTTGATGTCAGGACTGATCTTTGACATTTGTCTGTAATGAAGTCACAGCCTCGTGTGCTCCAATTACATTGGATCCAGTGTCAGGTACCACCAACCTGTATCCAGGATTAACCTGAATGGTATGGACCAGTTTGCATAGTTTGATAATCAGTGCTGCAATGTTGTAATAATGCCGATGCTCAAACTACTTGAAACTGGGCATTCAGCTAAAGGGGGCCTGGAATTCCTATTTTTACAAAAAATGTGAGAGAGGCCTGCTTTTACTTTCCACTAATCGTAAACCGCTAATGAAAAAATGTGATTTCTGAGACAGCGATTTTAATTCTGAAGAACTACCACTCATGATGCATCAACATTAATTATCCTTTAACACTTCTCAAGCAGCTACTGAGCTATTAAAGTGGGTTAAATGTCACATATCTCAAGCCCAATTGCGACAATACATTGCAAACTCTCATGAGCATGGTAATGGAACATTGCAGCAACATTTTTGAGGGCAAAGTATGTCCCCAAATCCACAAAGAAGAAGGCATGCGTGGAGCGTATATCACCCAAATGGTGAACATTGTCTCGGGGACTATAAGAATGTGACAGGAAGTGAGGAACAGCATCAAGGCAGTGCGCCTGATAATTATCGCAAAGTAGCATTTATAGATAGTATGGAAAGTTGCAATTGTCAAAAAAAATGCAAAAAAACTGTATTGAAACTGAGAAAGTGGCTTGTGTGGAGTAAAGAAAGAAAGACTTGCATTTATATAGTGCCTTTCAAGACTTCATGACGTCTCGACGTGCTTTACAGCCAATGAAGTAACACAAGAGCAGCTGGTCGACACTTATGCCAGTAGCACATCCGTGCCATCACCCAACCATGCACAAGTGACAGATTCTACCTCTAAAAGCAAACTCCAGCCAAGGAGACTTGTGGAACTGATGCAGGGCCATCAGGGTTAGTTGCAGATACAAGTAATGGGCCTACTTTATTCCATACAGCTCACCAGTTGGCTAAGCAGCCAACAACCAATGATACTCCTTCAACTAGGAGAACAAATAATAGTAGGGCACCATGGGAAGCAACACACATAGGGGAAAATTCACATGCACAACACATGTACCATGTGCAATAAGTTAATTCGCATTAATTATAGCAAAGGCTATGGGCCCCGACAACATCCCAGCTGTAGTGCTGAAGACTTGTGCTCCAGAACTAGCTGCGCCTCTAGCCAAGCTGTTCCAGTACAGCTACAACACTGGCATCCACCCGACAATGTGGAAAATTGCCCAGGTATGTCCTGTCCACAAAAAGCAGGACAAATCCAATCTGGCCAATTACCGCCCCATCAGTCTACTCTCAATCATCAGCAAAGTGATGGAAGGTGTCGTCGACAGTGCTATCAAGTGGCACTTACTCACCAATAACCTGCTCACCGATGCTCAGTTTGGGTTCCGCCAGGACCACTCGGCTCCAGACCTCATTACAGCCTTGGTCCAAACATGGACAAAAGAGCTGAATTCCAGAGGTGAGGTGAGAGTGACTGCCCTTGACATCAAGGCAGCATTTGACCGAGTGTGGCACCAAGGAGCCCTAGTAAAATTGAAGTCAATGGGAATCAGGGGAAAAACTCTCCAGTGGCTGGAGTCATACCTAGCACAAAGGAAGATGGTAGTGGTTGTTGGAGGCCAAGCATCTCAGCCCCAGGGCATTGCTGCAGGAGTTCCTCAGGGCAGTGTCCTAGGCCCAACCATCTTCAGCTGCTTCATCAATGAACTTCCCTCCATCATAAGGTCAGAAATGGGGATGTTCGCTGATGACTGCACAGTGTTCAGTTCCATTCGCAACCCCTCAGATAATGAAGCAGCCCGAGCCCGCATGCAGCAAGACCTGGACAACATCCAGGCTTGGGCTGATAAGTGGCAAGTAACATTCGCGCCAGATAAGTGCCAGGCAATGACCATCTCCAACAAGAGAGAGTCTAACCACCTCCCCTTGACATTCAACGGCATTACCATCGCCGAATCCCCCACCATCAACATCCTGGGGGTCACCATTGACCAGAAACTTAACTGGACCAGCCATATAAATACTGTGGCTACGAGAGCAGGTCAGAGGCTGGGTATTCTGCGGCGAGTGACTCACCTCCTGACTCCCCAAAGCCTTTCCACCATCTGCAAGGCACAAGTCAGGAGTGTGATGGAATACTCTCCACTTGCCTGGATGAGTGCAGCTCCAACAACACTCAAGAAGCTCGACACCATCCAAGATAAAGCAGCCCGCTTGATTGGCACCCCATCCACCACCCTAAACATTCACTCCCTTCACCACCGGTGCACTGTGGCTGCAGTGTGCACCATCCACAGGATGCACTGCAGCAACTCGCCAAGGTTTCTTCGACAGCACCTCCCAAACCCACGACCTCTACCACCTAGAAGAACAAGGGCAGCAGGCGCATGGGAACAACACCACCTGCACGTTCCCCTCCAAGTCACACACCATCCCGACTTGGAAATATATCGCCGTTCCTTCATTGTCGCTGGGTCAAAATCCTGGAACTCCCTTCCTAACAGCACTGTGGGAGAACCGTCACCACATGGACTGCAGCGGTTCAAGAAGGCGGCTCACAACCACCTTCTCAAGGGCAATTAGGGATGGGCAATAAATGCCGGCCTTGCCAGCGACGCCCACATCCCGTGAACGAATAAAAAAAATAAAAAAATAAAAAAATTAATTATATCTTGTATTCTGTTATTCTTTTATTGTGCAGAAAAGAAAGCAACGGTTGTCCAAAAGTAAACCTAACATTACAGGAGTAATTTTTCAACTTCATGCTTCCATGGGGAGCCTTTGAGGGCACAAAGTCAGGAAATTATCCCTTATATGTGCAGCTCTCTATAGAAAAATAAATAGGGGAAAGAAACAGCAAATCTCTGATTGAAAATAATAGTGACCAATGGAAGAAACATGGAATGAGATGCTCATGCATCTGTCTCCTTGTTTATAATGGCTGGTGGCTGCTGCCCACCATGAATCTACTCTTCTGTGGTTTGCAGCTGGACCTCATCCAAATTCACAGTGAGGCCTTTTTTCATAGCAACATTGAGCAACATATTACTATAATTTTGCAGATTTTCTCTGGCTAGTATTATAAGTTCCCTCCACCCAACCCCAAACTGGTCCAAATATGTATGTTTGCTTCAGCATCCAATGTCTCCTCGGAGGAGAGTCTCATTTGCTCATGTGCATCATTACAACCAATCTTTGCTGGATTATAAGGATTATACACATGTGTCATCATACTTGGTGGTGTCATGTACTCCATCTTTCTGAGGAACCAGCTTACCAATCTTGGCACTCTTCCAAAGAGCTCGATTACCTCTGAATGACCTCAAAACGTGTGTACCCATGCACAAATCTTGTATCAGGGCGCACTATTTTCTGGCAGTAGTTACATATCATTTGCACATTTATGGACTGTTAGCCCTTCCTACTTAGGTATACTGAAGGGTTGAAGATGAGTGCATGAATGGCTATAAGCACAGTCAGTCATGCTCTGTTCTTTGACAAAGTAAGCAATGTAAAAACATTTGCTGTTTCTCCTGTTATGACTATTACTGCTGGTCACTCTGTGATGTATGTAAGTGGGTGAATGGAGAAACAGAGCTTCAGTTACCTCCTTAAAGAAGTGGTACTCGGCAATCTGGCTGACACCTGTGATATCTCCTGTGGTGACTGAAGGGGGTGCTGACATACACTGTCACTGGTGGTGTGGTGTAGATGGCTGATTGGACAGATGACACATCCCAGTAACAATTTCCCTGCTGAACTGAGGCCTCCCTCATGTCTAGGGTAGCTAACTGTAGTATTATATTTTGCTGTCTGGGGTAAATTCTGGGACATTTGAGGCCCCGATGCCTCATTGCTCCCTGAATATAATTTCCTCCTCATTGACTAAGAGAAACCTGGCAATGACCACTGTATGCACACTGAGAGGTAGAAAACAATACTTTTGTGACTTTTTCCCAAATCCTTTTGTTCATGAAGCTGAACAATGGCGAGTCTAAACTGCATTGAATATTTGCTTTTTGAAGCGTCTCCAATGCTGCATGATTTACCTTTAACAAGTGCAAAAAACTTTTTTCCATACTTTCAGTAAGGTTCATTAATCCAGTTTTGGATGAGTAGGATTCCTCAGGGTTGGATAGCCCATTATCAATTTCTTAATAAATTCCACCATGTTTTACTCATGTCTACATTTGTTTCTAAAATTAGCAAAGATGGAACTTTCAGCCCCAGTGAACTATTCCAAGATGTGTTAATATTAATAACAGGGTTTTAGTTTAGATATTTTTAATATACAGGGCACATCAGCTTTCACTTACCTTCTGGCAATGAAGGCAATAGCGGCTCGAAAATCTTACCGCCTCATTCCCACTCCTCTTCCGCCCACCGCCATTTTGCCTAGTACCTTCACAAAGGCGGCCCAAGTGTACACCTGAAGGAGGCGGGAACCTCATTAAAGTATGCAAATCAGAGTTCTATGATATACATAGGACCCCGATTGCAATTTCAAGGTACTAGTGGGCGGAGAGGGAGTCTCATGATTGCTGTGCCATTTATAACAGGATCTTGCCATTGGAAATCATCCCTCTTTATAGAGGGAGTTTGATAATCAGTGTATCTTTTATCGGCAGAGTATTGCCATTAGTACTTTATATATAAAGGGAGTTTCATCATCAGTACCCCTTTTATAGAGGAAGTCTCATAATCTACCTTTTATAGAGAGAGTTTCACCATCGGTACTTATATAAAGGGAATCTCATAATTAATATGCTTTTTATACAGGATATCCTGCCATGCCTTATATAAAAGGAATCTGACTAATAGTATCCCCATAAAGAGAGAGAGTGACAAAGTCTCATTATCAGTATTCTTTTTAAAGAGGAAATCTCAGCATTAGATCACCTTTTACACAAGGAGCATCACCATCAATATGGTCTTTATATGTTTGTCGTCAGTACCTCTTTTAAAGAGGATGTTTCACCACAAGTAAATTTTGAAAAGAGGGAGATTCACCTACTTTTTTTTTAGTTCTGCAATTTAAAATAATTATTAATTTTGGTATCAATTTTCTATTACTTGATACATAAAAAAATTCATTTACTTTAATTCAATTGTCATTTTAAATAGAATATTATAAACATCAGTGAAATATTACAAATAGCTCCAATATTAAACTGCAATGTCAGCAGTTGTGAGGTAAATCTAATTAGCCCACTCATGGTGTATGCTTCCTATCTCACTGTTGCTTAATATTCATTCTTTATTATTCCGCTGTGTATTTCAAATTGGATTTCCTACACACCTGGACACTGCCAAGATTGTAAATAGCAGGAGAGAAAGTGAGATAATGCAAGGCATGATGCCAAATTTGGATGTGAAAAGATTGTAGATTGTAGTAGGAACAAACGACTAAGGGAATATAAGTAATTCCAGTTTTGAGTTCCTGGCAAAAAATGAGTTAGAATAGTAGAATGGATGCAGATAGGAGGAGAGCGTGTGTCGAGTGTTTGGGGCTTAAGAGGAGCAAGAGAGGAAGTTTCAGAGGAACAGTGACCAGAGATCCATTGCTAAATTAGAGAAAGACAAAATAAATTGTCTTCGACAGAGGTTGGAAGAGAGCGTTCGGAAGGTGATATTTTATTATTATTTATTTTATTTAAAATGGCCAATGCCTTTGTTAAAACAACAAAAAAAGAAATTTCACAGGAATGCCTTTGTCACTAATAATCTACAACATAATTTCAAGGCAAATATATATATTTTTTTACTCATTTTAAAAGAATGAGAATAAAGGACATTTGAATCCTGGTCTAGGGTTCTTCGATGATGTGGAGATGCCGGTGATGGACTGGGGTGGACAAATGTAAGGAATCTTACAACACCAGGTTATAGTCCAACAGTTTTATTTGAAAATCACTAGCTTTCGGAGCTTACCTCCTTCGTCAGGTGAGTGGCTCACCTGACGAAGGAGGTAAGCTCCGAAAGCTTGTGATTTTCAAATAAAACTGTTGGACTATAACCTGGTGTTGCAGGGTTCTTCTATCTTTATCATTGTGGAATTTTAAAAAAATCCTAATCTACTTTTTTTAGGGAATCCTAGACTTGAAGAATATACTCGACTAGACTTAAAGAACATACTCGGGCATCCCATTCATAGTGGAGCACATTACAGCAGATTTGGGATTTTAGGGGAGGTGGTAGATTCCATGTAAGTACCCATTATCGCTACTCCCTACTGTTGGTGCTGGCAAGCCACCTGAACTTCAGCCCCTCCACCCTTGCCGCTGCCCAGTTGCTACTTCCTGCCCGAAACGGGCAAGCAGCTGACCAGTGGCATTGAAATGAGGTCCAGCAATTAAAATCTGCCGGGTCTCAGACGAAGACCTTCATGCAGGATTACCATTTGCTCACGCCGGCTTCCCACTGGGAGTTAAAATCAGCCTGATAACTTCTCTGGGGTTTGAGAGGTTGAACACCCAGGAATATTCCAGTCCATAGGGTTAAGTAGATCAGTCAACTTTTCAGTATATAAGGGGCAATTTACTATGGTGGCGGGGAGCCTCGCCCATCGGCAGCACAATCTGCCCATGATTTTCTGACCATTAAAATGAATGGTCGGCTGATCGGTTGCAGTACTCGCCTTGGTTTAGGATTATTGCTGCCAGTAGGGGTGGCTCTCCGCCATAAGCGAGGACAAATAAAGTTGTGTCCTCTCAAGCCGAGCTCTCTTCTCTTGTTAACTTCACCTGTATTGTAAGCAGGAGGAGGCAATAGGTTTGGACTTAGGTAGAAGATGGTGACAAATTGGTAGTCGAGCCAAAAACAGCATCTCAGCATGCTGCAGCCCATTTTAACCACTGTTCGAGAATTAAAATAATTGAATATTCCATGACATGGCGCTGATATAAGTGTGAGAGAAATGGCTGTAAATAAAATTGATTGCTTACTCTTATATTTTTCTATACACGAATATGATTTTAAAAGTTCTAATATATGATGTAATCTTTTAATTTCAGTGTTTGACTAATAAGAAATATGTTTACAAGTTAGATTGCGAAGGGGAGTTAATACATCAGACCTCTTTCATAAAGAAAAAAAAAGATGCTGTCACCTTATTCCTCTGGGCTTTGTTTTTAAAATGCAAAATAATTCTGCTTAAAGTTTATAAATAAACCTGCTCAATGAGGCAGTGACCTAAAAGCCAAACCTTTTTGAGAGCTGCTATTTTAACAAAATCATTTCTAGATAATGGTCCTATCTTTCAGTTGATTAATTAAGGGAGATTAATTTGGGTTCTCAAAAAAGGTTGAAATAATGGCTTGAAAAGAAAATCACAGAGGTCTAATCAGAAGAAAAAGACAAAGCAATTGAACAGAAGGTTTTAGTGGCACACATCAACATAAATGAAATAATTACAATGGGCACAGAAGATAAGTTTCCCTGATAGTTCAGTGGTTGGTGTACTAATGAGCAATCTTGAACAGGAAGAACCCAATTTCAAACCTTGGCTCCTGCTAAATAAGTTGCTCTCAGCCAGGGCAGTGGGGAGAGTCCAGGCTAAGAAAGAGAGAAATAATCCAAGGTCCTTACATGCCGATGACACAAAGATTGGTGGCATTGTAAGCAGTGTAGATGAAAACATAAAATTACAAAGGGATATTGATAGATTAGGTGAATGGGCAAAATTGTGGCAAATGGAATTCAATGTAGACAAATGTGAGGTCATCCACTTTGGATCAAAAAAGGATAGAACAGGGTACTTTCTAAATGGTAAAAAGTTAAAAACTGTGGATGTCCAAAGGGATTTAGGGGTTCAGGTACATAGATCATTGAAGTGTCATGAACAGGTGCAAAAAATAATCAATAAGGCTAATGGAATGCTGGCCTTTATATCGAGAGGACTAGAGTACAAGGGGGCAGAAGTTATGCTGCAGCTATACAAAACCCTGGTTAGACCGCACCTGGAGTACTGTGAGCAGTTCTGGGCACCGCACCTTCGGAAGGACATATTGGCCTTGGAGGGAGTGCAGCGTAGGTTTACTAGAATGATACCCGGACCTCAAGGGTTAAGTTACGAGGAGAGATTACACAAATTGGGGTTGTATTCTCTAGAGTTTAGAAGGTTAAGGGGTGATCTGATCGAAGTTTATAAGATATTAAGGGGAACGGATAGGGTTGATAGAGAGAAACTATTTCCGCTGGTTGGGGATTCTAGGAGTAGGGGGCACAGTCTAAAAATTAGAGCCAGACCTTTCAGGAGCGAGATTAGAAAACATTTCTACACACAAAGGGTGGTAGAAGTTTGGAACTCTCTTCCGCAAATGGCAATTGATACTAGCTCAATTGCTAAATTTAAATCTGAGATAGATAGCTTTTTGGCAACCAAAGGTATCAAGGGATATGGGCCAAAGGCAGTATATGGAGCTAGATCACAGATCAGCCATGATCTTATCAAATGGCGGAGCAGGCACGAGGGGCTGAATGGCCTACTCCTGTTCCTATGTTCCTATGCATGTAGATGTTGAGGACATGACTGGACTCAACCGTGATTGAACCATTCACGGTCAAACAGGTTGATGATATTCACTGCCTAGACTTAAAGGTGAAGAATAATCACATGGGTGAGGTACTATTGCGCTGCTAAGATCCACTGAAACATACTCCAGTATCAGTCAACACCTTCAAAGAGGAGAAGATATCATGGAGGGGGAGGGAAATTGAAAGAAAGAAAGAACTTGCATTCATACGGTGCTTTTCACGACCTCAGGGTGTCTCAAAACACTTCACAGCCAACAAAGTACTTTTTGAAGTGTCATCACTGTTGTAACGTTGGAAAAAGCGGCAGCCCATTTGCACTCAGTTAGGTCCCACAAACAGCAATGGCATAAAATAACCAGATAACTTGTAACATGCTTTTAGTTTTTTTTAAATTTACCTTTCATACTGGTGTTGGAAGCACAATAAAATTTGCCATGGAGGTACCATTTAAATGTTAATGATGACAGAAAAACAGTGTATAATATATCCTTCAACTCAATGTGACTAACACCATGGGAGATCTGCTAATAATATAATTAAAAATCTTGCATATGGCAGGCACTTACTGTACACATTAACCTTTACTTCTTGTGTCACAATTTTTGAGTAACGCTTTTATGTCAACATAATAGGAAAACCCTATGTCAACATTTATAATGGGAAAATCCAATTTCAGCTTTTGGCTGTCATGCTTCTTCTGATGTGTACTTACCTTAGGCTAGTAAGCAGGATGGTTGCAGCTACCAAATTGTGTCACCTACATTCTCCAGCTCTGCTAGCCAACCCAATCCTCTGTACTCAGAACACACACTGTAAGTGTATAAACCGATAAATACATCTGTTAAAAAATTTCCACTGTTTTTTTCTGGCTGTAATCTTTACTGCGTTACATATGCAACTTAAATATTTAACCTTCTGGTCCCTGTCAAACTATTAAACCTCAGCCCTGCTCCTTGTACCTGCTGGTTCTACCCTGCTGATCATGCTCCCTGCCAACTCACCAACAGTGGTACTGTTTTTATGCATTGCCGATGTCTTTTGACCTAAATATACACCCAGTTCTGCTCGCTCGCTACCTGAAAATATTCTAGCTTTCTCATTGTTTCAGTCCCAATATCTTTTGAGCTAAATATATAGCCAGCCCCACACTCTGCCGGCCTTTTAGCTGTTTTTCTCGAACCGCAATCTCAGCGCCACTCCCTGCCGGCACTCTAGCTGGCTCCTCTCCTCACCAACATTATTAAATCAAAGCCACACTCCCAATGTCTGCCGGCTCTGCTCCCTGTCAACACTCTTGCCATCCTATTGTTTTTCTGTGACTACAATCTAGGTTCACTCTCGGAGCCATGGATGAATGGTCTTAATAGAAATTCAACATACAATGGCATGAGAGTGGGCCTGAGTTTAGACATACAGACTTCAGTGACATTGGGCACGATTTTAACAGTGAAAAACGGGCGGGTTGGGGATGGGGGGCATTCAAAATTGCAACCATTTCAGACCCGCCCCCAACCCGCCTCCAACCCGCCCATTTCTGGTTTTCACTGGGGCGGGATGAGGGGCGGTCGACCAACCTACTCCCAGTAGGCGGGTCGGGCCTTAAAACCTTTCAAGGAGGCTTCAGGCCTGTATTTTCCCACAGTTTCCAATTTCAACCCTGGGGGGTTGAAATTCCTCGGCCTTCTCTTTCACGCCACGTGGAACCCCAACCCCGATCCCCGATCGCGGACCCCCGACCCCGATCCCCAATCCTCCGCCCAAATGATCGCGGACCCTCGACCCTGATCGCAGACTCCCAATCACGATCATCCCCCCACCAACGATTGCGGACCCCTGACCCCGATCCCCAATCGCGGACCCCAGACCCCGATCCCTGATCCTCGCCCCAATGATCACAGATCACTGATCCCAACACCTCCCCAGGTGAACCCCAATCCTTCCCCCCATGACTGACAACCCCCGTGACCCCCATGCCAACCCATGCCCCTGTGCCCCATGCCAATCCATGCCCTCATGCCCACCCATGCCCCCCATGCCCCCCTCATCTATACAAACAAAGACTTACCAGAACACATCCTCTCCCTGGCTAGTCTCCCATCCGACTGAGACCAGCCTGTCAATTAGGCTGGCCAGTCGGACGGCAAACCGACAAAGAAAAAGCAGTCTTTACGTCAAAATCATAAGGACGTCTGGGAAACCCATGCTAATGGGTTTCCCGTCCGCAATTTGACACTCCCGCTCCCTTCTCAGCTTGGGGTCAAAATCATGTCCGTTGTCATTGTTAATAATTGGGTATTTTAGCACTCAGTAACAGAATTACTTTTGTTGTCATTTTGCAATGTATATCTTAGTATTGTCATATAAATATTTAACATTGATCATTATAACTGCTGGAGTACTTCTGGTCCAGAATTTTTGCCTATAGACATGGTCAGGAATAACCACTTGGCTTTGGTAAATTGGAAGAGCAGTCAATTTGCTCTGCTGCTTTTCTCTGGCCACAATCTCTGTTCCACTCCCTGCAAAATATAGGCCCATGCATTTCGTTCCCAACAAAATACCTATTGGACCCATTCACTGCCAACAAGATGCTAGTGTAAATATACGTTGATTTTTGCCCCCCTTTTCTCTGTATAATTTAAATTTCTTTGCTTCTGCTCTCCTTTAATTTTTTTCTCTCCGTATCTGCCAGCCCTCTTCCTGGTGCTTCTGCCCCCTTCGTTAAAATGCCAGCGTCGCCCTCCAAAAAAAAATCTCCCAGCTACCATCCCATTTCTGCTACTCTTGGCACAGCTAGCCCAATCTCCATACCTCTTCAATTAAAATACACCTCTCCTCCAAAAAAACCTCCTGGCTCCCACTCACATTCTGCCCTATTCTCTGCCCTATTAACCTATTGCATCATTTCTTCATGCCTGGCCTAGTTCTCCACCCATTCCCATCCTAGCGTGTGCCCTGCTTCAGCCTTTTTGCTCCAACAGCATCTGGGCCTCGCTCCCTGCCCAGATCATTCAGCCATTTAATTAGGCTGTTATTAATGGAATGCTATTAAATGTGTCTATAGTTAAAAATTCGTCCACTGCTTTCTGAGTGGCTCTAATGACCACAATAAGTTAAATTCATTATGCTAAACTATAAAAAGGTAGGAAAAGCTATCCATTAGGGGAAACAGTAACCTACACAAAACCAACCAATGAAATTGCTTAAGTTTACTGTAAGCTCCTAATCATGAGCCAACAATTGCCACAAACCCAACAATTAAATACTTGAGAACAATTTCTCCACCAGGTTTGAGGAACCACGTTGCTTCTCCACAAAGCCCACCCTATACAGATAAAACTAACATTTATAACATATTAAATACATAACGATATAAATAACTCTAATAAAACATTAAGTTTACTCATCAGCAGTGCATCTTAGAATTACCTTCAAGGGGGTTCCCCTGAACAGGCTTGCCTCTCTCTCTGGGACTTAGCGCTTGAGCTCTGTTGTATTTCACAAGTTACATTGTATACCTGGGCCTTGCCTGTCGTGTAAAGCCATACCGCCTTTGTATTGTACACCATGTATTATAAGATATGTACTGTGTTTTGAACTATAGTAATGGGATCCTATTGTGTACGATCTGTATTGTATTGTTTTGAACTGTATTGCTTGGAATTGTGATTTTTACATTGAACTGTGTGTATCTTAAAATTCTATGAAATAAAGTATATTTTGAAATGAAAAGAACCTGGGCCTTGACTGAATGAAGAGACTGAAACAAGTAAAGGTCTCACAGAATGCACCAGTGTCAGTCTGTGCATGTCACACTGGTGGACAACAACTCCTGGAATGCACCAGGGTCACTGTGCGTGCCAGTCTGACAGATTACAACTCCCTGAATGAACATTAAGGTTGCCACATACAGCTGACTTGAATAACGTATGAGACGGGGTGGGGCTGTTTTTAATCATTAAAATGTTTGGCCCAGTTTTGTTTCAGTTTTCTGATTGAATTGTTTCTCCAAGATTTGGCTTCTGTTCATAAATAAAATGCAGGAAAAAATATTCTCCCAGAATAGTGTTCAACATAGTTCATTATATCCTGGCATTAGTAATGAGATAAGCCGTTAGTTCTCTTGAGTACCATTGATTTTAATTATACATTCTGTACCTTGGTCCTAATGTTCAGGGGTTATATCAAGAAGCACTTCTTCAAACAAAGTGTAGTGGAAATCTGGAAGACTCTCCCCCAACATTTCAAAAATAAGATTGATAGAATTTTGTTAGGCAAGTGTTTTAAGGGATATGGAACTAAAGTGGGTAAATGGAGTTGAGATACAGATCAGCCATGATCTAATTGAATGGCGGAACAAGCTCGAGGGGCTGAATGGTCTACTCCTGTTCCTATGTTCCTATGTAATGCTCCCGGTGAGTTCCACTTCCCACCCTATTGTCCATTACTCTCCTTTCCCAAACCCATTGTACTCGTCTTCCCAGATCCTCACTGTGCTGTGCTCACTATCCTTCAGCTACACTCTTCTCCAATGCACCATTATGGTCCACTCCCCAGCACTCAACCATAGCCTAGTTGTGTTCCACTCTTCAGTCGCCACTTCTTGGCTCGGAATGTTATTACAGTAAACAACACAACCATTCTCCAAATCCCAAAATACTCAAAAGCAATGGCATAGAAAATAAATTTGTATTAATAAATTTGCACAAACTCAAAAAACCCCAGAAAAAGATGACTAATCCTAAAATATACATAAATATGATGCAAATGGTGCAGTGGGTAGATGCTGCCCTTTCATTTCTGCTTCAAGTCTAGCCCAGACTGATGGAATGAATGTCTCCTGTCTGCTGGCAGAAAGGACCTTATGTGAAATGAGTCTTGGCAGTTCTCAATCCAATTCCAAGTGAGCATTGAACCAATGGCACAAAATTATTCCTAACTTGACACTAATTGGCCATTGGATGACTATATGGGCCTTGGGAAAGAAAATTGCACACAGAGGTGCTATCTGTGGTTGGGGCTGGCTATGCTGTACTTGACT
Source organism: Heptranchias perlo (assembly GCF_035084215.1). NCBI lineage: Eukaryota > Metazoa > Chordata > Chondrichthyes > Hexanchiformes > Hexanchidae > Heptranchias > Heptranchias perlo. The sequence continues at coordinate 177,082,630 of NC_090325.1, forward strand.
TTGGAGTGCTTGACGATACTGATATATGAAATGGGAAAAGATGCATTCCCTAGCACTGACACCCTCACTTTGATGAGGATGAAAACATTTGCTTTAAATCATGGATAAGAATTCCTTTGCTTGCTATATCATTATACAGCACAGCATCTGCCTGTGACTGGATACCTCATGCACTCTGACACCCTAAACCCTGGCTTCAACCTCAGTGGATTACTAATCCGCTTGACAAAAAAAAATTGTATGAGTACAAGCACTTGCAGGGTCTTGTGGGTAAATCCGATTTTTCTCAATTGTCATTGCTCTTTTCTCACACATACAAACTGTACACTCCACAGCTGGGTGAGTGAACTTTTTTAAAAAATATTTATACCAGTCACGTGGCCCATTTTCCCACACATATAGAGCCTTCCAGTTTATTTTAAAAAAACACAGACACAAGCCCATGAATTGCAAGTTCAAGGGGATGTAATTGGGATTGTTACAGGGACCTGAATAACAAATTCTCTACATTACTCACATTTATCTTTGGCCCGATCTGGGCCTTGTGTCATGCCTATTGGATTAGCAGGGTGCTGATCTGATTTTTGGCTACCTCAGCAGGGCAAGTGTCTCTGTGCCACTACAGGAAAAAGGGTGTCACGTCTACTGCCACCACTATGGTGGCAGTAACACATTCTGGTATTACCACCGACAGGATGTGGGAAGACAGTACTCACACAACCCATTATCTGGAATGTGTAATTTGATCCAGTCTGTTGCAGAGTATGTGAAGTTCTTTGGAATGTGTAACTTGATCCAGTCATTAAAAATATAGGAAAAAGGAGCAGGAGTAGGCTATACGGCACCTCGAGCCTACTCCGCCATTCAATAAGCTCATGGCTGATCTTCAACCTCAACTCCACTTTCCTGTCCGATCCCCATATCCCTTAATTCTCCTAGAGTCCAAAAATGTATCTATCTCAGCTTTGAATATACTCAACGACTCGGCATCTACAGCCCTCTGGGGTAGAGAATTCCAAAGATTCACAACCCTCTGAGTGAAGAAATTCCTCTTCATCTCAGTCTTAAACAGCTGACCTATATCCTGCGACTATGCCCTCTGGTTCTAGACTCTCCAGCCGGGGAAACAACCTCCCAGCATCTACCCTGTCAAGCCCCCTCAGAATCTTATGTGTTTCAATGAGATCACCTCTCATTCTTCTAAACTCCAGAGAGTATAGGACCATTCTACTCAAATTCTCCTCATAGAACAGCCCCCTCATCCCAGGAATTCAGAGACGCACGGCGCTAACATTACCGATTTCAGAGAACATACAGCGCTAACACTATCGATTTCAGAGAACGTACAGCGCTAACATTACCGAGTTCAGAGAACAGACAGTGCTAACACTATCGAATTCAGAGAATGCGCAGTGCTAACATTATTGAGTTCAGAGAACAAACAGTGCTAACACTACCAAGTTCAGAGAACGCACAGCACTAACACCCCCGAGTTCAGAGAACACACAGCGATGACATTACCTAGTTCATAGAATGCACAGCGCTAACACCATCGAGTTCAGAGAATGCACAGCGCTAACACCATCGAGTTCAGAGAATGCACAGCGCTAATACTATCGAGTTCAGAGAACGCACAGCGCTAATACTCCAGAGTTCAGAGAACACACAGCGCTAACACTATCGAGTCCAGAGAATGCACAGCGCTAACACTATTGAGTTCAGAGAACGCACAGTGCTAACACTCCAGAGATCAGGGGACGCACAGTGTTAACACTACCTATTTCAGAGAACATACGGTGCTAACGTTCCTGAGTTCAGAGAACACACAGCGCTAATACTATTGAGTTCAGAGAACACACAGCGCTGACACTACTGATTTCAGAGAACACACAGCGCTAACACTATCGAGTTCAGAGAACACACAGCGCTGACACTACTGATTTCAGAGAACGTACAGCGCTAACACTATCGAGTCCAGAGAACGCACAGCGATGACACTACCGAGTTCAGTGAACGCACAGCGATGACACGATCGAGTTCAGAGAACGCACAGTGCTAACACTACTGAGTTCAGAGGAGGCACAGCGTACCGAATTCAGAGAACGCACTGCACTGACACTACCGAGTTCAGAAAACGCACAGTGTTAACACTGCTGAGTTCAGAGAATGCACAGTGCTAACACTATCGAGTTCAGAGAACGCACAGCGCTAACACTATCGAGTTCAGAGAACGCACAGCACTAACACTACCGAGTTCAGAGAACGCACAGCACTAACACTACCGAGTTCAGAGAACGCACAGCGCTAACACTATTGAGTTCAGAGAACACACAGGGCTAACGCTCCCGAGATCAGGGAACGCACAGTGTTAACACTACCGATTTCAGAGAACATACGGTGCTAACGCTCCCGAGTTCAGAGAACGCACAACGTTAATGCTATCGAGTTCAGAGAACACACAGTGCTAACACTACCAAGTTCAGAGAACGCACAGCGATGACACTACCGAGTTCAGAGAAGCCATGATGTGGAGAACGCACAGTGCTAACACTATCGAGTTCAGAGAACGCACAGCGCTAACACTACTGATTTCAGAGAACGCACAGCACTAACACTACTGATTTCAGAGAATGCACAGCGCTAACACTACTGATTTCATAGAACACACTGCATTGATACTATTGAGATCAGAGAATGCACAGCGCTAACACTATCGAGTTCAGAGAACGCACAGCACTAACACTACTGATTTCAGAGAACGCACGGCATTGATACTATTGAGATCAGAGAACACACAGCGCTGACAATACTGATTTCAGAGAATGCACGGCATTGATACTATTGAGATCAGAGAACACACAGCGCTGACAGTACTGATTTCAGAGAATGCACGGCATTGATACTATTGAGATCAGAGAACACACAGCGCTGACAATACTGATTTCAGAGAACGCACAGTGCTAACACTATTGAGTTCAGATAGGAAAGTGTGAGGCCATGGGGGGATTTCAACATGAGGATGAGAATTTTAAAATCAAGGTGTGGTGGACCGAAGGCCAATGTAGGTCAGCGAGCACAGGGGTAATTGGTGAACAAGACTTCCTGCAAGTTAGGATACGTGCAGCAGAGTTTTGGATGAGCTCAAGTTTATTGATGGCGGAAGGTGGGAGGCCGGCCAGGAAAGTATTGGAATAGTCGAGTCTGGAGGTAGCAAAGGCATGGATGAGGCTTTCAGCAGCAGATGGGCTGAGGCAGGGGCTGAGACAGGGGCTGAAACGGGCAATGTTGTAGAGGTGGAAGCAGGAAGTCTTTGTGATGGAGAAGATATGGGGTTAGAAGCTCATCTCAGGGTCAGTTAGGATGCCGAGGTTGTGAATAGTCTGTTTCAGCCTGATACAGTGGCCAGATGTGGGGGAGAATCAGTAGCGAGGGAATGGAGTTTGTGGCGGGGACCGAAAACAATGTCTTTGGTCTTCCCGATGTTTAATTGGAGGAATTTGCAGTCCATCCAAGACTGAATGTTGGAGAAGGATGATGTGGTTAGCCGTGTTTAAAAACTACTGAAATAAAGATGAGGAAGGAGAGCGCACCACGGCCACAGTCACACAGTTTGTCACTTTTGACTTTGATTAGGGCCAAAACCTGATCGGAGAGGTTCAAACATTGAGTTGCGGGAAAGAGGGCAGACAGGTATGGGGCCAACAGGCAGCAGCATTGCCTTCTACTCCACAGCTCCAGATAACACACAGTATCTTTTGGAACACAGGTGATAGCTGTTGGGAATTGCAGGCAACACAAACTGCACAGTGCCTCCCCTTTAGTCCTACAGCTGCTCTGCCAGTTGGGTTATGTGTATCTATGAATGCTGCTTATCTTCCTTCCATTGCTCCTTCTCTTCTTCATTCAAGAAAAAAAGATCACAAGGTAACTATGGATGAGCAAGACCATTTGGCTCACTTTGAATCAAGTGTTGATCCCCCTTTGTATGAAGAATGATTTCTTGATATCATTCCTACAGTTGAATCTATGTTGTTTTCTCCTATACTAGCGATCCTCCTTGTGGTTTTTCTGTGCACTGGCCAAAGCACATCAGTAGCTCCTTTGTACCTCAGTGACCAGCACTGCACAAGGGAGTCAAGCTGTGGTCTGAGCAGCAGAGTGTTCACAACTTCCTCTGATATAACTTGGACTTTCCTTTTGAAAATCACCCACTTCTGGGTAGTGGTCTGATAAGTGGAGTGGGGCAGGGTACCTGAGCCAAAACTCCGCACCAGAACTGGCCACCTCAATTTCTGCCGCGATTTCCCTCCCATGACCCCTCTGTGGCCCTGATCATTCTGATGGCAGCACACTCACCAGAATCAAATGAACAGTGGGGGAGAATTGCTAAATTCAAACACATGGGTGGGCAGTAACTTTTGCCATTACAGAAGTGACAACAGCTGCTACACCCTCCTCCTAACATTTGGCTGGCAGCTACATTGATCACCTGGACTGCCACAGGAACACAGGATTAGGAGTAGGCCATTGAGCCCCTCGAGCCTTTTCTGCATTCAATTTGATCATCGAAACATTCCACCATTCATCACGACATTTCTGCAATTACCGATCTGCTCAATCACACCCTCATCACCACCTTTGATGCCCTTGCCCCCATTAATACCATTGCCCTCTCTCATCCTGGTCATTTCCCCTGGTACGGCCCTCTTCTCCACTCCCTTACGTCCAAGGGACGCAGACTTGAACGTTTATGACGGTCAAGTGCTTTAGCCATTCATTGCCAAATCAGTCTAGACCACATAAAGCACTATCAGGTCCTACTGACCTCTACCAAAACTGTTCACTATTCCAGGATGATCCTGGAATGTAAAGATAATCCCTCAGCTTTGCTTCTCCGCTACAAACTGTCTTCTTAAACCTCTCTTCCCTGCCTCCTCCACCTTCACTTCCAACAACAAAATGCGAGGAGCTCATGAACTAATTTGTCACTAAGATTAAAACCATCCATTCAGCTGCCTCTGTGGCTATCCTCTCTTCCCCTAGCCCGCCAAGCCAAACTTCCCCCATGGTTCTCCCTTAGTCCTGAACTTGCATCTTTCTTTAGTTTCCCTCCTATCTCTGCTTGTGCCCTCTCCGAGCTCATCTTGACCATGAGATCTACCTCCTGCTCCCTCGACCCTATTCCCACCTAACTGCTGACCATCCAACTTCCCTTCCTGGCCCCCATGTTAGCTGATATTGTTAACGGTTCCCCCTCTCCTCAGGTGCTGTCCCCTTCCCCTTTAAATCTGCCGTCATCACATCCCTCCTCAAAAAACCCACCCTCGACCCCTCTGTCCTTGCAAACTACTGCCCCATCTCCAACCTCCCTTTCCTCTCCAAAATCCTTGAACGTATTGTCGCCTCCCAAATCCGTGCCCATCTTTCACACAACTCCATGTTTGAATCCCTCCAATCAGGTTTCTGCCGCTGCTGCAGTACTGAAACAGCCCTTATCAAAGTCACAAATGACATCCTATGTGATTGTGACCGTGGTAAACTATCCCTCCACAACCTCAGTGTTTTATTTGACCCTGGGATGAGCTTCCGATCGCATATCCGCTCCATCACCAAGACCACCTGCTTCCACCTCCATAACTGGTGAGAAGGTTTAAACTAGAATGGCAGGGGGATGGGAACCTGAGCTGGGCGACAGAGGAGGGGGAAACAAGGATAGAAACAAAAGACAGAAAGGGAAGAAGCAAGAGTGGAAGGCAGAGAAAACAAGGGCGAGAAACAAATAGGGCCAGAGTGCAAAATAATACTAAGATGACTAGCAATCTTAAAAAGACAAGTCTAAAGGCATTGTGTCTTAATGCGCAGAGCATTCACAATAAGGTAGATGAATTAACAGCGCAGATAGATATTAACAGATATGATATAGTTGCTATTACGGAGACATGGCTGCAGGGTGACCAAGGATGGGAACTGAACATCCAAGGGTATTCAATATTTAGGAAGGACAGGCAAAAAGGGAAAGGAGGTGTGGTAGCGTTGTTAGTAAAGGAGGAAATCAATGCAATAGTGAGGAAGGAAATTGGCTCGGAAAATCACGATGTGGAATCTGTATGGGTGGAGCTAAGAAATACCAAGGGGCAGAAAATGTAGATGGGGGTTGTCTATAGGCTCCCAAACAGTAATGGAGATGTAGGCAAGGGCATTAAACAGGATATTAGAGATGCATGCAAGAAGGGTACAACTATAATCATGGGTGACTTTAATATACATATAGATTGGTCAAACCAAATTAGCAATAATACTGTGGGGGAGGAATTCCTGGAGTGTGTAAGTGATGGATTTCTAGACCAATATGTTGAAGGATTAACTGGAGAACAGGCGATCCTAGACTGGGTATTGTGCAATGAGAAAGGATGAATTAACAATCTTGTTGTGCAGGAACCCTTAGGGAAGAGCGATCATAACATGATAGAATTCCTCATTAAGCTGGAGAGTGAAGTAATTGAATCCGAAACTAGGGTCCTGAATCTAAATAAAGGAAATTACAAAAGTATGAGGTGTGAGTTGGCTAGGATAGATTGGGAACTTTACTAAAAGGGATGACGGTGGATAGGCAATGGCTAATATTTAAAGAACGTGTGCAGGAATTACAACAATTATTCATTCCTGCCTGGTGCAAAAATAAAACAGGAAAGGTGGCTCAACGGTGGCTTACAAAAGAAATTAGGGGTAGTATTAGATCCAAAGAGGAGACATATAAAATTGCCAGAAAAAGCGGCAAGCCTGAGGATTGGGAACAGTTTAGAATTCAGCAAAGGAGAAAAAAGAGATTGATTAAGAGGGGAAAAATAGAGTATGAGAGTAAACTAGCAGGGAACATAAAAACTGACTGTAAAAGCTTCTATATGTAAAGAGAAAAAGATTAGTGAAGACAAATGTAGGTCCCTTACAGTCAGAAATGGGGGAAATTATAATGGGGAACAAAGAAATGGCAGAACAATTAAACACATACTTTGGTTCTATCTTCAAAAGGAGGACACAAATAACCTCCCAGAAATGTTAGGGAACCAAGGGTCCAGTGAGAGGGAGGAACTGAAGGAAATCTGTATTAGTAAAAAAATAGTGCTAGGGAAATTAATGGGGCTAAAGGCTGACAAATCCCCAGGGCCTGATAATCTACATCCCACAGTATAATGGAAGTGGCCCTGGAAATAGTGTATGCATTGGTGATCATCTTCCAAAATTCTATAGACTCTGGAACAGTTCCCACAGATTGGAGGGTGGCAAATGTAACCACACTATTTAAAAAAGGAGGGAGAGAAAAAAAAAGGGAATTGCAGACCAGTTAGCCTAACATCAGTAGTGGGGAAAACGCTAGAATGTATTATAAAGGACGTGACAACTTACTGCAGTTATACAGGGCCTTGGTGAGACCACATCTGGAGTATTGTGTGCAGTTTTGGTCTCCTTATCTGAGGAAGGATGTCCTTGCCATAGAGGGAGTGCAACAAAGGTTTACCAGACTGATTCCTGGGATGGCAGGACTGATCTATGAGGAAAGATTGGGTTGACTAGGCCAATATTCACTAGAGTTTAGAAGAATGAGAGGTGATCGCATTGAAACATATAAAACTCTAACAGGACTAGACAGACTAGCTACAGGGAGGATGTTCCCGGTGGTTGGGGAGTCCAGAACCAGGGGTCATAGTCTCAGGATACGGGGTATGCCATTTAGAACCGAGATGAGGAGAAATTTCTTCACTCAGAGGCTGGTGAACTTGTGGAATTCTCTACCACAGAAGGCAGTGGAGGCCAAGTCATTAGATGTATTCAAGAAGGAGATAGATATATTTCTTAATGCTAAAGGGATCAAGGGATATGGGGAAAAAGCGGGAACAGGGTACTGAGTTAGACGATCAGCCATAATCATTTTTAATGGCGGAGCAGGCCCAAAGGGCCGAATGGCCTACTCTTGCTCCTATTTTCTATGATTCTATGATTCTATGATAACAGTGTGCATCTCCACCCCTGCCTCAGCTCACCTGCTGCTGAAATCCTCATCCATGCCTTTGTTAATTCTAGACTTGACTATTCCAATGTTCTCCTGGCCGGACTCCCATCTCCCAACCTCCATAAACTTCAGCTCATCCAAATCTCTGCTGCCTGTATCCTAACTTGCACCTGATAAGAGGAAGACTGCCGGTGGGGATGGAGAGAGAGGAATGGGTCGGGATAAGTCGGGTGGAGTCGGGAGCAGCAGCAAGAACATGGTGAGTGGGAGCAATGCCGAGAGAGAAGCAGCTAGAAAAGGGATGAGTGAAACCTGGGGACCTTACTGTGGGTGAATAGTGAAAGATTATTTCCACTGGTTCGCTCCACATGACACGGGGAGGTGGCTCAGTGCACTGGACACAGCAAAGGCCCTGGGCTGTGACCATATCCCAGGTGAGGTGCAGAAGACCCATGCATCAGAGCTTGCTGTTCCTCGAGCCAAACTGCTCCAGTACAGCCATGACAATGGCATCTCCCTGTTAATGTGGAGGATTACCCAGAAAGACATGATGGGCTCGATATTAGGAGGGCGGCGGGTTTGCAGCGGGGGGAGGGGGGCGATTGGGCGCGTCGGTAACGCGCCCGGTGAAATCAGTCCCGCGTGCGATCGCAGCCTAATTGGATCCACTTACCTGGTCTTCTGGGTTCCCCGCTGCTGAGCTGCGCGTCGGGTGGACTGCGCATGCGCAGTAAGGTCTGTCAGCTGGAGGAGCTCTATTAAAGGGGCAGTCCTCCACTGACAGATGCTGCAAGAAATAGGAAAAATTACAGCATGGAGCAGCCCAGGGGGAAGGCTGCTCCCAGGTTTAATGATGCCTCACTCCAGGTATCATTGGATGGGGTGAGGAGGAGGGGGAGGACAGAGATCTTCCCCCCGGCGGGCGGGAGGAAGCAGCATCACTCTGCCACCAAGAGGGCCTGGCTCGAGGTGGCAGAGGAGGTCACCTGCACCACCAACATATCGCCCACCTGCATACAGTGCAGGAGGCGCTGCAATGACCTCAGTAGGTCAGCCAAAGTGAGTACACTTACTCATTCCCCTACACTCCGTCTGCCACATCACCGCCCCCACCCCACACCTCCTTCTGCACTGCAAACACTGCTCTGTCACATCACCCCTCACACCCACTCAAATCTCATCCTCATCTTACCTGCACTTACTCACCTCGCCAGTACTCATCCCACCACTACCACTCAACCCAATCCTCATACAATCTCATGGCTCTATCTCATACTCACCCTCTCATGCATCTCTTTCACAGTCAGCCTCACTCAACCTGCCACTACCTGTGCTGCAACCACAGGGCATGCATCACATATGTGCAGTAGGCAGCTTAAAGCAAACGTGTTATGAGCATGAAGGGGATGCACGAGGGTGTTTGAGGGTTTGTCATGGTTTTTAATTATATTGAATTTCTGACCAACTCACATTACATATTATATTGTCACCACTACTGCCACGTCTTTGCGAATCTTGTCTGGTTTGTGCAATAATGCCCTTTCCTGAGGATCACTATGAAGACCCACACCTGATGCCACCCATTGTGTCACTGCAGAGTGGGTGTAGGTGTATTTGCAGGGCTCTTTTGTGCAGACGACTGAGAGACGTCGGCGATGTCCCCGGTGGCACCCTGGAAGGATGCGGAGGAGAGGTTGTTGAGGGCAGTGGTGACTTTGACAGCGACAGGTAAGAAGATGGTGCTCGGGTCAGCCGGGAGCAGCTCGGCATGAAGGAGGCTGCAGATGTCCACGACTACATGTCGAGTGACTCTGAGCCTCTGTGTGCACTGCTGCTCAGAGAGGTCCAGGAAGCTGAGCCTCGGTCTGTGGACCCTGTGGCGAGGGTAGTGCCCTCTGCGACGCATCTCTCTCTGCCTTTGCCCTCCCTCCTGCTGTGCAGGTGGATGTGTCACAGCACTGTGTTGTGGAGCTCCACGTGTCAGAGGTGGACGGTGTGGCCGGCGAGGCTGGTGATGCTGTTCGCCCTCCGAGGAGGTCATGACTGCAGCTACAGCGGCCCCCATCTGGAAGATGTACATCTGAGGGGGTCCGCAAGGTAGGTACATGTCTCTGGACCCCGGGGTAAGTGTGCAAGTTGGTGAATTTGATTGTCAGGAGGAGGGTGGTGGAGGCCAAACTTTGTCCCAAGTGACAGAGTGGCCTCCTGCAATGAGTGAGGGTCTCCCCTCATCACCTGTCAAATGGACCTTTGCAGCTGCCACAGGCTGATGGCTGCAACACGTCCATTTCAACTGGGAGTGTTTCCCCCAGTACGGGAAACAGTCTCAGTTGTTTCTAAAATCCCACCCCTCCTGAAATATAGAGTCATAGAGTCATAGAGTTATACAGCACGGATAGAGGCCCTTCGGCCCATCGTGTCCGCGCCGGCCATCAGCCCTGTCTACTCTAATCCCATATTCCAGCATTTGGTCCGTAGCCTTGTATGCTATGGCATTTCAAGTGCTCATCCAAATGCTTCTTGAATGTTGTGAGGGTTCCTGCCTCCACAACCCTTTCAGGCAGTGAGTTCCAGACTCCAACCACCCTCTGGGTGAAAAAGTTCTTTCTCAAATCCCCTCTAAACCTCCCGCCTTTTACCTTGAATCTATGTCCCCTTGTTATAGAACCCTCAACGAAGGGAAAAAGCTCCTTAGTATCCATCCTATCTGTGCCCCTCATAATTTTGTACACCTCAATCATGTCCCCCCTCAGCCTCCTCTGCTCCAAGGAAAACAAACCCAATCTTCCCAGTCTCTCTTCATAGCTGAAGCGCTCCAGCCCTGGTAACATCCTGGTGAATCTCCTCTGCACCCTCTCCAAAGCGATCACATCCTTCCTGTAGTGTGGCGACCAGAACTGCACACAGTACTCCAGCTGTGGCCTAACCAGTGTTTTATACAGCTCCATCATAACCTCCTTGCTCTTATATTCTATGCCTCGGCTAATAAAGGCAAGTATCCCATATGCCTTCTTTACCACCTTATCTACCTGTTCCGCCGCCTTCAGGGATCTGTGAATTTGCACACCAAGATCCCTCTGACCCTCTGTCTTGCCTAGGGTCCTCCCATTCATTGTGTATCCCCTTGCCTTGTTAGTCCCTCCAAAGTGCATCACCTCGCACTTTTCCGGGTTAAATTCCATTTGCCACTGTTCCGCCCATCTGACCAACCCATCTATATCGTCCTGCAGACTGAGGCTATCCTCCTCGCTATTTACCACCCTACCAATTTTTGTATCATCAGCGAACTTACTGATCATACCTTTTACATTCATATCCAAGTCATTAACGTAGACCACAAACAGCAAGGGACCCAGCACCGATCCCTGTGGTACCCCACTGGCCACAGGCTTCCAGTCACAAAAACAACCTTCGACCATCACCCTCTGCCTTCTGCCACTAAGCCAGTTTTGTATCCAAAGTGCCAAGGCACCCTGGATTCCATGGGCTCGTACCTTCTTGACCAGTCTCCTGTGCGGGACTTTATCGAAGGCCTTACTGAAATCCATGTATACCACATCCACTGCGTTACCCTCATCCACACGCCTAGTCACCCCCTCAAAAAATTCAATCTAATTAGTCAGACATGATCTTCCCTTGACAAAGCCATGTTGACTATCCCTGATTAATCCTTGCTTCTCCAAGTGGAGACTAATTTTGTCCTTCAGAATTTTTTCCAATAATTTTCCTACCACTGATGTTAGGCTCACTGGCCTGTAGTTCCCCGGTTTTTCCCTACTCCCCTTCTTGAATAATGGTATTACATTAGTGGTTCTCCAGTCCTCTGGCACATCCCCTGTGGCCAGAGAGGTTCTGAATATATGTGTCAAAGCCCCCGCAATCTCCTCCTTTGCCTCACACAGTAGCCTGGGATACATTTCGTCCGGGCCTGGGAAATATCTCCTTAATCAGGTCTGTAAACGACCTGAAATACCAGAATAAATACTGTTAAGTGGCACTACGGGGAGCGGGCAGGAAATTGGACATGAAGCTGAGCTCAGATCGGTCAAGGCCCTGTGGGTGGCGGAGTGGGCCCAGGGGCTGAGTGGCCGGGTCCTGTTCCTACTTCTTGTGTTCTTTAGATTTGAGGTTAGGATCAGATCAGCCATGATCTTATTGAATGGCGGAGCAGGCTCGAGGGGCCGATTGGCCTACTCCTGCTTATGTTCTTATGTTCTTATGTTCATCCTGCCGGCTTTAATTGCCTGCGGGAGTCCCACATGCGGGGGCTGCGCGTGCATGTCAACGCGTCTGTGGGGAACCTGGAAGTGGGCGGGTTGGAGCCGGGCTCCCGACCCGTTCCGGGATTACCCGATTTTCGGAGCCCCCCGCCAGGAATGCACCCGATAGCGGGTGCTAATATCGAGCCCGATAACTCTAACCTGGCCACCTACTGCCTGCCCTTTCAACCTCCTCCCAATCATCAGCAGAGTGATATAACATAAAATGCTGAAAACACTCGCAAGTCAGACAGCATCTGTGGAGAGAGAAACAGAGTTAACATTTCAGGTCGATGACCTTTCATCAGAATTTGAAACGTTCACTTTGTTTCTCTCTCCGCAAATGCCTAATTTGCGGAATGTTTACAGCATTTTATGTTCTTATATCAGATTTCCAGCATCTGCGTTATTTTGCTTTTGAATCAACAGAGTGGTAGTAGGAATCAGCAATAGTACCATCAGGCAACATCTGCACACAGCCGCCTGTTTACCGCTGTCTGGTCACCGCCGTCTGGTCACCGCTGTCTGTTCACCGTCGTCTGTTCACCGCTGTCCGTTCACCACTGAACTAGCTGTTCACCATTGGTCTGTTCATTGCTGTCTGCTCACCGCTGTCTGTTCACACTGAATTGTTCACTGTTGGTCTGTTCACTGCTGAGCTATTCGCTGCTTTCTTGGATGGAGTTGAACTTCTTGAGTGTTGTTGGAGCTGCACTCATCCAGGCAAGTGGAGAGTATTCCATCACACCCCTGACTTGTGCCTTGTAGATGGTGGAAAGGCTTTGGGGAGTCAGGAGGTGAGTTACTCGCCACAGAATACCCAGCCTATTACCTGCTCTTGTAGCTGCAGTATTTATGTGGCTGGTCCAGTTAAGTTTCTGGTCAATGGTGACGCCCAGGATGCTGGTGGTGGGGGATTCGGCGATGGTAATGCCATTGAATTTCAAGGGGAGGTGGTTAGACTGGCAGAACCCAAATCGAGCATTGGTGAGCAGGTTATTGGTGAGTAAGTGCTGCTTGATAGCACTGTCAACGACACCTTCCATCACTTTGCTGATGATTGAGAGTAGACGGATGAGGCGGTAATTGGCCGGATTGGATTTGTTCTGCTTTTTGTGGACAGGACATACCTGGGCAATTTTCCACATTGTCGGGTACATACCAGTGTTGTAGCTGTACTGGAACAGTTTGGCTAGAGGTGCAGCTAGTTCTGTCGTATGTTTTAAAATGCTGACCAATATATTGTCGATGTACCATTTTTGTAGCTGCATTTGTCATGTGATCAGCACACCCAGATTATTAGCAGATGAATGTTTACTTTCCAGTCTTGTCCTGGCTAAAGTCAAATTTTTGTCCAGGCTGCCGCGCCATGTCCCTCCATTCAAATTAGTGCTTCTAGCTTTCCTGACTTCATTTCTTATGCTTTGCACATTTGCAGACAAGAACTGCAACCCCGATCCTTTTATGTTTCTCAGCGTTCTTTTTGTTTCTAATCTTAAATCCTTCACTATTCTTTTTGTTAACCTCTCTTATTTGCCTCAGGGTATATCTCCCTTTATCCCCCTTGAATCATAGAATCATAGAATGGTTACAGCACAGAAGGAGGCTATTCGGTCTGTCGAGTCTATGCTGGCTCTCTGCAAGAGCAATCCAGCTAGTCCCACTCCCCCGCCCTTTCCCCATAGCCATGCAAATATTTTTCTTTCAAGTACTTATCCAATACCCTTTTGAAAGCCACTATTGAACCTGCCTCCACTATCCTTTCAGGCAGTGCATTCCAGATCATAACCACTTGCTACGTAAAAAACCTTTTCCTCATGTCGCCTTTGGTTCTTTTGCCAATCACCTTAAATCTGTGTCCTCTGATTCTCAACCCTTCCACCAATGGGAACAGTGTCTCTTTATCTACTCTGTCTAAACCCTTTATGATTTTGAATGCCTCGATCAAATCTCCGCTCAACCTTCTCTGCTCTAAGGAGAACAATCCCAGTTTCTCCAGTTTATCCACGTAACTGAGGTCCCTCATCCCTGGAACCATCCTAGTAAATCTTTTCTGTACCCCCTCTAAGGCCTTCACATCCTTCCTAAAGTGTGGTGCCCAGAATTGAACACAATACTCCAGTTGTGACCGAACCAGTGTTTTATAAAAGGTTCATCATAACCTCCTTGCTTTTGTACTCTATGCTTCTATTTATAAAGCAGATTACTATTTTCGAATGCTTTGCCCCGTCACTATACTTATTCTTAGCTCTTTCTCCTATGATCCCCTTCACAAAAGTGTAGTGCTTTTGACATTTGTGTCTCTCTTACAGCCTCCCAGCGCTGTGAGTCAGCTGCAAGTTCCACTTTTGCACTGATTTTTAAAATCGCCTGCAGTACTGCTCACAGGTAATCTGGACCCTGATCGGGGATGGAACAGGAGGCCAGAAGCAGAGGTACATCTCGGGTGGCAAGAGCAGCAGGATCACTTCTGAATAAAATAAAGCATGTTTACATTACAATTTATTATAAACTAGCTAATCTGTCATGGTACTGCAGGTGGATAACTGGGGTTTGGAGTATGGTTGTAATGTTTAGCTGCTAACTTGGCCTGTTTCTTTAACTCAAGATCGGAAAAGGCAGAAGGAAATGATTGCTTTCCTTTTGTGCTAAGTTTGAAAATAAACTTTTTCCCTTGTGGCTTGTTGGTATTTTATGAAAAGTGTGACATCTGGAATGTGATGCTCATTCTTAAAACTTAGTGAACAGAATATACATTATTTGTATTCTGTCAGTCAATCCAATAGGGAATTCAGGAGAAACTTCTTTATCCAATGCGCTACCGCAAAGAGTAGTTGAGGCAAATAGCATAGATGCATTTTAGGGGAAGCTAGATAAGCACATGAGGGACAAAGGAATTGACCGTATGTTGATAGGGTTAGATGAAGAGGGGTGGAAGGAAGCTTGTGTGGAGCATCAACGCTGGTATAGGCCAGTTGGGCTGCTTCTGTACTGTAGACTCGATGTACCTCCGATGTAACAGGCAACTGCTAGTGTGTGCTGCACTCTGACCTCAGAACAGGTAGAGGACAGATATGTGAGAGGAGCAGTGGGTAAAGTAACAGATAAGTACAAGAGAGGGCTGCCATCCACTGACACTTTCAGGGATGTTAAGGATGGATGTGTTTTCTGCCTGGGCAGTCCCAGAAGCTCTCAGCAATGCCTGACACGCCCCATATTTTCAAGGCAGCACTTTAAAGGGAGGGAAAAGGAGATGAGATATTCATATGTTTGGACTTATGTGATGATGCTGTGGTCCACCGCACTATGGGGCTTCCAGCTGAATATTCACCCCATGATCTGCAGACTCAATTGTTATACCCATGGCAAACTGCAAGGCAAGACAGGCTGAAATTCACAGATTGTGTTGATGCAGGATTCACAAAACAGACAACTGGCACAGCATGAATTTTACTGTTGCAGGATTCATGAAAGAAACGCATGATACAGAAAGAATTTCATGAAATTTATTGACACAGGACTCACAAGACAAACAAGCGACATAATACAACTTTCATGGATTTAATATTTACATGGTTAATAAAACCCTCACCAGTCAATGTAACGACATGCATCAGCTATCAACTGCAGGTATCATTTCTCACTCCTGGGGGAGACAAAAACCCAGAGGGAAAACCATTGTCCAATTTGTGGAAAAACTCTGGGAAATTCCTCCCCTACTCCCAAAGGCAACCAAACAAAGCTTCAGAATAAAATGCAGCAATACCAGCACTAAACAACAGGCCATAACCATGTGAGGCAAACACTGGCTGTTGATATCGATCGCCTTACACTTGGTACAAATGGACCTGTTCTGAATGATTCAGTGCAACCATCCTCTATGCAGCATGTTAGGCATCCATCACAGAAAAGATTCATCTGCATGTATGGTTAGCATGAACACTGCCCACATATATATGTGTATGGAGTCACAACACGAGGGATGCAACAACGGTGAAACATCCGAGAGTACCTGTGCCCACATTGCACCCCTGAAACCTCTAGCTCGGTGCTTAGGTGGCGGGGAGAGTCCCTCATGTGACAAAAGCCACAACGAGCCAGTGCAGGCATTTGGTTCTCGTAGCCTTTTCTGCTTATTTAGATGTCCCAAGCCTTTTGACCCCCTTGGATGGCCACATTGTTCAACAGACGACAATCGTCAACCTTCAAGTGCCTTGAGGTAAAACTGACCGGAGTCCCAAGAGGTTCCATGTATTGAAAAGACCGGAGGCCGTCCAGTAGCTGCAGCTGTCTCTTGTGCTGGGCCAGGTGAGGCATCAGTCAGCCCCCATGTGACAGACTGTGGCCATGGCTGCTCGGCCGTGTGAAGCAGAGTGGTGTGCTGGCATACATTGCTGGAGTCCACAGTGCCAGCTGCAAACTGGGCGCGGTCAGGTGGCGAGGGGGTAGGAGCTTTGTCACCCACGGATGGTGGGGTGGTGGTGGTGATGTTCTCCTCACGACACACAATGTAGGGGGGGGGGGGGGGGGCAGAGTCACCAATGGCAGGTGGAACAGCAGGGCCACCATCCTCAACAGGCACTTCAGTGAAGCTCAATGAGCTGCTGCTTGGCTCAGCCGTCCCCTCGGAACTTTCCATCCAAGGCTCCTCTCCTCGCTACAACTTGCCAATATGGCTCCAAAGTCATTCCATGGTCCGTGTGAAACACTCCGTTCCAGTGCTAGTCAGGAAGAATGACTGGTGGTGCAATGCATCAGATGCAAGTCAGTACTTCTCAGCGCTTGTGAGGGGGCATGGATGGGCTTCAGTTACGACAACTTCAGCACCAGTGACTGCTTGCATGCAAGTTTGCAATGACTGCCAATGGCTTCAGGGGGCAAGTCTCCCCAGAGACAATCCCAATTGCCTCTGGACTACATCAGCATGTTTGCAAGGGAGTGAATACTGAAGCCAGAAAGGGCAGTTGTAAATAGCTTGACCATCACATAGCTGCAGATTATACTCCTTGACACCAGAGGTCACTGTGTCTGTATCAGCCTCCTGCTGCTTGATGCTCACCTGATCCAAGTGCCAGTGATTCTTACACATTTCCTTTGCAGCATACTCTGTGAACTCTGTATCGAAAGTGTGTAGATCCGCCGGCAATTCTGCAAACCACTGGAAGGAGGTGTGCTGCAGGAACGTAGCAACAGTGCGCTCCTTATCCAGGATGTTATTGATGACACACTCTACCGTTCATGAGGAAGAATGAAGTAAGTGTTTGATCTTCCCGTTCTTGGACTCAATGCGATTATTCATATTGTTCCCAAATGTCAGCACCTCACTGCGTAGATATGCTGCCCAC
Organism: Heptranchias perlo; assembly: GCF_035084215.1. Taxonomy (NCBI): domain Eukaryota; kingdom Metazoa; phylum Chordata; class Chondrichthyes; order Hexanchiformes; family Hexanchidae; genus Heptranchias; species Heptranchias perlo. Next base: position 177,100,242 of record NC_090325.1, read on the forward strand.
ATCTCCTTCTGCTGGTCCCAGTTATCCAACAGATGCACCTGAAATAGAAAGATAGAAGTTTGAGCGTTGCTGTCCAGGAGTCAGCAGATTCACCCTTATATGCAGCTCTGCACTTTAGTTATAAGCACAGACCCACCTGCAGTGGTCTGAGGAACTGCCCAATCCTTTCCATACAACTCTGCAGTCTCTCCTCGGAATTTGCATCAACCATTTCCTGCAGATTTGTAACATCTCCTCCTTCAGAGAGTTGTGAATCAAGTAGGTACCGATCTTTAGGTTCATCATAATGTGGAAGTGGCAAAGCAGAACAGTGACCGTTGGCAAATTCTTCCTCACTGCATTAATCTCCTTAATGTCCTTATCCACAATGACAATCTGCACACGATCAATGCTGGATCCCATCACTATTACAAACGCTTTAGCAATAGTATTCAGCATCTCGGATGTCTCATTCTTTTTATAGGCGTAGAAGACAGCCCACCCCTGCCAAAATTGTCCTACACCACGATTTGGTAGAGGGGATAGCCGTTCTTGTTTATCCTGTAGCTGCCGTCAATGAATACAACCCCGGGAAAAGCCTCAAACCGAGACCGCATTGCATTTGTTGCAAAGACAATGAACTTGATATTATCACTGTCCATGTCAACATGCACCTGCCCGACCTCTGAGGCATGCTCCGGTGCAGCTAATAGAGCTATCATTCCTAGCTTTCAGCCGTGCCTTGATGTTCCTGATGTCATGCAAGGTTGCGACCTTGTTGAATGTATTCCTTCATCTGCTTGATTTTAGGTTGGAGCTTGGCCAACTCCTCCACATGTTTCATCTCCCCTGGACTGAGATGCCGCCTGCTGGGGTAAAATAGAAAGAACTCCTTCCTCAGTATGTGGCATGTGTATATAAAGCGGTGTGATGTGACACACAATTTGTTCTTCATCCTGCTGTAGGCCAAAGTAAGCACAGCCTCACATCCCACTGGGGAGGTACCTGAAACAAAATAGAATTGTGGTCAGAATTATCACAATGGATTCATGCATGCTCACAATTGCAGTAGAACACAAGCATTGTGTCCACAGCCTAATAGTGCTCAATGAAAGTCTCTCGCCTGTATCACATGCAAGGTTTGAGAGCGTTTAGGAGAGAAGTGAGCAGGTTTAGTTGCAGTTACAATGCTATTGAACAAATAATGCCACACCAGAGATACAATCCATCTATTCAAGGGATGAGGCCTGGTAGTGCATGGCGGAGAAGCTAAAGATGTCAGTCGTACCACCTGAGATGGTGGCTGGAATTTCCCAGCAATGTGCTTGCAGTCTGCAATTTTCCCACCCATTCGTTCTGACAGATGGGAAGCCGCAGGGCAGTGAGTGCATAAGTCAGAAGCCCAGTTACTGGCTCTTGGATTGCAATATTTCACCAGATTGAGACAGTGGCATGAATACATGCCCCTCTCAGCAGGGACCATGCTTGCAGCCTACTTGTTGGACATCAATCCACAACCATTTCAACATGAACACCACAGTAACCAAGCAGATGTGTAGCAACTGTAACACTTACTGCTGATTCGGTCAGTTGACCGGATGCATGGCTGCCCATAGTGGACACAGCACAGTTTAACAGACGCGTACTGGAATCTGGTGGGGATTGGAATCTTCTGTTTCTTGATCTCAGTTGCCGCTGTGTGCGAGCAGGTCTTCGAGAAGAGGCTGCCAGTTGCCTGCGAGAAGAGACTTGATATTCACTGAAATCTGAGTCTTTCACCAAAAATGAAAGATGAGAATACAGAGTCTGCAGCTGAACGCAATGGGCACAGAATACACATATAAGCACGGGTAGCTGATGAAACTCATCCAATTTCAAAACCGACTCTTCACAGCTATCAGACTCCATTGTTGAGAAGATGTCCTTGAATTGCTGGGTGGTATCCATGGACACTTCACTTGCCATCACAGACTGCAGCTCTACAGATCAGTACATGGAACAAATAGCAACTACAGTGAACTCAAGTTGGAATGACAACATGATGGGAGGAACCCAAAGGCACACAGAACACACACCTGGATGTCTTGACAAAGAGTTTAATCTCACATTTTGAGTCAGTGTGACTTAGATAGCTTCTTTGAACTGAGGAGTGTGGGAGTGAGCAGGAAACAGTGATTAAGTCAGGCAGCTTCCACAGACAAGGGAGAAAGGAAAGGCTTGAGAGGCTTTGCTACAATATTCTAGTCAGCAGAGGGCCTGGCCATTGGGAGGAGGGGTCGCGATCGGTCGGGAGGGACATGGGGGGTCGGGGCCAGGGGGCCACAATTGGTAGTGAGGGAGATCGGGAGGCATGGACTGATGGTGATCGGACTGGTGATTCCGGGAGGAAGTGTGCACACGTTTCCTGCCCACCATTTTGGGGGCTCAATCGGCCACGTAGCAACTGAAGAACTAGCACTACCCGGCCCAATTTAACCCCCATCGAGTCTGGAGCTAAGAAGAACATCAATGTGTTTTTCAGTGGCAGATGGGCTGAGGTGAAATAAGAGCAAGGGAAAGCAATGTCACTGAGATGAGGCTGGACAGACTTTGAGATGGAGAGAATTGGTACCCCTGTCTGGAAAGGGTCTCACTTTACCCACGCTTTCAATTATTTTGGCCCTTCTGGATCCCAGCAGATTTCACTGCCCCACTGTGTTAAGTCTCCTAAGTGTCAATGGTCAAACTGGAGAGCCGGGATTGGCCCAGCCTTCTCTGGGGCACTCTTCCGAGACACCTCCCCCTCCTCCACCCCCCCCACCCCCCACACCTCCATGCCTCTCATCAGAGCCTGAGGAGAAAATGGAACAAACTGCAACTGACTTTTAAAGCCTCTCCAGAACATTAGCTACTGAGCACAAAAGGGAAAGCTCACAAATTTCTCACTTTGATTGGCATTTCCAGTCGGCCACTCTTCTCAGCAACTACGCAGGTGATGTGAATTGTCTCACTCACCTAGAACGAATGAGGAGGAAAAAACATAAAGAAACCGACATGGAGATACTGATCACCGAACACCGTTTAAATGCTTAGAATACTAGCAGTGCCCAGACGGCAGAATTCTAAAGGTTTTCTCTCAGGAGCAGAGTGTTTCTTGCAGCGAAAGAAATGCTCAGACTAAGACTGGCAGGTTTCTGTTCCTAGAAGAAAATGAGAAAAAGACACAAACACTAAGTGCAGATACTGTTTTTTTGCACAGATCACAAAAAAATTGCAAATGGTCGGAAAGCTTGCAACTCCCAGGCAGCAGACGCCAAGGGCTTTCACTTGCCAAATGATAAATCTTGGTCCAGTCCCGCCAAATAAATGATGAAAATTGCCCGAGATCTCTGCGCCTGGAAATAAGAACACACAGCACTCACAGTTGCGCTAGAAATGAAAAGGATGCACCAGGAAAATCACATTGAGGACAACTAACACCATGCAACAGCAGAGAAATTGCAAAGGGATGCCATTTGTATGTTGGGCAAAGGGGAGCACATAGTAGGAAGCTCGTTGTACGATGGGCGAAGGGGAGCACATAGTAGGAAGCTCGTTGTACGATGGGCGAAGGGGAGCAGATGGTGGGAAGCTCATTGTACGATGGGCAAAGGGGAGCATATGGTGAGAAGGTCATTGTATGATGGAAAAAGGGGAGGACATGGTGAGAAGGTCATTGTATGGTGGACAAAGGGGAGCACATGGTGGGAAGCTCATTGTACGATGGGCAAAGGGGAGCAGATGGTGGGAAGCTCATTGTACGATGGGCAAAGGGGAGCATATGGTGAGAAGGTCATTGTATGATGGAAAAAGGGGAGGACATGGTGAGAAGGTCATTGTATGGTGGACAAAGGGGAGCAGATGGTGGGAAGCTCATTGTACGATGGGCAAAGGGGAACGCATGGTGAGAAGGTCATTGTACGATGGGCAAAGGGGAGCACATCGTGTGAAGGTCATTGTACGATGGACAGAGGGGAGCACATGGTGGGGAGCTCATTGTATGATGGGCAAGGGGGAAGCACATGGGCCATACCAAATGTGCTCCAGCTTTACGTGCACCAGACAAAAGACAGGGGGAGGAACACGTGGAGCAGGACACAGCAAACAAAATATACCAGGAGGCAGTTTCGCATGGATCATATCAAATGTACTGAACACAATATGCGGCATGTAGCAAACTGTACTCAGATTTTCACACTGTGAAGATAACCGTACCCACGTACTTTCACAGAGTGGAGACCTGAAGGATTCCTCAAGATGAATTGGCATAATATACTATGTTCATGAGGGTTAGTGCAGTGAAGAAACTGTGAGGCCACACAGAGCAAGCGCCAGACTGACTACTATGATTCATGCAGTCGTTGGTGATACTACCACAAAGTACTATTGAGGCTAACGTGCAACTACTAGGAATCCACGAATCACTACAGTGATTAAAGCAGCTGTACTAGTAGCTCGTGCAACTATGACAAACAACGCACTAACTGTACTAGTAACTTGTGCAACTACTATGAACTCACAAAATTCTACTATGTTTAAAGCACAAGGAGGTTAACATTCAACTGCTATGAACTCAAATATTAAGGCAGCAATCAACAACTACAAAGCAAAGCACAGCCAAAGATACCACAGAGATCCAAGAAATTTCAGGCCCCAGAGCAGCTGGAGAGCAGAGTAACTTCCAGCACAGCAGGCTCGGTCAAAGGTTCCCTCAGCAGGCTCGGTCAAGGTCTCCACACGCTCGACTGTTGGTGGCTACCACGCTCGGCTAATAGTTAATGAATGCACATGCGCGGTCCAACATTGAGTGCACGTGAGACTCGCATCAGGCTGCACATGCGCGGCCCATGCCTGAGTGTGCATGTGCTAGTCCCTGGCGCTAGTCACAGCGCGATTTGTATGTGTATAAGAGTGAGTGTGTGTGTGTGTGTGTGAGAGAGAGAGAGAGAGAATGAGAAAAAATACAGACTGCACACCTCTTGTAACTTTTGCTTTGTGTTCTGTAAACTTCAGAAAGTATATTAAGCTGAGAGGCTTAACATACTTTTTGAAGAATATACTTTCTGAAGTTAATAGGACACAAAACAAAATGAAAATCAGACAGGATGTATAACGGGCAGGCATTGGCTCCATCAGTTTACTGCCCAAGTGGTGAAAGTGAAAGTTACCCACTACAGGTTGTAAATAAAATGATGGTAGTATTAAAGTTGTTATGAATTCAGACATTGCTTTCGGCAAGATTTGGAAATAGCTTTGATAAGGTGATATCAACTGGAGCTGTGTGAGCTCACATGCCCAGAGAACGGTCTGTAGATGATGGTATATTTCTGATGGAAAGCTGTAGACAGGACTCCTTATCCTATGGACAGATGTAGTAGATGAAACATCTCCCATATCAGATTGGTACAAATCTCTCTTGTAGCTAGCAACGACTTGTCCTTTGCATTCTATTCAAACTGCTACTGTTCCTCTGGCTGATTCTCCCGGCTGCACTTGGGTGCCTTCCTCCCCCAGAACCTCCATAAAGAGACCTATTTGTATGGCAATGTTATGCTGCAGGCAGTGCACAACCACGATCTTTTGGACTCTAGCTGAACTATATTGCAGAACAGGTCCAGAACGATCCAGGCACCCGAAACGTGCCTTCAGCATTCCGATTGTTTGCTCTATGACAATTCTGGTGGAAGACATTGATAGCAGTGCTCAGTTGCTGCTCTGGGAAAGCACAGAGGTGTCACCAGCTACGGCTGTTGATCTCCCATTGACTTTTGCTTCTGGGTCAAAGAGTGCTGGCGTGGTGAAATGCCTTAAAGTGAAGGTAATTTGGACCCCATATCCTCTGCATCACTAAGACCGCCTACTTCCACCTTTGTAATATTGCCCGCCTCCATCCTTGCATCAGCCCATCTGCTGCTAAAACCTTCATCTATGCTTTTGTTACCTCCAGACTCGACTATTGCAATGCTCTCCTACCTGGCCTCCGATCTTCTACCCTCAATAGACTTGAGCTCATTCAAAACTCTGTGCCCATATCCTAACTCGCACCAAGTCCCGTTCATCCATCCCCCCTGTGCTCGCTGACCTACACTGGCTCTTGGTCCACCAATGCCTTGAATTTAAAATTCTCATCCTTGTGTTGAAATCCTTCCATGATCTGGGGCCTTCCTATCTCTGTAACCTCCTCCAGAGCTAAAACCCTCCAAGAACTCTGCGTTCCTCCAATTCTGCCCTCTTGTGCATCCCCGACTTACTTTGCCCCACCACTGGCCTCAGCAGTCTAGGCCTAAGCTCTGGAATTCCCCCCAAATCGTTCCGCCTCTCCAACTCTCTCTCTTCCTTTAAGATGCTCCTTAAAACCTACTCCTCACCTCTCTTAATGTCTCCTTCTTTGACTCGGGTGTCAATATTTTGTCTGATTACATTCTTGTGAAATGCTTGGGACGTTTTACTATGTTAAAGGTGCTATATAAATGCAAGTTGTTGTTGAAAACATTGTGACGATTCACAGGTAAATGAGCATTCACTTGCTTGATGTGTTACTGCTGATTATAAACATGCATGGAATCCATTCTTGTTGATGTGCATAACGGCACTGACCAAGGGAGCAAATGGGGCCATATGGGGGCAATCTATGACTCCTTAGACATTTAGCAAAATTGCAGTGCCTTATCTTGCTGCTGCCATTTGATGAACTGCTTGCTCCACCAAGTAATGCATCTGTGACTTGCTTTATGCGTCGATGCACAGGAGATTGGCTTATGTTATTGATATTCCCAGTGGCAGCCTGATATGACCCTGATGCAGAACAGTACAGCTACTGGCAGTGCAGTGCCTGCAGACTTTTGGGCAAGAATTTAAACAGAGGCCCGTCTGACCTCTCAGGAACGTAAAAGATCCCATGGCATTATTTTGAAGAAGAGCAGGGGAGCTCTCCCCGGTGTACTGGCCAATATTTATCCCTCAAGCAACATCACTAAAACAGATTATTTGGTCATGATCACATTGCTGTTTGTGGGACTTTGCTGTCTGCAAATTGTCTGCTACATTTCCTACATTACAACAGTGACTACAGTAAAAAGTACTTCATTGGCTGTGAAGCGTTTTGGGATGTCCTGAGGATGTGAAAGATGCTATACCAATGCAATACTTTCTTTTTCTGTGGTGGAGATGGACCGTAGTATGGGTTGAAAAACGTACCATAGCTCACCACTTTTGTGAAGTGCAGCCTCCGCACGCTCTTCCGATGGGTCAACTAAAGGTAGGAGCACCTTGATCTGTGTAAGAACATAAGAAATAGGAGTAGGAGTAGGCCATACGGCCCCTCGAGTCTGCTCCACCATTCAATAAAATCATGGCTGATCCTCGACCCCAACTCCACTTTCCCGCTTGATCCCTATATCCCTTGATTCCCCTAGAGTCCAAAAATCCATCTATCTCAGCCTTGAACATATTCAACAACTCAGCATCTACAGCACTCTGGAGTAGAGAATTCCAAAGATTCACAACCCTCTGTGTGAAGAAATTCCTCCTCATCTATGTATTAAATGGTCGACCCCTTCTCCTGAGATTATGCCCCCTAGTTCTAGACTCTCCAGCCAGAGGAAACAACCTCTCAGCATCTACCCTGTCAAGCCCCCTCAGAATCTTATATATGTCAATGAGATCACCTCTCATCCTTCTAAACTCAAGAGAGTATAGGCCCATTCTACCCAATCTCTCCTCATAGGACAACCCTCTCACCCAGGAATTAATCTAGTGAACCTTTGTTGCACCACCTCTAAGGCAAGTATATCCTTCCTTAGATAAGGAAACCAAAACTGTGCAAAGTACTCCAGGTGAGATCTCACCAAAGCCCTGTACAATTGTAGTAATACTTCCTTACTCTTGTACTCCAACCCTCCTGCAATAAAGGCCAACACGGCATTTGCCTTCCTAATTGTTTGCTGTACCTGCATGCTAATTTTTGTCCTAGCCATGTATTTCCTATGCTACCTGATCTCCCTCTGCTGCTTCTCCAGCACAAAGATACAGGGACCTTCCTAATGTGAAAACCACTATGCCCTCTTTAGAATTGAGAGGAGGGATAAATGGGACCCCCCCACTGCAGAAGGCATAAAGGTTGTTTTGAAAGTAGCCGTCAGCAGCAAGAAAATGAAAAAGACCAAAATCCGTTGAGAAATAAGCTTTCTGTGAGCTCCTTGTAAAGTACCAAGCTGGGCCTTTTAAATCTACTTGCACCTTTTCTGTACTGCCTAGCAACACTGAACCACCGACCATTTTTAATATAGTGCTATCCGATCTCCCGTGGCATTGCTCCCGGTAAGTCAGTGGATTCATTGTTTTACATGGTGCGATTGGCATGGAGAAGAAATCAGCCACTAATGATGTAAAATAGGACATGTGACATCACAGGCTTATTTATGTACACCTGCGCATTTTTGGAGTGAGTATTTTTGCTGTTTGCCAGGTATGAGGCTGGAAAGTTGGGTGTTTGGGTCAGATATTTGGCCAATATTCCTCCCACCCAAGCAAATGCAGACCACAAATGAAAGAGTAGTTATTGGAAAATCTGGGCTTAAAGTTGTGATGTTCATGGTTGTCATCAGTATAATAAGACAATAGCTTCAATTTTCATGGCTCTCACCTCATGACAGTGAAGGCATGAAGCAGATGAAAGATTTCAGCAGATACCTATGATCCTTGTGTTAATGGCATCTAAAGTACTGCTATCTTCAGAGTGCAAGGTATACTCTTATCTGTTAACTGTCATTGCAAAGAAAATAAAAGTTAATTATTTAATAAAAGTACATAAATCCAGGTTCAATATATTGAATCGAATTACATGTAAGTGAAACAATTCCGATAGAAATGAAATTTAAAGCAAAATCAGCAATTTCATTAGATTTAGAAAAGGAGCACTATAAATGTTATTCTTGTTATGTGTTTCTTTATTACTGGACCCTAATGCACATAACTACTTCGGACATGCAGTACAAGGCAAGGGCTAAACCTTGACTCAAACCGTTCTACTGCTGACATTGATCAATCTAAATCCAAGGAAAGTTTATGTACATTACAGTAAAATATTTCCAAGTCCAATTGATTGGCCATTATTCAGAATATAAAGAAGTAGATTTCACTCGTATCATGTATTTTTGGGAAGTACAGCGTGGATTCTTGAGTCTGTTTTTGACTATGTCACGCAGATACATTGGGGGGCGATCTGAGACTTCTGCCCGCAATGGGCACAAAGTCACCGTAGCTGGTGATGTGAGGCCCGAACCATCTCCGGGTTCAGGCCTCCTTTGGCTGCTGGTGTCAAGCTGTGAAAACCAAATGGGCACTCCGCTGTAGCACACTGGTTGTTGAAGGCGGGAAATCAGCCGGCTCTCATGCTGAGCCGGCCAGCAGGTTGTGTCTGATGGGGGGGGAGGGGCGTTGGAGTCAATCCCAGAGGGGTCAATCCTGCGCCTGCAATATTTTAGTGGAGCCAGGAAGAGCACCCCTGCTTCTCTCCTTAAAGATGATTTTAGAAACACTCCTGCTTCTCCTGACCCCCCCCCACCCCAAATTCTTTTGGGCCTTTTTAAGGACTGCTAGTTCAACCACTCAATGCCTGGTATTAATAGGCAGAGCAAGCAAGGCAGATGCTCTACCCATTTTTACTTGGAAATTGCAAACTAGGTCCTACTAGCAGCATAGGACCCCAATTTTCATATTTAAGCAGCCTCCCACTAGAAACAGGAAGTGCCAACCCATTTACAGGCCTGCTTAAAAATTCTACCAGGCAGGACTTGGGCTTCAATGGGGTGGCCGAGGTGCCCCTGATTTTCAACTGCCGGCTGGCTATTTTTCAGGTGGAAAACGGATGGCCAGTAGTTGAAAATTCCCCGCAGTATATGAAAAATACAAGCTTGAATCTAATCAAAAATCGAAAAGACTACATCAAGCTACATCGAAACTACAGCATAGAAACAGGCCATTTGGCCCAACTGGTCTATGCCGGCATTTGTATTCCACATGAGCCTCCCTCCCTACTTCATCTAATCCTATCAGGATACCCTTCTATTGCTTTCTCCCTCATGTGCTTATCTAGCTTCCCCTTAAATTCATCTATGTTATTTGCCTCAACTACTCCTTGTGGTAGCACATTCCACATTCTTACCACTCTTTGGGTAAAGAAGTTTTGTCTGAATCCCCTATTGGATTTATTAGCGACTATTTTATATTTATGACCTCTAGTTTTGGACTCCCCCACAAGTGGAAACATTTTCTCTATGACTACCCTATCAAACCCTTTCATAATCTTAAAGATCTCGATCAGGTCACCCCTCGGCCTTCTCTTTTCTAGAGAAAAGAGTCCCAGCCTGTTCAGCCTTTCCTGTATATATGAATGCTGTACACACTTTATAAAATGACAACTTAGTATACTTCATAACCCATTTTCAAGGTGCAGATTGATCAGATTTGGTACTCTGTTTCATGGAAAAATGTATTTCACAAAATCATACATTGGTTTCTAAGATGAATGACATAGCTAGCACTAAAGTATTGTAATGCTGCAGATCAATGGTAATGTAACATGTGGAAGATGATGTACCAGCAACGGATGGCTTATGGAAGTCAATCGCCTCGATATTAATCCCCCCTCTACGACGAGCAGCATGGGAGGGGCGTCTGAGTGTTCTGTCGTGGAGAGACAGGACGCTTAATTAACATATTTAAATCGGGATCCTACAGTGCAATTGGGAGCCCAATTTGAAATTTACTGCTGTTGCTCGAGTTTCCCAGCGGTCAGGAAACTTGACAGTGAAACAGAGGTGAGAGCTGCCGGCTCCACAAGATAAGTGGCTCTTTCAGCACTCATTGTGGGCGAAGGGGAGCAGGAGTGCTGCCCCCAGGTCCCTCATGGAAGCTTTCGGCCTCCCCCATCCCCGATCTCCAGCCCTCCCAATCGCAGGCCTGTCCCCCCTCCCAATTGCGGAGCTCCCCCCACAACCCCGATCGCAGATCTCCCCCCTTCAGCCCCAATTGCTGACCCCATCCTCCTCCAGGTTGCTGGGGACCGCCCCCAAGAGTCCCCAGCCTTGCTGGGTTCTTCGTCCATTTGCAGCCTCACCTGCACCCTTTCCACCTCCCCGTAAATATCTGGGCCAATCTGTTGCCAATTTATGGACTTTGATTGAATCACCCAAACTGCCCACTGTATGAGGTTTCCTATGTTATTCATTTCTGCCATTCCTGTGGTGATAAAATAATTGGGGCCAACTTTAGTCTCCATTAGGAAATAGGAGCAGAAGGGCCTTAATGGAACGTAAAAATAGACAGATCAGTCCCCGTGAATTTTTGGCCATTTTGGGGAGGTGGGATTCCTGTCTCATTTCCTCTTTCTGTACTCATGGGGAGCCCAAACAGAAGGGCACAGCCAAAAAGCTGGTGATGAGGCTTGTGCCCAGACCCTCCCCAGGCTGGAGTACCTGCTGGGATCCCAGGGGTAGCCCAAAGATGCAAGAAAACACCAGGTATTTTTTATTTTTTGACATTCCGCAATTCCACCTTTGGGCTTCGCAGCCTATTGATTGCCTCTCTCCAGCAGCAGCTAGAAGCGCGGCTGCAGGCCTTACAGGATGAGCTGGCAGACGGCCAGAAGTTTTGGCAGCACAAAAATCAAAAGGAAAATAAAAAAGCTTATCTTTTCTCGAGTGGCCGGCAGTGGTCCCTTTAAGGACTGCTGGTTAGGCCGTTCAATGCCTAGTACCAATGGGCAAAACATGCGTGGTGCATGCTCTCCCCATTGGCATCTAAAAATTGCACCGGAGTTCAATATTCATCATAGAACCTCGATTCGCATTTTGGAATAGGGCTCCCACCAGTGGCTCCTAGGCCGCCCATTCGAAGGCCCCAGGAAAATGGTGAGAATGGAGTGGGATGAGGGCAGTAAGTACAGCACTGAGATTTTTAGGCCACTATCACCCTGCTCCCACTGATGGAGCGAGTTTAAATTGCTCCATCAAGTTCAGAAAACAATTGGACTTCAATTATGAATTCATAGATCAATTTTAAACTATGCTGCGCTTTAGAATAAAAGTAACCACTAACCACTAATAATGCCATAGCTTAAATCAAATTAAATATTAAAACGCCATTTAACTTTTGCTGGAATAGACTTCTTGTCTGTAAATAAATCTTAAAAGGCACTTGCCGCAATAGGAATATACAAATGCCATTTTTCTAAAAAATCTATATCAGGACTGTTGTCCTGTTCTGGATGTAGGGCAGACAGGGATATAAGTAAACTTAGTTTTACTCAGAGTTTTGAAGAGGTACACCTTTGAATCTAGTGAATTAGCTTTTTAATACCACATCACTTAAATAACTTAACCCTTAGTGTCCGGCTGGTTCAGGGATACTCCTGTCTCCCTGGGCTGAAAGATTTTGTTTGATTTCCACTCATGTAATGCGATGCTGAAAATAATATCAATATTGCAGTAATAAAATTACTCAAGTATCAAGAAAGGTTTTATTAATGTTATATTAATCCTAAACTGAACACCATTTTATATAGCCACATAAATACTGTGGCTACAAGAGCAGGTCTGAGGCTGGGTATTCTGCGGTGAGTGACTCACCTCCTGACTCCCCAAAGCCTTTCCACCATCTACAAGGCACAAGTCAGGAGTGTGATGGAATACTCTCCACTTGCCTGGATGAGTGCAGCTCCAACAACACTCAAGAAGCTCGACACCATCCAGGACAAAGCAGTCTGCTTGATTGGCACCCCATCCACCACCCTAAACATCCACTCCCTTCACCACCGGCGCACTGTGGCTGCAGTGTGTACCATCCACAGGATGCACTGCAGCAACTCGCCAAGGCTTCTTCGACAGCACCTCCCAAACCCGCAACCTCTACCACCTAGAAGGACAAGGGCAGCAGGCACATGGGAACAACACCACCTGCACGTTCCCCTCCAAGTCAAACACCATCCCGACTTGGAAATATATCGCCGTTCCTTCATCGTCGCTGGGTCAAAATCCTGGAACTCCCTTCCTAACAGCACTGTGGGAGAACCTTCACCACATGGACTGCAGCGGTTCAAGAAGGCGGCTCACCACCACCTTCTCAAAGGCAATTAGAGATGGGCAATAAATGCCAGCCTTGCCAGCGACGCCCACATCCCATGAACGAATAAAAAAAAATAGAAAATCTTAAATACATGCCTGGTGCTCACCCTCTTGTCCTTTGACCTGCCCTCTTTTTATTCTAACTTTAATTTCACTCTTTTCTGTCTATGCTAACCCTTTTTCACATCAATAAAAAAAAAACTACATTGTTAAGATTGGCATGGAGGGCCACTCTTTGAGGCCAAAATCACGTCAAAACTAGGAAGTGCTTGCTTACTCATCTGTGGCCCCAATAGCTTACAACACCAGAATAAGTAAACTTGCCCATTGGACTATAAGGATTAAGGTATGTGTAGAACAGAAAATGACAACACTCTGCTTTCACACCTCAGACCCAGATTTGATGTGGTAAGTCTCAAATCTTTGGCAGCTACAATGGTCATACATGAAATGAATGTGGAAACTCAGACCCCAACAAGTGTAAATCAATTGCATCAAGTGACCTAGAATTTTGCATTAAATTTGCAAGTCACCTTCAAAGAGGCCACAAGAATGGTTGGTGTGGATTTTAAAAAAAACAGATGCTGGAGTGGGGTAAGGGAGTCTTCTACAGTTGGGAGTTAAGATGCATTAATGAAGCAGAGTACAGGGAGTTTTGATTTGCATCTATTCCATGTTACATTCAAGTGGGAGGAGTTTAATAATGCCAGTTGTGAAAAAATGAGCAATCATTCCATTGCCAAACCTGATGGGGGGTTACCCCCAAAAACGGGTGCTGGGATCGCGGTGCGCGATTAACCCACGTCCATTATTTGCGATGCAGGACAGCATGTAACATTCGTGCTGCCTGATGATTTCAATGATTGCTGCGTGCAGCAAGTGCTACCTGTGCTGTTCACTGGCTGTACGCATCAGCAAGGGGCCTGATATCGGGCGTGGCTAGCGCTACTTGAAGGCAGCCTATACTTCTTAAACGGGAGGTGCACTGTGGCTGCAGGAAGTGGTGTGAGAAGTGATTCCTGGGCTGTGATAGTTGGAAGAATGACTGCGCCTGCGAGAGCGCATGCACCAAGGTTCTCGGATGATGCACTAAAGGCCTTGGTGGAAGAGGTGGACAGAAGGAGGGGAATCCTATATCTGCAGTGAGGCAAGAGGCCCTCCAGACACATGCTCAAGAAGCAGTGGGAGGAAGTCAATGCCAGGAGCACAGTGCCAAGTACATGGAAGCAGTGCAGGAAGAAGTTCAATGATTTGACACAAGTGGTCAAGATTAGTTCAACTTTCAAGTGGCATCTCCTACCAACTGCACCACCAGCCTCATCCACTGCTCCAAGCACTACACCCCCCATCACCGATCTACCAACAAACTCTTTCAATCAGTACTCAACCCTTCAATTCAGATGCTTCATCTCACCTTTACACATTATCACTGTTGCAAACTGCACACTAACAACTCACAGGTCACACACACTGGCAGCTATTCAACCATGACAGCCGCATCACCCAAAATCTTGCAGGACTCTCACTGACACACTTCCCTCTTTCTTGCAGGAGAAGATGACGCATAACAGGCGGCAGCAAGTGACAGTGGCTCCATGGAACATGAACCAGGTGTCCTCTCTCAGGATGACAGCGTTCCAGCTCCCACCCCTGCCACTCCACCAGTGCCCTTGATGTTGCCTGTCAGCTAGCCAGCCCACTCCCTGTAGAATATTGAAACTTTATCCATGAATAGGAAACCTCCAAAAACACATACACGTGCACCAGCAGCCAAAAGAAATAATCCAGCAACTAACCTGTAACTCCTGCATGATCCCTTTAAATAGCGCTGGTGGGGGGCGTCCTTCATGCCCTTTAAGTCATGTTCAGCTGTGCGAGGTTAAGACAATGCATTGGATGGAATATAGAGTTCCAAAATAGCAGTGGTCCCTTTAAATCAGCATTGTACACTGATTCGCATCATAATCTCCCTACTCTATATGCTGCCGGCGTTTGTTAGGTGCGCGCATGCAAACCCCTTTAACAAGATGGCGTCCAGCGCACTTCACGTCGGAAGTGTGCACGCATCTCGGACAATATTTTCAGGGCTTAGTTGTCCGCGTAGTGCCAGCAAAACAGGCGCTGCGCAATCCAATTTCACCCCCAATATCTCTCACTAAGACGACTATTAAGGAGATATTAAGACAGGTGAACAAAAGCTTGGTCAAAGAGGTAGGTTTTAAGGAGCATCTTAGAGGAGGAGAGAGAGAGAAGTAGAGAGGCGGAGAGGTTTAGGGAGGGAATTCCAGAGCTTAGGGCGTGGACAGCTGAAGGCACGGTCGTCAACGATGGGGTGAAGAAAATCGGGGATGCACAACAGGACAGAATTGGAGGAACACATAGTTTTCGGAGGTTGTAGGGCTGGAGGAGGTTACAGATAGGGAAGGGCAAAGTCATGGAGGGATTTGAACAAGGATGAGAATTTTAAATTTGAGCTGTTACTGGACCGGAACCCAATGAAGGTCAGCAAGCACAGGGGTGATGAGCCAGGGTTCAGATTGCAGTTGGACAGGTGTACAAAAGCAGGCAGGCAGCAGAGCTAGTGAGCCATATGCTTGGACTCATAACAGATTGGCATCTGAACTCGGTTGACAGGTGCTGTGAGCATTTAGTAATTAAGCAATAATAAGAATAAGATGGGTGCCACAATAAAAGTCAGGAACTTTGATATCTCAATCAAGATAGCCGTGAGATATGCAACTCTTATATCTGTGGTATATTACTATTTGGATGAGCTACCAGAGGCCTACCAACGCCGATAAAATGATGCGCCAACGTGAGTCACCATTTTCAGTGGAGAAAATTGGAAAAGTAAAACTGCAATAACCCTGCTCAGAATAAAACCTTATGAGACTGAGAGGGCTATGCGTGCGAGATAAAGGAAACGACTCAAAGGGGGAAAAATTGGATCCCGCCGTGCCCATTTTTCACGGACAGAACGGATGTACAAAGCACCAATTTCCTGGCGCTGTCTCCCATGCCCCAAGGGCACCTGAAATACGTTCTACACCATATGGTCAGGCGATATTCAGGCATCCCTGATGGACATCTAAAACAGGCATATGAGCCTAACGTCTATTTCTGGACTTCTTCCAGAAATTCGTTCGGAATTTTGGTTGAGGGGCCTCGGGCCTCTGGCTTTGACTCCTAGCGCACCTACCATTCTATGCCCAGAATTGGGCCGAAACGAATTTCTAGCCCTCAAAGTATTTATCATGAATTTTAGATCAAAAATATTGGGCTCAATTTTAAAACCGAGCCGGGAAGGGGACGGGGCGGGGTGGCAAATTGAGGTCGGGAAACCCATTAGTACGGGTTTCCCGGACATCTTTACGATTTTGACCTAAGGATGCCTTTTTTTAAATTGGTTTCCGGTCCGACTGACCGGCTGATTGACATGCTGGTCTCGGTCAGACGGGAGACCAGCCAGGGAGAGGACATGTTCAGGTAAGTCTTTGTTTGTATGGATGGGGAGGAGCATGGGAGGGCACAGATTGGCATGGGTGGGCATAGGTTGGCGTGGGGGTCGTGAGTCATGAGGGATGGGATCACGGGTCAGTCACGGGGATTGGTGTCAGGATCGGGGGTCATTGCTGTTTGTTGAGAGGAGGATCGGGGGTTGGGGTCAGAGGATTGGAGGGGAGGATCGGGATCAGGGTTGTGGGGGGGTTGCGTACCGCAGGTAGGCTTATTGGGCCTGGGGGAAGCACTCCTGCTCCTCCAGGCCCATAAGCTGTGTCTTTCTAGGCACCCACCTATTAGTCTTGGGCCTTCTCGCCTCCTTTCACGAGGCGTAAAACGGAAGGCCCAGGAATCCCGGCCCCCCTGGGGTTGAAATCAGGATGTCCAGAAAAATGAAGGCCTGAAGCCTCCTTGTACGGTCTTAAGGCCCGACCCGCCTCCTGGGAGCGGGTTGGTCACTGCCCCTCTTCCCGCCCCGTAAAAAAACGAAAATGGGCGGGTTGGAGGCGGGTCAGAAATCGTGGCACTTTTCAATGCCCCCTCCGCCCCCAATCCAGCCGTTTTTTCAATGTTAAAATTAAGCCCATTAGTTGGTGAAGGGACAGAGAAACTGTAATCATGGAATGAAACTTCATGTCAAGGAGGAAGGGGAACAGGGAGAAAGGCAGGAACAGGGAAGAGGGAACAGCAGTGGAAGAATGCATAAGGGAAATACAAAATCAAAGGATCTGGCTTCAGAACTACATTTTGAGCTTCTGATCAGAGCAACACAAACAAAACCTTAAGGCTTCCAAAGAGCCCCAAAGCCTGATGATATTTCTCTGCAAAAATGCTACTTTTGAGCTGGTGCCCCGGTACACAAAGCATGTCTAGATTCAATGCACAAATAAACATATTCAAGGCAAATTTGTACAGTTAAACTCGCATCTATTGCACTCTGCAGCTCACCACACAGGACTCGAGCAGCATTACTCAGTGGACAGTCTTTGAAAATTACTAATCTGGATATGAGGCCTGCAAGCAACATTCATAAACAACTTTTCAAGTTTAGAGTGCCAGAGGGAGATGAAATAAATAATAGTTCATTATGGCAGTATATAAAGAAAAATAAACGCATTCAACATTAAAAAGCCCAATTAGACATTGAAAGAGAAAATTACTTATGAGCCTGAATAAGGGTTTCACAAATGAAACGCAGAAAATGTAGCAGGCACAAATAGTTACTGCAATCATAGGGAGCACAATGACCCATTGATGGGATGCACTTTTTAATATTTCTGAGATGGAAAAATCTTTCCTGCATTAAAACAGCATTTCTACTTTCAAAACAATTCTATTTTGTTCATATGAATGGTTAAAGCTGTGTAGATGGATAATTTTGTTGCTCTCAACCCCCTAACCCTGTTCAAATAGACCAGGTGATTTGAAAATATAAAAACTGAACAATTAGTGCAAAGGAATAAAGAAAGAACAGCTCTTCACATCCAGCTGCTTCATTATGATTAACTGCCTGGATACCAAGCCAGTCACACAATATACTCCACCAATGTGTCAGTAAGACTTGAAGTTATAGTGCTCAGTGGTTACGACGAAAAGGGCAAAAGAGTAGGGACTACTTACTACATAAATTCAGACTTCAAGGGGTTGATTTTAGGAGGCAAATGCGAATGCGCGGGGGCGGAGGGGGCTCTGAAAATCATGCAAATCCTGTTCGGGCTCGGAAGTCGGCTCCAACCCGCCGGCTTCCGAGTTTCCCAGGGACCCATCTGTCTGCGCGCGGGCGACCCGAAACCGGAAGTCCCGCTGGCAATTAAAGCTGGCAGGATGACAGTTAATGAACCAAATGTCCCTCATTGAGGTACTTAAGGCACTTTACCTGTGACAGATGAAGTGATTAGAAAGATTTTTAACTTACTTGGCTGGCTTGCCTACCGCTTCTGATTCACGCCTGGTGAAACCAGGCATGAAGGGCCGGATCAGGGAGAAAGAAACTAAATAAATTAAATAAAAAAACATGCAATGAAGTGCAAACACTAAATGCACCTACCTTTGCTCCGATGTCCCCCTGATCTCACCGCCCTGATCTCACCCTTCCAATCTTCCCCAATCTCACCCTCCCGATCTTCCCCCTGGTCTTCCCTTTCCTCCCTCCCCCCAGTCTTCCAGTCCAGTGTTGGATGATGTCTCGCTCTCTCTCTTTCCCGCCCCCACCTCGCGTTGCAGTCCCTGATGGCAGCCAGCCTGTCAATCAGGCTAGCTGCCGGGCATGTCTCGCTCTCTCTCTTTCCCGCCCCCACCTCGCGTTGCAGTCCCTGATGGCAGCCAGCCTGTCAATCAGGCTAGCTGCCGGGCATGAAAGCTGGAGAGGACGTTAACCACTATCAATCAACGTGCGATCGCGTCGGAAACGGTAAGTTTGTTTCATGCGGGTTTGCCACACGCCCAATCACCCCCCCCACCCCCGCTGCCAACCCACGCCCCCGCTAATATCGGGCCCAAGTTTGGATTCAGTTTTGAAGGCTCTAAGTTCTGGTTCTCCAAAGTTGGTGTCTGAAGATGACATTTTAAAGTGGTGCCCTGCAAGATAAGATTGACCACAACATTGCCCAAACACTACTACACTGAAAAGGTTGCAAGCTTTTTCTCATTTATAAACGTTTGGCTCATTGTTTTCTTAATTACCTAGAAATTACAACACAGGAACAGGCCCTTTGGCCCACCCAGTACGTGATGGTGTTTACCCTCCAAGTGAGCAGTAGTTTGAACCCCATGCACCCACCCTGTTCTCATATTTATCCAGCCCCTCTATCTAATCTATTCTTAAATGTTGATGTGGTCACTGCTACAATCACAAACTCTGATAGTACACTCCACAGCCTCACAACCCTCTGTGGCAAAAAAGTTTCTCCTGCTCTCTGTCCTAAATCTTACATCTGTGTCCCCTTGTTCTAGCCTACTCAATTACTGGAAATAGTCTGTTTCTATGTACTCTGTCCCAACCCTTCATAATTATAAACATCTCTATCAAATCACTCTTTAATCCCCTCTGTTCTAATGAAAACAGGCCCATTTTTCTTTGTATTGTATTTTTTCATACCAGGCAGCATCCTGGTGAAACTGCCCAGTACCCTTTCTATTGACTCAATATTCTTCTTAAAGCATGGAGCCCAAAACAGCACACATCACTCCAACTGTGATCTTACTAAGGTTTTATATGGATTCACCATTACACCTTGACCTTTATATTCTATACCTCTGGCCATAAATTCTAGTGTTCCATTAATGTTCTATCCACTTGATATTAAGGTCTTATGAATCCTCCAAATCCCTCTGCTCTTCCACATTACCCATCTTTTCTCCATTCAAAGCATAATTATTACTTTTTTTTTAACCAAAATGTACGTCGTATTGACTGACATTGAATCCCACCTGCCACTTTTTTGCCCATTCCACCATCTTATTAATGTTCCCTTGCAGCTTCTTTTGGTTCTCAGGATTATTTATTAGGCCTCCTATTTTGGTATCATCTGCAAATATGGACACCACTCTCTCTAGCCTTATATATGTAAACAGTGAACAGAAGTGGTCTGAAAACAGAATGCTGTTGCTAATTTCCAACCACTCTGAGAAACTGCCCTGATTCTTCCCTTCTAAACAGTTTCAATCCAATTTGGTACCCTTCCTCCAATTCCATATTCTTTAATCTTCTCCAATAGTCTCCTGTGTGGTACCTTGTCAAAGGCTTTCTGAAAGTCCATGTGCACCACATCCACTGTGTTTCCCCCATCCACCATATCTGTCAATTGCTCGAAGAACTCTATCAGGTTTCTCAAGCATGATGTTCTTTCCTGAAATCTGCATTGGCTGCTTCTAATTATTTTCTCTTCATATTCAGTAATTTCATCTAAAATTTCCTCTACCACAGATGTTAAACATTCTCGCCTCTGAGTCAAAAAGTCCCACTCCTTAGACTTGAACACGTAATCCAGGCTGACACAAAAAGTGCAGTACGGAGGGAATGCTGCACTGTCGGAGGTGCCGACTTTCGGATGACATATTAAACCGAGTTTGCCCTCTCAGGTGGATGTAAAAGATGCCATGGTACTATTTCGACGAAAAGCAAAGGAGTTCTCCCCAGTGTCCTGGAAAGAAAATTCATGTTTCACTTTTTTTTAATGTTTTTTCATAAAAATTAACAAATTCACAGTTAGCTTTAAAGTATCCATAGCTACTAATAATGGATTCTCTGGCTGCTCATTGTTGTCATTCCTTAAGTCTTTGCCATTGCTGGGATGGGGGGAGTTTACAAACAGCAAGGCCTGGCATGGACAGGAAGTGCCGACATAAGTAAAGTTTTTATATTATATACATATAAATAGATAGATAGATGCTTGCATGTTTTCTTCTAATATATTGCATACATCTGCCAAACAACTGGAAAGATGGCTGGAAAGGTGGAAGAAGAGTGGAAATCTGATAGGAAGCCCAAAACTACTTAGGAGAATTTTTCACTAGGCGAAAATGGAGCACCAAATCTCGTCCATGCCATCCTGAAAGGGGCCTGTTGCTGGGAGATCAGAGAGCCCGCCTGTTTCAGGCAGTAGGCCCTTTAAATATGCAAATCAGATCCCATGACATACATAAGACCCTGATTGACATTTTGGGAGATAAGTGGGTGGAGCTTGCGTTGTGCACGTTCCCCCCAGTTTAACCCGGTGGTACAACTGAAGAGGACCAAAAATGGTAAGTTTAAAATTATTTTTTGTGGAACCAGGAGTCCTTTCTCAGCCCCCCTCCTGCCAGGACCTACCTTGCTGCCAGTTGGATCAGCCTTTAGGCCAGGAATATTGCATTGGCCCGAAACTGGTGAGCTGCAGCAGGTCACCCATTTGGCACCAGCAGCTTGTCGGTGAAATGATAACTAGGCCCAGCCCTCAAAATAGACCGAGCCTCACGCCAGCACTTCCAGGCGTCCACCGGTCCATTGCCCAATAGTTAAAATCTACCCCCTTGTCACTTAAGTAATTTTATTGTGCGGCAAACTTAACATATGCCCAGTGATGGAATAAGGTAGTCCTATAATCAGGCCATAGAGTGAGTACCATTTCTTGATGCTTGACTCAATACATGATGTGGAGATGCCGGTGATGGACTGGGGTTGACAATTGTAAACAATTTTACAACACCAAGTTATAGTCCAGCAATTTTATTTTAAATTCACAAGCTTTCGGAGATTTTCTCCTTCCTCAGGCAAATGTTTGCCTGAGGAAGGAGAAACATTTGCCTGAGGAAGGAGAAAATCTCCGAAAGCTTGTGAATTTAAAATAAAATTGCTGGACTATAACTTGGTGTTGTAAAATTGTTTACAAATGACTCAATACAGTAACTACGTTATCTTACAAAATCACAAAAAAATAGAGTAAATCTAAACTTAATTGGTTCATTTAAGTGTAATCATTGGATTCATAAGATCTTGAGTGAAAACATAGTCCAATTCACACTGAACCACAAATGAGCACTGGTGTATTTTATGGCAATAGAACATAGATCTTGTTTCAATAAGATTTATCCTTCAATGAAAATTAATAGGTAAATGCCAAAGCTTTTTTTAATTATAGAGAAACCCAGTTAAAGGCCAACAGTGCAAGGTTGAAAATGGTAGAAGAAAAGACAAGTTAAATCAAGAAACTCGAAGAAGCATTTTAAAATGCAAAAGACAAGGAGCAAGGCAAGAATGTTCAGAGTAACAATGACCATAGTAATACTGATAAATCAAAGAGACAAGAAAGGTTGTGATAAAGATATTTGGAAGCTACACAAGGAAGTTATACAAGGAAGTTATACAAAAAAAACTGACAGAAAAAGATAAGCAACAAATAGGTTGATGGGGCAAAAATAAAAGCTCCTCCCTCACATATACAGATGAAGAATCCATCTTCATCACCATGGATGCAACCTTCCTAATAAAAAGTTACGAGTGTAAGGCATTATTTACCCATTGTCGCAAGATTAGTAAGTATTTCAGCAGGAGGTTCCAGATAATTTTTTAATTGAGTGTAATTGGAGTGAACTTTTGTGTTGATCTAGTTGAGGGATGGGAATGGGACATATTTTCAAATGTATCATCTAGCGTCAGCATCAAACACTGCCAGGTTGTGTATATCATGAACCACCTGTAGATTAAAGCTTTCTCTACTCTACCACAATAACATGCCTTTTAGCTCCAGACTCTGAGTAAAATTGCCAGTCAATGGGAAAACTCTGCCCACTTTGTGCCATCAAATTGTAAACCTTTTCTTTTTAAACAGGTTTAAGATTTTGTCACACAGAGCACACAGAGAAATTCTCCCCCGTCATCCCACTCCGCTGGTGTCAATATAGAGTCCTTTCTTTAATCAAGACATCTCATATAAGTCAGTGAAAAAAAAAAACCTGCAGGATCTCTAAGTGTAAGGTTATTGTATTGAGTCCAACTTTACCAATTATTCCAGAGTTGTTCCAAATAACAATCCCCATAGGAAGATAGGCCGGAATGTCAGTAACATATAAGGTTTTAATCCATCTGTAGCTAATATCCCAAGCACTTGGGAATTCTTTTATTTTGATAACAAACATCATGGGCCCAATATTAGGAGGGCGGCTGGTTGGCAGCAGGGGGGGGGGTCGACTGGGCGCGTGGGTAACGCGCCCAGTGAAATCGGGGTGCTCCGCACGCAATCGCAGGCTAATTGCAGCCACATACCTGTGCTTCCGGGTTTCGCACTGATAAGCTGCGCAGCGGGCGGACTGCGCATGCGCAGCATAGGCTGTCAACTGGAGGAGCCCTATTTAAAGGGGCAGTCGTCCACTGACTGATGCTGCAGAAAATAGGAAAAATTACAGCATGGAGCAGCCCAGGGGGAAGGCTGCTTCCAGGTTTAATGATGCCTCACTCCAGGTATTATTGGATGGGATGAGGAGGAGGGGGAGGACAGAGAGGACAGAGATCTTCCCCCTGGCGGGCGGGAGGAAGTGGCCTGCCTCTGCCACCAAGGCGGCCTGGTTCAAGGTGGCAGAGGAGGTCACCTGCACCACCAACATATCGTGCACCTGCATACAGTGCAGGAGGCGCTGCAATGCCCTAAGTAGGTCAGCCAAAGTGAGTACACTTATTCATTCCCCTACACTCAGTCTGCCACATCACCACCCCCACCCCACATCTCCTTCTGCACTGTCAACACTACTCTATCACATCACTCCTCACACCCACTCAAAGCTCATCCTCATCTTACCTGCACTTACTCACCTCGCCAGTACTCATCCCACCACTACCACTCAACCCAATCCTCATACAATCTCATGGCTCTATCTCATACTCACCCTCTCATGCATCTCTTTCACGGTCAGCCTCACTCAACCTGCCACTACCTGTGCTGCAGCCAAAGGGCATGCATCACATATGTGCAGTTGGAAGCGTAAGGCAAACGTGTCGTGAGCATGAAGGGGATGCACAAGGGTGTTTGAGGGTTTGTCATGGTTTTTACTTATATTTGATTTCTGATCAACTCACATGACATATTATATTGTCATCACTACTGCCACGTTTTTGCGTATCTTGTCTGGTTTGTGCAATAATGCCCTTTCCTGAGGATCACTATGAAGATCCACAACTGATGCCACCCATTGTGTCACTGCAGAGTGGGTGTAGGTATATTTGCAGTGCTCTTTTGTGCAGAAGACTGAGAGACGACCGCGATGTCCCCAGTGGCACCCTGGAAGGATGCGGAGGAGAAATTATTGAGGGTAGTGGTGACTTTGACAATGACAGGTAAGAAGACGGTGCTCGGGCCAGCCGGGAGCAGCTCGGCATGAAGGAGGCTGCAGATGTCCACGACTACATGTCGAGTGACTCTGAGCCTCCGTGTGCACTGCTGCTCAGAGAGGTCCAGGAAGCTGAGCCTCGGTCTGTAGACCCTGTGGCGAGGGTAGTGCCCTCCCTCCTGCTATGCAGGTGGATGTGTCACAGCACTGTGTTGTGGAGTTCCACGTGTCAGAGGTGGACGGTGTGGCCGGCGAGGCTGGTGATGCTGTTCGTCCTCCGAGGAGGTCATGACTGCAGCTATGGCGGCCCCCATCTGGAAGATGTATATTTGAGGGGGTCTGCAAGGTAGGTAAATGTGTCTGGACACCGGGGTAAGTGTGCAAGTTGGTGAATTTTATTGTTAGGAGGAGGGTGGTGGAGGCCAAACTTTGTCCAAA
Organism: Heptranchias perlo; assembly: GCF_035084215.1. Lineage (NCBI taxonomy): Eukaryota > Metazoa > Chordata > Chondrichthyes > Hexanchiformes > Hexanchidae > Heptranchias > Heptranchias perlo. The sequence continues at coordinate 177,125,102 of NC_090325.1, forward strand.
GTGACAGAGTGGCCCCCTGCAATGAGTGAGAGTCTCCCCCCCTACCTGTCAAATGGAACTTTGCAGCTGACACAGGCTTATGGCTGCAGCACGTCCATTTCAACTGGGAGTGTTTCCCCCAGTACGGGAAACATTCCCAGTTGTTTGGAAAATCCCACCCCTCCTAAAATATTATTTAATCAGGTCTGTAAATGACCTGAAGTACCTAAATAATTACCTTAAGTGGCATCCCGCCGGCTTTAATTGCCGGCGGGAGTCCTGCATGCGGGGGCTGCGCGCACATGTCAGTGTGTCACTGGTGAACCCGGAAGTGGGCGGGTTGGAGCCGGGCTCTGGACCAGCCCCGGGAATCCCCGATTTTCTCAGCTCCCCCACCATGAACGTACCCGCTCGGGGGTGCGAAAATAGAGTTCCATATGCTGTACCTTATATAAAAACAGAAAATGCTGGAGAAGCTCTGCAAGTCAGGCAGCGTAAGTGGAGAAAGAAACAGAGTTAACGTTTCAGGTCGAAAACCTTTCGTCAGAACTGGAAGATATTAAAAGAGTTAAGATATTTGAGCAAGTACAGAGCCAGGGAAAGAGGGGGGAGGAAGGGGAGGGGAGGAAAGAACAAAAGGGAAGGTCTGTGATCATGAGTGATTAAATAACAAAAGAGATGATGGTGCAAGGCATGGAAGGTGGTAATGGGAAACAGAAAGCAATGAAGGTGAACAAGGTAAAAGAGACAAACGGAAATCCCGTCGAAGAGAAGAGCAGAACCTCAAGGTGGGCATTCCTGGAAGAGAAATGGCAGTGAATTACTACGATTTTGCTTTTGATATGCTGTACCTTCATAAGGTTTCACTTAGCTGTAACTATCAACTGAGGGCTGAATTGTCGTATGAGGAGAGATTGGGTCGACTGGGCCTGTATTCACTGGAATTTAGAAGGATGAGAGGGGATCTCATTGAAACATTTAAATTCTGACAGGAATAGATAGACTGGATGCAGGGAGGATGTTTCCCCTGGGTGAGGGGTCCAGAACGAGGCATCACTGTCTCAGGATACAGGGTAGGACATTTAGGACTGAGATGAGGAGAAATTTCTTCACTCAGAGGGTGGTGAACCTGTGGAATTCTCTACCACAGAAGGCTGTGGAGGCCAAGTCACTGAATATATTTAAGAAGGAGATAGATAGATTTCTAGACACAGAAGGCATCAAGGGGTATGGGGAGAGAGCGGGAATATGCTATTGAGATAGAGGATCAGCCATGATCATACTGAATGGCGGAGCAGGCTCAAAGGGCCGAATGGCCTACTCCTGCTCCTACTTTCTATGTTTGTCAACACACTGTTTAACAAAGACCAGCAATGTGAAGGCCATCTTTTGACAGAAATGTTTGCATTCTAGTTGAGTTTATCTTTGGCAACTTCTTAAGAACTTCAAAATATTCAATTTATTTTAAAAAATGACATATTTACCATATGTCAGATCAGGAATGTGCTACAATTAATCTTATAGATGAAATTCTCCCCCATAGTCAAAGCAGGAATGCCTGCCAGTTTTGAAGGTCACTCTGGCATTCGCAAAAGAGAAATTCTTCCTTACTTTAGTGTCCAGTTCTACTCAAAACTAGGATCCCTAAATACCTCATCCTTGCTGTGGGTCAAAGGGCATGGACATTTTTGGGGGACAGTACTATCTGTGAAATAAAAATAGGAAAAATGCTGGGAATGCTCAGCAGTTTGGTCAATATCTGAAAAAGAATAAAGTTCAACATTTCTGGAGTGGTCCTTTATCAGAAATGCCATGGTCAGGCTGGAGATGCCCTTTTCTAAGAAGAACATAAATGGAGGGGAAACATGAGTTAGATCAGGAGTTCAAATATGCAATCGGTGGCAGTTTCCACATGTACTCTGACGACACCCAGTTCTACCTCACCACCACCTCCCTCAACCTCTCCACAGATTGTTTGTCTGACATCCAGTCCTGGATGAACTGCAATTTCCTCCAGTTAGATATTTGGAAGACTGAATTGTCTTCGGCCCCCGCCATAAGCTCTGTACCCTTGCCGTTGATTCCATCCACCTCCCCGCCCACTGTCCCAGGTTGAATCAGACTATTCGCACCCTCAGAATCCTATTGACTCCTGAGCTTCCAACATGATATCCTTTCCATCACAAAGACCGCCTACTTCCACCTTTGTAATATCGCTCATCTCCCCTCATCTGTTGCTGAAACTCTCATCCATGCATTTTTCACCTCCACATTCGACTATTCCAAAGTTCTCCTGGCCCTCCATAAACTTCAACTCATCAAAAACTCTGCTACCCATATCCTATCTGCCATCAAGTCCCATTTACCCCTCACCCCTGAGCATGCTGACCTACATTAGCTCCCGGTGCCCCAGCACCTCAAATTTAAAATTCTCACCCTAATGCTTAAATATCTTCATGGCCTTGCCCCTTCCTACCTTTGTAACCTTCTCCAACACTACAACCATCCGAGAACTCTGTTTTCCTCAACTTTGGCCTCTGGTTCATCCCCCATTCCCTTCGCCCCGTCTATGCATTCAGCTGTCTAGGCCCTAAGCTCTGGAATTCCCTCCCTAAACCTCTTTGCCACTTCACCTTCCTCTCCTCCTTCAAAAGGTACCTCTCACAACCTACCTCTTTTACCAAGCTTTTTTATCACCCCTCCTAATATCTCTTTCTTTGGCTCAGCCTTGATTTCTGTCTGCTCACGCTTGAGCAAGGTTTCTCTGGAGAAAAGATGTTATATAAATGCAAGCTGTTGTGCGATTGTCTGAACTTTAGTGAAAAGTTCAGACAAAAGCTGATTTGTGCTTGTTAAAGCCACTTTAAAGACCAATTATGCAGAATAATGAAGCTGAGGAGAATAATTTAAAAGTAAGCATTTAACTCTTGGGCAGATCGGAAGTGGGTAGGTCAGATTTTCCAGTTATTATGCCCGTGTGCATCAGATTGCCTGGGCAGGATGGATTGCATGTCTGTAAGAAAGTCAGTATATGCTGTACACTGCACGATACTATTTTGGACATAGGCCTCACCATGGATTTGGAGGGTGATCTGCAGCCAACCATGGAAGAGCAAGAGACTATGGTGCATAGGTGCTTCTAATAGCCAATTAGTTACTGCAGCTAGGGACACAAATGAATGAGAGTCTCACTGCCCTTTTTTTCCAGTGAGCTTTGCAGGAGGACACGAGAAGCATAATTTTAACATGGTGGTGGGAACTCAGCTGGGGGTGAATAGACGCTTGCAAAACCTGGAAAAATTTTCTATGTGTCGGGTCGAGCGATCGCGACTCAATTGAAGGTGCTTAATGTAACTTCTGGGTTTCGCTTTGCAAGCTGTGCAGTGGGCATAATGTGCATCCGAATGACGTGCAGGGAACTGGAGTATTTAAAGGGTCATTGCAACCATGCATTTTGAGGGAGAAAGGAGGAACGTGCAGAGATGCAGCACCAAAGGAGTAAGGTAGCACTACACTTCAACAACTTTTCTCTTGAGTTGCTATTGGCCAGTGCGAGGAGCGGGAGGGACATACTGTACCCGGCTGATCGGAGGAAGCGCCCTGCCTCTGCCACCAAGAAGGCCTGGCACGAGGTGGCAGAGGAGCTGAGCAGCAGGAGCACCATGACAAGGTCGTGGGTGCGCTGCAGAAGCGCTTTAATGAGCTAAGCAAGTCAGGTAAAGTGAGTACAGTTACTGATTCACCTACGTCCTGTGATGTACATTACCCTGCCTCTCACTATCTTGCCAAGCCTACTCCATCACATCACTCCTCACACCCACTTAAATCTCATTACCAACTTACTTTCACTTTCTGTGCATTTCCTCAACTCCCCATTTGTGAACCCACCACTCCCACTCACCCCAATCCTGATGCAATGCCATGAGTGTGTCTGATACTCACCCTCTGATGCATCTGTTTCATTGGCAGCCTCACCCAAAGCAATGCATCCATCGGGTGACCATGTCGCTCTCATGTCTGTTCTTTCTCCTCTTGTAGGAGAAGAGAGTGCAAAATGCAAGGGAGAGGAGTAGCACTGGAGGGGGGCCACCACATATAGTGCCCCTCAAAGAGGCAGAGGAGGAGGCCTTGGAGCTCAGCCGCATGGTTGAATCCTTGGCCATCGGAGATGGAGAGACTGGCAACCCGCAAACGACTGGTGACAGAATTTTAACATCCTTCACACAAATCATGAATTGATGTTGTCAATGATTGACCTGTTACACATCTCAGTATGCTCATTGCAAACTAACTTCTGTGATGATTGTTAATATTGCTTTATGTTCTCTTTCAGGGCCTTCAAGGATTGATGAAGAGGCATGCACCATGGAAGACAGCGATTCCTCAGAGGAGCTTCATGTCTCTGAGGGCGCACCGTCACATAATATCAAGCCATGTACCCCCAGAGCGGATACTCGCACTTCGATGAGTTCTGTTAGGCAGATACTTGGGTTGTCATCTGGTGATTCACCACTCACAAGTGTGCACAAGCAAAAACTGGTGGCAGGGGCAGCTGTGGAGAGTCCACGTCGGGGAGCACGCTCCTTTCCAAGCTCTGCTCAGCTGGATGTAGATGCTGAACCCCGGGGACCATCACTGAGAATGAGAATGATAGAGGTACAATTGCACCTTTGCAAGGTACTGGAAAACGTACCATGTATTAGTGGAATGGTGGCACAGATAAGTGTGGGAATGTCTGTGATGTAGAGAGTGGCAGCCTCCATTGAGCTTCAAGCATGGCTCACAAATGACAACGGCCCGGAGGACTCTGGATGCCATCATGTCTGCCGCCTTAATCAGGCAGACAGATACTTTGGTTGTGACCTTCGAACATGGGGGCCAGACATCGCGGGGGGGGGATGGAAACATCGGGGAAGGGCTAGTGACATCGGAGGCTGGAGACATCCGAGCAAGGTTGGAGAATTCAGGGGAGGGTTGGAAACATCGCCGGGGGGTGGGGGTATCTCGGATGTGAGGGTCCGATTGCGGCAGGTAAGCTTGTTGGGCCTGGAGGAAACACTCCTGCTCTTCCTGGCCCACAGGCAGTGCAATAAAGGCACTTACCTGATGAACAGGCCCTTCTCGTCTCCTTTTACCACGAGCTCCGGGAAAGCAGTCAGAGAGGCGTTAAATTTTAAGCTTAATTACATTCAATTAAAAAAATGCGACTTAACATCTCTGAACGACGCTAAGTTACCCACTAAATACCTGGCTGCCGGCACTAATTGGTGACGCGGCCTCCGCGATTCGGCTCCGTGCGCGCTTCCAAATGCGCCCACATTAAACCCGGAAGAATCTGGAGGTTGGTGTGAAAACAGCAGCCTTTCTGGCAGACTCCTCTCAAAGTTACAATGTGAGTCTGCCAGAAGGGCTGCAGATTTTTGGTCCCCTGATTTTTTTTAAAATTCTGCACAATAAAATAATGACAGGCTGCATCATATAAAGAGCATGTTAATCATCGACGTGCCCCACTGCTATATGCTCCCTCAGCTGAAGGAGACACAAAAGGCCCACTGTCAAAAGAGTAATACCCCATGGTATGAGCACCTTAGGACGTTAAGGGCGCTATATCAATGCAAGTTGTTGTTGTATTTGCAAGTCACCCTGATGCAGCTGCATCAGTGCCAGGGGTTATCCTGTGCTGGAGTATTTATGGACTCCATGAGGCCAATTTTCCTCTGCTCTGCATCTGAATAATGCTTATTTGCCAGGCACATAGCAGAGGAAAAAGGGACAGAGATCCATGACACCAGGTCTATGTCCCCCATTTTGCACCACGCAAGCAGGTTTCCCGGGGAGGGGAAAGCGGGGTAGGGGCAGGCAGAGCATTTTCACCTGGAATAGGTGAAACCATGCAAATAGTGTGGAAATAAACTGGCATGTTTTCCATTTTTCTTCAACAGAGAAAATTTTGATTTATTTTTAAAATAGCGCCCGTGCTCCTCCTGCCATTTTCTGAAGCGGCTTGCAGCGGTCCCTTTAAGGACTGTTAGTAAAGCCATTCACTGGCTGGCACAAATGGAAGGAATTTGTACCCGAAAATTGCAATCGGGGTCGTACAACAGGCATTCAACCCAATTTGCATATTTAAGGAGCCTGCTGCCTGCTTCAAGCCCGACTGAAAACTGCTTCAGGCAGGCCTTGTGCATCAATGGGCCGGCCGAGGCTCCCCTCCGATTTTCAACTGCTGGCTGACCATTTTTCAGCTGCAAAACGGGTGGGCAGCAGTTGAAAATCGCCCCCATCATATTTGGCACTAACAAATACAATGGGGTAGACTTTGACTTTGTGCGATCATGTAAAAGGGGTGATAGCAAGTCGGCAGCCAGTGTTGTCCACTATTGAAGTCAGTGGAAATAAAAATCGGGAGAGATGTAAAACGGGCTGCAGACTCCCTATCACTCATTATACACTATCGCACAAAGTCAACATCTACCCCAGTGGGTCTTTTCTGAATTTGTAGATGACTCTTTTGAAAATTAAGGTTATGTCAAATTAAGCCTAACTATTTCCATGCAAAGTATAATATGCCAATTTTCAGCAATGTTTCTGCACCAGAGTTTTTTGGATTGCAGTCCTATTTAAATATTGGAAAATAATTTACTGCACATGCGTTGTGGTGACTATTAGCAAAACAATCTGGGCAACACGTTCTGTCTTCATTAACATTTCACATGTAACACATTAATTTACACATTTGCAGGATATTCTTGGGTGTCTTCTATAAATCATAGATCAACTCTACGTTCTGCTTCTGTGTTGAATCAATAGAAAGTCAAAAGCAATCAGCTTAGTTCTGCTTAATCGGGTGATGGCAATCCTTTTAGTGTCATAGCCACCAGGCCTGATCTGAAAAATTATAACGACCAGCAAAGGAAAAAGCATGTCCATAAGAAAGACCTCTGTTGGTCTGGCTGACCAGAAATTACTGCGAACTCTGACTGAATTATACACTGTACATACTTAAGTACAGATTCTATCAATATCCAAGATTGCAAGGCAATTTCTGGGAAATATTGCTGACATGAATACCTAAGTAATAAGAGAAATGTGGCATGAGAGGGGCCTGACTGACCCAAGTGAAACCACACATCAATAACAGAAAGTGCAAGAAAAGACTCAGCTAGTGTTCTAAGGCTTTTCTGATAAGATTAATTTAAAAAGAGCCCATTCATCTATGATGAATGTGAGATTGTGACTCGTCACAAAATCACAAGATCATTACATGTGAGGAAGGCCTTTTGACCCATATTGATTCATCAACGCAGAAACATCCTAATACCACCTCATTGTAGCATCCAAATTGTTTCTTAAATGATTCTAGGGTTTTTGCCTCACACTACTCTTGTCTGGGAGTTTATTCCAAATGTTGATCACTATTTATATGAAGAAGAATTTCTTGACATCTCTCCTATAAGTACCCTTCTCTAGTTTGACTCCACATTCTACTCCTGCAGTTTAATTTGAAGTAATTTTGTGAGTTAGCTTTTTCTATACCCTTATCAAGCCGATATACCTCTATAAGGTCATTGATCAGTCATCTCCTTTACAGGCTGAGAAGCCCAAGTTTCTCCAGTCATTTCCTCAACTCGGACCCCAGACACCATCACACCCTCTTCTCTTCAGCACTTGAGTTTCTTTCTCTGGATAGATTTCTGAGTGACTACTTCCATCAGATGGGTGGAAGTAGTCACTCAGAAATCTTGTCTGTTGGAAGTTGTCCGAACCTCGATCAATTTTCATGCTTGGGCCTCGTTAGCATTCAGTCAGCAAACTGCTCGCACATTTGGAGCAACTTTCTGATCGGTGGGGGCCATAAATCTGGCGGCTGCATTGCAGAGCCCAGCTGGTCCAGGTAAGTTAAAAGGAGAGGGGGTTGGGAGTGAGGGGGCAGGGAGATGATCTTGGGGGAGGGCTGTGGAGTGTCAGGAATTGGGGAAGTAGATTTTTGTTTGGCCACCTTATTTCTCCACAAAAATAATTTATAAATCTCTTTTTGAAACTGTTTTGGAGCCGCCTTTCGAGGTTCCTTTAAGGATCGCTGGTGAGGCCATTCAGTGCCTAATGCCAATGGCCAGAGCATGTGCAACACACACTCCACCCACTGGTCCTTCAAAATTGCATCCTAGTCCTATTCACATCATAAGACCCAGATTTGCATGGGCTAATGAGGCTCCTGCCTTTTGCCCGCCCCAGCAAAATTGCAGAGACCTGGATGTTGGCGGGAATGGGCGGGAAGTACTGCCTGCCCTTTTAATTGCACTACTGTCCCATTCCCGCCCGACGGAGTGGATAAAAATGTTTCTTGCCGAACAGAACTGGATACTGTGTTCAAGATGTGGTTTGACTAGAGCACGATAACATTTTATTATTACCTCCTCTGACTTATATTCTATTGTTTCAGCTATGTAATTCAAAATCCTATTTGCTTCATCGATTGCTGCTCTGCATCGGTTGGACATGTTTAGGATTGAGTCTACTACGACCACTAGGTCTTGTTCAACTTCATCTTTAGCTATTCCGACAACTTCTTGCCTACTTCTATCCAAGACGTCGTGAAGCAAATCCTACATCCGCTGGGATTGTATGTTAGCTTTAGGAACTGTGAATCTTCACTTAATTGGCAGAGTTATGGATAGATATGTCTACAAGGCTATTCTCCAAAACCACATTGTCACCCAAGCTGTTCAGATGATATTAAATACTACAAGATGATAATGATTAGAAGTATATGCTGATGGTTGTAAAATCTTCCCAAAGAAGTAATTTATCCGTTTGATGGAACTTCCCACTCAGTCTCTGAATTAAAATTAACAAAATTTACCTGAAATCTATTTAAATACCTTCAATTAACTCCAGTAACTACAGCAAATAATGGGAGGGTTAATAGAAGTGCTGACTATGGCTGTAGTGCCAGGCCCCGGTCGACTCCTTACTCAGCCAAAATTTGAAGCTCAGGGTGAGGACATTAAATACTGACGACACAGATGCATTAGGAAAAGACTGGAATTTTCTTGCAAGCTGTTATTTGAAAAACTGTTTCGAAAAGTCATTCATTTTATTATAGATTTCCTGCAAGATTATGCACATGTAACACAAGAAACAAATCATACTGCCTTGCTACGTTAATGTTATGATAAACAATGTTATTTCCCAGATACATCTGTGGCTCGCTTTGCACGCGGACTTGTGGTTCTCCTCATCAGCTGGGCAGAACACGGAAAAAATGAGTGGGGAGGATTGCATGCTCATGACGGAGCCAGACAGATGTTCTTTCCATTTAAATTACTGCTAAGAAAATTGGACCGGCCCATTTAAAAGCATGCAATGCTCCCTACCTAATTTTCCGCTCTGCACCTTAAAAATGCTTAATGTCCAGGCAGTATAGACAAAAATCTACTCCAGCGTTTGATGAGCTGTTTATAAGACTTGATTAAAACCCAACGAAGTTGTCAGCCTTGTAATTCCAGCTGGTGAGTGCCGAGCTCCTGCATGCTGGATCTGGGTTTTAATCCCACCTCTGACAGACAGTTAAACCTGACTATTTTATCCCAAATGGACTTATGGTTCATTGTAGCACAGCTTTCCTTTTCAAGCAAAGGAAAATCATTAGGCCAACTTTTGCCACCTCACAAAACATGTTTCCTGTTATTTTGTATTCAGTAACATTTATAGCAGCCATAGAATGCTCTTTGTCCTGCACGCCCAGCTACAGAATGTGGATGATGAAAGGCAACCTCGATGTGAATATTAATTGCAATTAAGAAGAACTAAAAATGTATTTTGTGGAATTGGAGTATCAATCCTTAGGCAAACAGAAAGCACAGTTCTCACCATTCTAATATTTAAAATGCATCAAGCGGGAAGAAGAGAAGGATGAAATCTGCTTAAAGTGCAATTAGACGACACTCACTGTGGTATAACATGCTGTGGCAACAAGTTGTAGGCCGCTATGTGGTGATCACAATTGTTTCAGAATCATGAGCTCCTAACCTTGGCCAACTATGACAGTGTGGTATCATTAAGCATTGGAACACTGACAAGCAGCAACATAGGCTGGAACAGAGATTTGATTCCCCACCAACTCTGCTTAGTGGGGAAGATACCAAGCTTAGGTTGCTGTATTTCTCCACAGGAGGGATGGAAAATCAGGCAAGCACATCCTTTCTGGGTTCTAGCAGCCATGGGAGACAATCATAAATGAGGGAGGAGACAGAAGACGTGTGAATCCAGCCAGACTTGAAGAGGCAGAGAAACAATGCGTGGAACTCTAAGAGAGAGCGTGAGTGGGGGTGAGGGACTTCTCTGCCAGCAAGAACAAATCGCCCTTAAACTCTCCCGGGTTTCCTAGTAGTTGTTTACACAATCTCATTTGCAGATTTCTGGGAGCAATTTGCTTGCCCTCTCACCCAGGGAATGCTAAATCATATGGGTGGGACTTAAAAGGACTCGCACAAATTATATGAAGCAGATCCTTTTTTTTTTAAAGATACCCCAGTCAAAAAAATGTTTTTCTTTAAACCAGTTTAACAAAACCCCAATTAAATTGCAGAAGCACAAGAAATGTTTCAGTGCCCACTATCAGGAATGTGATTTCATTATGAAGTAGCAGTCAATCATAATGCAACTGTATTAATGATCCTTTTATATTTCTGAAGAGGCTAATGAGCCCACTTGACTCCTATGAATTTTGAAAAGTCCAAGGCCTTGATATTACCCCCCCTCCCAATGATAGGCAGGAGGCGGTCGGGGCGGGGGGGGGTTAAACCCTAAATAAAAAGAACAAGTCCCCAATCCGACACGTACAAGCCCGTTACCCCTTTTACGGCAGCAGGTTTCGTGTCATGCGAGTGTCCCGTCTTGGAGTGGCGGGGTACTTCATCATTATATTTAAATCAGCCTCCCACCGTGCAATTGGGAACCTGATTTAAATTTAACTGCTGCTGCACGGGTTTCCCAAGGCTCGGCTCCAGAAGGTAAGTGCTTTTTCTAGCACTCCTTGTGGGCCAGGAGGACTGCGCTCCCTGGCCCCCCAAGCAATCCTTTGGTCTACCTTCTGCCGATTGCGGCCTCTCTGTAGCCCCTGCTGCAATCGGCAACCTCTTCCTTTCCAACCCCCGTTGGCCTCTCACTCTCTCCCCTACCGAGATCTGAAGCCCGCGATTGCTGCCCCTCCATACGCCCGATCTGTAGACCGCGGTTGCCTCACCCTCCCCTGAACTGAAGCCTGCCCCATCCCCAAGGGTCCCCGGCTGCGGCCTCCTGCTGCTGGTTTTCCAGCCAGGCAGCCGGCCAGCCTGTCTATTTGGCCGGCTGCTGGACGGGAAACGGAAGATAAAAATTATAATGAGGTCCTGCCGTTAAATCCAGCAAGACCTCTGCGTCTCCGGCCTCGACCAGATTATCCCCTGCTAAGGCAATGCCCCGCACCCTCCCTGCCTGCCTCCCTGTTAATATCGGAGCCCAAGAATCTAGCTTTGCAGTAGACAACTGCAATCAAAAAAAAAAACTTGACAGCAGCAGCAGCAGCAAGTCAGTTTTAGCAGTGAGGCTCTGCGACTATTATCATGGGGTGATGCAAGCACATGTTTGGTGGAGGAATACTGCCGGCTAGCCTGCATAGAAGGCCTGAAACTTGTTAGTCCATCACAGGCATGCAGCAATGCAATCTCTGTGACCTGAAGGACATGGGCAGGAGATTTGACGAAAGTGCAAGGCTTAAAGAGAAGTTTTAAATGATGAATATGCAAACGATGCCAAACTGCTGAGGAATAATGTTATCAAGAAATGTAGAAAGTAAGGTATTATATGTGAAAATAGCACTCTCATGCTGAACAATAAAAGGCAAAGAACTGCAGATCCTGGAAATCTGAAACAAAAGTAGAAAATGCTGGATACACTCAGAAGGGCAGGCAGCATTTGTGAAGAGAAGAGACAAGTTGACGTTTTACCTATGGGCTCTTCATTAGAACTGTCTTGCTGGACCATTTGACAGGTGGGGGGGTGGAGACCCTCACTCATTGCAGGAGGCCACTCTGTCACTTGGGACAAAGTTTGACCTCCACCACCCTCCTCCTAACAATAAAATTCACAAACTTGCACACTTACCCCGGTGTCCAGACACATGTACCTACCTTGCGGACCCCCTCAGACGTACATCTTCCAGATGGGGGCCGCCGTAGCTGCAGTCATGACCTCCTCGGAGGGCAAACAGCATCACCAGCCTCGCCGGCCACGCCGTCCACCTCTGACACGTGGAGCTCCACAACACAGTGCTGTGACACATCCACCTGCACAGCAGGAAGGAGGGCAACGGCAGAGAGAGATGCGTCGCAGAGGGCACTACCCTCACCACAGGGCCCACAGACAGAGGCTCAGCTTCCTGGACCTCTCGGAGCAGCAGTGCACACGGAGGCTCAGGGTCACTCGACATGTAGTCGTGGACATCTGCAGCCTCCTTCATGCCGAGCTGCTCTCGGCTGGTCCGAGCACCATCTTCTTACCTGTCGCTGTCAAAGTCCTACACCGCCCTCAACAACTCCTCCAGGGTGCCACCGGGGACATCGCCGACGTCTCTCAGTCGTCTGCACAAAAGAAGCCTGCAAATACACCTACACCCACTCTGCAGTGACACAATGGGTGGCATCAGTTGTGGGTCTTCATTGTGATCCTCAGGAAAGGACATTATTGCACAACCCTGACAAGATTCGCAAAGATGTGACAGTAGTGGTGCCAATATAATATGTAATGTGAGTTGATCAGAAATTAAATATAAGTAAAAACCATGACAAACCCTCAAACACCCTTGTGCATCCCCTTCATGCTCACGACACGTTTGCCTTACGCTTCCTACTGTACATATGTGATGCATGCCCTGTGGCTGCAGCACAGTTAGTGGCAGGTTGAGTGAGGCTGACTGTGAAAGATGCATGAGAGGGTGAGTATGAGATAGAGCCATGAGATTGTATGAGGATTGGGTTGAGTGGTAGTGGTGGGATGAGTACTGGCGAGGTGAGTAAGTGCAGGTAAGATGAGGATGAGGTTTGAGTGGGTGTGAGGGGTGATGTGACAGAGTAGTGTTGGCAGTGCAGAAGGAGATGTGGGGTGGGGGCGGTGATGTGGCAGACGGAGTGTAGGGGAATGAGTAAGTGTACTCACTTTGGCTGACCTACTTAGGTCATTGCAGCGCCTCCTGCACTGTATGCAGGTGCGCGATATGTTGGTGGTGCAGGTGACCTCCTCTGCCACCTCGAGCCAGGCCTTCTTGGTGGCAGAGACAGGCCGCTTCCTCCCGCCTGCCGGGGGGGGGGGAAGATCTCTGTCCTCCCCCTCCTCCTCACCCCATCCAATCAGAGCTGGAGTGAGGCATCATTAAACCTGGGAGCAGCCTTCTCCCTGGGCTGCTCCATGCTGTAATTTTTCCTATTTTCTGCAGCATCTGTCAGTGGAGGACTTCCCCTTTAAATAGAGCTCCTCCAGCTGACAGACCTTACTGCGCATGCACAGCCCGCCCGACGCGCAGCTTAGCAGCGGGGAACCCGGAACAACAGGTAAGTGGATCCACTCAGCCTGCGATTGCGCGCGGGGCAGACTGATTTCACCGGCGCGTTACCCATGCGCCCAATCTACCCCCGCCGCCATGGTAATATCGGGCCTAAGAGTCTAAACGGGATAGAGGAGCAAAGGGATCTAGGGGTGCGGATCCACAAATCACTAAAGGGAGCAATGCAGGTTAATAAGTCCATGAAAAAGTCAAATCAAGTACTAGCGTTCATTTCTAGAGGGATAGAATTGAAAAGCAAAGAAATTATTTTTAAACTTTTATGGAACCTTGGAGTATTGTGCACCGTCTCCATATTATAGAAAGAATATAGAGGCATTGGAGAGGGTGCAAAAAAGATTCATAAAGATGATACTAGAACTGAGAGGATATCCTTATCAGTCATCGAGTTGGGCAGGGGGGTCAGTCATTGGAGGTCAGTCACAGAGGGGGGTGGAGGGGGGTCAGTCATGGTGGGAGGAATCGGAGATGGGGGGGTGGGGGGGGGTGTAGAGGAGTCAGGTTCATCGCAGGGGTCTGCGATCTTTGGGGGACGCCGGCGATTGTTGTTGTGGGGGGGGTAGTGATCGCGATCGTTGGTGGGGGGAGTTGGTAATCATTTGGAGGGGGCATGTCAGCAATCATTGTGGGGGGGGGGGTCGCGATTGTTGGAGGGGAGCATCGGCGATCGTTGGTAAGGTCGGGGGGAGGTCGCGATCGTTGGTGGAGTCGCTGCAGATAGGCTTGGTGGGCCTGGGGTAAGCACTCCTGCTCCTCTGGGCCCACAAGCTGTGCCAGAAAGACACTTGCCTGCTGTTTCGGGCCTTCTTGCCTCCTCTCACACGGCGTGAAGGAGAAGGCCCGGGAATCCCGGCCCCCAGAGGTTGAAATAGCAAAACCTTTCAAAATGGAGGCCCGCAGCCTCCTTGAAAGTTTTCAGTGACCACCCCGCCTCCTGAGAGTGGGTTGGTTGCCCGCCCTGGTGAAAATCAGAAATGGGTGAGTTGGAGGCGGGTCTGAAATTGTTGCAATTTTCAATGCTCCCCCGTCCCCAACCCACCTGGTTTTCCCTTTTAAAATCCTGCACTAGAGGTCATAAATATAAAGCAGTCACTGATAAATCCAATAGGGAATTCAGGAGAAACTTCTTTACCCAAAGAGTGGTAAGAATGTGGAATGCGCTACCACAAGGAGTAGTTGAGGCAAATAGCACAGATGCATTTAAGGGGAAGCTGGATAAGTACATGGAGAAAGGTGGAGAACACGTCACCTGACGAAGGAGAAAGGTGGAGAACACGTCACCTGACGAAGGAGAAAGGTGGAGAACACGTCACCTGACGAAGGAGAAAGGTGGAGAACACGTCACCTGACGAAGGAGAAAGGTGGAGAACACGTCACCTGACGAAGGAGAAAGGTGGAGAACACGTCACCTGACGAAGGAGAAAGGTGGAGAACACGTCACCTGACGAAGGAGAAAGGTGGAGAACACGTCACCTGACGAAGGAGAAAGGTGGAGAACACGTCACCTGACGAAGGAGAAAGGTGGAGAACACGTCACCTGACGAAGGAGAAAGGTGGAGAACACGTCACCTGACGAAGGAGAAAGCCTCCGAAAGCTCGTGATTTTCAAATAAAACTGTTGGACTATAACCTGGTGTTGTAAGATTCCTTACATGGAGAAAGGAATAGAAGGGTATCCTGATGGGGTTTGATGAAGGAGAGGAAGGAGGCTCGTGTGGAGAGTAAGTGCTGGCATGGGCCGGTTGGGCCAAATGGTCTGTTTCTATGCATTAGTTTCAATGTAACTCGATGAAGTCTCAGGGAATTTCAGAGGCATAGAGGTAGGGTTTCCGCTCATTTGTGTCAGTGGTATCAGCACAAAAGTGAGATCGGCCGAACCAGCGCAATAGATTGGGGAATTTAATGTAAGTGAGTTACGCCCAAAACCACTTACGTTAGTGTAATCTGCAATCTTTTCTACTGGTTTAAGATTCAATTTGCCCAGATCAGGTCCCGCCCACAAAACTGGCCTTGTCCCCAGGTCGATTTTGCGAGATTCCGCCAATTGCGCTGGTTCAGAAAGGCTCTTCAAATTGCACTCATTTTCTTAGGTGCAGAGGCACTAGTAGGCACGTTTTAAAAGTTTTTTCCTATCAAAAAATATTTAATTTACTAAGAAACTGATTAATGTACACCAATAAAACTATTAAATGGTTCAGTATAGTATTTTAAAGTCATTTTCAGTGCTTTTAAATCACAAGTGGAGGACTGGACACCCTTATTAAAATGCTTATTTTTGGTGATAAACCCATTTTCAGCTGTATTAATAAAACTGCACCAGGTTACCACTCTTAAATACATCAAGGAATGCTTTTTAAATGGAAAGAAAATAAAAGAAACAATTACTTCTATTACGCTGCCTGATTGTGCTGGTTCATGGAAGATTTTACCTTTGTGATTATGCAACTATTTATCGGAAACTTGAACTGTAACCTAACAAGCGCAATTTTGAATGCATTTTGGGCGCAATTTCACGATTGCGCCCAAAGCGGAAACTCTACCCCAATATATTTAATTGGAGGGGGAAGGAGAGCAAAAGGGACGCTTCTTAGGCTAAAGTACTGGGATATTGTTGGAATATTATGAAGGTAACTTTGATTTAAGTTGAAGCTGAACCTTCTTTATAATAAGTTTTCTAGTGTCTCCTGTATATATTAGGTCTACCTTTTATGTTAAAACCACATTTCAATTTTCTTCATTAATTAGGCCTCTGTGGTTGACTACTTTCTAACTAGTCATTTCTACTTCCCTTATTTCGTAGTATATTGTCATATTTTGGAAACCCTTTTGCCTCAATATTAATATTGTTCCCAATCACTTTCTACTGCCCCCAAAAATTTAAACAATCATATTCCAGCACAAAAAATTCTGAGACAATGCCATGACAAGTCCACACACATCTCACTATGTATCCCTAAAAATAAAATTGATCACATGACAAACACATAAATAATTCATAAATGCCTATAAACTTGGCTCCAACAATTGCTCCATCACCACAAATAGCATGGTGAACTTTCCCAAGGGGATTGAACATCCTGGATTCTGGATGCACCTCCCTCCTTTATAATGCATGATCCGAAGCTTAGCCAGCTCCCTCCCATTTTCAAAGGCCCGCTATAACAGCTTCGATATAAACAAATAAAAATCGTGTTCATGCCTGATGTAAAAGACTACAATTCCCAGGAGCCACCATGTGCCCAGAGTCCAAACGCATGTGTAACGAAGTGTGTTTCTTTATATAATTAACGATAGTCTTGATATGTATGTCCATTGGAGTCCAACTCCATTGAATGAACTTTCAACAAATTTGGATGCAATTTTAACCTAACCCACCCGTCAGGAATCTGACGGGATTGGGTGTAACTCTGGTTTTACACCCTGCCCAATTTTGCTCTCCACCGTGACATAGCAAATGAGGAGACAAGAAAACTGATGCTGTGGAGGGTGGGATGTGATAAGGGAAAGCGATACATGCTGTGGGAGGAAAGGATATAGACCCTAATGGCACCAGTTGAGAGAGGAAACAGAGCGAGAGAAATGGGGGGTAATTTTAACCCCCAAGAACAGGTGGGTTGGGGGCGGGTGGGAGTTGAAAATAGTTGTTTTTTGGGGTCGCAACTGCAATATTTTTGGACTTTGCATTCCCAGTGAGAAGCCTGGACTTTTACACGCCCACGTTAAACCCGGAAGTGAAGCCGGGTCGCGGTCGCGACCCCTAAAACAACTATTTTCAACTTCCACCCGCCCCCAACCCACCTGTTCTTGGGGGTTAAAATCACCCTCATGGAGACTGTTGGGCTGGGGGATGAGAGTGAGACAAACACCATTTGGGAGTGGAAGGGAAAAAGAGAGAGATAGAAAGAGACACACGAAGGGCATGATTTTAACATGGCAGCGGGATGTCAGTGGGTGGGTGATTAGTCACGTGGGGAACCCGGAAAAAAATTTTTGCAGGGCAGATTGAGCGATCGCGACTGAATTGAAGGCCCTTAATTTTACTTCTGGGTTTCGTGTCTCCGAGCTGCACAGTGGGTGAACGGTGCACCCGAATGATGTGCTGTGAACTGCTGTATTTAAAGGGTCAAAAATGGATTTTGAAGGAGAAATATGAAACATCGAGAATGTAGCATCATAAAGCCAAGGTAGCACCTCGTTTCAGCGACGCCTCCCTTGAGTTGCTACTGGCTGGTGTCAGAAGGAGGCGGGAAGTCCTCTACCTGGCTGACAGGAGGAAGCGACCTGCTTCTGACACTAAGAAGATGTGGCTGGAGATGGGAGTGATGTTGCGCTGGCCCAGGAGAGGGATGATAGCGAAAGGGGACACAGAAGTGGGGACTCCAATCAAAGCGCTCCCACCTCTCACGCGTTGCCCTCCCCTCAACCAGTACCCGCAATGCCAGAGTCTGCCCCTGCATAGGTGCAGGTGGAGCAGTCTTTGGAGGGGCCTTAATGGTCGTAGCCTGAAAGCATCTCATCAGTCAGGGCATGAATCTGAGCAGCCTGCCACTACCTCTGCTGAAGCCACAGGGGCTGCACCATGTAGAAACGCTAGAAGAGGAAGGCTAAGGTTTTGTAGTTCGCCAAGGGTATGCACAAGGGTGTTTGACAGTATGTCATCTTGTTAATTTATATTTGTTTTTTATTTATGCTACATTAAATGGTATAATTCTCACCAGTGCCACGTCTTGCCTATTCATGAGTCCCTTTTGTGAAAGCGCCCTTTCATGTGCTCCATCATGAATGCCAAGACATGATGCCACCCATTGGGCGCGTGTGCAACGGGTGTATGAGTGGTTGAAGGTGCTGGTGGTGGTGGTTCCAGGTGGCCTGGTTAGTTCACATTCTTCAATTTGGAGATCTCATTATGAGAGCCTGTTAAACATGAGTGAATCCCTGGCATCACGGGCAGCGATGTGCGCCGCTGCTCTGGCGATGGGTTCCCTATCTTCATTTTCCTCCTGCTCGTCCTTGTCTTTGTCCTCGTCTTCAATGTTGCTGGCAGGTGAGGATGCTTTCTGAGCGCATTCAAACTCCTCCACCTGTAACCCTCACTGCTGAACTATGTTGTGCAGGACTCAACAGACGACTATTATCCTGCACACCCTCACTGGCGAGTACCGAAGTGCACTTCCAGATCTATCCAGACACATGAAGTGCATCTTCAGCATTCCTATGGCTTGTTCAATGACAGACCTGGTGGCGATGTGGCTCTGGTTGTACCACTGCTGTGCCTCGTTGGTGGGGTTTCTTATAGGTGTCATGAGCAACTTCTGCAGGGGGTATCCCTTGTCTCCAAGGAACCAGCCCTTAAATCTGTCTTATGTGTGGAAGAGGGCTGGGATGTTGGAAGAGGGCTGGGATGTTGGACTCGTGCAAAATGAAGGAACCATGGCAGCTGCCAGGGAATCTGGCACACACTTGCAGAAACCTCTTATGGTGGTTGCATACCAGCGGTGCATTGATGGAGTGATATCCCTTTCGGTTTATGAACAGTCCTGGCTCATGCGGTGGTCCTCGGATTGCCACATGGGAAGCCAGCCAGAGAGTTGAAACCCACTGCCCTCTCAGTCTAGCTGATGTCGTCGCGGGGGAAGTTGACGTAGTTGGATGTCCTGGCAAACAAGCCATCCGTGACTTGACATATACACTTATGCGTAGAAGACTAAGAGATGCTGGTGATGTCACAAGTGGCGTACTGAAAGGATCTGGAGGTGAAGAAATTGAGGGCGATGGTGACTTTAACTGCAACGGGCAATTCGTGGCCACCAGGCCCAGCCGAGAGCAACTCTTCATGAAAGAGTGTGCAGATGTCTGCCACCACCTGATGACTCAATCTGAGCCTGCGTAGGCACTGCTTCTCAGAGAGGTTCAGGAATCTCAGCCTCTGTCTGTAGATCTTCTCACATGGGAAGTCCCTCCTGCGACCTTGGCCCCTTTGTTGGTCCCTTCTCTGCTCTTCTCCAGGTACCTTGCTGCGCACATCTGTCTTGTGCACCTGCAGATCCCAAAACTGTACGCCGTGCCTGCCGCGGATGGTGATGTGCCTCTTCCTCAGATGTATTGTGGAATACATCCATTGCATTCCCCCATCCTGATCCTGTCAGTTTGAGGGGGCCCAAATTGTTGAAACATTTGTCTGAACACAAGAATTCTCAGCCACAAAGAAATCTCAATCTAAACACAAAGAACTCACAGCCAAAGCCAAGTTTGCCTGAGAGAACTGAGTCCCCAGCTGCAAAACCTCACCTTTTATTCAGATGTGTCAATCACAGATTTAAAGGGCCAAATGAGGGTTGGCTGCAACTAACCTCCGTTTCAATGGCGTGTTTTAGAAGTCATGAGTGAAACGTTCAGTAGAAGTTAAATTCGATTCTGTTGCAGAATCCACCAAAATTTAATCCCCTTAATGTGTGAACGGCCTTTAAATATCCGCCCACCGACTTTAAGTGCCGATGGGACTTCCGGGTGTCTGTTACGTGCGCATATCCTAACACGCCTGGGTCAAACCCGGAAGCAGGTGCATTTGAGCTGGGATTCAGTCCTGCTAAGAAAACATACTATTTTCACTGCCCACCTGCCCCCAACCCACCTGTTCTTGGGGGTTAAAATTACCCCCTAAGTGTGGGACAGGGACATTCTGTTATGGTGGGTGCAGAGAGAAAGCAAAACCTGTTGAAGTGGATATAGGAGAAAAGGGAGAAAGAAAAAGTGTTGTGGAGTGAGATGAGCACTTCCAATTCTGCTAGAGCAAGCGATCCACTGGTATCCTCAAAGATCTCTGATGCTAGCAGTGTGCGTGGGGAGGAGATTAAAAATGAAGCAAAACTGGCCATCAAAGAGTGTCCCAAAAGCAGCTTCAAAGCTATACTTACAGCAGCCACAAAGTTCTATTCCAAATTTTAAAACCTATTGCCATAGCAATCCCAGCTTTTATCATTGTAAAGTGCATCTTTGTTCGTGTCTTTTTCTGAAATAAGCCTTTTAGGGAGTCTCTCTTTACGTGGCGTTGGCAGGGATCTGAGGTTGCACTATAAGTACACTGTCTACTCAGGGAATTGAAATAGCCATATTGGAAAATCACTAGGGTTAAGTAAATCCTTGAAACTATTTCAGACAGCTCATGGTGTGTTAATAGGAGTCAATCATCACACCAATCATGAACTTAACATTCCTATTTTTTTCAGCACCATTCTTATTCTAAAGTCAGTCGCAAATCATGCCCGCCTTATGCTCTGGTGCCAAAACATTATTTAAATGCATGCAAATGAAATGCTAATGTGGGTTGCGAGGGCATACACGAGCAGGTGCCCAGAGGAAAACCAAGTTCCCTTGAATTACTGAGCAAAGTAGTTGGTTGTACACAAGGAAAACTTCAGCAAACACTAGGCATTCAGCTACAGAGGTCTGATTTGCCGAATGCATTCACTCTTTTGAGAAAAGTTAGGCCTAAATAATGATGCCCTCATGTGATGCTGTAGCACAAGATAGCATGTTAACCAATCTTTAATTCAATGTGTCAGCAGCAATGGGCAGTTACATGTTGGGCATCATTTTTTTTAAAGCTATTTAAGATCACAAAAACACATTTCCTCTACATGTTGGAGTAAAGATCCTACATGAAATGAATTCGAGCAGGCTCAATTAAGCTGCTATTGGGCATAGGCTCACAGTACGAATCACTAAATGTGCCTACTTAACAGTCACTGTACTTCAAAAATAATTAATTGTGCAAAGTGTTTTGATGTGTGAAGGCACCATGTAAATGGAAGTATTATAATTCGCACTGTTGGCATTGATGCTCAGAGATTCCAGATGGTTGGTGTGGGAACCAGAACATGAGTACAGAGGAGGTGGCGTTATAAGGTTGGGACTGAGGTAGAGGAGAGGGAGCTTTACTCTGAATCTAACCATGCTATATCAGACTTGGGAATGCTTGTGCTGATACTAAGTGACCAAAAGGCAAAATATTCCATTCAACAGCATTAACATCCCTCACCTTGAGGAGCTAAAAATTAGAAAAAACAAAAACCAGTAAAGTGATGACAGACTCATCCTTTAGATCGTTGTTCCTTCTACAGTTCCATATACAGTACAGGCAGAAGTCCATTATTATTACTTAATTATAAGTTTGGCTTCAAAAAGTGACAGATTAGATTTCTCCCTTCTCAGCTTCTAATTTCAGATACAATATTTATGACTATACTACTGCTTGTAGAAATGTACACTGAAGTACAGACAACAAAAATGGTTTCGAAGTCATATTTGACTTCTGAAGCTCGATTTCCATCCAGGACAGGTTCTGCTCTCTGTCTTAACCCTGCCATGACATTTTGCTAGGTCAGGGCTCATTAAAAGTGTAGGGTAGGTTCCTGGCACTATTTCAGCACACAAAGGGAACCCACCACTGCCAGGGGTCAAAATCTGAAATTAAAAGGAGACAGAAGCGCCCTGAAGATTTTCACCACATCTGTTGGGAAGGCTTCTGGATGAGCCAAGGCCTATTTTGATAAAGGTATGTAGGAAGCAGAGAGGTAGCTGTGGCCATTACCGGGCCCTCTCCCTCCAACGGGGCCATCAGCAGCAGTTTGGCAGGGAGGCAGAGAAATCAGGCTATTTACCTATCCCCATTATCATCTAAATACAATGGGGCAATCATGGGCTGGGTGGTTAAGATCCCTTTTGGTGGGGAGGAAAATTTTCTGTGGCAGCTTCAGGGGCTGGCATGAGTTGGTAGAGCTTTCCTGCCTCATTTTTTCTCCTCACCCCCTGCCATTATATTATCAGGGTCCTGAAGGTCTTAAAAACTAAGTTCTTTCACAAAAATTGCTTTTAAGTGGATCAGTAGTATGACACACAGCAGGAAAGAAGTGTTGCATGGGAGATTAAAGCTCTGCCTCCCATTGCGCTGAGTCACTAGTCTTAAACATTTTTCTGTGTACTTTAGTGCCCAACTCAATGTGGCATACAGATACACAAATCACTAAAAGCAGGTTAATAATGCCATTAACAAGGCAAACCATCAGTGGGGTTTATTTCTAGAGGGATAGAATTGAAGAACAGTGAAGTTATGTTAAACTTGTATAGAATCTTGATTAGACCACACTTGGAGTACTGTGCACAGTTCTGGTCTCCATAATATTTAATAAGGATATAGAGGCATTGGAGAAAGTGCAAAAAAGATTCACAAGGATGATACCAGAAGAGAGAGGATTTACTTGTCAGGAAAGGCTGAACAGGCTAGGGCTCTTTTCTCTAGAAAAGAGAAGGCTGAGGGGTGACTTGATAGAGGTCTTTAAGACAATGATAGGGTAGATGTAGAGAAAATGTTGCCACATGTGGGGAGTCCAAAACTAGAGATCATAAATATAAGGTAGTCACTAATAAATCCAATAGGGAATTCAGAAGAAACTTCTTTACCTAAAAAGTAATAAAAATGTGGAACGCGCCACCAAAAGGAATAGTTGAGGCAAATAGCACAGATGCATTTAAGGGGAAGCTATATAAGCACATGAAGGAGAAAGGAATAGAAGAATATGCTGATAGGGTTTGAAGAAGAGGGGTGGGACGAGGCTCATGTGGAGCACAAATGCTGGCATAGACCATTTGGGCCGAATGGCCTGTTTCTGTGCTATAGACGCGATGCAGCTCGGTGCACTTGCAATGCCCCAGGAGTAGGTCAGCTATCTATCTTCTTGTGGTAATGTTTGGCCTGCAAGATTGGGGAGAAAGTGAAAAGATGTGATTCTGTACACAAATAGGAAAACAATTACAACTTTTGTTGACAACCACTCTTTAAACATTCTGCCGGCAATACTGAATGACGTGTTAGCTCGGTTCAGTGGGTTGTTTTCTCACCGCTGAGTCAGAATTCAGCAGGTTCTGACCCCAATAAGGACTTGAACACATAATCTAAGATGACTCTTCAGTGCAATATGATGGAGTGCTGCACTATTGGAGGTGCCATCTCTCGGATGAAGTGTTAACTATGGCTTATATACTCAAGTGGTTGTAAAAGATCCTATGACATTGGTGTCTTGGTCAACATTCCTGCCTCCACAAACACCACCAAAGCAGATTAGCTACAAAATGGCTGTTGGGTTTTCCTGCATTGGTTGCTGCTTTAGGACGCCCTGAGGACATGATATAATATTTCTTGCTGTATAGTTCAAAATAAATATAATTTGTAATGGAAGGAAAGAAACAAACAAACAAAGCTTGCATTGGATATAGCACCTTTCACATCTTCAGGATGTGCCAAGGCTCGTCACAGGCATTGAAGTACATTTGAATTGTAATCATTGTTCTAATGTAAGGAAATGGAGCAGCTGATTTGTGCACAGCAAGGTCCCACCAACAACAATGAGATAAATGACCAGATAATCTGTTGTAGTGGTGTTGATTGAGGGATAGTATTGGCTGTGTGAATGTTAATTTTGATATCAGGATGTATTTCAATGCAGCCTCCCTAATGCACATTTGTTATTAACCTGGGGTAGAAATTGGTTATGGCCCGTTCTCGGCCACATAACCAACGCCATGCCAGTCCAAAATCAGGCCTCATTCACATTTTTTATGTGCGCTGTCGATGCCTACTGGGCCTCCACAGGCAGCGCGCGCATTTAAAGGCAATGAATGTCGGTTCGCTTGCTTCGCCGGCTAGATTAGTTCCAGGAGGAGAGGTGGAGCAGCGACAATGGTGGTGGGGAGGGGGGCGATCAGGAGGACAGTGGAGGGGTCAGAGAATACTCCTGCTCCTCCTTGCTCCACAGCAACAAACTTTTGGTGGTGGTCATCAGTTAGGCCGCAGCAGCCGCCAAAGAATCCTGAGTGGAGCAGACCTGGCACCTGTTTCGTTCATTGCAAATCAATTTCCCAGAGGGGTCCTAGATCAGGCTTTAGGCCCCTCATTATCATATGCAAGGAACCCAATGCCTGTTTTAGGCAGCCACCCGGGACACCTAAAAAAAGGGCCCGACGAATTTAGCAGTAACCCGAACGCCCACGTAGATCGGGGCGGACCGACCCTCTGCTAATTTGTCATTGTTGCACCTGTTTTAAGAGGAAAAAATAGGTGTACACATCAATTTCTACCCCCTCATGAGGTGAAACTGTGCTATATGATATTACCGTACAATGAATTAATCGATTTTTATTAAATTCTCTGACTGCTATTTTAACAAAGGTGTCAACCAGTTTATTTTACTGCATCCATCTGCTAATATTGCAGAGCACAGTTTCACCCAAAATGAGAACAGTGATTAGATTAAGGAAGTCAACTGATGAGAGCAAATCTTGAGTCCTGAGATTAGACTAGACCTGTCTTGGTCTCTGGCATATCTCTTTTTTTACTGACCTAAATCGGTGTATATAAAATTGATGAGATGTGTCAGTCAGACTTCAAACATCATACTTTGTCATACATACTAATTTCTAAGTCACATTTAAAAACATGTAGGAAGAACATAAAACCAACCATATCCTGCTGGTTTCAGAGAAACATTGTGATCTTAAGAGCACAGTCCAGGTTACACATAGCATAATCAAAATACATTGTGCATTGGTATTATACTATTGTCCTTATGAAATAGCATATCCTCCAAATCATCATGAGCAATGCCACAGGATATCAACTGTTACTGTCAAGTGGATTATTTTTATTGCTTTTGCTCCATTTAGTGCTGGGTAGGAGTGTGCCAGCACAGTCTGCGACACCCAGTGTGCCAGCAGTCTGCGACACCCAGTGTGGACCGTGGCATTGATGCCTGATGATATTCAATTAAAAGTTTACAAATTGTAACATTACTGCATGATTATCAAGAAATCATTCTTAAGTCGATATGCACAGATAGTTAACAAACATTTTAAAAAGCAAATGATCGATAAATGATTAAGTACTTATTCTTCAGCCATTGTGCGGTTGTGTGAGCATTGTTATAGTTCAGGCAAACACCTCAAACAATATTAGGGGCGATTGCTGTAGAATGACTTTGTTCTTAATATTTTAATGTGGAAATTAAGTCTTGCCCCATAATAACTGCTGATAAAATGTTATTAGTTTAGATTGAAATGTAACCATACCTGCATTTATGTCCATGAATTGTTCCTTCTTCTGTTGTTTGTCCTTCTCATTTTTCTGCCTGATTAACTTAGCTTTCAGTATCTTCTCTTCAGCTTCCCCTGCACTTCTGGTTCTCTTTAACAGCTTGCTGTAATTAAAGAAACTAATAAGAACACTGTCTACAGGAAAGCATTAGCCATAATGGTGCAATGATTAATCAAACATTTAATTACCAATACAGAAGAACACAATTTATTTACATAAAGCTAGTACCTGAACTGGAATAAACACTTCGCCCAAAGTACAAATGTACTGTGTTGCTGTCGTCAATTTGGCACTGTTATTTTCAACGATAGTCACCTATGTCAAAAAAAAATTTTGAAAAAGAAAATGCTGAAAATACATAGCAGGTCAGTCAGCATCTGTAAAGGAAAAAGGCAGGAGCTGTTCTGATGAAGGGCACGACGCCAAAATGTCATGGCCTGTCTTTTCTCTTTACGCATGTTGACAAGCCTAAGAGGGTCATTTTGACCTTGGACGCAGAGCGATTAACTGGCGGTTGCGGATTTGCCACCCTTTATAAACCTCGCTCAATTTTCTATTCCACATAAGTGGGGTGTGTAACAGGAAGTCGATCCGCAATGGTGAGTTTTCCACCCGCCCCAAACTCAGAATTACCCCCCAATGTGTTTCCAGCATTTTCTGTTTTAGTTCCGATTTCTACCATTTGCAGTTATTCCTTTTTATTTTATCTATTTCACAAAGCTGCATTGTCTTAGCAGAAATAAAAGTCTCACAAGACAGAGTTCAAGGGCCCAATAATGCAGGAGGTGAAGATTTGTATGCACAACAAATTCCAATATTGAGCTGCACTGACAAATAGGGGGAAAATTCTTCCCTAGCTAGGCAAGCATTTCATACTGCCTCTTGACTGCTGTGGATTGTATTCGTATCTACTAATGCATTAGTCTGCACAGAAATAGGGACAAATTTTAACTGGCAGCAGGTTTCTGGCGGGATAACATGCTGGCGAGGTAATTTCCCGCCCGCGGCAGAATGAGGCCACGGTGGCTTTAATCGCCAAGCCTCAGAAACATGCCACCGGTTAACTTCCAGCCCGTTCCGGATGAGAGGCGGCTGCCGGCCTGCGGAAAAATTGAGCAGCCCTTAGCCACTGCTGGCACTCAAGTAAGCGTGGGGATAGGAGTTGGAGGCGCGTCTCGCGGTAGGGAAGGGGAGGTGTCCGGGGCCAAAGGAGAACTTACCTTGAATGGCCTCTTCTGCTTTTAATCCTCTTTTGACAGGCCTTCACCAGGTGGGAAAGCCACAGCAGCTTCCCCGCTCAGGTCAAAGTTAAAATTGCAGTCAGGGCCCAGAGATGTCATTGGAGCCCAATCTGTATATTTGAAGAAGGGTTCGCGGGAAAATCAAAAATCAGAAACAGCGGGATCTGGGTGGGATATTGGCAGGTAAATCACCCGGTGGATTTTAATTGTTTTAAATTGGAAGGTAGGGTTAAAATCCACCCCCATAATCTCGCACTGTGATTACACGGCATTACCATTCTGGCAGCAGTAACTGAACAGTGCAAAGCGCAACCTACAAAACCTGACTTCTGCTGCAGGCGAAAAATCGTATTCTGATCACTAGAAGAGAGAGAGTCCTGCACATACACTCCATTGCCAATAGATTTTTCATGTTTTGAGAGGAGCAGTTGGAGTATCCACTTTCTCAAAGCACCTGGCAGAGTGCTCAGGAGATTTAATGGACTTCCTTTTAAAGCCCAACTTCACACTGCACTGGAATTATACTTCATATGGTACCAAGCTCAAGTGACGATGGAGGGCCTCCTGAAGGGGTGTCACACTATTTGGTCTTAGTGCAGCCTAGGGTCAGATCAAGACCCAGCTCCGGAGATATGCTGCCACTTTTGTGATAATGGACACTGAAAACTACTTTGCGTTGATTTGAAACTGCACTTCTGGTTTCCCAATTTTTGTTTTTTAACCCAATTATTCATGTCTATGAAAAATTTTGACCTTCAAAATTTTCACATATCTTCCTTTGACATTTTGTCATCTTTGTATTCTGTTAATTTCTGGTTTTGCTAGTCCATTTATTAATAATTCTACAAACTGCACAAAACCCAACCCATGACACACAGCTCATTACATTTTATATATAAGCAGCATTATTTTAATTATTAGCATGTGATTGCTTCAGTTATAGCCTTGCTGATTTATATTCAAGTCCAGCACATTAATTAATGTATGTAAAAATTCAAAAATTCCAGACGTTTCTATCCTTTCCATTAGCCTATGTGCAGGTGTCAGCTTTGACTCAGTGGTAGCATTCTTGCTTCTGAAGCTGGAAGTCATGGGTCGAGCCGCATTCCAGAGACTTGAGCACATAATCTAGGCTGACACTTCAGTATAATACTGAAGGAGTGCTATGCTATTACAGATATTGGAGTAAAAATTTGATTGGGCGCAAGCTGTCCCAATATAAATTGTTATGCTTCGTGTAAAAAGGGCGCAGCGCAAAGCAATTTCTTCCCCATTGGGCTGGAAATTCATTTAGGCCCACTTTTGGGCCCGATGCTCATCTGAAAATGGGCCTCCAGCCTTATCAGTATAATTCCAGTGAACTAAGGATGCCAATCGGGTGTCCAGAGGCAGTTTACTGGTTTCCAGCAAACCAATTTGGGGTTAGGGGGGGCTTGGCAAGTGCCCGCCAACAGTGACCCGCAGTAGCGCTGTGGAGCCAGGAGGAGCAGGATTATATTAAGGCAAGTTAAAATTGAAGAACTTGCCGTTTTGTTCAGAGCCTCCAGCGGTCCTGTTAACGGCCGCTGGTTAAGCCACAGCAAGAACCTGAAAAACTGTGGGGAGTATGCCCAGCTCATGCTCCGTTTGATCAGTACTGACGAATTTCTAGGAGCGGTCCTGAAAAAGGTGTTAGGCTCCTCATTAGCGTATTCAAGAGGCTAAACACCTGTTTCAGATGGCCAACAAGGAAGCTTGAATATCACCTGAGCCAATATGGCGTCGGATATGTTTCAAGTGCCCTTTGGGCACAGGACACAGCCCACAGAAATTGGTCATTTTTGCCCCTATTTTACATCCAAAGAACAGGCAAAACAGGATCTTTCTGATGAGACATTAAAGTGAGGCTTTATCTGCCCTTTCAGGTGGATGCTAAAGATGTCTGGTGTCCTGGCCAATATTTATTCTTCAACCAACATCACTAGAAAACGGATTGGGGGAGAAACTCAGGAGCGCAGAGTCATTATCTCGCAAATAGTGAGGTCTGAGGAGCCCTGGATATTGGGCCTCGGACCTCATTAGACTGAAGATGCCGCTGTGGGAGGAGGCCATACAGGTAAATGCTCCAAGTTCTGGCGCAGTGACCCACAAGTACATGATTGGTAATCGGGGTGGAGGACCAATCGGGCCTCGGGGTGGGGGGAGCAGTCTGGCCTCCAGGGAGGATCGTGATCGGTGGTTCGGAAAAGGGGGGTGGAGGGAGTTCGGGGTCTAGGGGCCTAGAGGTCGGAGCGAGGGGTGAGGGACATCAGAGGTCGGGGATCTCAGATCGGGCACCAGCAACGTTTGGGATGGTGATTGTGGTAAGTAACTTATCTTTTTTTTTTAATATAGGTGATCTTTAGGGTTGGTTTCCCTGAGTGCAGCCAGCACTGGCGCTGGCTGCCTCAGGCAAATTAATGTTGAAGCGGGGACCTGAAGCAGGCGATAGGCTCCTTATTTGCCTATGCAAATGGGCATGGGTAAATGATGCCTCTTGTTTGTCCTTACCCAATATGGCAGACAGCGCACTTCTGGTCGGAAGTGTGCACGCGCTTTCTGCCTGCCATTTTGCAGCCTTAGGAGGCCGCATAGCGGCTGAAAAATGGGTGCTATGTGGCCCAATTTAACCCCCAAGATCTGGTCATTAATCTCATTGCTGTTTATGGGACCTTGCTGTATGCATATTGGTTACTGTGTCTCCTTACATTACAACAGTAGCTACATTTCAAAAGTGTTTTATTGGCTGTGAAATGCTTTGGGATGTCATGAAAGGTACTATGTAGATATTGATTCTTTCTACACATGTCAAAGAAGTCATTTTCTTTTGATCCTACTGTCCATTATCAAAAATATTTCTCAAAAAGTTAATACTGGGGTTGCAGAATGTCAATACTTCTTCCCAAAAACATTGACAGACAATGTTCTGTCACCATTGACATTTGTTACAGCCATAGGAAATACGTCTGTCATTGTTTGTCACAGTCTGGGATATATTTAAAGAATTTCTGTCCACTTCCATTGACCTCTGATGAAGTCTGTCGAAGTCAATAAGTGTTTGTCAAAGCCAGGTAGACTATTTCAATAATTATAATGGCGAATTTGATCCCGTTGACACTGGTTTTAGTGTAGTGGAGGTTTATGGCAAGTGCTTATCGATGCCTGCAAAAGTATAAAGTCAGGCAAAATCATGTGTAGGTTAACCACGGTACCTTTGTTGTCACAGCTGACTAAATTGTGGTACTATCAGGGAGCATTACAACAGTAGCTACATTTCAAAAGTCCTTCAATGACTCTAAAGCACTTTGGGATATCATGAAAGATGCAATATAAATGCAAGAACTTTCTTTATGCATTGAAGAAGTCATTTTATTTTGAAAATAGTCATTATTAAAGATATTTCTTCAAAAGTTAATAGTTGGGATATTTAAAGATGGGCTTTGAGAATGTCAATACATCTTCCCATTAGCCTAGAAATTTGGGCGCGCTTATTTTTGGCATGTGGTGGTCGCCGGGTACCTGGCCCGAAATTGGACCAAGGGCCTCATTATAATGGATCCGGCAAGGCACAACAGCCAGCTGGTGAAAAGGAGTGCAAAATCGTATCGCTGTTAGCGTCACAGCGGCCCTCGGGTAAGAGTCGGGGCCGGGGGTCGGATTGAGTCTGGGGGTTGAATTGGGGCGGGGGCGAGTTCCAGGGAGTTGAATCGGGGCTGGAGGTTGGGACCAAGAGAGGAACCCAAGGGAAGAATGAGGCCGGGGGTCGGGAGGGATAGAAGGCCGAGGGTCGGGAGCAGCGGTGATCGGGGGAGCGGTGGTGATCGTAGGGGGTCGCGAGCAGTGGCAAGCTTTCTTTATATGTGGGCTCAAGAAGAGCGCACCTGCTGCTCTGGGTTCCACATTCAGGTAAGTAAATGTGAAAAACTTAGGCGGTCCCAAGGTTTGGTACAGCTACAACACTGGCATCTACCCGACAATGTGGAAAATTGCCCAGGTACGTCCTGTCCACAAAAAGCAGGACAAATCCAACACGGCCAATTACCATCCCATCAGTCTACTCTCAATCATCAGCAAAGTGATGGAAGGTGTCGTCGACAGTGCTATCAAGCGGCACTTACTCACCAATAACCTGCTCACTAATGCTCAGTTTGGGTTCCGCCAGGACCACTCGGCTCCAGACCTCATTACAGCCTTGGTCCAAACATGGACAAAAGAGCTGATTTCCAGAGGTGAGGTGAGAGTGACTGCCCTTGATCAAGGCAGCATTTGACAGAGTATGGCACCAAGGAGCCCTAGTAAAATTGAAGTCAATGGGAATCTGGGGGAAAACTCTCCAGTGGCTGGAGTCATACCTAGCACAAAGGAAGATGGTAGTGGTTGTTGGAGGCCAATCATCTCAGCCTCAGGACATTGCTGCAGGAGTTCCTCAGGGCAATGTCCTAGGCCCAACCATCTTCAGCTGCATCATCAATGACCTTCCCTCCATCATAAGGTCAGAAATGGGATGTTCACTGATGATTGCACAGTGTTCAGTTCCATTTACAACCCCTCGGATAATGATGCAGTCCGTGCCCACATGCAGCAAGACCTGGACAACATTTAGGCTTGGGCTGATAAGTGGCAAGTAACATTCGCGCCAGACAAGTGCCAGGCAATGACCATCTCCAACAAAGGAGAGTCTAACCACCTCCTTTTGACATTCAACTGCAATACCATCGCTGAGTCCCACACCATCAATATCCTGGGGGTCACCATTAACCAGAAACTTAACTGGGCCAGCCACATAAATACTGTGGCTACAAGAGCAGGTCAGAGGCTGTGTATTCTGTGGTGAGTGACTCACCTCCTGACTCCCCAAAGACTTTCCACCATCCACAAGGCACAAGTCAGGAGTGTGATGGAATACTCTCCACTTGCTTGGATGAGTGCAGCTCCAACAACACTTAAGAAGCTTGACACTATCCAGGACAAAGTAGCCTGCTTGATTGGCACCCCATCCACCACCCTAAACATTGACTCCCTCCACCACCGGCGCACCATGGCTGCAGTGTGCACCATCCACAGGATGCACTGTAGCAACTCGCCAAGGCTTCTTCGACAGCACCTCCCAAACCCGTGACCTCTACCACCTAGAAGGACAAGGGCAGCAGGCACATGGGAACAACACCACCTGCACATTCCCCTCCAAGTCACACACCATCCCGACTTGGAAAAATATTGCCGTTGCTTCGTCGTCGCTGGGTCAAAATCCTGGAACTCCCTACCTAACAGCACTGTGGGAGAACCGTCACCACACGGACTGCAGCGGTTCAAGAAGGCAGCTCACCACCACCTTCTCAAGGGCAATTAGGAATGGGCAATAATGCTGGCCTTGCCAGCGACGCCCACATCCCATGAACAAATAAAAAATAAAGTTCAGTAGCGCTGACGCGGGCTGCCTCAGGGAAAACCAATCTTAAAGTGGAGGCCTCAAACAGGTGTTAGCACTATTGCATATGCAAATGAGGGACCTAACACCTGTTTCAGGTGTGGGTAAAGGGCGCCTATTTTTTTTTCCTTTCCCAATATAGCGGGCGACACACTTCCTGCCAGAAAATGTCCTATATCCCTTTATTCCCTTTTCCTTCAACAACCTAACTAACCTATTCTTAAATGTTGACTTGGGCTCTGCTGCAATTACTAAGTCTGGCAGTGCATTCCACAGTCTCACAACCCTCTGTGTAAAAAAGCACGCTGCCCTAAATTTCTGAATCTAATATCTATATCTCCTTGTTCCCTGTTATATTTTCTTTTGATTTCAATTGTGACAGAACCCCTTTTTGGCACTTGCCTTCAAGACTAACAAAGTATTTTAAAAGGCCACTAATCTTGAGAAAAATGGTTATTTAAAACATTACAATATTAAATTCAGCAAATAAATGTAACATTTGAAATGAAAACATCAGTGATTTAACTTGGCTAGACTATAGATATTTCCAACAAAGGTGGTCTGTTGTTAATAAACCTCTTGCTTTTCTAAAAGATAGAATTCAAGGCAAATTGCCACAGTTTCCTTTCTTAAGAAAACATTCACTAATTGACTAACATTGTGTGGCTCAATTTTCTTTAGTCAAATGTTATCATAAAACTTACAGAATTGAGACTAATGTCCAAAACAAGCTGATTTAGGGCAGTTTGCCACAAGACATCCAGTGATTATTAACATACATAAATAAGCCCTGCTCCAGTATTTTTTAAATTTAATCTAAATTTTGTAGTGGTCCCATTACTCTCCAACGTTTTCTGTAAAAGAAACGTTTTTTTGTGTCTATATTTTTTTATTTTGCTTTTTTTTTTAATATATTCTTACGTACCAAGGATTTACAACTGAGGTATCACTGAAACCCTCCGAAACATCATTCAGTCCTCTACCCGGACGGACAGCGTGTATGACTAACAAATGTGAGCAAAAAGCGTGCCATGGAAAGTATGAAAACAGTTAAACTGTTGAGACTTTTTTTTTTACTCAAGGTACATGTATAAGGGAAATCAAGTCGAAGAGAAATGCACAGGTCTCGAAATTGGAGCGCATATCGTACGTGCCTAATAAAGCCTGCGGTAGGACCACAGCAGGTTGGAGCTGCGTGCTCCAGTTGCGGCACCGGAGGGAGCTTGGCAAAAGGGGAAGCAAGAACGGCCGGCTTGGGTGTTGGTCGAGTGCCGAAGGTAAGTCCGAGAGGGAGAAGGGGGATGAGCAGTGGCAGGCGGTTCCAGTGTGGAGCGGGAGGACATGTATGGGTATTGTATGGGCGGGGGGGTTGGTCTCTAAATTGGACCTCTTTGCACCCGTTTTCTAGGAAACCGAAGCAACAAAATCCAATTTCGCTATCTAATTATCAGGTCATACCATGAGCCTTAGAGATACCTGTGTGATGTGACAAAAATACTGATAAAAGCAGGCGAAATAGCATTATATTTGTATAATTGTTCAGCAGTTCGTTCTCAGAATATTAATGTCATTACTCTTCTGATATGCCACACCACTCACGAGCATTATCGACTGAATGTATCGTGTAATATATAAGAGTGACATAAACCTCAAATTTGTTGGCTACTTGAGCTGTACTATTCACCCTTGCAACTAATCATGTCTGGAGCATTACAAGTTGGATTTCTCACCCTCTTCATTGCAAGGCCTGGAAATTCCAATTCTTGACATCAATTCAGAGTAGCAGGTACAGTAAATCTCATTGAGAAGGACTGTGGAAGGCATTGGAACTCATAGGCTTGTAATTGTCTCTTATTCCTGTGGAATATGACTCTGACTGGTTCAGAAGCAGAGAGGTACACATTGACGAATGAAAAGTTATGTCTATATTCCTTATTTAAAATTAGGGGCTGGTTTTCCCTCTGCTTAATGATGGAGCAGGACTTCCATCCACCTGTGTGACCAAACTGCTAAACTCTCGAAGTTTCCTGAAGTGCCTCTCATTCTGTCTGTGGGCAGGCTCACGGAGATTACTGCTGCTGGGAAGGCAGGAAATCAAGTTGTGCTGCAGTTTAAAAAGCTGCAGCTAATTAATGAGCCACCCGCTCTTTATCCATTCTGGACCCACACCACAAGAAGTGAAAGACAACAAAAAGAATTATTCTATTGCAAAGAAGCATACCGACAACTGGACAACCAGGAACACTACAGACGGTTACCCGCAGATCCGACCAAAGAACACACCCACCAGCTCAACAAACT
Organism: Heptranchias perlo; assembly: GCF_035084215.1. Lineage (NCBI taxonomy): Eukaryota > Metazoa > Chordata > Chondrichthyes > Hexanchiformes > Hexanchidae > Heptranchias > Heptranchias perlo. The sequence goes on from NC_090325.1 coordinate 177,159,814, forward strand.
GATCAAGACCTTCGATCCAGACCTTCAAAGCATCCTACGCACTCTCATCCCACGTACTCCCTGCGTGGGAGACTTCTACTGCCTCCCAAAGATACACAAAGCCAACACACCCGGACGTCCTATCGTATCAGGCAACGGAACCCTGTGTGAGAACCTCTCTGGATACATCGAGGGCATCCTGAAACCCATCGTACAGGGAACCCCCAGCTTCTGTCGCGACACTACAGACTTCCTACAAAAACTCAGCACCCACGGACCAGTTGAACCAGGAACACTTCTCACCACGATGGACGTCTCGGCACTATACACCAGTATCCCCCACGATGACGGCATCGCTGCGACAGCATCAATACTCAACACCAACAACAGCCAATCTCCAGACGCCATCCTACAACTCATCCGCTTCATCCTGGATCACAATGTCTTCACCTTCGATAACCAGTTGTTTACCCAAACACACGGAACAGCCATGGGGACCAAATTCGCAACCTAATACGCCAACATTTTCATGCACAAGTTCGAGCAGGACTTCTTCACTGCACAAGACCTCCAACCAACACTATACACCAGATACATCGACGACATTTTCTTTCTATGGACCCACGGCGAGGAATCACTAAAGAGACTACACAATAACATCAACAAGTTCCATCCCACCATCAAGCTCACCATGGACTACTCCTCAGAATCAGTTTCTTTCTTGGACACACGAATCTCCATCAAAGACGGGCACCTCAGCACCTCACTCTACCGCAAGCCCACGGACAACCTCACGATGCTCCACTTTTCCAGCTTCCACCCTAACCACGTCAAAGAGGCCATCCCCTATGGACAGGCCCTGCGAATACACAGGGTCTGCTCAGACGAGGAGGAACGCGATGGACACCTACAGACGCTGAAAGACGCCCTAGTAAGAACGGGATATGACGCTCGACTCATCGATCGACAGTTCCGACGGGCCACAGCAAAAAATCGCATAGACCTCCTCAGGAGACTAACACGGGACGCAACCAACAGAGTACCCTTTGTCGTCCAGTACTTCCCCGGAGCGGAGAAACTACGCCATGTTCTCCGCAGCCTTCAACATGTCATCAATGACGACGAACACCTCGCTATGGCCATCCCCACACCTCCACTACTCTCCTTTAAACAGCCACCCAACCTCAAACAGACCATCGTTCGCAGCAAATTACCTAGCTTTCAAGAGAACAGCGTCCACGACACCACACAACCCTGCCACGGTAACCTCTGCAAGACATGCCAGATCATCGACACAGATACCACCATCACACGAGAGGACACCACCCACCAGGTGCATGGTTCATACTCCTGTGACTCGGCCAACGTTGTCGACCTCATACGTTGCAGGAAAGGATGCCCCAGAGCATGGTACATTGGCGAGACCATGCAGACGCTGCGACAACGGATGAACGGACACCGCGCAACAATCGCCAAACAGGAGGGTTCCCTCCCAGTCGGGGAACACTTCAGCAGTCATGGACATTCATCCACCGACCTTCGGGTAAGCGTACTCCAAGGCGGCCTTCGAGACACACGATAACGCAAAATCGTCGAGCAGAAGTTGATAGCCAAGTTCCGCACCCATGAGGACGGCCTCAACCGGGATCTTGGGTTCATGTCACGCTACACGTTACCCCACCAGCGAACAAATGTTATCTGTTTTTAATATAACGGGTCAGTTGCTGTCTTTTCTATGTTTCTACCTCTCTATCTCTGTTTTTTTTTGTTTGTTGTTTTTTTTGGTGATTTGTATATTCTGAGAACTTGCAGGTAACACCTGTCTGTCTGCACACTGATTGCCTTGGCAACGGGCAGTTGAAAAAACTGTCTGTAATCACCAAGCATTGTTCTGTGAATTATAAATGCGATTTCATTTCGAGGATTTCATTTCCACATCGTTCACCTGAGGAAGGAGGTAGCCTCCGAAAGCTTGTGAATTTAAAATAAAATTGCTGGACTATAACTTGGTGTTGTAAAATTGTTTACAACAAAAAGAAAGACAATAAGACAGACTTGCATATGTATATATATATATATAGCACCGTTCATGACCTCAGGATGACCCATGGCTCTTTACAGCTTAATGAAGTACTTTTTGAAGTGTGTTCACTGTTGTAATGTGGAAAACATGGCAGACAGTTTGTGCACAGCAAGCTTCCACAAACAGCAATGAGATAATGACCAGATAATCTGGTTTACTGATGTTGGTTGAGGGATAAATATTGGCCAGGACAAAACTCCCCTGCTCTGCTTCAAAATAGTGCCATGCGACCTTTTATGTCCACCTGAGAGGGCAGACCTGACCTCGGCTTAATGTTCCATCTGAAAGAAGGCACCTCTGACAGTGCAGCACTCCCTCAATACTGCACTGAAGTATCAGCTTGGGGAGGTTCGGCAGCAGGCAGGTTTTCCGATGCGTCCATAGATATTCTGCTGATTGAAGTGAGGGCTAGAAGGGATGGAATCCTGGGGACTGAGAACAGAAAGCCTCATAAGAGGGTGGTACAAAAATTATGAAGAGAGGGACCAGAGGCGGTCAGTGCAACCACCACCATCCCACGAACCGTCACATACTGCAGAACAAGGTTTAATGATCTCATAAGATTAGCAAAGGTAAATGAAAGATACGGTAGTGTAGTTACGTTACTAGATTAGTAATAAAGAGGCCCGGACTAATAACCCAGAGAATGAGAGTTCAAATCTCACCTCAGCAGTTTGAAACTTGAATTCAGTTTATAAAATCTGGACAATTAAAAAAGCTGGTATCAGTAAAGGTGACCACGCTGGTGTCCGGTAGGAAAACCTAACTGGTTCACAAAAGTCCTTATGGGAAGGGAACATACCTTCTTTACCGGGTCTGGCCTATATGTGACTCCATTCGCACACCAGTGTGGTTGACTGTTAACTGCCCTCTGAAATGGCCGAGAAAACCACTCAGTTGCATCAATCCGCAGGACAACTAGGGATGGGCATTAAATACTGGCCTTGCTGGTAATGTCTTTCACACAAAGGGTAGTGGAAATCTGGAACTCTCTCCCCCAAAAAGCTGTTGAGGCTAAGTCAATTGAAAATTTCACAGCTGAGATTGATAGGTTTTTGTTAGGCAAGATTATGAAGGGTTATAGAACCAATGTGGGTAGATAGAGTTAAAATACTGATCAGCCATGATCTAATTGAATGGCGGAACAGGCTGGAGAGGCTGAATGGCCTACGCCTGTTCCTATGTTCCATATCCCGAGAATGATTGAATTGAAAATAAATGCCCATGCACATACTGTAAGAATGATAGAGGCGTAATTATCCCCCTTCCCTATTATGCCTTCTCTGTATCATTAATTGGATGAAAGAAGACCTGCACTATTCACGAGCAACCTCTGAAACCAATAATGCTCTCAGGATGTATTCAACTTCGTGAACTGAATAGATGAAATGTGAGAATGTGAGGAAAGATACAGCTGCCTTTTGGAATGCAGGTCTTAATGAGACAGTTGGGAGTGTGGCTCATGGCCTAGAGAGAAGGATTTTTATTTCGCTGTACAACTTTTTTTTAGTTCAAAGCAATCAGCGATAAGTTGCTACCTCCTTCCTCAGGCTGCATGTTGATGGATCTCTTGGTCCTTCCCCCCCCTCCTGGACAACATTGTCCTGTTGTGGATGGAGGATCATCTCCCTCTTCATCATTGTCATTCTGTTAACCTTCAAGAAGTAGTAATCCGTTCTGCATAGTGATATTATGTAGCACACAGCAAGCTACTATAATTCTGGCCACTCTTGCTGGATTGTACTCAAAGGCTCCATTAGATGTACAGACACCTAAAATTAGAGTTCAGAATGCCAATGGTCTGCTCTATCACACTTCTTGTAGTCCCATGGGACTCTTTATATTTGTTCTCACCCTCATCCGTGAATGCTATATTGGAGTCATAGAAACATAGGAACAGGAGTAGGCCATTCAGCTCCTTGAGCCTAATCCACCATTCAATTAGATCATGCTGATCGGTATCTTAACTCTATTTACCCACCTTGGTTCCATATCCCTTAATACCCTCACCTAACAAAAACCCATCAATCTCAGTTTCAAAATTTTCAGTTGACTTAGCCTCAATAGCTTTTTGAGGAAGAGAGTTCCAGATTTCCACTACCCTTTGTGTGAAGAAGTGCTTCCTGACATCAACCCTGAACGGCCTAGCTCTAATTTTACGGTTATGCCCCCTTGTTCTGGACTCCCCTAACAGAGGAAATAGTTTCTCTCTATTTACCCTATCAAATCCTTTAATCATCTTAAACACCTCAAGTAGATCACCCTTATTCGTCTATACTCAAAGGAATACAAGCCTAGTCTAAGCAACCTGTCCTCATAATGTTACCCTTCTAGCCCTAGTATTATTCTGGTGAATCTGTGCTGCAATCTCTGTAAGGCCAATATATTCTTCCTGAGATGCGGTGTCCAGAACTGAATGCAGTACTCCAGATGTGGTATTACGAGAGCTTTATACAACTGTAGTATACCTTCTACCTCTTTGTTCCCCAGCCCCATTGAGAGATAAGCTAACATTCCATTAGTCTTTTTAATTATTCTTTGTACCTGTCCACTAGTTATTAATAATATCTATCTATTAATAATCCACAGTCCCTAGCATCTCACCATTTAGAAAATACTCTGATCTACCTTTCTTAGGTCCAAAGTGGATGATCTCACACTTCCCCACACTGAACTTCATCTGCCACAGTTATGGCCATTCACTTAATCTATCAATGTCCCTTTACAACTTTGTGCTCCCATCTACACTTTACCACCTTAACTTAGTGTCGTCAGCAAACTTGGATATATGTCTCTCTATTCCTTCATCTAAGTCATTGGTAAGTATAGTGAAAAGCTGCGGCCCTGGTTCAAATCCCTGAGGGATACCACTAGTTATTATCACCAGTACCCATTATCCCTATTCTTTGTCTCCTACCTCCTAACCAATTCCTTACCCATGTCAACAGGTTCCTTCCAATTCCATGCGCTTTTATTTTTGCAAACAATCTTTTCTATGGAACCTTATCGAATGCCTTTTGGAAGTCCATATAAATAACATCGATTGACACTCCCTTATCTACCACGTTAGTCATGGGTACAGGGGTACAGGGAATGTCCCTGAACACTGATCAACCATTTCCATTATTTCTGCAAATTACATTTGAAAAAGCATTGAGAATGTTCTATGACAAATCAAAATCAATGTAACTAAATTGCCTGTAATACTCTTGATGCTTGCTGTTTTTTTCTTCACCATGTGCTCTCAAAACAAATTTGTAATTGTAGCATTGGCTGTTTTATTCTCAAACCAATTTTCAAAGATGTTAGGACCAAGTGACAAGCAATTTTGTCACAAATCAGGAAAGAGAAGTTTTCTCCGAAGTACATTTTAAATACGGAGAGCTCTAGCACTCTAAAGGGCTTATAAAAATTCTGGAGTCAGGAGTGGACTGGAGGAAGCATTCTATTTTCAAACCTCTTGTGGCCCCTTAGCCCTTAGACTGGTGACAAATCCCTCATGATAGTTTCTCTGTCATAAGGGATGCTGCAAGGCACTTCTAACATTGAACTTGCTCAATTATTTGACAAAACATTTTACAGCCTCCTTTTTCAATCCCTGGAGGCCCGGTCCTTTATCATCTTGAAGAACGTTTTTATTTTGTTATTTCGTGCAGGTCCACTGAATTGTGAAGCCCATAAATCCCTTACCAATTCCAATGCCCTCCCCAACACACCACTTTCTAGATGGTATGGATGCCACTTACATGAAGCCTTTGCATCATTTACACATAATTGCGATCAGTTAATTAGTCAGGTATACATACATCTGATTTTCTCTAACACTAACACTTGGTATGCTCATGGAAATATAGAACTTTTATGGTTCTGAGTCCTTGCAGGGAGCCACCAGGGATCTCCGCAATATAAGCCAGGGAGCAGTAAGAGCATGCATGGGCCAGGTCACTGACACCCTGTGCAGCAGAACAGCCCATTTCATCAGCTTTGGTATCACAACAAAGCAGCAGAGAGAAAGGGTCATGCAGTTCTATGGAGTACCATCGATGGCACCCATGTCATATTGAAGGCACCCACAAAGCACCGACTCCCTTATGAGAACAGGAAGGGATTCACACTATGAATGTGTAGATAGAGGATCTTTCCTGTCAATGTCCAGTATGTAGGAAGCTGCCATGACACCTTCATCCTCTGGCATTTCTCATCTCTTCAGGAAAGAAAACCATATCAACGGATAGCTACTGGGTGACATGGACGATGACCCCATTCCGATTACCTCGAACACAAGCAGAGGAGCAATACAACGAGACCACAATGCAGCCACCTGGATGGTAATGGAGAGGTCCAATGGGGTGTTAAGTTGTGGTTTTGATACCTGGATAGGTTGGTTGGAGTTCTACAGTATGTGCCAGTGAGGATCTTTTGCTTATCATCGCCTGCTGTGCCCTTCACAACTTTGCATCCAGGAAGGGCTGCAGTTTGAGATGGAAGAAGAGGAGGAGCTGGCTCCAGAAGATCCTGAATTGCAGGGACCAGAAAGCTGGTGAGGCTAGGTCAATTGAAAATTTCAAAACTGAGATTGATAGATTTTTGTCAGTCAAGGGTATTAAGGGTTACGGACACAAGGCAGGTAGATGGAGTTAAGATACAGATCAGCCATGAGGGGCTGAATGGCCTACTCCTGTTCCTATGTGAATGACATCCACTTAGAAGAGTCCTCATGGACAGATGCAAGGGGCATCAGCGGGCAGACCCTCTCCAAAGTCTTCACTATGTGATTCAGTCTACTGAACACCTCAGCCTGACCTCCTTCTCCCCCACTTGCCAATAAAGAGATATTTCGTCAAACGACTATCCATCCTACACATGACAACACAAGAACCCTCTTTACCATAACATGATTTTGCCAAGAATCATCACCTAAATGAATGTCAGCACTAAATGAGTGCTCCCTTTCCTTTATGACTGTAACCTTCATAAATGACAAAGTGCAAGGTAAGTGCATATTCTACTTTAATACAGTAATGGCCAAGTGGTACAATAATAGCCAAGGCCCACAGATATGTCCTGGGGAGAGAGGAGGAAGCAATCAAGAGAGGGTAAGGGTGGGTTGGTAGTGGCCTGCAGTTTTTTGGAGCCAGGAGAAGCACTCCTGCTCCTTCTGACTCCACAAAAAAAAAACTTACTCAAGTTTTGGCACCTTTTTTTGAATGGCCTTCAACGGTCCCTTTAAGGACTGCTGGTTAGGCACTCAAGACCCAGAAATACTAGTTGAAGCTTGCGAATTTAGGAGCCTGGGTCTGAAATAGGCACAGGAGCCTCATTTCAATATTTGGGCCAGGGCCATCAAAAAAAAGGTCTCAAACAACTTAGCAGTGGTGCAAAATGCAGATCGAGTGCGGCCCTCTGCCCTGCTAAATTGGTTACTGTTGAGTCGGTTTTATGTACAAAATGGGCGCAATGATGTTGAATGAAGGCCCTGATGTTTTCAAGATTGAGATTCCTTCTTTAATAGCAGATCTTTAACTCTGGTATGCACTTCTTTTCCTTTGCAATTAGAGAACGCAGAGTTAAAGAAGTGTGACTGGAAAGGTCATTTCTTATATATCTGCATGTGTACCAATGTTATCAAACTTGCAGGTGCAGACTCCCTTTAAACAAATCTCCAAGACTAGCAAAACTCATTGTTGCAGGCAATGTAAGTTCTCACAGTGGTTTGGGATTAATATGGTCCATTATTATTACCAGAGGTTGCCTGTGTATAGGTCAGTTTCTCTGTCACCCCAATGATGATACTGAGAGGACATGAGAGGTAAGTTATCATTTCTACACAATGTGCATGGAGGACAGTGTCTTCACTTACCTTCTTCAATGTCACCTCCCTGCTCCTCTGGATCTTATTACATCCACCAAAGCATCTGTAAATCCAAGAGCCCTTCCTGCTGCTGTTCCCCCCTTCCCCCAATGCTGTTCCTCCTTCTTCACTCATTGCTGCAGTATTCTGCTGCTCCCTGCCAGCAAAACATGTGTCTCTTTACTCAGGTTCAGCTTTTTAAATGCTATAGCTGTATTGAAATTCCCTCCCTCCTAGCAGTAATAAACCAATAGGCAGCAGTTTTACTGCCTTGCATAAATAATGAGGGTCAGTCCAGGAAATCTGAGTGGCTTAGCGACAGATTCATACAGGTGTGTGGAAGTCCAATCCCACTGCTAACATGCCAAGAGAATCCAGTCCAAAATTTCAGCCTGCATGGGAGCAAACTCTCCAGTTTGCGACAGGAATCTGACCAAAAATATATTTACATCTGTGCCATTGTGCAATATCAGAAATTTCCCCCACGTCTGGACAATTTGTGTTGGCGTCCTGTGTGGAAACGGCTTTTCTGGAAGATCAACATTTGCATCACTACTATCCAGTTGACAGCATATGTCCTGAGAGATCAGATGCTCCTGATCTCTAATCCCTTCTCAGCTGTTCCTTCTTAATAGGTTGGCTAAACAATCTGCACCTCATCATCGACCACATAAAGTCCTAATATCTTCTAGATGAATACCAAATAAGGAAAGGACACTAAGAACCCACAGTATTTCCAAGTTATCCTTGCATAAGGTGCTATAATCAAAAGGCAGTGATGACACTGTTACTAAATCTGTCTTCAATTCTTTCAAAACCACTCATACAGTGAGCATTTTTAGTGTGTGAAACTAACTTGGGCAATCTGCTTTGAACCTGTTACTTACGCCCCATTCACTTTGCAATGCTGCAATTTTGCAATAAATACAATGTGGTATTTCACAGCACGAAAATAATAACTTTCCTGTGCCCTGGGACTTCTCATGTGATGCTTATATTCTTACATTGTAAAACATGTCTCATCCTCTTCCTATGTCCTCAGAACTCAGCTATGGTAGTTTTAGATGGGATTCTAAATGGCAAAGCTTAGCAACAGTAGGAGAAGGACAAATCACATGCTGCAAAAAAGCAGAGGTAGTAACATAAGAGATGAAATAAAATAACAAAACACTAGCAGTAGTGGGAGGTACATGCATAGTAAGACTCAATGGGATGGATTAGGCCCGTAAAATGGGCACAACGAGGCTCAATTTCGGGGACCAACGTCCTGCGGCCCAAACATGCTTGTCAAATGTTTGACCTGAAATTGCATCGGGCCATTTTTCAGGCGTCCCTGGTGGCCTCTTAACACAAGCACTAAGTCCGTTAAACATGTAAATGAAGGGCCTAATGCATGCGGAACTTGCTACCACATGAAGTGGTTGAGGGAATTAGCAAATACGCATTTAAAGGGAAGCTAGATAAGTACCTGAGGGAGAAAGGAATAGAAGGATATGCTGATAGGGTTGGATGAAGTAGAGTGGAAGGAGGTTCTTGTGGAGCATAAACACCGGCATAGACCAGTTGGGCTGAATGGCCTGTTTCTGTGCTGTAAATTCTATGTTATTTTATGTTTTAGGTCCCCTTTCAGAAATTTGATTGCGATGAGCATCGGGCCTGTCCCACTCAGGATTCTTAAGCGGCAGCTGCAATCTAAGCAGCGGCTATCGACTAAAGGTAAGCCTTTGAGAATTTTTAAGTTAAAAAAACTTCCTATGGAGCCAGGAAGAGCATGAGCGCACTCCCGACTCCACAGTTATTGCAATCGACCCCTTTCCCATTGCCTGCTCCAACAACACCCCCCCCGCCCCGCCCCCCCAGACTTACTTTCAGGCCGCTGCTGGCCAGGCAGGAGTCAAGACATTCATACTTCTCAAATGCACGGGCAGCTCGCGTATAAAACGTTAATGAGGCCTCTCGACCCAACCTCAGGATGGCTCGGGCCTTTCAGTTGGGTCGTGCGCTGCCTGCGCGTCACTGAGCCCAGGCCCGAAAACAGGCCCCAGACAAATTGCTACACCAATGACTGTGTTACGATCACATGCTAAAACTGTTCACTGGAACTAATAGGTACATAGAGAATTATTTCAGATTTCCAGCATCTGCAGTATTTTAGTTTTGATTTAGGTACATAGAGAGATTGTTTGGAAAGAAGTATTAGATGCGATTTTGGAGACCTTCACAAACCACCAACTTTTCTGAACAAAGGTTGAGGGAAACAGCAAAAAGGCAGGTAGGTGGGGCTGATCTATGAGAAAGGGATGGGCTTGTATGAGCCTAATATCCTTTCCCTGCTCCTAAAAATTCTTATGTTTCTTCTTACGCTCACCTGCTCTTATATCATTTACATCAATAACTTGTCTTACTTTCAGCAGTGCAACAACTGTATAAGTCACATAATGTATCCATAATGAATGTTTGAAAATGTAATCAACAATATATATCACTGCCAGTAAGTCTGAGTGCAAATGATATGAAGACAGACATATTAATAAACCTTATGGAATAGTAGTTGTTTTTTAATATAATTTTTGAAGAACGTTTTCTGTTTTTTTTACATCTGACGAAGCACGACTTTATTCAACTTGACAAGAGAGCACTGAAAAATAAAGTTTGTGCTTGACATTGATTTAATAAAGAAAATTTCAAATGTGTACCTTGATAAAGTAAATGAAACTATACATCTGTGAAATGTTTCAAGGTAATCAAGCAAGGCTCTATCCATTCCCACACCTCCACTATTCAGGCCTAACCTGCTTACTTCCATTCACCCCACCCCCCACATCTGCCCCCATCTGATCCCAGCGTCACACGTATAACTAATTGGTTTTCCTGCTCAGCTTCACCTGAATCGAGTGGAAAATTGAGTGGCTATCCGTTACTCTGGATGTCTGCTCACATTACGCTGTACATGCATTTCCAGGAGAATAATAATAAAATGGGAAACTCCTGCCTCAGTCAGAAGCTTTACTGTAGTATTAAAATTAAGGGGAGATGGCATAATTTCATCTTGCCGTTATTGCCTGATGCGATGCATGCAGCATGCTGAGTGATCTTCATGCACATATATAATGGGCATCCAGGGTTGTTAGAGGATCAACTGTATATGAAAGTCTATTTAAAGGGCCCAGTAAGAAGATTCAACAAACAGTTTTCGGTCCATTTCTGCACCATTTTCCTTGTTCTTTTACTGCCGTTGAAGTTTCGAGGAGCCTTTGTAGCTGTTGGTCAGCTGACGATCTTTTAAAAAAAGAACTCCATTAGTGTCACAATGGGAATTCCTCACTTTCTTTGCTTTTTGGAGGAAGAAAGGGAGTACCAATGGAAGGGTGCCAATCAGGTCAGGCTGCATCCACTTCTGACAATGCAGCATTCCCTCAATACTGTACTGAAGTGTCAGCCTAGACTATGTGCTCAAGTCCTGAGTGGCATATGAACTCAGAGTGTTACTAACATAGCCAAGCAGAACCAATGGCACTAATATGATATGTGAAGGCTTCACTAGCCACAACGATGGATGGTTCTTTACAAGCACCCCACCATATTTCATGACGTAAGTAATACTGCATGAAAAGAAAGATTTCAAGATGACCATGAACCAAAATAACCTGATTAGCTGCACCCACCAACATGCCACCAAGCCTACCTGCAGCCCTGGCATACTTAGCTAGCAAAATCTGTGGGGAACTCTCTTCACAGCCTGCAGGTCAACAAACAGCCAGAGGCAGAGGTTTGTCCCTGATATAAGAATATTTGCAGGATAGAGGTGCAAAGACAGTAATAGTAATGGCTAGCTTTGGCCTCAAATCTACTTCCATTTCCTTATAGACATAATACATAGAAAATAGGAGCAAGAGTAGGCCATTCAGCCCTTCGGGCCTGCTCCGCCATTCAAAATGATCATGGCTGATCGTCTAACTCAGTACCCTGTTCCTGCATTTTCCTCATATCCCTTGATCCCTTTAGCATTAAGAAATATATCTATCTCCTTCTTGGATACATCTAATGACTTGGCCTCCACTGCCTTCTGTGGTAGAGAATTCCACAGGTTCACCACACTCTGAGTGAGGAAATTTCTCCTCATCTCGGTTCTAATTGGCATACCCCGTATCCTGAGACTGTGACCCCTGGTTATGGACTCCCCAGCCATCGGGAACATCCTCCCTGCATCTAATCTGTCTAGTCCTGTTAGAATTTTATATGTTTCGATGAGATCACCTCTCATTCTTCTAAACTCTAGTGAATATAGAATGAATATTGCAATGCTAACCTATAGGTATGGTGCACTGAAAGAGCAAACAGAGTTATCTTCCTTGCAAGCACCTCATGCAGCACCATTTCCACTGCAGCAACCATCAAATAGGAGGTTTGGTTTCGGCCTGCTCTCCATTGCCTGCAGATTCCAGTTTGTTCCTCCATGTTGGACCTTCTTTCACTTCATTTTTGCCTGTCTTTTCTTGCTTCTCTTCCCCATTCAGCCCTAGAAATGCCTGCCAATGGGTTAAAATAACTTTTGTGCTTTTCTAAAGGCTGTAAGAATTTTTGGCCCCCTTTACTGCCGCTCCCCTTTTTTAGTGCCCCCAGCCCTTTAAAATTCACCTCAATCACAATTTTCCAGTCTCACCATTAGGTTACCTCTCGACAGACATCCAAAGCTGCAACTTGAGCAATGAATAATTTTGATAATAAGGTGACCACAGAAAATTGTGTGCAACCAAAACATTATGGGAGGAAGTAGTGGTGGTGGTGGTGGGGGTGTACTTTTAACCACTGGCTGCTCAATGGGCACCGGAAGTTGAAAACCTGGTGGGGACCATGTGCACCCATTTAACAGCCTGAATCAACTTTCAGGCAGGCCTTTAAATGGGCGCCCAGCACTCCCCCACAAAAAAGGCGGGAGGCTGTTTAAATAAGCAAATTTGGGTCCAATGCCAGTTGTCGGACCTTAGTTTCAACCATCATGGAGAAATGGGAGAAGCATGTGCCACACGCATACCAGCCCCACTTTCTCCAGGCATTGAGACTGGAGGACTGGAGAATTGCAAATGTTACATCCTTGTTCAAAAAAAGGTGTAAGGATAAACCCAGCAACTACAGGCCAGTCAGTTTAACCTCGGTGGTGGGGAAACTTATGGAAACGATAATCGGGGACAAAATTAACAGTCACTTGGACAAATTAAGGAAAGCCAGCATGGATTTGTTAAAGGCAAATCATGTTTAACTAACTTGATTGAGTTTATTGATGAGGTAACAGAGAGGGTGGATGAGGGCAATGTGGTTGATGTGTATATGGACTTTCAAAAGGCATTTGATAAAGTGCCACATAATAAGCTTGTCAGCAAAATTGAAGCCCATGGAATAAAAGGGGCAGTGGCAGCATGGTTACAAAATTGGCTAAGTGATAGGAAACAGAGAGTAGTGGTGAACAGTTGTTCTTTGGACTGGCGGAAGGTATACAGTGGTGTTCCCCAGGAGTCAGTACTAGGACCACTGCTTTTTTTGATAAATATTAATGACTTGGACTTGGGTGTACAGGACACAATTTCAAAACTTGGAAGTGTAGTAAACAGTGAGGAGGATAGTAATAGACTTCAAGAGGACATAGGCAGGCTGGTGGAATGGGCGGACACATGGCAGATGAAATTTAATGCAGAGAAGTACAAAGTGATACGTTTTGGCAGGACGAACGAGGAGAGGCAATATAAACTAAATGGTACAACTCTAAAGGGGTTACAGAAACAGAGAGACGGTGGGGGGGGGATATATGTGCACAAATCTTTGAAGGTGGCAGAACAGGTTGAGAAAGTGGTTAAAAAAGCAAATGGATCCTGGGCTTTATAAATAGAGGCATAGAGTACAAAAGCAAGGAAGTTATGACGAACCTTTATAAAACACTGGTTTGGCCACAACTGGAGTATTGTGTCCAATTCTGGGCACCACACTTTAGGAAGGATGTGAAGGCCTCAGAGAGGGTACAGAAAAGATTTACTAGAATGGTTCCATGGATGAGGGACTTCAGTTACGTGGATAGACTGGAGAAGCTGGGGTTGTTCTCCTTAGAGCAGAGAAAGTTGAGAGGAGATTTAATAGAGGTGTTCAAAATCATGAAGGGTCTAGACAGAGTAGATAGAGAGGAACTGTTCCCATTGGCAGAAGGGTTGAGAACCAGAGGACATAGATTAAAGGTAATTGGCAAAAGAACCAAAGGTGACATGAGGAAAAACCTTTTTACGCAGCGAGTTATGATCTGGAAAGTACTGCCTGAAAGGGTGGTGGAGGCAGATTCAATCATGGCTTACAAAAGGGAATCGGATAAGTGCTTGAAGGAAAAAACTTGCAGAGCTACGAGGAAAGGGCGGGGGAGTGGAACAAGCTGGATTGATCTTGCAGAGAGCTAGCTCGGGCTTGATGGGCCGAATGACCTCTTTCTGTGCTGTAACTATTTTATGATTCTATGATTGAGAGGCCCAACGACAGAGGAGTTTGGGAGTTTGGGAGGCCTCTCCCAAAACGTAAATTATTTGTATTTTAAATTTTTTTTTGTGGGGCCAGGAGGAGCAGGACCTCCAGCCTCTCCTACGACCCCATTCTCGCCGTATCCCACCATCCGCTCCCTCACTCCACAACAGGCCATACCTGCTAGCCAGCTGGGTGCAGTAGCCAGCCGATTTTCCTTCTTACCAGGCTGGCAAGCTGCAATGCAGTGCTCGTTTTGTGCCTGCAGCTCACTGAGAAAGTGTTAATGGGCTCCGAACCTAAAAGTGGTTTGGACGTCCCAACTGTCGCGTTGGGTGGGCACCGCAGATATCGCGCCCATTCTGTGCCCAACCCAAACGTCTCCCCCTACTGTTTGTGCAAGCTTTGTATTTGTTTCCAGCCACTTGGGAGTAAGTGTACCTGTAGTTGAAAATCTGCCTTAGTGTCCTGTTAACTTGTCTTTTACCTTTTCAGATGCTGACAGATTTACTGCATATTTCTAGCATTTTCCATTTTTATTTCTGGTTTACAATTAGTTTTGTGGTTGTCATATTGACTGGATGATTTAAATAAATAATAAAGAATTCCATAAATCTTTTTATTGTTCCACCTTTGCTGATGTATAACTCAGCACACGTATTCCAATATATAGCTCCTTAAATTTATCTACATTAAATATCTTTTTGGGATGCTTTAGTCCATCTGCTTAATTGGTAATTTATTTTTCCTGCACAGAGGTGTAACAGATACTTTGTTAGTAATAAGAAATACATTTATGTTTTTCATTTGGATGCATGAGCCTTTCAAGTATAGTGTGCAATAAAATACAATGCTTGATTACAGCACCGAATACTGAAGGAAAATAAAAGGAAAGAACACTTTAATGGGTTTATTGTAACTGTCATAAGCTTAAAACTTTATGGGTGGAATGTGCCCATATTAACAGTGAAGGGGGTTTAATTCAAATCAACTACCCAACAAGAAATTCATTGTACACATTTTATTTTTGTCCTTATTCAATTTGGTATGGATGTATCACTCTGTTCTCTTCCCTCCCCCACCAGAACTGTTTGTAGTATTACAGTCTTCTGGCATATTACATAGAATTACACTGAATTTGCAGCACAGAAACAGGCCATTCGGCCCAACTGGTCTATACCGGTGTTGATGCTCCACACAAACCTCCTCCCTCCCGACTTCATTTAACCCTATCAGCATATCCTTCCAATTTTATCTTTTCTATAATACAACAGCTTCATCTGTGCCAAGGAGTAAGCATTAGCGCTATTTTCACATTCATGATGTGATAGAGGCAGATGCAGTCAAGGAAAGACGGAGCCTGAAAAGCAACAAAAACGCGGATAGTGCTTTAATTTTATGTTTTATAAGCTGATCATTATTAATTGATAGCACAGCGATGAAGTCAAAGACCACTCGATATTGCAGGACCTGATTTCTAAGAACAGCGCTCATAGAGAATCTAATTAAAAAGTATTTCTGAGTCTGTAATCAACTCATAAAGGTTAGGGGTAACCTTGAACTGTGCAGGGGCCAATAATGTGGTTTTGGCAGCTCCAGGCTCACTGCTCCTTAATTGCTGATGCTCCTTGTCACAAATGAGCTGGCCTCACATGATAATATGAGGCCAGCCCGTTAGAATATTTAAATAGTGTTCCCAGTGGGAGAAAGCATTGCACTGGGAGAACATCATGAGCAATACAACTGGCTTCCTGTGCTGGCTTCTTGCAAAGGCCAGACAGTGCTTTGACTGGATCATTAATTTTTGGATGGGCTGGGGTGAAGGACAACAATGCCACTTTGGCCTTTTGAGGCTAATGCCACAAGAACGACTAAGCTGGGTGGCCCTGATAGATGGTGAGGGCCACCCACAAGAAAATACCTTTGAAGCAGTTGGTGATGTGCTTCTTCGGCATAATGGGGAGCAATGCAAATGGGTTTTTGATTGCCAAAGTTTATATTCCAGGGCAATTGTATCAAAACAAGCTGTACTATTTTCTAGGAACATAGAAATAGCAGTAGGCCATTCAGCCCCTTGAGCCTTCTCCACCATTCAACTGGATCATGGCTATTCTGTACCTCAACTCCATTTACTCACTTTAGCAATTTCCTCACCGACTTCTTTTAATACCCTGGTGTGGAAACTATCAGGTCCTAGAGATTTACCTATCCTAAGTCCCATTATTTTCTCCATTACCATTTTTTTTACTAATATTTAACACAATAAGTTCCTCCCCTTGATTTATTTTTAATTTATCTTCTATTACTGGTACTTTATCCTCTTCCTCTACTGTGAAAATGGATCCATGTACTTGTTTAATAAATCGGCCACTACCTTGTAGCTGCATTACCTGTGTCTGTCTTTAATGGTCCCACATCTCCCTTACCCACTCTCTTACTCTTAATATATTTGTAAAAACTTTTACGATTACCCTGCAAGATTTTTTTCATATTCCCTTTTTGCACCTCTCAATATTTTCTTTGTGTCCCTTTGTTGCTTTCTATCTATCTCTCAGTTTGCTAGATTACCACTTTTCTTGTCATTTGTGTGAGCCATTTACTTTAGTTTTATACTGTACAATTGGAACTTTTGCTCTTATGGGTTATGGGGTATGTATTGGGCTTGTACTGTACTAAATACTTCTTTGAATACCTCCCATTGTTTTTTTGTAGGTTTACCTGTTAACAGCTCAGCCCAGTTTAATGAGTTCAGCTTACGTCTCGGTCCTTTAAAGTCAGCCTTACTTAAATTTAAAACCTTGTGCGATAACCTGGTTTTTAACCCCATAAGTATTGTGATAGAAAGAAAGAAGCCAATGCCATGATAATTATAGACAAAAATGCTTCCATTTTGTTATAGTCATGTACCTGGCCATTGCTGGGAACAAGCTTAAAGTTCCCCAAAATATGGTTTCAATGTTTTTATTTTTTTCATTTTTAAAGGGCTAAAAATGTGCTAACAGGACTTTAAACCAGCTCTTGGCAATGACTGGGAAACAGTTTCATTGCCTGCAGTCAGAGTATGGAATGCTTTGCCACAGGGAATAGCTGAGGCAAAGACTTCCCGAACCAGTGCAATCGGTATAATCTTTAAATTTTGACCTGGGGGCGTGGACAGTTTGTGGGACCTGATCTGGGCGAAGTGAATCTTTTAAGGGAAGAGTAGATAAACATTTGGAGCAGAGGAAGATAAATGGCTACGGTGAGAAAGCAGAGGACTGGCATTGGTTTTGGATTGCTCTAGCAAAGATCTGGCACATACATGGTGGACCATATGGCTTCCTTCTGTATTTTAAAATTCTACAGTCATATGTTGTCTGATATATTATGTAAAAAGCAACACCTTATGGTAACTGGATGCTTTTTACTTCATAATATAGCCACTATACCAGTAGCACATACTACAACATCCTTACTCCAAATATGCGACTGCTGTGAAACTTGCTGACTTCATTAGGGCTTATCCCTCTTCCCTATGTTCTTGCTACCTGTACAATGTGAATTAGAATTATGCTAACGTTTCTTGCACCAATAAAAAGTTAGTGACCCATCACTAAAATACTTTACATCAATTTCTCTCAGTCAGATGATCTTAATGCAGAGCATGGTGAATCTATCTCCTGGGAATTATAGTTCTGCTGAGATAAATCCTCTGGTTGAATGGATCCTGGAACAAGTGATCGGAGGATTAAAAGTGGTCAAGCCATTATAAGGAAATATCCAGCTCAGATGGACATCTCAAATAGATTTTGTTAGGACAGTGATCTGAGTGCAATATAATCCAATAAAGATCTTGAGCTGAAAAAGTTATAAGCACATTTGTATTTTAATAACTCTAGATATTATCAATGATAAATTAAACGAGGTAATTTGCAACTGAGTATAATAGAAACATGCACACACATATTATATGTGTAATATAATATGTGTCACATACATATACATGTGTCCATGTAAGTTTTCTGCTCACCCCTATATCCATTATATTCCTCTTTTACAAACAGCTGTTTAAGTTCCTTTTAAAAGAATTTATGGAGTCTGCTTTAATAATAGCTTGTGGCAGAGAATTCCACATTCTAACCACGTTCTGAGTAAAGACATTTTTCCTAACCTCTCCTTCAATTCTTTTGTAATTATCTTAAACTTGTGCCCTCTCATTACTGTCACACTGATGAGGGAAACCATCTATCACTATATCCAACTCAGTCATACAGACCAAATGCTCCTACCTAAAGACATCTCCACAGATGCTGACAGCCAGTTAGTGCAACTCAATGTGCCAGAGAATACATGACAAGACTGGTCTGTTCCTGTCCATTCCCCAGGATATTTTTCATTTTTCCCCCTAACTTTTACAAGACTTGCAAACTTTCCTTGTACAAGGGACCATATAGCTTGGATTTGATCTCATTTTCTTTAATTGGTGGGGTGGGGGAGAAAGAAGCAGGGGAGGGATGGAATTCCTCTTTCTGCATTACTTGTGAATTAAAGATTTTACTATTTTTTCCACTGTCATGGGAGAAAGATTCAATTTTAATCAATGCACTTTTTCAAAGCTTGAAGGCTTTAGGGTGTACTGAAAATAAAGTGTAACTGAGCAGCCATTCCAAAGGCAACTGCATAGGTGCTGCTTTACTAGCTAAAAAGCCAATTAACTGCTAAACTGGTACTTGTGGGCCAATCCAGCTGTGTAGTGCACAATTTTCAGATAGAAGAAAAACACAGCTTGCTGAAAAAACATCAGCAGGTCATAATTAATGGTGAAACAACTAGGAAAATTGCACTGATTGGTGCATGGAGGCAACCCACATGCAACCAAAGGGTCAAGCACACATGGGATTATTGATCTGGCCATGAATTCAGGGTCATGTACCCAGAGCCACTGAAGCAACATCTTGTAGAAAACTACCAAAGTAGGGTGAGCCTGAACCTCACTGTCTGCTATGTGGGGAGCCCCCTATATATGCAAGTAGTCACTGATGCCAATGAAAGTAAATTGCTTGAATCCTTTAATATACTTAACTTAAATTGATCCAGTAGACTGCTACAATTGCAACCCAAAGGCAAACAATTAAGGTAGTTGAGAGCCAGTACAGCATTGACAATGATTTAGATGAGAAAGATTAAACATTGGAAGATGTGGTTGAAAGATTCAAGAATGACCATAATTGTTCACATGTGTCGTGCTCAGCTCTAAACATTCTACAGGTAAAATAGAGCATCATCAATGGCTCAGTGGTAGTTTTCCTGCTTCTCAGTCAGAAGTTGTAGATTCAAGGATAAATTCCACAGTTCAGTACAGTCCTGAGGGAGGACTGCATTGCCGAAGGTGCAGTCTTTCAGATGAAACGTTAAACTGAGACCCTATTTGACTTCCGAAGGCAGATGTAAAAGATCCTGCAACACAGTTCAAAGAAGAGCAGGGAAATTCTCTCAGTGTCCTGCCAGCATTTACCGCTCAGCCAATGCCATCAAAAACAGGTTAACTGGTCATTCATCCTCATTGTTGTTGTGGGACTTTGCTGTGTGCAATTAGCTGCAGCGTTTGCCTATAAAACAACAATGACCAGACTTCAAAAATAATTAATTGGCTGTAAAGCCCTTTGGGATGTCCTGAGGATTTGAAAAACACTGTATAAATGCAAGTTTTTTCTTTACAATAAAGTATATATATTATGGGGTAGAGTTTCCACTTTCCACAATCGGGAAATTGTGCCCAAAATGCGCTTGAAATTGCACTGATTACGTTACAGTTCAAGCTTCCGCAAAAATTCATTTGCATAATTGCAAACGTAAAATCTCCCATGAACCAGCACAATCAGGCAGCGTAATAGAATGTAATCATTTTTTTTGCTTTCCATTAAAAAGTATTCCTTGATGTATTTAAGAGTGGTAACCTGGTGCAGTTTTATTAATATAGCTGAAAATGGGTTTATCACCAAAAATAAGCATTTTAATAAGGGTGTCCAGTCCTCCACTTGTGAGTAACCTGATTTAAAATCACTGAAAATGACTTAAAAAAACTATACTGAACCATTTTATGGTTTCATTGGTGTACACTAGTCAGTTTCTTAGTAAATTAAATATTCTTTGATGTGAAAAACACTATTAAAACGTGCCTACTAGCGCTTGTGTGCCTAAGAAAATGAACGCAATTTGAAGAGCCTTCCCGAACCAGTGCAATCGGTATAATCTTTAAATTTTGACCTGGGGGCGTGGACAGTTTGTGGGACCTGATCTGGGCGAAGTGAATCTTGAACTAGTGTAAAACACGAACGTAAGTGTTTTGAGGCGTAACACGCTTCCGTTTAAAATTCCCTGAATTGTTGTGCTGGTTCGGCTGATTGCGCTGGAATCTGGGCGCAAAACTTGCGGGAATGAGCGCAAACTCTACTCCAAGATAATTAAACAGTCCTGTAGCCTAAAGTGCACAGCACAAAATATTTCTTCATTCAATTCAGATTTCTCTTGTTACACTAGCAAGCAGTATAAAACAGAAGGAATGAATTGCAGATGAGCAGAGGATCCCAGCAGGCTCAACCCCTCACCTCATTCAAAGAGATTATAATGACATTCATTGGATGGAAGATTGTGCATGGCAAGCTGAAAGAGACAAATATAATTCTGGTTTATATGATTTAAATCTTATTCCCTATGAGTGAAATTGTGAGTCAGCAGGTGTTAAACCACATATGTGCTGCACGTGGCAAAGTACACAACAGGTACTTATCATATGCCCTTTTCTTATTACAGGTAAGCCAGAATCAGAGGAGCACCAAGCCATGTCCTCTCAAGAATGAACCTCACCACAGGACACAGTGTCCTCCCCATTTGAAGCAGGTACCAGTTGAAGGCGCACACTCTAGAGGGCTTCATAGAGCAAAATTACAGGATGAATTAAAGATGTGCAAGGGGCAGAGGAGCTGAAGGAGGGCTGGTTGTTGTTGATTGAAGATCTAGAATGATTCAAACCTCATGAGACCAGCTATGAAATGGAGGATACTTCAGGAGCAAAAACAGACGAGCCAGTCACTTGTCTGCTTGCAGAGTTGGATTTGTAACAGTTGCTACCCAGTCGGGTGATATCCTATATTACAACAGTGACTACACTTCAAAAATACTTAATTGGCTGTGGGACATCCTGAGGTCATTAAAGGCCCTATATAAATGCAAGTGTTTCTTTTCTTTATCATGCAGCAAGGGTTCTTTGTACTCTGTGTTCCTATCTTCCATCGAACTATGTCAGTAACTGCAGCAGGCATACAAAAGGGAAACATAGTTGGAGCATTTTTCAGAAATGCTTCCACTGATGGTATTGAGGTATTGGGTCCATATTTGTGATACAGTAATGACCATATTCAAAGCTCTGTGTTTAGGTAGTTCAGTGGTTGCTTGAGGACTTGGCCTACAGCAGTAGTATGCAGTCAGATGTACAGAAACAGGCAGATGGCTCTGAAGAAGCTGCCAGTCCCCTGGAGAAATAACAAAAGGAGGCCTGAAAATGAGCAGGGCTTGTAGCTGAAATATTTTGGCATGCATGCAGAACTGTTAGTTTCTGCGACATATAGAGGTAGGCAGCCAACTGAATCAGCACATAATGCTCAGCAGACCTACTCAATGGCTGCTCTGCTACTGCTAATATCCTCCTCCTTCAATGGCATGGCTTGTTGCTGGTCCTTATTCCATAATAATGTATATGAATAGGATTATGGGCTTCGGTGGAACCCTGCCACAACTTTGGGAGGGCGGGAGATTCACTTGCCCTGGTGACCTACTCCTGACCCTGGGTAATCAAAATAATTTCTGCATGCTCCCACTTCCGTCAGGATGCCCTCCTTGGCTGGTAGGAAAATGGTCGTGGGAGGCCTCAAACATCTACCATAGTCTAGCTTGGCCAGCGCCGTCTGGAGTTGGCGTCAAACAGTAAACATTTAATTTTTTTTTACAAAAAATACTGCTTTTGCTTATGCAATTGATTGCCATGTGACTGACTGCATTGGCTAAGGCGGCTCTTTAAATTTTCAACAGCTCCCCCCGACCGATGCCATAGCAATCCAGAACATTAGGAATGGACAGGCATTCCAAACAGTCAGTGTCACTAGGAGGCAAATGACTGGAAATATGTCATAGAAAGTAATCCCTTCGCTTGCATCTAACTTGAATAGGCCTGCCCATATTAGGATGGACATATTCTACTCCCCCCATCACTTGTGACTGAAAATCCTGAGAATTGGTGCTGGTGACAAGGGAGCCATGCAGAGCGCGTGCTGAAGAATTTCCTGCCTCACGTCCGCTGAATTTATGCCGAGGAGCTGGCATAGTTCCAGGAGGAAGTCCTGGCATATGCCATTTCCATAGCTATGTCGTGCAGTATTTTACCAGTTCATTCTAGTCATATTGTAAGCACTCACAGTGCAGATGAAATATTGGAATCACGCCTGTAACTCATATCTTCCAGGAGCCAACCATTCAATTGTTGCCACCTCAGAATCAATGAGGAACCCATGATTCCCTCAAGATCGGGCATCATTGACACTCCCTGGAAATAATGACATGATATGCAGAATTCTTTGGTGGTGATCATAGACCATTTGGATGTTCATGAATGATCCTTTTTTTCTGATGAACTTCACAGATGTTGCACATATGCTTGAATAAGTACATTTGTGAAGCCAGTGGCATCCTGTACAACTGAAATACCACAAGGTAAATTTTTGTCTTCACTGCACGGATAGCAACCTGGCAGACTGGATTGCCTGGCCACTATAGAACTCACCTGATTTTCAACAGAATGTAAATCAAACAGGTTCTATAAAGGGCAGGCAATCCATTCTGCCAGATTATCTCCCATGCAGTGAAGACAAATATTTGCCCTCACATCTTTCAAAAAACACTATCTGCTACTTCTACTCCTGTTGCTTCCTAGTGCAGAGTTTAATATAGCACATCAAAACAGAGTACCTGTGACCCTAGTTATGCATTAGTGAACCACAAATTCCACTGGCTGGAATGAGCCTGTGGCAATGAAAAAAATGAGTGGCATCATCATTTTTGCTGCAACTGTCAGCAAGGTGGGGATGTTGCTTTACGATTATAGGTCTGGTTATAGGGTAATGATGCATCGATGAGCACTTCAGTGAGATGCTCTTTGGCAAAATTGAGGTAGCTCTGCTGTCTCTGATAAATATATTATCTTGGGTAGTGTTGAGACCTAATTAACAGCCACCTATTGCCTTGGACCTCCCTGGTTGTCTTGTGCTATTCCTCCTCCACTTCCTTGTACAAAATATCCAGCATAATGAGACTTACTGATGCACTATACTGCTATATAGACTGAAAAAAAAGCAGAGTTGCTTCTTACACTGTCTAATGCTTTGCTCTGTGCTGGATCTCTCCCCACTCCGCTATTTTAACGCCATCTTTAGAACAGGTAGCATTAAGTCAGTGCAGGCTGGAATGCGAGCATGAGCACATTTTCACTTCAACCTATAATTGGTGCTTAACAGTCTCTTAACAATTAAGAGGGTAGATTAGACAACCAAAAAGTATTTCCAGTAATTCCTGCTCGAGGCGATCAATTCGGGCTCAGTATTCAGAATCTTTTCGGATGCAGCGTGTTCCTCCTCAAGAGTGGAGCTCTTTGTTTTCTTTTCGCTAGTACATTTTTTGCCTGGAAGCCAAGTGGATGAGAAGTTAGGCACACTACCAGCATACAAACAACCTGGCCAAAACAAAGTAACCTATGGTGAAGAAAGATATTCAACAGGGGTTCAAGAACATTCTACTGATTCTTATCCTCATTTGTCATTTGATGTGTCCATCTCAGCAACAACGTCTCTTTTGCAGTACGTTGTGATAAAAGTCACCGTTAACTGTATCAGAAATATAGGTTAATGTTAAGGTCCTTTGCAAGTGTTTAACTTCTCATGTATTTGCCTCCCAGCCAGAGACAGTACCAGGGCAATAAAATCAAGAGGACCATTTAAATGGTCAGTTTTAGGAATGCGCTCCCACATGATTTTCCATCCATTAATTTTAGTGAAGGGAAAGTGAGATTCTTGTGGCCAAATTCTCCATGCAATGAAGCTCCACGTCGGGAGCAGACGTTAATCTTTCGGGGACAATTAAGTGAAGGTGCACTGAAAACGCACAGGTATTCTGGGAGCGCAGCTCATTAAATTGGGTGAGCAAATCGGCTCATGTAATTCACAAGTCACTGAATTCTACAATGGACAAATTTTAAGAGTCCTTTGTGGCCTTCCTGTTGATGGGCACCTTCCAAGTTGATTGTAATTGCTGCAAATTGGTTCCATGCCGAGCCTGCAAGTTTTCACAGGTGATTATTGTGCAGCTCACTTATACCAAACAGGGACAAGTGGGATTTGATGGTCTGGCCTTTGGGGCTTGACTTCTTAAAGATGCATTGGACTTCTTACTGAGGTTTGAAAATACTTTGATTTTTTTTGCCTTTATTCCATTCCTTGATCTTAATTTTGAGCTTTACATTATTTCCTGCAGTTGTCCAGCTGTTAATTGTTGCATCGCAGATCTTTGTTTTACAGTGCTTTCCCTAACATTTTGCTGTCAGCTGCTCTTCAACTTGCATCAAGCAATTTGGTTAATGTGAGACTTGCTTGGAGGATTCCAATGACTCAATTGGATTTGGATAAGGAAGAGGAGTCTGTGTTGAGGCGAGAAAGGCAGTGATTACAACTGAGGTTTTTGGCACAAACTTGCCCTCATCCCAGGAGCCGCATGCTCCAACCACGGCATAATTTCCTTGGAATGTCAGAAGAGAGTTGCCTTCATCATCTTCACCAGGGAGGCAGTCTCTGAATTATACTTTCCCTTGAGTCCAACCTCCCAGCAAATTTCCACTGCTAAGACAGCTCTACCTGTAACTGTGAAGGTGACCAGATCATTAAATTTCTATGCCACCAGATTGTTCCAAGCTCCATTGGGGGCATTTTGTAAAATCATTCAGTTGTTTGTGCACCTATGTGACAGGTGACTTGTTTGCCATGGGAGATACTTTCATAACTTTCCCCATGGAAGGACGATAACAGCACTTTATCCAGGTTGCAGATTTCCAAAAGTGCAAGGCCACATTGGTGGCAGACATGTGGCCATTTAGGCCCTCAAAAGCAACCCAACGCCTAACATCAATAGGAAAGAGTTTCCTGTCACTAATGTTCCAGTGATGTTGGACCATAGGAACTGAATCATTCAACTGAATGTCGAATACCCTGTGATTATACCCACAATGTCTTTATTTTGCTCCAGTCCACTAACCCACTATTATATGAAGGAGGAGAGAGACTAGACAGATGGCTCCTCTGGGTACTAAGGTTACCTTCTAGAGTTCTGACCAATGACCATGTTAAGAAAACTATAAACAGCCATGGAACACAGATATAGTTAGGTACATGTCTCCACCTGAACATTCCATCGACATTCTGAAGCACAGATTTTGCTGCTTGGACAGATTGGCTAAAGTCCTGCTATGTAGTCGTGACAAGATCTAAAAAATCAACGCTGTCTGCTGTATCTTGCAGAATTTTGCCAGAGAGACGTTAGCATGTAACGGGAGGATGAGAAGACTCAACCCAAATCTTTGGTAGGGATGGACTACGAGAAAGAGGAGGAAGACTTATGCCAGTCACTAATTAGCTAAGTGACTAATCTGGCTCCTGTACAAGTAGTCCTGTCCTATTTTCCACAATACAGAGGCCCTTTCAACACTATGCTCTCCATTACCTTCCTACTGTACCTCAAATGTCATGCAGGACCATTAGTCCATCGCTGCTACCTTAATATTCCCCTTCTCAAATTAACTTTAGGGATGCTGCTTAAACAAAATGCTGCCATTTAATTTCCCTACAAGTGAATTGTGTGTGTGGCTCTAATGTTTGGCACCACAATGCTTCGCCTTGATAATAATGTGTGATCTGTGTCTTTTTAAACACAGTTTACTGCTACTTCTAAGTATGGACCAGTGGAAGATGTAATAGTGTAGTGGCAGGCAGCTAATCCTCATGAGAAGACCTGTGAGATGGATGCAGCCCTGTGCCTCTTAATACTGGATCATAAGATGTTCCTGTAACTGCTGGCAGGTCTTCTTATACTGCTTTGGATGCCTGCTCTTGGCATTTCTTCAGTCCTTTGAAGGGGCAGCTATATTGGCCATGATGTGGCATTACTCTGGGAGGCAGCTGCCTCATCTGTGCCTCCTCCTTTCAAACATGGTGCACTGCCATCCTTGGGGAGAATGCCAGGTGTGCCTAGATACCCCCTCCCCATATCCACTGCATGCAACAGTGAATAACTTTTGCAGCTATCAAATAGGGCGTCAAGGCAGCGGCACTTCACCAGTTGCCCACAGACTCAATTTGGTTTTTCCACATTTGGCTCTCAACATTTGTCCCCACCCCCTCACTAATTCTTCCTCAATACTGTCTTCAAAAAGACTGACAAATAATTATAATAAATTTGGATGTGAAAGGTGCAAACCATATCTGCCTCAATTGTGACCACTTACCTTTAAATGTGAGCTGGAGCTCTTTTAAGGGATGCCTGCTGATGAAAATCTGCTGGTCTCCATATAATCGCGCTTCCTGCACAAATCAAAGTGGCAAAGGTCATGTCCATACTCCTCGCACCAGGGTAGCATCTAGAAGGAGCACCAGAATATTTTCTGGGAGACACGGACCAGACACCATCACCAAATGGAAGCACCGGTGTAAAAAAACATTAATACCACAATCACAATACAGTTGAAGTGGGAAAAAATGGTTGCATTTTATTTCAATATACCCAAGAGAGTTCATTTCAGAAGTGGCATATTAAGGTAACAGCAGATGAGATGATATCCTTGTACAATAGTTAAGTTATAGTAGAAGGTAATGGAGGCATGGGGGTCAATTTTAGCAGGGAGGCGGGTTGGCAGCGGGGGGTCGACTGGGCGCGTGGGTAACGTGCCCAGTGAATATGGGGTGCTCCGCACGCGATCCTAGCCTAGTTGAAGGCACTTACCTTGGCTTCCGGGTTTCGCGCTGGAAAGCTGCACAGCGGGCGCACTGCGCACCCGCATCACAGGCTGTCAGCAGGAGGAGCCCTATTTAAAGGGGCAGTCCTCCAAAGCTCCTCCTGCAGCAAACAACCAATTTAGGAGCATGGAGCAGGCCAGAGGAAAGGCTACTCACGCTCAAGGTGCTGCTCGATGGGGTGAATCGGATGGGAGGAAGTGTCCTCTCTCCACCACCAAGAAGACCTGGCTGGAGGTGGCTGAGGAGGTCATCAGCAGTGGCAATGTGTCCAGAACCTGGGTGCAGTGAAGGAAGAGATTCGATGACCTAATCAGGTCAGCCAAAGTGAGTATACTTACGTATTCTCACACACTCCATCTTCCACATCACCTCCACCACCACACAACTCCTTCTGCACTGCCACCACAACGCTCTCGCATCCCTCCTCCCATCCACTCAACTATCATCCTCACCTTGCCCGCACGTACTCACCGTCCCAGTTCCCATTCGAACACTACCACGCAACCCAATCCTCATACAATCTCATGGCTATGTCTCACACGCACCATCCCATGCATCTCCCTCACGCTCAACCCCACCCACACCAATGCATGCAGCGGTTCACTATGCAACCATCACTCAATCACGCCTCTGTGTTTTGCCTTGATAGGAGAAGAGATGCCAGAATGCCTGGGAGAGGGCAAGGACCGGAGGGGGCCCGCCACACCAGGTGGCCTTAACAGATGCGGAGCAGCAGGCACTCGAAATAAGCCGGACTCTGGAGTGCCTGTCCGTGACGGAGGCCGAGACTGGGAGTGCACAAGCGGCTGGTGACAGAAATCTAACACTCAGCACTCATGATAGCGAATGATCTTAGCATCACTTGGCATCTGCAGCACCTCAACATCTGTCCACATGCTTAATATTGCTTTCTGTTCTCTTGCAGGGCCATCTGCCACCGCCGTGACAGTGGAGGGCGATTCCTCAGAAGACCTGCCGGCCTCTGAGGGTCCATCATCACATCTGAGCCATCCATCCAGCGCAGATACACACACCTCGGTGGGTCCCCGTCCTCACTTAGTTGGGCTTGCACAGGGTGAGTCACCATGCACATGTGAGCACGAGCAAACCCTGATGGCAGGGGCAGCCGTGGAGAGTCCACGTCGGTGGGAGCACTCTTCTCCAGGCTCTGCTCAGCTGGACCCAGATGCTGAACCCTGGGGGCCAGCCGTGAAAGGGACAGTCATCGAGGGGCAGTAGCACATTGCCGAGGTACTGGAACAGTTGCCATGCGCACTCTCCACAATCACGCAGAGGATGGAGGAATCCAACTCCAGTATGCGTGGAATACTGTCACAGGGACGTGAAGGCATCTCTGAGATAGTGTCACGGATAGGTGCGGGAAAGTCTGCGATGGAGGAAAGGCTAGCCTCCATCGAGGGTCAAGCACGGCTCAACAATGAGTCCATTCAGGCCCTGACAACGGCCGTTTGGATTCAGGGTGAGCAACATTCTGCCACCTTAAACAGGCTGACAGATACCTTACAACTGGTCTTCAAAGGCTTCACACAAGTCCTCCAAACTGTCGTCCAGCAGGGTGGAAGGAGTGATGTGGGCCTGGGCCAGGAGAAGGATGATGGTGAAAGGGGACATGGAAGTGGGGAACGCCACTCAAAGCGCTCCCACGTCTCACCCGTTGCCCCCCTCTCAACCTGTACCCGCAATACTGCCCCCTCTCCAGGTGGCCAAGTCTGCCCTTGCACAGGTGCAGGTGGAGCAGTCTTTGGAGGGGCCCTCACGGGCACCGAAACCCAGAGGGCGTCCGCGCAAAGCATCTCATCGGTCAGGGCATGGACAAGAGCAACCTGCCATTACCTCTGCTGAAGCCACAGGGGCAGCACCACGTAGGTGTTCCTGTAAACGTAAGCCGAAGGATTTGTGAGCACAAGGGGGATGCACGGGGGTGAAAGACGAAATGTAATGTTTTTGATTTATTTTCCTTTGTTTTGCAAAAAATCATTAAAAATTGTTATCACCACTACTGCCACGTCTTTGAAAATCTTGTCTGGTTTGCGTAATAATGCCCTTTCCTGAGGATCACCATGAAGACCCACACCTGATGCCGCACAATGTGTCACTGCAGAGTGGGTGTAGGTGTATTCGCAGGGCTCTTTTGTACAGACGACTGAGAGACACCGGCCATGTCCCCGGTGGCACCCTGGAAGGATGCGGAGGAGAAGCTGTTGAGGGCAGTGGTTACTTTGACAGCGACAGGTAAGAAGATGGTGCTTGGGCCAGCCGCGAGCAGATCGGCATGAAGGAGGCTGCAGATGTCTACGACTACATGTTGAGTGACTGTGAGCCTCCGTGTGCACTGCTGCTCAGAGAGGTCCAGGAAGCTCAGCCTCAGTCTGTAGACCCTATGGCGAGGATAGTGCCTTCTGCGACGCATCTCTCTTTGCTGTTGCCTTCCCTCCTGCTGTGCAGGTGAATGTGTCACAGTACTGTGTAATGGAGCACCACGTGTCCGCCGAGGCTGGTGATGCTGTTCGTCCTCCGAAGAGGTCATGACTGCAGCTATGGCGGCCCCCATCCGGAAGATGTATGTTTGAGGGGGTCAGCAAGGTAGGTAAATGTTTCTGCACATCAGGGTAAGTGTGCAAGTTGGTGAATTTTATTGTTAAGAGGAGGGTGGTGGAGGCCAAACTTTGTCCAAAGTGACAAAGTGGCCTCCTGCAATGACTGAGGGTCTCCCCCCACCAACCTGTCAAATGGACCTTTGCAGCTGCCACAGGCTGGAGGCTGTAACACGTCCATTTGAACTGGGAGTGTTTCTCCCAGTACGGGAAATAGTCTCAGTTGAGTTGAAAATCCCACCCCTCCTAAAATATCCTACAAATCAGGTCTGCAAACGACCTGAACTATCTACTTAATTGGTTTAAGTGGGATCTCCCCGGCTTTAATTGCATGCGGGGGCTGCGTGCGCATCTAAGCGCGTCACTGGGGAATCCGGAGGTGGGCGGGTTGGAGCCGGGCTCCTGACCCGCCCCGGGAATCACCAATTTTCGGAGCCCCTCCACCACGAACCCGCCGGCTCGGACGTCCAAAAATTGAGCCCATGGTATTCATTGGCCCACTTTATTGTGCACAAATTGGGCGAGAATAGTTCTCCAGGGTCCACTTCAAAAATTTAGGTAAATATCTTTATATGCTGACAACCAGTGGCTGATACACTAGCCTTCCTGGCTGTTACTGGCCTTCTTCATTCTTTCTTCACTTCTCCAATTCTAGGAGTATCAGTGGAATCCCTAAGGAATTGCCATCATCAGCTATCTGCTTGCTGCGACATTGCAGCTGACACCAAGAATGTTGTGGGAAAAAGAGTGAAGAAGAGAGTGTTACAATACAAACAATCAGGGCTAGGCAACAGTAGGATGCAATGAAACAATCAAAACACAATTAAAGCAATAAGAAAAGTAAAATGAATACTTTCAATGCAACAGGAAACAGTTCATTAAGAGTCCAACAGTCACAGGCTGGAACATCACTTTATTCCTACACCTTTTTCATATCAGCAAGCAGCACTATGGAAGAAGAGCTAGCTTAAATCATATATGGGTGAAATTGGCCTTTTGCACATGTTTTTCAGGGGGAAAATGGGGGGGGGGCACAGAGATCCAATTTAGTGGGCCAAACTCCCACACCGCAACAGCGTCGCAAATACATCCGTCACCATATTGGTTCGGGCGGTCTATATGTGTCCCTGGTGTTGGCCTAAAACAGGCAGTAGGGCTCTTGGATACAGTAATTTTAGGACCCCTTGGTCAAAAATTAGATGGAATTTGTGCGGCACAAGCTCCAACTGGGTTTTGACGAATACCAGGTAAGTTTTTGCTTTATAAATTTTTAAATTTACTTTAATGTGGAGCCAGGAAGAGCAAAAGTGCTTCTCCCATCTCCACAGCAATGCTGCGGGCTGCTGCAGGCCCGCTCCCGATCACCTTCAACTCTCCCAGGATCTACCTGCGGGTCACTGCCAGCGTTGGGGAGCTTGCAACAATGCTCGGGAAGGCTGTGGAGCGGGGGGAAGCACTCCTGCTCCTCCCTATTCCACGTTCAGGAAAGTATTTTTTTAATAACGTATCTTTCTGGTGAGGACCGCTGGTTAGGCCGCATGTAGACATGGTTAACCTGGCGCCGGCTGCATTCAGGGCAGTCCAATTTAGGAAAGGGAGGTTCAAAGAAGCATTTGACCTCCTATTTGCATATGCCAAGGCCCTGGCACCTGTTCCAGGCATGTGCCCTGGATGCCTATACTGGAGCCTCTGCAAATATAGTGGCCAGTGCATTTCTTGGCTCAGTAGTAGCATTCTTGCCTCTGAATAAGAAGGTTGTGGGTTCAAGTCCCACTCTGGAGACTTGAGCACGAAATCTAGACTGATGCTTCAGTACAGTACTGAGGGAGTGCTACACTGTCTTTTTGATGAGATGTTAAACCGAGACCCCGTCAGCCCTCTCAGCTGGACGTAAAAGATCCCGTGGCACTATTTCGAAAAAGAGTAGGGAAGTTCTCCCCGGTTCCTGGCCAATATTTATCCCTCAACCAATATCACTAAAACAAATTATCTGGTCATTATCACATTGCTATTTATGGAACCTTGCTGTTCGCAAATTGGCTGCCGTGTTTCCTACATTACAACAGTGACTACACTTCAAAAGTACTACATTGGCTGTAAGGAACCTTGGGACATCCTGAGGTCATGAAAGGCGCTGTATAAATGGAAGTCAATAGTTTTGGGCAACAGGAGCTCATATCGGGCGTTTAGCACAGAGGGCAGTCCACCAGATTCACGGCCTGTATAACTTTTCCGTCCATTGCAAATGCATCTATCTATACAAGTTTCAAAAAAACGATCGAAAGACTTCAACATTTCCTTGCCATTCATCATAAAATTAATACAGATATATAGTACAAGCAGGCAAGCAATGGAGTCTGAGAGGTGAGCGCGGTGTAAAAGGAGTGTCTGCGAGCGAGAGAAGATTCCGAGAGCAGGAGGAGAGTCCGAGAGGTGAGCGCAGTGTAAAAGGAGAGTCCCGAGAGTGGGAAGAGAGTCCGAGAGTTGAACGCAGTGTAAATCTAAGGCAAGTCATGGCAGCAGAGCTCGCACCCGGGATATGCTCCTCCTGCACGATGTGGAAAGTGATGGACACTACAGGTGTCCCTGGCAACCATGTGTGCAGGAAGTGTGTCTACTGCAGCTACTGGCTAACCGCATTTCGGAGCTGGAGCTGTGGTGGCATTCACTGTGGAGCATTCGTGAGGCTGAGACTATCGTGGATAGTGCGTTCAGTGAGGTGGTCACACCGCAGGTAAAGATTACGCAAGAAGAAAGGAAATGGGTGATCGCCAGGCAGAGTAAAAGGACTAGGCAGGTAGAGCAGGAGTACCCTGGGGCCACCTCCCTCTCAAACAGATATACTGCTTTGGATACTGTTGGGGGAGATGGCTTATCAGGGGAAAGCAGCAAGAGCCAAGTTCATGGCACCACGGGTGGCTCTGCTGCACAGGAGGGGAGGAAGAAGAGTGGCAGGGCTATAGTGATGGGGATTCAATTGTAAGGGGAACAGATAGGCATTTCTGCGGCCGCAAACGTGACTCCAGAATGGTATGTTGCTCCCTGGTGCTAGGGTCAAGGATGTCACGGAGCGGCTGCAGGGCATTCTGAAGGAGGAGGGTGAACAGCCAGTAGTCGTGGTCCATATTGGAACCAACGACATAGGTAAAAAAAGGGTTGAGGTCCTGCAAGGTGAATTTAAGGAGTTAGGAGATAAATTAAAAAGCAGGACCTCAAAGGTAGTGATCTCAGGATTACTACCAGTGCCATGTGCTAGTGAGTATAGGAACAGGAGAATAGACCAGATGAATGTGTGGCTGCAGGGATGGTGAGGGAGGGAGGGATTTAGATTCCTGGGACATTGGGACCAGTTCTGGGGAAGGTGGGACCTGTACAAGCGGGATGGTTTACACCCAAGCAGGACTGGGACCAATGTCCTCACGGGGGTGTTTGCTAGTGCTGTTGGGGAAGATTTAAACGAGAGTGGAAGGGGGATGGGAACCTGAGCAGGGAGACAGAGGAGGGGGAAACAAGGAACATAGTAACATAGGAACGGGAGTAGGCCATTCAGCCCCTCGTGCCTGCTCCGCCATTTGATAAGATCATGGCTGATCTGTGATCTAACTCCATATACCTGCCTTTGGCCCATATCCCTTAATACCTTTGGTTGCCAAAAAGCTATCTATCTCAGATTTAAAATTAGCAATTGAGCTAGTATCAATTGCCATTTGTGGAAGAGAGTTCCAAACTTCTACCACCCTTTGTGTGTAGAAATGTTTTCTGATCTCACTCCTGAAAGGTCTGGCTCTAATTTTTAGACTGTGCCCCCTACTCCTAGAATCCCCAACCAGCGGAAATAGTTTCTCTCTATCCACCCTATCTGTTCCCCTTAATATCTTATAAACTTTGATCAGATCACACCTTAACCTTCTAAACTCTAGAGAATACAACCCCAATTTGTGTAATCTCTCCTCGTAACTTAACCCTTGAAGTCCGGGTATCATACTAGTAAACCTACGCTGCACTCCCTCCAAGGCCAATATGTCCTTCCGAAGATGCGGTGCCCAGAACTGCTCACAGTACTCCAGGTGCGGTCTAACCAGGGTTTTGTATAGCTGCAGCATAACTTCTGCCCCCTTGTACTCTAGTCCTCTAGATATAAAGGCCAGCATTCCATTAGCCTTATTGATTATTTTCTGCACCTCTTCATGACACTTCAATGATCTATGTACCTGAACCCTTAAGACCCTTTGGACATCCACTGTTTTTAACTTTTTAGTACCCTGTTCTATCCTTTTTTGATCCAAAGTGGATGACCTCACATTTGTCCACATTGAATTCCATTTGCCACAGTTTTGCCTATTCACCTAATCTATCAATATCGCTTTGTAATTTTATGTTTTCATCTACACTGCTTACAATGCCACCAATCTTTGTGTCTTCGGCAAACTTAGATATGAGACTTTCTATGCCTTCATCTAAGTCGTTAATAAATATTGTGAATAATTGAGGCCCTAAGGCAGATCCCTGAGGGACTCCACTAGTCACATCCTGCCAATGAGAGTACCTACCCATTATCCCTATTCTCTGTCGCCTTTCGTTCAGCCAACTTCCTAACCAAGTCCGTACTTTTCCCTTGATTCCATGAGCTTCTATCTTAGCTAACAGTCTCTTATGTGGGACCTTATCAAATGCCTTCTGGAAGTCCATATAAATAACATCCATTGACATTCCCCTGTCCACTACTTTAGTCACCTCTTCAAAAAATTCAATCAGGTTTGTCAGGCACGACCTACCTTTCACACATCCATGCTGGCTCTCCCTGATTAACTGAAAATTCTCGAGGTGTTCAGTCACCCCATCCTTAATTATAGACTCCAGCATTTTCCCCACAACAGATGTTAGGCTAACTGGTCTATAATTCCCTGGTTTCCCTCTCTCTCCTTTCTTAAAAAGCAGAGTCACATGTGCAATTTTCCAATCTAGAGGGACAGTTCCTGAATCTAGAGAACTTTGAAAGATTATAATTAGGGCATCCGCAATGTGCTCACCTACTTCCTTTAAAACCCTGGGATGGAAACCATCTGGTCCTGGGGATTTGTCACTCTTTCGTGTTATTATTTTCTTCTTTACTGTTGCTTTACATACGTTAATTTTATTGAGTCC
Organism: Heptranchias perlo; assembly: GCF_035084215.1. Classification (NCBI taxonomy): domain Eukaryota; kingdom Metazoa; phylum Chordata; class Chondrichthyes; order Hexanchiformes; family Hexanchidae; genus Heptranchias; species Heptranchias perlo. The sequence goes on from NC_090325.1 coordinate 177,195,067, forward strand.
CTGTCCCCGAGTCAATATTAGTTTTCTTGGGATTTCCGGCATGCTATCCTCTTTTTCTACTGTAAATACTGACGCAAACTAATTGTTCAACATGTCCACCATTTCCCCATTATCAATGACAATATCCACACTTTCAGTTTTTAAGGGGCCAACACTGCTCCTGACCATCCTCTTTTTCCTAATATAACTATAAAAGTTCTTTGTATTGGTTTGGATATCCCTTGCAAGTTTCTTTTCATACACTCTTTTTGTAGCTCTTACTATCTGTTTTGTGACCCTTTGTTGATCTTTGTATCTTCCCATTCGTCAGGATCTGTGCCATGTTTTGCCTTTTTTGTATGCCCTTTCCTTATGTCTTATACTGTCCCTTACCTCTTTAGTTGTCCATGGCTGTGTTTTTTTGGCAAGTAGAGTTCTTGCCCCTCAGGGGTATAAACTGGTTCTATATCATATTAAATGTTTCTTTAAACATTTCCCACTGATCATCAGTCGTTTTACCCATTATAGATTTGCCCAGTTTACTGTGGACAGTCTCTGTCTCATCCCATTCAACTTGGCCTTACCCAAGTCCAGAATCTTAGAAGCTGATTCACTTTTTTCCCTTTCAAACACTAGATTGAACTCGATCATGTTATGATCGCTATTGGATAGATGTTCGCGCACAGTTAAGCTGGTTCATTACTCATTACTAAATCTGGTTCATTACTCATTACTAAATCTAGTATGGCTTGCCCCCTTGTTGCCTCTTGGACATACTACTGTAGAAAACTATCCTAGGATAGAAACAAAAGAAAGAAAGAAAAGAAGCAATAGTGGAAGGCAGAGAAAACAAGGGCAAAAAACAAATAGGGCCATGGTGCAAAATAAAACTAAGATGATTAGCAATCTTAAAAAGACAAGTCTAAAGGCATTGTATCTTAATGCACGGAGCATTCGCAATAAGGTAGATGAATTAACAACGCAGATAGATATTAATGGTTATGATATAGTTGCGATTATGGATACATGGCTGCAGGGTGACCAACGATGGGAACTGAACATCCAGGGGTATTCAATATTTAGGAAGGACAGGAAAAAAGGAGGCGGGGTAGCGTTGTTAGTAAAGGAGGAAATCAATGCAATGGTGAGGAAGGATATTGGCTCGGAAAATCATGATGTGGAATCTGTATGGGTGGAGCTAAGAAATACCAAGGGGCAGAAAACATTGGTGGGGGTTGTCTATAGGCCCCCAAACAGTAGTGGAGATTTAGGGGAGGAGATAAAACAGGAAATTAGAGATGCAAGCAAGAAGGGTACAACTATAATCATGGGTGACTTTAATCTACACATAGATTGGTCAAACCAAATTAGCAATAATACTGTGGGGGAGGAATTCCTGGAGTGTGTACGTGATGGTTTTCTAGACCAATACAATGAGAAACCAACTAGAGAACAGGCCATCCTAGACTGGGTATTGTGCAATGAGAAAGGATTAATTAACAATCTTGTTGTGCAGGGTCCCTTAGGGAAGAGCGACCATAACATGATAGAATTCCTCATTAAGATGGAGAGTGAAGTAGTTGAATCCGAAACTAGGGTCCTGAATCCAAATAAAGGAAATTACGAAAGTATGAGGTGTGAGTTGGCTATGATAGATTGGGGAACTTTACTAAAAGGGATGATGGTGGATAGGCAATGGCTAATATTTAAAGAACGTGTGCAGGAATTACAACAATTATTCATTCCTGTCTGGCACAAAAATAAAACAGGAAAGGTGGTTCAACCGTGGCTTACAAAAGAAATTAGGGGTAGTATTAGATCCAAAGAGGAGACATATAAAATTGCCAGAAAAAGCGGCAAGCCTGAGGATTGGGAACAGTTCAGAATTCAGCAAAGGAGGACAAAGAGATTGATTAAGAGGGGAAAAATAGACTGAGAGTAAACTAGCAGGGAACATAAAAACTGACTGTAAAAGCTTCTATAAATATGTCAAGAGAAAAAGATTAGTGAAGACAAATGTAGGTCCCTTACAGTCAGAAATGGGGGAAATTATAATGGGGAACAAAGAAATGGCAGAACAATTAAACACATACTTTGGTTCTGTCGTCACAGAGGACACAAATAACCTGCCAGGAATGTTAGGGAATTAAGGGTCTAGTGAGAGGGAGGAACTGAAGGAAACCAGTATTAGTAAAAAAATAGTGCTAGGGAAATTAATGGGGCTAAAGGCTGACAAATCCCCAGGATCTGATAATCTATATCCCAGAGTACTAAAGGAAGTGGCCCTGGAAATAGTGGATGCATTGGTGATCATCTTCCAAAATTCGATAGACTCTGGAACAGTTCCTACAGATTGGAGGGTGGCAAATGTAACCCCCACAATTGAAAAACGGAAGGAGAGAAAAAACAGGGAATTACAGACCAGTTAACCTAACATCAGTAGTGGGGAAAATGCTAGAATCTATTATAAAAGATGTGTTAACAGAACACTTGGAAGGCATTAACGGGATTGGACAAAGTCAGCATGGGTTTATGAAAGGGAAATCATGCTTAACAAATCTACTGGAGTTTTTTGAGGATGTAACTCGTAGAATAGATAGGGGAGAACCAGTGGATGTGGTGTATTTGGATTTTCAGAAGGCTTTTGATAAGGTCCCACACAAGAGGTTAGTGTGCAAAATTAAAGCACATGGGATTGGGGGAATATACTGGCATGGATTGATAATTGGTTGACAGACAGGAAACAGAGAATAGGAATAAACGGGTCTTTTTCCGGGTGGCAGGCAGTGACTAGTGGGATATCGCTTGGACCCCAGCTATTCACAATATATATCAATGATTTGGATGAGGGAACTGAATGTAACATTTCCAAGTTTGCAGACGACACAAAGCTGGGGTGGAATGTGAGCTGTGAGGAGAATGCAAAGAGGCTCCAATGTGATTTAGACAAGTTGGGTGAGTGGGCAAGAACATGGCAGATGCAGTATAACATGGATAAATGTGAGGTTATTCACTTTGGTCGTAAAAACAGAAAGGCAGATTATTAGCTGAATGGTGATAGATTGGGAAAAGGGGAGGTGGAACGAGACCTGGGTGTCCTTGTACACCAGTCGCTGAAAGCGAACATTCAGGTGCAGCAAGCAGTTAGGAAGGCAAATGGTATGTTGGCCTACATTGCAAGAGGATTTGAGTACAGGAGCAGGGATGTCTTACTGCAGTTATACAGGGCCTTGGTGAGACCACATCTGGAGTATTGTGTGCGTTTTGGTCTCCTTATCTGAGGAAGGATGTCCTTGCCATGGAGGGAGTGCAACGAAGGTTTACCAGACTGATTCCTGGGATGGCAGGACTGACGTATGAGGAGAGATTGGGTCGACTAGGCCTATATTCACTAGAGTTTAGAAGAATGAGAGGTGATCTCATCGAAACATATAAAATTCTAACAGGACTAGACAGACTAGATGCAGGGAGGATGTTCCTGATGGATGGGGAGCCCAGAACCAGGGGTCACAGTCTCAGGGTACGGGGTATGCCATTTAGAACTGAGATGAGGAGAAATTTCTTCACTCAGAGGGTGGTGAACCTGTGGAATTCTCTACCACAGAAGGCAGTTGAGGCCAAGTCATTAGATGTATTCAAGAAGGAGATAGATATATTTCTTAATGCTAAAGGGATCAAGTGATATGGGGAAAAAGCGGAAACAGGGTACTGAGTTAGGCGATCAGCCATGATCATTTTGAATGGCGGAGCAGGCCCGAAGGGCCGAATGGCCTACTCTTGCTCCTATTGTCTATGTTTCTATGGACTAGCAGATAATATATAAATGTATATACATATACTATAGCAGAAAGACTGTCAAATGTTAGAGGAGATAAATTATTAGTTAAGAGAAGAAACAGGCAAATACTGAGCATGAGAATAATATGCAAAGAACAGGAGAAAGAATTTTCATTTATGTAGTATCTTGCAAATCCTCAGGCCACCTTTTACTGCCAATGAATTACTGTTGAAGCTTAATCATTATTTTTCATAGGTAAACCAGGCAACCAATTTGCCAATGGAAAAGTTCCACATATGGGAATGAGATGAATGACCAGTTCATCTGTTTAGTGATGCTAGTTGAGGGATAAATGTTGACCAGGTCACCAGAGAGAACTCCCCTGCTCTTCTTCGAAATAGCGCCATAGGATCTGAGAGGGCTGATGAGGCCTTGGTTTAATGCCTTATCTGAATGACGGCACCTCCGACAGTGCAACACTCCCTCAGTACTGAGCTGGTGTCAACTTAGAATACGTGCTCGAGTGCAGGAAAAGAATGAAAGGAAAACATCTAGAAACTGAAAACATCCAACAGAGCAATGTAAGAAAAAAAAGTAACAAAAATAAAAGAAATGATCAAAAGGATAGAGCGAGTAATGAAAAAGCAATGTAAGGAACAAAATGTCAAACAGAACGAAGTTAAAAAGCAACGGAAAAATTTTATGGAGAAATCAATTTCATCCTCTACCTAACTCAGACAAAGTTGTCATAAGAGCCTAGCTGTAGCCTTAAGGCACTGAGTAGCCATATCTTTTTAGATACTATGGGGGATAAAATTTGATAAGGGCTGTTTTCGGGCGGGGTTAGCGTGATGTGCTGGTATCCCATGCCTCATGGCCCCTATGCAGGCAGCATGTGAACTTCGTGCTGCCTGCTAATTATCATGAGAATGAGGAAGTTGGAAATGGGGCGTGCTCAGCGCACGTCATCAGCAGACTGCACCTCTTAATGGTGCAGGTGGAAATTTCAAATGGCAAGTATACAGTACATGAGGAGGAGCGAAAGATGGTCACAACAATAGCAGGACTGGCACCAGAGAGAGCTCCACGCTTCTCCAATGATGCACTGGAGGCCCTGGTGGAAGGGGTGGACAAAAGGAGGGCCAACGTGTACCCGCAGGGTGGATGAAGACCTTCCAGACTGCAGCTTCGCAGGCATTGGCAGGCTGTGGCACCGGAAGTCAACACCAGAAGCATTGCACCACACACGTGGGTGCAGTGCCGAAAGAAGTTCAATGATTTGACATGAGTCGTCAAGGTGAGTGAATGCAAGTGTCAAGTGGCACATTCTACCAACTGCACCACTGCTCCACGCATCACACTCCCCGTCACCCACCCACCAACAAACACTGCCCATCCATATGCAATGCTGCACTCGGCATGCTGCATCTCAACCGCACATAGTACCAAACTTGCAGGCCACACAACCACCACTCACAGGTCACACAAACTGGCAGCTAATTGATCATGACAGGCACATCAACCTCACACCTTGCAGGATACTCAGTGACATACTGTCCTCTGTCTTGCAGGAGAAGGTGGCGCGTAACGGCCGGCAGCAGGAAGGACCTGAGGGTGGACAGGGACGCTTACATGTCCTCACCCCACTAGTGGAGACAGTGCTTTGGATCATTGGGTGGGTCATCACTGCAGCCGTGACAACATGCAGCGCTGGAGGTCCCGATGAAGTGGCGTGGGTGGGGGGGGTCTCTGCATAGCTAATGCTCCTTCTCCTTTTCCACATCTCCCTCCTCCCATAATCTTTTCTGACTCACGTGCTGAAGATACTGTCAGCACGCACGTCTTACTTGCTCCTCTCCCCACTCCACATCTCAACCTGTTTCCCTTTGTCATTGCAGATACCCAAGAACACGTGGCGGCACCATCCGAGGAGGAGGAGAAGGAGGAGGAGGAGGACACTGACGCCACACCATCACTCGATCTGGCACTTGCTTCCACCAGCTCAGAGACTGACACTGTGCGCCCTTTAGAGGCCAGGTTAGAGGAGGGATCTGCATGTGGTGAGACACCGAGCACACGTGCGCAGGAGCCGGGGCGAAGAGAACGGATACCACAGGTGCCAGCTCACCGGAGGGCAAGGTCGCTCACTTATTCTGCTGCAGAGGAGTCAGATGAGGACTTAGATGGGCCAGGCTACAGAAGACGGCTGATGAGCGTCCACCACCAAATGCTTGGGGCACTGGAAAGCCTGCCAGAAAGCCAGCGCACAATGAGGCATGGAGGGGTCCAGCTCTAATTTGGCACAGGGCTTTGCGCAGAGCTTGGAGCCCATCCTTTCCAACATGGAACGGGTGGTCACCTCCATCAGCACACCTGTGGAACCCACCATGATGCAGCGTCTGATGACTGATGTCACAGCTTCCACTGCAGCACAAACATCTGCCATCCAAGGTCTGACTGCTGCTTTGGAAGCTCAGATTGCTGCTATCGTAGGTCTAGGGACCACTGTGGAACGGGGATTCCAGGGCGTCACAGCACTCCAGCAATCCGTTCTACAGCTGATCACCAGGAGTGCTGAGGCGCCGCCTCGGGAGAGTGGCAGTGGCGCCATGGCAGTCGGATCTGCTGTCCTCTCTCTGGACGACAGCCTTCCTGCTCCCACCTCTGCCACTCCACCAATGCCCCTGTTGTTGCCTATCGGCCAGCTAGGCCAGACTGCTACAGCCTATGCTGAGATGGTGCAGTCTGAAGCCGGGCCCTCCAGGCCCAGAGCTGCTCGAGGTCGTCCTCCAAGGCTATCTGCACGCTCCTCCATTGAAGGTCAGCAGCCTCCCACCACCCATGGTCCAGCCACTGGGGAAGCACCTCGTCGGAGCACTAGGATAGGTAAAGGCACACGAACAAAAGGCACTAAGGGAATATACAAGGGTGAATAGTTCTGTTCTGTTTGCATAATTTCATTTATTCATTGATAAATGAGACTTTGATTTTGCATTTGGTGGTGGTTTATATTTATGCAATGAGCTGAGAGGGAAACCAAGGTGTAATCAGATGGAGGGCGATTTGATTGTCTTGTGGGAGGGGAAAGGTGGGGAATATCGGACTGTTGGTGAGTTGGGGGATGTAGTTCACATTATTGATAGCGGGCACGGATCAGGCGAACATGCAGAGCCCTTGCAGACAAGGCGTGTGGTTCCCGTTGCACCCTTAAGTCTTCCTCCACTTCCTCTTCTGGCTCCACCCCCTTCTTCTCCTCCTCCTCCTCAGCCTCTTCCTCTTCCTCTGCCTCAGCCTCTTCATCCTCAGCCTCCTCCTCCTCCACCTCTGGCTCAGGGTCTTCTCTAATCATTAGTGGCAAAGGCTAGTCCCTCATGTCGGCGAGGTTGTGCAGCATGCAGCAGACCACCACGAATCTGCCCACCCACTCAGGGGAGTACTGCAGGGCTCCTCCAGACCGGTCCAGGCAGCGGAAGTGTTGTTTGAGGAGGCCTATGGTGTGCCCCATGATGTTGTGTGTGGCAGCATGGCTCTCATCACAGGCCTGCTGTACACGTGTGCGTGGGTTCCTGACTGGTGTCATAAGCCATGGCGTGAGGGAATAGCCCTTGTCGCCCAGTAGCCAGCTTTTGACTTGCCGAGTTGGGTGAAAAATAGCTGCCACTTTGGACTGCCGCATGACAAAGGCGTCGTAATTGCTCCCAGGGTAGCGGGCATCGACCTCCATGATTGGATGCACATGGTCACACACCAACTGCGCATTGAGGGAGTGGAAGCCGTTTCGGTTGATGAAGACAGCTGAGTTGATATGCGGAGCAGGCAGGGCAATGTGCGAGCAGTCAATGGCATCCTGCACTAAGGGAAGCCAGCAATGCGAGTGAACCCCCGTGCTCACTCATTCTGCTTGTCTCTGTGGAGAGGGAAGGTGGTGAACCTGTTCCTCATCTGGTACAGTGCATCTGTGACCTCCCTTATGCAGTAGTGGACTGCATACTGCGAGATGTTGCACATGTCACCAGCAGAGGCCTGAAATGATCCTGAGCCGTAGAAATTCAGTGCCACAGTGACCTTGACAGCCACAGGCAATGCTGTCCTTGCCCTGCTCTGAGACTGCAGTTCTGGCCGCACCAGTTGATAGATCTCGGTCACAGCTTCCTTGGTGAACCTCAGGCATCGGATGCAATCCTCCTCGGTCATGTTGAGGTAAGAGAATTGGTCCCGGAAGGCCTTCGTTGGGTGGGGCCTCCTGCTTAGTGCCCTGCACCTCCTCGCCCTCCATCTCCTCGCAACTTGACCTGCTGTGCGTGGCCTATCTGAATGCTCCCAATCATGCTTAATGCCAAGCAGGAACCTTAGCAGACTGTCCATGGTTGCCAGGAATGTTGTTCAACCATGGTTGTAACTTTCCGAACCGTAAGGCAGTATTTGCCAAACCATTCTCAAATGTAGTCTAGGAACTCTCAGTAAGAATAGGGAGCTTCAAAAAACACTTCCTACTCCACCAGCAGCCAGAAGCAATAATCAAGCAACTAACCTGCAACACCTGCATGGCCCCTTTAAATAGCACTGGTGGGGGGTCCTTCAAGCACTGTAAGACACGTTCAGATGTCGGGGTTAAGACTGTGCGTTGAGTTGAGCGTTAAGGTCCAAAATGATGTCTATCACTTTAAATCAGCGTTGCACACTGATTGCACGCATTTTCTCCCTACTTTACATGCTTCCAGCATTCGGTATTTGCGCATGCGCTAACTGCTATAAGATGGCGTCCGGCGCACGTCACGCCCGATACAATGGGCGCTACACGGCTCAATTTAGCGCCCTATACTTCCACATGGTGAACACTTTTATCATTATTTACTTCTCCCGTATTACTACCACTAACAATGTGTATGCCTTATAACATTTAGCAATTAAAAACCGATAGTTTAGTCGACATACCCATAACAGTCAAATACCTTCTGCACATACAAGATAGCAAAACAACGCATTCAATATAATCAATAATAAAAATGTACAACCCTTTGCTGGGTAGGTTTGTCAATCTGCTGATAATAAGATACAATTTAGAAGAACACAACATATCATCAGGCAAACAAATATTGATCTGTGGACTAATTTTCTACTAATTCCAAACAGCAGATATTTTCCGCAGAGTGAAGACAGAAATATTTCCTTAACCAGTGGAATGAATCACTTAGGTACCTTAATCAGATCCGTACTGCTGGTTGCAAAATAATAGCTGTCTGATGACCATCTGCAGTCTAATTAAAGTCAATGGCCATTTGAAAGCATATGTTGACTGACAATTTAGTCCTGGCAACAGATTTTTCCTCATAATACTTTACTCGCACACTCACCAAAGAAAATCAATGGATACCAATCTCATTTTCTAATAATGCATAGTGAACATAGAGCATTTAGCCAGGGTATTTTTCAATGGCTGAGTATGAGACAAATTTATTATTCATGCTCATCTCCTAACCCAGTGTAGGGAACCAGGCCTTCCTACTATTGCATAAATCATCATGGAGATAGAAACTAGTCTGGGCAGCGAGCGCCCAAACAGGGAATCCCGAGGCCAACCCGAAATTTGGCCTCGGGCTTCATCTAAATATTCCTGGCTGAGCTGCCAGCGCCTGTCCCCCCTCCAAAGGCAGCTCGCCCTTCTCCAGGAATGAATTTCAGGCCACCTGCCTCACTGGCAGCGACCACCCGATAAGTTACGGGAGGAAGGTTGGAGCAAGCAATGGTGGTGGGGGGTGCAGAGGGGTATGATCGCTGGGACTGTGGAGTCAGAGGGAGCACGCCTGCTCCTCCTAGCTCCACAGAAAGGTAAAAAATTAAAAATAAACTGACCTTTAGTTGGTGGCTGCGGGGGTTGCTGAAGAATCCTGGCACCCCTTCAGACCCGTGCTTGCCCCACCCATCAGTGACTAATTTTGTGGATTGGTTCTTCAACAGGAGATGGACACCTAATCAACGTATTCAAGAGGTCTAATGCCTATTTTAGATGTTTCCGCCCAAGATGCCTAAATAACGGGCCCCACAAATTTAGCAGTGGGACTAACACCTGTGCAGATTGAGCGCAGTCCGTCCCACTGCTAGATTGGTATGCTTTATGACCGTTTTATGCCTGAAAAATGGGTACAATTTCTACCCCACATATTTAAATCACAATCATAAACAGGGCCACTGAAAAATTATATAAGGTTGCTGCAAAAATTGCAGAGAAATGTTGGCTAATGTGGATTATGTAATTATACACTTTTGTCCCTAATTCTCTCCCAGTTCATGCTGGCACTCTTCTCTCCCCTGTACAAATTGATACTATCATCCTCTCCCCAATTCACACTCTTTTTCTCCCATTCTCCGCTCTTCCACCCTGTACATTGAAATCATTCCTCCCTGATCTGTCCTTCACCACCACACCTGGCATTTACCTGATGTTGGTGCTGCTTAGATTTTGCTGCTGAATTCCAGAAAGGTGTCATTCACTAGAGTTAATGAGGGCAGCGTGGTCTCTCAGGAGCCATTCTCCGGTCTCCTTTCACCTTCAAAGAAGTTTGACAGGAAAATGAAAGCATTGTAGATACAAGGGAAGTTTCGGGTGCAATGGGAGTAAGCTTTGGATTTTTTGGGGGGATTTACAGGATCTCTTTAGTACTGTGTTGTTTTAATTCCAGTTTTTAAAAAATATTTATGAAATTGTTATTAATAATATGTATTTTGAGAATTTTTTTTGGATGACAATTTTTATTTGCTCGTTATGGTAATTTTTTTCTACCTTTTTTTTTTATATCTCAAAAGATAACACATTCTTTGCTCACTGAGTGCCTAAAAAGCAGACAAGAAGTGAACCATTTAAAAGACTTAGCAGACCAGGAACAAATTAAAAAGGCACATGAAAAAGAATTCTTTCAATATTAACTTTCACAGGAGCTCAGGGAGCCTTGAGGCATCTAGGTGCAAGCTGTAGAGCCCCGTAGTGGACGGAAAATTTAGGTAAAGTTAATGATAAAAGTTGGTTTGAATGCACCCCGAATATAGAAGAAGTGAAACAAAATGAAAGAAGGCATGCCAGGGAGGCCTGCAGACACTTGAGCCACAATAGCTGCACCTACCCTTACGCACCTACCCTTACAGGCTTTATCCATGTGCACAAATCACTAAAAGCTAGTGCACAAGCACAAAAAGTAATCAAAAAGACTAATGGAATGTTGGCCTTTATCTCAAAGGGATTGGAATACAAATTGTACAGAGCTTTGGTTGGACCCCGTCTGGAGTGCTGCATTTAGTTTTGAGCACTGCACCTTAGGAAAGATGTATTGGCCTGGGAGGGGGTACAGTGCAGATTCATCAGAATAATATTAGGGTTTAAAGGGTTAAATTATGAGGACGGGTTGCATAAACTTGGCTTGCATTCCTTTGGGTTTAGTAGGTTGAACGGTGATCTAATTGAATTGTTTAAGATGATTAAAGGATAGAGAGAGAAACTATTTCCCCTGGTGGGGGAATTTAGAACAAGGGACATAATCTTAAAATTAGAGCTACACCAGTTAGGAGTGAAATCAGAAAACACTTTTTCACACAAAGGATAGTGGAAATCTGGAACTCTCTCCCCCAAAAGGCTGTGGATGCTGGGCCAATTGAACCTTTCAAGACTGAGATTGATAGATTTTTGTTCGGTCAGGGTATCAAGGGATATGGAACAAAGGTGGATAAATGGAGTTCAGGTACAGATCAGCCATGATCTAATAGAATGACGGAGCAGGCTCGAGGGGATGAATGTTCCTGTTCCGAAGTACCTGCTGATAACTGAGGATAACTGCCTAAGCAGGCTCCAGGTCTGCAGCCCATTGCAGAGCTTTGCATCCACAGCAAGGAAACTGCAACTAATCTTTAACATAGGCATGGCACCGCCAGTGGCAGGTAAGATCACCTCCTCCTATTGTCAGCCTCCAGGTCACTCTAGGTCACACATGTATGAATAAAGGGAACTGAAGCCTTGGTCTGCATGGCTCGCACATTCATCTTTGCTTTAGAAAATCAACAAGAACATGTTGCAGCTGTCCAATTCCACAGCATGCTACACTTTGGTCATTGATGGCAGTCACTTGGCCATCTGGCCAGCAGGTTCCTGCTCCTCCTTGTCACCACCATTTTCTCCTCCTCATCTGTGCTTGTGATTCATCCAGTGCTACCTCCTCAACTTCACTAAGTACATCCTACTGATATTTGCAAACACTGATGAGTGGAATGTGGTACTCTTTGATGTCTTGTTCTAGCTATCGCAAAGAAGCTAACTTGCCAACACTTCCTGCAGCATCATTTTATTGAATGCTGCATCTGCAACTTTAAAGATGCCCTGTTGGGTTGGGATCTCACAGTTTGTGTTAAAAAGCAACATTATTTTCTTTTATACATTACTTAAGCCATAGTTAATTCCATTACAGAACAGATGTTAAAGCCATAGAGAATGTACAGCATAGATTCACCAAGATAATGTCAGGGATGGGAAATTATAGTTGTGAGGAGAGACTTCAGATATTAGAACTATTTCCACTGGAACAGAAAAGGCTTAGAGGAGATTTAATAGAGGTTTATTAAAATTATGAAAGATTATGATAGACTGAATAGGAAAAGACTATTTCTTCTAGTTGGGAAATCAGTGAGGGGCGGTCGTCAATTTAAAATTATCACCAAAATGAAGACAGAGGTTAGGATGAATTTCTTTAACACACAAGGGCTGTTGGATCATAGAATGCTTTGTCACAAGTAATGGTTGAGGCAGAGACTGTTGTTTCTTTTAGGCAAAAATTGGACAAATAATTGAAACAAAGAAAGTGCATGCATTGGTACAAGTTTTGGATTGCTCTAGCACAAGCCAGCAAAGACATGATGTTCCAAATGGCTACTTTGTGTGCTGTAAACTTCTATGGTTCTATAGGCAACACTTTTCCAGGCTTGGGCTGATAAGTAGCAAGTAATATTTGTACCACCTAAGTGCCAGGCAATGACTGTCTCCAACAAGATAGAGCCTAACCACCTTCCCTTGACATTCTATGGCATTACCATCGCTGAGTCCCCCACCATCAACATTCTGGGGATCACTATTGACCAGAAACAACTGGAACAGCTACATAAATGTCATGGCTACTAGAGCAGGTCAAAGCAAGGTATTCTGCAGTGAGTGGCTAACCTCCTGACTCCCCAAACCCTCTCCACCACCTAACAATAACAACAGCTTGCATTTATATAGCAACTTTAATGTAGGAAAACATTCTAATGTGTTAACAAGGCACAAGTAAAGATTGTGAAGTAATACTGACCACTTGCCCAGATGAGTGCAGCAGCAACAGCACCCAAGAAGCTCGACACCATCCAGGATTGGCACCCCATCCAGTAGCTTAAACATCCACTCCCACCACCATTGGCGTACCATGGCTGCAGTGTGTACTATCTAAAGGATGCACTGCAGCAATTCACCAAGGCCTTTTCAGTGACCTCCCAAACGCATGACTTCCACCACCTAGAGGGATAAGGACAGCAGAAGCATGGGTATATCATCACCTCCAAGTTCCTTTCCAAGTCACACAACATCCTGACTTGGACATATATCACAGTTCCTTCATTGTCACTGGAACAAAATCCTGGAAGTTCCTCCCTAATATTATTGTGGGAATACCTTCGACACACAGACTGCAGCAGTTCAAGAAGGTCCCCACCACCTTCTCAAGGGCAACTAGGGTTGGGCAATAAATGCCGCCCTTGCCCTCATACAGAATAATATTTTTTTAAAAACCTGCTAAACTAGAAACTAGGGCCCCTAAATTCTACGGGTCCTGCATCACTGGCAGAAGTGGACGGATTAGGAATCCCATCTGCCATCGTTCATTGCCATAGACCCCATTCCAAATTGTGAGGGTGGGGTCATTTAAATAGCAGGGTGGGTGCCATGCCTCTCTAATGGCAGAACTGAGACCTGTGAAGGGCATAAGAGAAAACTTACTTAACTTCTGCTTGTAAGGTAGGCATGGTTTCCCTTGGGATCCATTTCTTGGGCAGTCTTGGAGCCGTTAATAGGGCGCCAATAGAAATCATACCAGCTCTCAACTGCCGAAAGCGCCACTGAGTCTAATGTGGACGTAATGGGTGTAATTCCTGGGGTAGCAGCAGAGGTGGGCGGAAGACTCACCCACATTCCTCGCAACCAGAATTTGGGCCGGAATTCAAACAAAGTGAGAAACGTGGCAGATCTAGGTTCAGCCCCAAATTCCCCCGCCCGTGGATTATGATCCATCTATTCTCTGCCCTCCTCAGCCAACAAACATTTGGCCCCTAGGGTATATATCTAGGGGATAATTTTCCAAACCTCTACTCCTGGTGCAGAGCCTCATTAATGGTTATCAAAGTAGTGGAGGTAGAGCTACAACATTACTGGCCCGATTTTCCAACCTGCGCTCAGTGCTAGTAAGGCTCTGCAATGGGAGTGGCGCCTCACAAAATTACTCCTGAACATCATAGTGGACCCAAAAAATTATGAACGGCGTATGATCTGAGCATGTGCAGTGATTACATTTTGACTTGAAAAAGATGATCAAAGACAAGTTTTTTTTTCTCATTTTTAATTCTTAGAGTAGTGAAATGCTAATTTCCTTTACAGATGTCTGTGCTCTTCTTTCCTCAACATTTGATGATAACTGGTACTGGCATCGTCTTGTCTGTACTTGATAGTGTCAGCTGATGATACCAGTGTGTCAGTACTGGTTCTAACACTAATCCTAGCATCAACTGACTTCAATGGGACTATCTGATTAAGCAACTGAAGATGATCAATTGGCATAGAATATCACAGCACTGTGCTACTTCTTATGGCAATAAATGAACAGGGAAGAGAAGCTATTGCCTTGAGACAATTTGCACAAGCAGCTAAGTTACAGAAACTCCCATTTAAATTTTATTTGGGGCGGTAGAGTGAAAGGGAAATGATTTAATGACTAATTCAACCTTCTTGCATTAATGGCTACAATCGTGCTAAACTGAAAATAAAATTTTACTTTGAGGTTTCAATTTTCCTTTGCAACACAACTCAAATATGATAACATTATTTAGAACCACTGAGCCAGAGAACCGTAGAGGGTTACTGCACTGAGGAGGCCATTCAGCCCATCAGTTCTTTGCTGAGGCAATCCAAAATGAATCCCATGCCTTGCTCTCTCCTCAGAACTCTGTATGTTCCTTTGGTTGAAATAATGATTCACTTTTCCCTTTAAAAGATACAGTCTTCTCTGCCACAATTATTCTTTGCTCCACCAACCATCTGTAAAGAGATTTCCAAACCTCTCTCCTCACTTTAGTATTCATTTTAAATTGATGACCCCTCGTCTCTGACTCCCCAACCAGAGGTAGTAGTCTTTTGCTATTCACCTATCAAAACCTTTCATAATTTTAAAAATCGTTATTATATCTCCCCTTAGTTTTCTCTGCTCCAGTGGAAATAGTTCCAGTATCTCAAGTCTCTTTTTGTAACTATAGTTTCCCATCCCTGGCATAATCCTGGTGAATCTGTGCTAAATGCTCTCAATAGCTTTAAGGTCCTGTCGAAATGTGGTGACCAAAATTCAGTACTTTAACTGTGGCTTATCCAATGTTTTGTATAAATTCATCATTACTTGTTTATTTTTGTACTCTACGCCCATATTTCTATTGGCCTTTTAAGGATTTATCTTGTACTTTGAGGGAATTACGTATTTGAACTCCTGGATATTTCTGTTCATCCACACCCTTCAGTGTCTGTCCCAATTCCTCATTGCTTTTATCTCCTAAGATGTATTACCTCACACTTATGCATATTTAATTGCATTTCTCATCCGTCTATCCAATTTTCAGTGAAAATTCAAACAGTTCATCACATTCCATAAATCTTTGCTTTATTTAAAAATTATGATTTGTTCAACTTATTAACCAATAATCAGTGTGATGGTAATAGGCTGGTCATTTGTGCCGTGTTCCACGAGCTTCCGTCGCAGTTACGATGGGAGACCAGGAGGACTTCTGCAGAATTTCAGGGTCATGATCCTGCTTGCAGAGAGTGCGAATGACCAGGTTACTCTGGAGCCTGAAGCAGTGACAGATGTAGTAATGGTGAAGCAGTTTAAAGAAGATTTATATTTGAAAGAAGGCTAGCACTAAAATTTTCTAGAAAAAAAACAGGACACCTAGGAGCACGTACGCCCTGAAGGTCCGCAGGAGTTCTCATGCCCTCCCACTATAACTTTGGCAGGAGATGTGCGGAACCTGTAGAGAACCAGCATAAACAATTGTTTTCAACTGTTTACACCGTTGCTCCAGGAGTTCTGCCAGTCTCCACCAAAGTTATGGCAGGAGATCAGGAGAACCCTGGGAAAGTTCAGGGCCAATTGTGGGCCTCTGTAAGCTCTAGGCTGTGCACTGGGATAAAATGTAGGCAACACAGACATCCAGAAAGAGTCACTGAGCTAGCTGAATCTCATCACTACCCACATCACTACCCACAAGATGATTGAAGTTTCACATCATCCCGGGTCCCTAACCCACTTATGGCAGCTGAGCAGAGACACAGCACTGAAACAGTTGAGGTCTTCCATCACCATTATTTCCAAGTAAAGAGAGACCCAAGTACCATCACTTTATTGGTGAGTGAGATTAACTTCTAGTTTTAACTTTTTCAATTCCAAAAATACATGTCAATGTTCTCTGAGTCAGCACTTCATCACTGAACAACTTTAATGTAATAAAGGGTTTCCACACCCTGTTTACTTGGGTATCACCCTCAACTGGTCATTAACCGACCAAAACCAGCTACTGAAAACTGCTAAGAAAATTAAAACCCAAGATAACTGAATCACCAAACTTGCCAGCTCTGCCTCATGAACAAGAGCTTTACGCTCACTTGCTCTTGTGCTCTGCTATTCAGTTGTGGAATATTATGCTCTCATTTGGGCTCACTCACCATACACTAAGCTGCTGGATTCTCAACTGCCTGCTACTACAAGCCTTGTGTCAGGCACATTATGCCCTACTCCCCTCCCATGGTTACCAGTCCTCTGCAACATAGCTCTTCCTCATCTTCGTTGTTTAAACGCAGCAGCAAAATTGGTGAATAGAACTCGTGACAAAATAATGGCGCCAATTCACTCTGATTTGTTATATCCACCAACAGTACGACTCTCTTTGAGACATCCAACATGGTCAACTTTTCCTGATTACTTTGATTTTTCCTTATCAACTCGTTGGCATGAAGAGTGGACAGAAGATGCTCCTATAAATTACCATATCCTCTCTGACCCTACAGACTATCAATCTGGAATCAACCGGCCATGGCGTAGTTGGGCACTTCTGAATCATTTTTGAACTGGACAGGGACACTGTGCCTCTGATATTTACCTATGAGGCTTTCGTGGCAAATGTCCTTATGGACAAATACAAACCGTATCCCATATCGTTGAATCATACCCACTACCTAAACTATTTGGTGGCCTACGCGCTTTGCATGCTGGTGATAACAATGCTCTAATTTGGCTGGGATTATATGTCAACCAGCAAATGCTGAATATTAATTTAATGTAATCCTGTATTTTCTTTTATCTCAAAAAGCTGTAAATGTTTTCCTAAAACTTAAATTATTTATTTATACTTTTTAAATGAGGTTTGACGCAAAACAACTCCACGAGGTAAGAATTAGTCCGGGCTCGCTTTTGTGCCCAGATCTGGCACAGCGAAGGCTTTGTGTGCCTGTAATTGATAGACGTTGATCCTCAGGTCTCATTTGAATGATTAGGGCGAGCTGTTGGCGCTGGTTGTGCCTCCATATGCAGATTGCCTGACGGGAAACGTCAATTTTTGGCTGCCTACCTCGCTGGCAGTGGCTCTCAGGTATGTCGCAGGAGGGGGTGTTGGAGCAGGTTATAGGAGGAGGGCGATCGTGACTCCTGTCGAGTTGGGGGAGCCCGCCTGCTCCTCCTGGCTCCATGGGAAGGTGTACTTTTTTAAATTGAAAAAACTCAACTTTGCTTGGTGGCTGAAGAAACCTGAGCAGAGCATGCCTGAAACCTGCCGTGCTCATTGGTGACTAATTTGTCAAAGGGGTCCTTTGGCAGGTGTGAGGCCCCTAATTTATATATTCTCATGGCCTAATGCCTGGTTTAGGTGTCCAACTGGGATGCCTAAAAATGGTCCCCACGAGTTTGGCAGTGGGACCAACACCTGCACAGATTGGCCGTCCTATCGTTAAATTCGTATGATTTGCACCTGTTTTGTGCCCGAAAAATGTGCGCAATGCATACCAATTTCTACCCCCACATGGGTGCAACTAAAAATTTCACACCAAGATCTGCCCACCGAGACAGTCATTATTAATAGATCTTTTCACAGAACAGAACAATAGATTAAAAGTAGAATGTCCAATCAAAGGGTTAGATAATGTCATATCCCAGAAGGGCAAAATTCAACTTGGTGTATTTATTTATTGGAAGCATGTCCTGGTGCCACCAGGCCACATTCATCTTGTGCCAGGAGGATGGTTGATTTACTTCTAAGCCTTTGCCAATGCCAGTCCGAATTTGAGTTGGTATAAACCATTGTAGGGGAGATGAAATGAGATGACTCCTTGGTACCTGTTACTGTCTCTCGCATAAACCGCTTCAATATAGTGAGCGGGGCTTATTCTGCCAAAGTTTGTGCCAGCAATGCCTTTGGTCACTACGCGAGAGGATTGGTGATTATAAAATAATTACGAGACACTCATTAAGAAATAGTCTGAAAATGATTACCAAAAAGTTCCCTGTTCAGTAATAATTATTGACTACAGCTACCCAGAATAATTTCAGTGATGTCAGTTTTACTTTGCTTGTAAGGGTGCAGTTATTGGCAGTATCAGTTTAAGAGCAGTATATTATCTAGAATTACATAGCAATTACAAAACGGAAACAGGCTATTCGGCCTAATCTGTGTGGATGTTTATCCCCCACACAAACAGCGAATCTAATTCCATGGGCCTGCTCTGTTCCCATTTCCCTTTATTCTCCTTTCCTTCAACTACCGATTTAATCTATTCTTAAATGTTGACATGTGGTTTGAATTTCTGCCTGGTTTCTGCCAATTGTACCTTTGGCAAAAGAGTCACGGAAACCCTGTCGAAATACATAAGCAGCAGTTACATTGTTTCTCTGCTGCCAAAGTTATGGTGACCGATCAGGAGAACGCCCATGGAAAGTAATGCTGCTTTAATCACTAACTGTGGTAGTGCATTCTACAGCCTCACAGCTCGCTAATGCTCTCTGTCTTAAATTTCTTACATTGAATCTAACATCTATGTCCCTTTGTTCAGACCCCTGAATCACTGGAAACAATTTGTTTTTATTTACTCTGTCCCATCCCTTCAGAATTTTAAACACCTCTGTCAAATCACTCCTTAATCTCCTCTGCTCTAAGAAAAGCAGCCACAATTCATCAAGTCTTTCTTCATATTTGTATTTCCTCATATTTAACTTGTCTATTTGATCAATTTCATTCTTATAACTAAATCTAGCAATACCTTTTCTCCATTTACTCCTTCCCTGGCTAAAACCTCCTAGAACAATAATTTTGCTTTTCCCACTCATCTCCTTGATCGTCTAAAGAATTCCTCTTCCATTTTCCTCCCACATTTAAAGGGTCTGTAGTACAACCCCACTAATATAACAATCCCCTTTATTTATCTTTGACCTCTCTATAACAATATTGAGCCTGTCTGAACCTCTTTTTTGTATACGTCAATACTTTTTTTATAGTATGTACGTCCTCCTTCACCAATATTGCTACCCTTCCTTTCTTGCCTATTCTGTCCCTATTGTATGGGATCGAAATTTATCTTGGACAGAAGCACAGAACAGGCGATAGCACATCGGGAATCCATTTTACACTTGGCCCAATTTTCTCCTCCATTGCCAGAAAAGAAAATCAGGCAGTAGCAGGAAACGGGCTGCCGATGTGCTGTCACCCGTTTTGTGCTTCTGCCCGAGATTAATTTCACTCCCCCCGCCCTCCCTCCGCCAAAATGCCTAGAGTGATGTGGAGACATCAGTGTTGAGTCATACAACTAGCTGAATCGTATTCTCTGGTTAGGGAAAGCAGAACTCTGCACATGCCAGTTAAAAGCTATTACTAGCAAACAGATGGGGCAATTGACTCTATGCTAACATTAAATAGGTTGAATCATGAAGTTTTTAAAATTCCCAGGTGGCGTAACTTTTTAAATGTTGCTTCTCACGCTGGTTGGTAAAAGGCAATAGTGTCCTCAGGTTAGTGACTTCATTCTTGAATGATCCCATGTATTTTGCATCACTAGCCTATATAAGAGTAGGGGAAAAGTACCTTCAAGATTTCCAGAGAAATTTTATTCACAATACCACTACATATAACAGCACATTAAGTAGGTACAGGATGATTATCTAAAGAGTGGAGTCATCATAACTAAGCAATCCAAGGAGTGTTAAAAGATGGATTACAGGCTGTTCAAGTTCCTACACTATGATCTGAAAAGCAGTTTCAAACAGAAGGATACATTTCTGGTCATACAACTCTCCTGTGATCTATTATTCATTTTTGAAGAAACAATTTTGATGAAAGTTTTTTCACTGTGCAGACACAATTAATGAGCTTCTAGTTATACCTATCATCTCCAATATTCTGCTATAAACATAATTTCAAGCAGAGTTGCTTATGAGGTGCACAGTTAACTTAATATTAATGGCTTGAAGCATCTAAAAAAGGTTGATCTTGACCAAGATGTGTCCACAGTGAAGACAGTTTGAAATGGGCTCTAATGGCTAATTGGTCACCCAGTCATTCATTCTATATTCACAAAGAATCCATCCTGAATTGCTGTGATCATACGATCAAAAGATTTTTTTTAAAGAGTTGACTACAATCGTGGAAGATAAAAGACACGCATAAATTTCTTTCACTAGCTTTCACATCTACTAGCTTATCTGATAACTATCTGTATTAAGGCTGACACTTTTTGCCAAGCCCAAAACCAGTCAGAGGCAGACAGGGGCATCAATAACTGTATCAATTTGCTTCTTAAATGGAAGATATGGAGGAGGCAATTGAGAAGATCTACCCAATGACTAATATATTTGTTTGGCAAAAGCTTTACACCTGCATACCTGAATGTACAAAAAATTATTATTATTTGGATTTGAAAATGTTAAACGAAGCAAAGCCAGTGCATCATTAAGATCGTTTACTGTTGCAGTCTAAAGAAAGAGAAAATAGAAGTTGCTTTCTCAGCAATCAGGCGAATGTTTGCGATAATTTTAACCCTATTCCCTATCTCGATACTGCCGCATTCTTTACCTCAAAGTGTACACCTCTCAATCTACCTACCAGAAAGGAAAGAAAGTTTTGAAAAGTGCCTACATTGCATTAACAATTTTTGTAGCTGACAGCCCATCACCTCATCCCCACAACACTGAAAGCCAGAGGGAATGAGTCCTAGAGCCACATTTCAAATCTAATTTGGCTCAAAATTCAAATATTCTGAAAACAAAATCAGAATTCATATCCTATGCTTGATTCAGAGTTCCCAATAAAAAAAACTAATAAAATAAATGGTAATGCATTATACCTGAGCAGAAGGACAATCTGAGCATGTGCATTTTCTAGGTCTCTCCAAACATTCTTTTCGCAGTTAGCAGTAGACTGGGAGAAATTTAAGTAGATGTTTTCAAAATATGAAGGTAAAAAGAAAGGGCCCAAGTACTTGCGATCTCGCCTCGCTGCCTTTAAGTGCAGCAGAGTAGCAGGTGCAATCTGGCGGTGACCTGTGATCCTGACCCTGCTGGAGTTTTCGGAGTCAGGGCGAGATTGGGATATTTAAATAAAACAGGCTGGTATCCATGCCAGTATGGGTGCATCTTGGGTACCTGCTGTGGGGAGGTGGCGAGGGGGGGCAGGAGATATGGTGCTGCACTGCCACAGGGGCTGCAGCCAGTGGGCCTGACTTAAAAGCCCAAGGATTTGCTAAATGGCCCCCTTCATAATAGAAACGATTTGAAACCTTCATGTCTAAAATTCCCATGGCCACCTGGGCTATTATCTTAGCCTGAAAACCCTTGTGGCACCCACCTCCATCGCCCACACGTATGCCGGTGTCTTACCAATGTCCAGGAGATAGGAGCAGTTGAAAGTCTAGAAGATGACACCATCCCATCAGCCTTGCCTTCTTCATTATGTCAAGCTTTCAATTGCATAGGTACAACCTCTGCCATCCCTGACCCCAGTGGGAACTCCCAGTTAGTTTTCTTCAGGGCGGAGACCTGGCTTTTCTGCATCCTAGCCAATTTCCTGCCTCTTTTATACCAGCACTCTACTCCAGGCCCCAAGGAAATTTCCAATCAAAAACCTCAAATGCTGAAAATTCTTTGATGCAGCCCCTTTTTGCATTATAAGAATGTATTTATTTTGTAGTCTATCCAGCTCATATTTGAAGATTTCCCACTACTGACCCATCAATTACTTTGCCCAATTAATTTAGGCCAACGTCCCTTCTTATCTTGTTAAATGTTACCTTTTTCCAGTCCAGCATCCTTATCTTTGACTCTTCATTAACCTGTTCTTACATTGAATCAAACCATGTGTGATCACTGTTTCCCAATTGTTCACCTACTGTTACATCAGTTATTTTCCCCACTTTATTTCCCAGAAACTAAATCTTTCCTTGTTGGATTTGAAACGTACTGATTTAGGAAGCAGGACTGGGTATGTAAAATTCCAGCATTTTGTATTTTCAAAATGTGCGTGCTAATGTTTTTGTTGGCCTAAGAGTGCACACACACAGAAACTTCAGCATCACAGCTAAAGCTGGTATGTGAACAAAGATGAACACCAGCAATCACAGATTGTCCAAATGAAACTCCAGGAGCTGAGGGTTTCATACTCGAAGTGTACATCCCAGACTACAGAGTAAACACAACCTTCTGCATTGTGGTGCAGAATACTGCAAAGGCACAGTGGGGGGAAAAAAATAAGGAAAAGGGTTTGAATTACTGAGTGTCCCTCCTGGGGATAGTACTAAAGACCTTTTTAATTGGTCATAACATAAACTAACTACGCTGTGCACATATCCTGGCATCACACACACCTCATGACACACGAATGTCAACAGTCCTTTAAACCCAAAATGTAAGATTGGGTTTTGGAGGAACCAATATAAATAGCTCTGTGAATCTGAAGTGAACTCAGGAGGGGTTCACTTTCAGTTCGTTTCCTGCACTGCAAATGCACCAATAGTTTCCTGGTGGAAGTTTTTCTTTTTTGGGGGTGGGGACCATTCCTTTTCCATGTTCCTTGGAAATTTATAGATGGAAATAGATGCATGTGAGTGAGTTCAGTAGATGTCATGGGAACCTCTGGCCACTTTAGCATTGGTTTACGTTCAGGTTTTGGATTCCAGGCTCAGATTATAAACCCAAAGCCAGGATCAATCCAGATGTTCATCCTTAGACACATACAAAGGTTAGGAATGTAAAAATATTTGCAAGGGAAACATAATTAGTTACATCCTGTGTAAACTTCCTGATCCTTTTCATCTGGGACACATTTTTTTCCCTAAACTGTTTACAGATATTACATTGGTCGGCTTTTCTAACTGGTTGGTAGGGGCATAATGTAATACTGCATTAAGCGATATCAGGCAGGCCCCAGGCACAACTGTGGCTGTGAATCAACTCATTACTCTTTTTGTTTTTCTTTGCAATTGGAGAAAAATATATATTTTAAATGTTCATGTTTTATAACAGTGAAGTAGTGATGTCCAAGTAAGATTCTGATACCAGTCCCCCACTGCATTGCCCCATAAATAAGGCCTAAACTGTAAATGCACAAAACTCATACAGTGGCAGCTATGCAGATAAACCCAGAGACAGTACACACAGATATGTAGACACACACACAGAAACAGACATATTAAAACGCACAGTCAGACATATACAAACATTTGTCAGCATCCTGAATTTAGATTACTTAATTAGGTGCTGCAATTGAAGCATTTTATTTCACGTTCTCTGCCGCTGGCAACTTGTGAATTATTTTCACAGCTCTGCACTGTTCTATCCATATCACTTTTGGGTTCATGTGAACATTTGGGTGCAATTTGCTTTTACGCAGATTTTGATACTTTCCAATATTTTCATAAATATATGTTAAGCGCTTTATTCTGCAGTGATCTTTGTGTTCCTGTGAAACTCTTCACTGCAGATGGTTTCGAAACCACGCCAAATAAGCGATCTGCATGGAGTAAACCAAATGTAACTTGTAAGCTTTGCAGAGTGTTAAACCTCATTCAATTCAATATTTTTTTGTCTTTTTATCCCGTTTTCTCTCCTTTCCCGAAGGCTCTGATTTGTGTCTCTTTTCTGTCTTCTCCTGAAAGTGCCCACTCACGAGACTCAGCTTGAGGACTCACTTTGTGCAATGTTACGGGCGATTTGCTAAAGTATATTTTCAAAAATTTGCAGAATATTTATATATCACACGGAATAGTTGAGGTGAGCATAGATTACCTTTAAGGGGAAGCAAGATAAGTACATCAGGGAGAAAGGAATAAAAGGATATGCAGATATGGTTAGATGACGTAGGGTGGGAGGTGGCTCGTGCGGAGCATAAACAACAGCATAGATCAGTTGGGCCGAATGGCCTGTTTTTGTGTTGTAAATTCTAAGTAATATCTGTGTAATACCTGTGTAATTAATACCCATGTAATTCTTTACAATTCTGTGTAATATCATGGGGTAAATTTTAACCCCACGAATGGGTGGGTTGGGGCAGGTGGGAAGGTAAAGTTTGTAAAAAAGTAAAACCCGACCCTAACCCACCCACTTCCGGCTTCTGGAGGGGAGTCGAGGGGTGGGCGTCAACCCACTCTCAGGAGGTGGGTCGGTCAGTAAAATCTTTTAAGGAGGCTGCGGGCCTCCATTTTAATAGGTTTTTATTTTTAACTCCTGGAGGCCAGGATTCCCGGGCCTCCTGATTCACTCCATGTAAGAGGAGGCGAGAAGGCCCGGATCAACAGGCCTTTATCGCACTGCTTGTGAGCCAGGAGGAGCAGGAAAGTTTCTTCCAGGCCCAAAAAGCCGACCTGCCGCGATCCCACACGGGCGATCGGCCGACTCCCTCCGCATGTCCGACCCCCACCACCCCCCCATGATCTCCGACTCCCCCCACGATCTTCGAGCCCCCGCAATCTCTGACCCCCCCATGATCTCCAACCTCCCCCACGATCTCCATCCACCCGCCATGATCTTTGACTCCCACCCCCCGATGTCCAAACCCCTCCAATGTTCCACCACCCCATGACTGAGCCTCTGATGACCCACTCAATGACCACCAACCCAGATGTCTCCCCCCAAGATCTAACTAAGACTTACCTGCTGGCATCCGCTCCCTGGCTGCTCTCCTGTCCGACTGACAGCCAGCCTGTCAATCTGGCTGCGTGTCGGGCAGGAAACCTACTGAAAAAAAATGAAAGTCGTCTTTATGTCAAAATTGTAAGGATGTCCGGGAAACCCGGACTTCCGGGTTTCCCATCAGGAATTCCACCCCCCACCGCCCTCTTCCCGGCTCCCCGTTAAAATTTACCCCTATGTGTCTAAAGTATCAAATATAGGGGGCTAAATTGGGCCACGTAGCGCCAGTTCTGTAGGTGCTACACGGACGCCTGAGCCACAGAAATGGTGTTCGAGATGTGCACACTTCCAGCTTGATGTGTGCAGGTAATTTGCCATCTTGGGAGAGGTGGTTGTGCACCCGCCGAATGAACGTTGGAAGCATGTAGAGTCGGGATATTATGACGTTAATCAGTGTGCAATCTGATTTATAGGGACTGCTACTATTTTGGAACTCCACACTCCAGCCAAGGCACTGTCTTAACCTAGCATAGCTGAACAGGTCTTAAACAGCACGGAGGAACCCCCCCCCCCACCATAGCACTATTTAAAGGAATCATGCAGGAGTTACAGGTTAGTTGCTGGATTATTGCTTCTGGCTGCTGATGAATTTGTACCTGTTTTTGGAGTCTCCTATACTTGAATACTAGGACGAGGTGACTTAGACTAAAAATTAGAGCCAAGACTTTCAGGAGTGAAGTTAGGAAATACTTCTACACGCAAAGGGTGGTAGAAGTTTGGAGCTCTCTTCCGCAAACGGCAGTTGATGCTAGCTCAATTGTTAATTTTAAATCTGAGATTGATAGATTGTTGTTGACCAAAGGTATTAAGGGATATGGGGCTAAGGAGAGTTAGGTCACAGATCAGCCATGATCTTATTGAATGGCGGAACAGGCTCAAGGGGCTAAATGGCCTTCTTCTGTTCCTATCTTCTTTTGTTCCTATAATGAAGTTTCAATACTCTACAGGGAGTGGGCTGGCTAGCTAACAGGCAACAGCAAGGACCCTGGTGGTATGGCAGGGGTGGGAGCAGGAATGCTGTCGTATTGAGAGAGGTCAGCAGGTTCACGTTCCATGGAGCCACTGCCACTTGCTGCCTCCTGTTATGCGCCACCTTCTCCTGCAAGAAAGAGGGAAGTGTGTTGGTTGGTGTCCTGCAAGGTGTTTGGGTGATATGCCTGTCACGATTAAATAGCTGCCAGTGTGTGTGAGACCTGTGAGTTGTGGGTGTGCGGCTTGCAACAGTGGTAATGTGTGAGGACAAGATGAAGCATCTGATTGGAAGAGTTGAGTACTGATTAAAAGAGTTTGTTGGTATGGGAGGTATAGCCCGTGGAGCAGTGGATGCAGCTAGTGGTGCAGTTGGTATGATATGCCATTTCAAACTTGAACTCATGCACCTTTACTACTCGTGTCAAATCATTGAACTTCTTCCTGCACTGCATCCATGTTCATAGTGCTATGCTCCTGGCATTGATCTCATCCACTACTGTCTCCCACTGCCTCGGAAGCATATGTCTGGAGGGCCTCTTGCCCTCCTGCGGATATAGGATGTCCCTCCTTCTGTCCACCTCTTGCACCAAGGCCACTAGTGCATCATCCGAGAACCTTGGTGCACGATCTTTAGTAAGCCTGGTACAAACTCAGATCGGCAGATTGGTGAGGTATGGTGTGCAGATTGGAGGATGTGGGATGTAGTTTTGTGAAACCTTTATTAAATATTTTAAAATAAAACAACAGTTTTTAAACATAAGGATGAGACCTGCATCTGTGTTTTACGTATGCAATTTCTGATCTCCATTCAGACACATATCTTATATTTTGAAAATATAAGAGTCCGGCAAACTTTGAGCTGCCAAGTTGTTGCTCAATAAAAATTCCAGAGTTCTCATTCTTCACTCTAGTCCAGCACAGATTTACTTCCCAATGGATTGCCAACACTTCCTGCCGCCATAATGACCTCCCCTTTAAGAGGTGCAGACTGCCTTTAAGTAGTGCTAGCCACTCCCGTTATCGGGGCCCCCTGCTGGTACGTGCAGCCACTCAACAGCACTGGTAGTGCTGGCTACATGCAACAATCATTGAAATCATCACGAATGTTACGTGCTGCCTGCATCGCAACCAACGGCCGCGGGTTAATCGCG
The DNA here is from genome assembly GCF_035084215.1 of Heptranchias perlo. Lineage (NCBI taxonomy): Eukaryota > Metazoa > Chordata > Chondrichthyes > Hexanchiformes > Hexanchidae > Heptranchias > Heptranchias perlo. Next base: position 177,222,432 of record NC_090325.1, read on the forward strand.
CACCGCGATCCCAATGCCCGTTTTCGGGGGTTAACCAAGATATCCCCCAGTATTCTACTGATTTGAACATCAGCATAAAGTCATGTATGTGATAGTTGAAGGGGTTGGGTTGGCCAGGTTCATTTCTAGTGGCAGGTAGGCATGAAACACTGGGAGAGTAAAGAGGGGGAAGCAGTGGAGTCACGTAGAGTTTGTAGTGGTGAGTGGATAGAGGTTGTGGTGATAAGTGGGTGGCAAAAGTTGAGCGATGGAAGTGCTGCTTTGCCATGGCTACATTGGCAGAGTGAGATTTGCTAGATTTTGGGCCCCATATATTTCTACCCACTAAGGAGGAGAATTTGGGAAGGCTTCAGGGTGTGTGGACTTAAAAAAGCACAAAACTGGGAGCACGATTATAAAGAATCGAAGAGTTGTAATTTAAAAAAACTGGGAACAGGTCTGAAAAAAGAAACAAAGAGGCTCAGGCACAGTTGTGGGTGAGCAGGGAAGAGCCTAAACAACCAGGATTGAATGAGGTGAGCCAGGAGGCAGGCCTAAACAGCTCAGGTATTTTAACTGTTGGTGCTGGGTCCACCTGAGAGCAGGCAGGGCCTCAGTTTAACATCTCATCCAAAGGAATGCACCTCCAACAGTGCAGCACTCCCTCAGTACTACACTGAAGTACCAGCCTAGATTTTGTACTCTAGTCCCTAGAGTGGGACTCAAGCCCACAACCTTCTGACTCAGAGGCATGAGTGCTACCACTGAGCCACAGTTGCCAGCAAAAGTCAAAGAGGAGATCAGAGGTGGTGCAGAAGTGCGGAAGGCGAGTGAAGAAGGTGACGGGGCAGCCTGCAGCTGCTAAATATAAGACAGAAGGCCCTGGTCCAATGGAGCAGCAATGTGGCGAGGCTGAGTTGGAAGGGGGAGGCCTGGAAGCAGGGTTGGGAAGCTGGGGAAAGGGTGCAGCCCATAATGTAGAAATGTAAGACTTTAAAAATGGCAGACCCGGACAACTGACATCACAGTGTCATCTAGTAATGGGAGGCCTGTCATTACAGCGAGTCTTTTCCCATTAAAATAAATGTGACATCGCATTTTGCCATTATAAAATGTCATCAGGTTCCACAGAATTACATAGAATGTACAGCACAGAAACAGGCTATTCGGCCCATCTGGTCTATGCCAGTGTTTATTCTCCACATGAGCCTCCTCCCACCCCTCTTCACCGAACCCTATCAGCATAACCTTTTATTCCTTTCTCCCTCATGTGTTTATTTAGCTTCCACTTAAATGCATGTTGGCACAGGGTTTTGCTATTATGAAATGCTAATATAAAAACGTGATAAAAATCGTGGTACAGGAGGTAAGCTTATGTGGACATGAAGTCAGCACCATATGCAGGACTTTTCATACAGTATATAGATATGTATCACTGTGAGGACCATTGGGTACTTTTACATCCATTATTCTGCTGGCAGCAGCCATCACTATGGATACAGTGCACTAGATATAGGTGATGCAGGATGACGTATTCACTGAAGGATTAACAATTGTGATGCTATTACAGCAAGTTTACTAAGTAATTATGAACAGTTAATTCTCAGAAATAAATAAGGTCAGTAATTCAGCATTAATAGTTGGTATATTAAGAATAGATTTGTTTCTTTGGACTCGTGTCCCAGTCCCTCAACAGCAGCTAATATTTTATGTGCATAATTTATAAAAGCGTATATCCTTCATGCTGGCTAATAGCTACCTGTATTTTTAATGAGCCTTTCATAAAATGAAAGCCAACAGGTTATTTAATTTGGCATGAAATTTACGATATTTATGATTTTAATGAGTTGTACAATAAAAACATAATCAGTTTCTATTAGACTCTCCCCAAATCCCTTTACATAGCTTCCTGCACAAAATAACCACAGCCTCCAACTGCATTAAGACTAATTTTTATTGATGACTGCCATCAAAAAATTAGGAACGATGCCCTCTGGGCTCTTGTGATGCAAACCACGGAATGCAAAATAATGAGAATTTTTTTCTGTTTTATTGTGCTCGCTGTTTGTAGACTATTGTGGCGGCTTGTTATCTTTGCTGTGCAGACTTAAAAACAGACTGGCTGAAGAATGTGCTACAAGCTTTTCATTTGTTAATATACTTGTGACTGTTCATCATTATTTCAGCCACGCTGCAGAACGCACCGTCTTCCTAGTGTATTTTTTTTAAAAGACAGATCAAATTGAATTCTGAACACTTTTGTAAAGATACTTCTTATATTCAGTTACACTAAAAAAGGAACTAAAAGTTGAAATGGTTGAGGAAAGTCAGACTTCTAAAAGAAACCTGTGAAGGATTTCCTGAGATTTAAATATTTCTCTGTGAGATTATTATTCCTGGGATTGATTTTTTTTTTGTTGAGATAAAAAGAAAAGCTGGGAACGCTGGGAATTCAAAATAAAAGCAGAAAATACTGGAAAGACACAGCGGGTCTGTCAACACAGATTGGGAGGGGGTGGGTGCAAGGTATTGTAGTTGTTATGTTACTGGACTAGTAATCCAGAAGATAGACTAATAATCCAATAGAACATGAGTTCAAATCCCACCATAGCAGCTTGAGGATTTGAATTCAGTCTATAATAAGATGGTGTCAGTAAAAGTGACAATGAAGCTGTCAGATTGTTGTAAAAGCACAACTGGCTTACTAATGTCCTTTAGGGAAAAAAAAACTGCTCTCCTTAGCCTCTTAAAAGAAATTGTACTCCAGTCATTTAGTGCTAGCACCAATACAACATCACATAAGCCCTGGTAGAATAAGGCATTTAAACAATCCAGCTCCTGGCTACTAAGTAATGCTCTTGTGACTTTATTACTTGTGTTTTTATATATTCTGGCCCACAATACATGTACAGAGCTCACAAAAAAGATACAGCTCACTGCTCATTCATTTCAGCAGCTTGGAGGTTTTCATTAATATTTTTCAAACAAAAAAAATCTATTTCCAACAATATGACCTTGGAAATAATGCATTTGTTTAATTTAAACTTGGATAAAATGGTGAAAAGAGAGAGTTTTCGTGTCAATTTGTATCTACAGTTCATTTTCTGGGAGAGCACTATCTCAGCTCTGACATCATTGTCACCTGGCTCCCAATTCTTACTCCAGTGCAGTACTGAGGGAGTGCTACACTATCGAAGGGGCCGTCTATTGTTAAACAGAGGCTCCGTCTGCCCTCTTAGGTGGACATAAAGATCCCGTGGCACTACTTTGAAGAACAGCAGGGGAGTTCTCCCCAGTATCTTGGCCAATATTTATCCCTCAACCAACATCACTAAAACAGATTATCTGGTCATTATCACAATGCTATTTGTGGGACTTTGCTGTGCGCAGATTATCTGCCTCATTCCTACATTACACCAGTGACTGTACTTGAAATGTACTTCATTGGCTGTAAAGCGCTTGGGGATGTGCTGAGGTTGTGAAAGGCGCTATATAAATGCAAGTTCTTTCTTTACTCTGTTCTTCCTAAACAGAGATCTGCTATGTACTAATTGAGATGTAACTGTTGGTAACACAGTACAGAATTATAACATGAAGAGAATTGTACTACTGTCCTTTTCTCTTTGCTCTTTTCTCTAGAAAAGGCTGAGGGGTCTTTAAAATTATGAAGGGGTTTGATAGGGTAGACGTAGAGAAAATGTTTCCACTTTTGGGGGAATCTAAAACTAGGGGTCCTAAATATAAGAAATTCACTAATAAATTCAATAAGGAATTCAGGAGAAACTTCTTTACCCAGAGAGTGGTGAGAATGTAGAACTTACTACCACATGGAGTAGTTGAGACAAATAACATAGATGCATTTAAGGAGAAAATGGATAAGTACATGAGGGAGAAAAGGATAGAAGGTTATGTTGATAGTGTTCGATGAAGTAGGGTGGGAGGAAGCTCATGTGGAGCATAAACACCAGCATAGACCAGTTGGGCCAAATGGCTTGTTTCTGTGTTGTAATTTCTAAGTAATTCTATGTAATATATTTTGTAAAGGCAGTAGACCATATTTTTTGAAAACATTTACCTTGCTCGGTAGAAAGCAACTATTATTGGGAGTTGGAGTTAGACCAGGAAGGCTTTGAATGCAAATTATCCAGTAGAACTGAGATGGGGAACATTTAAGGATGTTTGCTACTTTCCAGATCAGTTTGTTACTTTTTTCTCCTCATTTTTTATCCTGATAAGCAGCTAACTGATACAAAGAGAAATTTAGATTAACAAATGCTCCGAGTGGCTTTCCCCTTCCGATCGCTGAACTATTAGCCACTATGCCTCTTGTGCTAGCAGTAAGGATTTTTTTGCATTGCAGTGCAATCAAATTGCATACTTTACCATGACTCATAATCTAGACTGACTCTCTGTGATGTGATAGTTATGTTTCCGTTTTGCCAGCCTCCCCACGATCTCTGCCTGCCCCACACGCAGATCGTCTTAATACTTTCAAAGAAATAATTGCCTTTACATACTGCCTTATCACAGTGTCAGAATAGCTCAGAACATTTCACACAGTGCAGTGCAGTAACTTGTTTGGCAGGCAAAAAACTGAAGCTGCTTTTTTTTTGTTCTTCATCTACTGGCTCCAGTAGCCTGGGTCTTGTGGACAGTGGCTAGTGGCCAATTGTTGATAACGTTGCCAGGTTTTTTAAACTGGTAGCCTGGAAGGTCCATCCGAGTCGACTTTTCTGGCCATTGTCCCCCTGGGAATGTCCGGTTCTCCAAGTGCAAGGGTCAGGAAGAAGGGGCAGAGTCTCAAAGTGCCGTCTCTCTGCCCTTCAGCATAGTTCAGGATTCCTGGGGCTTTCTTTGATTGGGGAGGGGGGAGGGGGAGGTGCGGAGTTTGGCCTGTGCCTGAAGTGTTCCAGTGAGGCAGGAGGGGGCGTTCCCAGCTTCCCGACTAATTTTGTAACCCTCAAGCTTTCTGGGTGCTCCGGCTGGGGGTGGCACCAAAAAATGATGGCACTGTGGCCTGCTCCAGAACCCCTGCTGACTGGAGGGTTTGTTGAGGTTTAGGTGACAGATCGAAGAGTTGCAGGTGAGTGCTGTATTCTGTTTGTATTCTCCAAGAATTCTAATAGACAATTAGGACCTTCTGCTTGCTGAACTTAATTGCCAGTCAGAAGGACCCAATATTTTAGGCCAGAGAGCCTCGAGAACCCGAGAGCTGCTCCGACTCTTCTGTCCCTACTGCCAGTGATGGCCTCTGCCAGGGGTGGGCCAGCACCACTGGCTGTCCTTGGGCCACTTAAACGGTCTGGGACAGGTAATCCAGGCGATCCAGGGCTGGCAGAGGTACAGCACACTGTGGATGCTCTGCTTGCTCCTGTTTAGTGCCTGGGTAGATGGGCCCAGGAAAATTGGCCTCATTATTTTTCCTGGTGTCCATCTACCCAGGCACTAGTGCCCTCTTCTGGCCTAATCGTGCCCAGTAAAAGTGTTGCACCGGGAGGTCTTTGCTGCGTATAAGCATGCTCACACAAAGACATTGGATCGTCATGTACATACCTCCACTTTGCAATGTCATGAAGTCATGAATTAATACATTCCCTCTAGGAACACCCTTTGCCACCAGTTTACAGGAAGCTGGCAGAATATCTTAAAGCCAGATTCAGGGTCACGACCTGCTCTCCAAAAGTCTGGCCAATAATATAAATGGCCCTTGGGAATGTAGGGTATATTTTACAAATTCACGTCCTGTCACAAAGCTTTGCCTGCCAAGACCTCGTTTTGAGAATTTGACTGTAGAAGTTAGTGGGCCTTGCAGGGTCTTGCATTCATAATGGTTTAAGTCTGAGTCAATACCAGTAATTGTGTTTTACTGTATAAATAGAAATGCATTGGGGAAAAGTGAGATACAATTCATTTCATTCACCAGTAAGGCCTTCGTCACCCTTTGTAATGAAGTCTTCCTCACTCATGGAATAAACACTTTAGGACAATGGCTGTGCTCTCTTGAACAGGATGACAGAACATTTTTCATAGCACTATTTCGATTAAATTTCATGTCAGAACAATCACTCTCCTCTAGAAACCAAAGTAAATAAACTTAATTGAGATAATAGGGGGAGTTGGCCGGGGGTGGGGGCGGGGAGAGAGCACAAAATACAACCAGTACATTCCATGAAAAGCATACTTTCATTAAACTTGAGAGAAATGTTACACACAAAAGAGCTCACACCACATCAGACCTCAATTAAGTGGCAGCAATGGAAGAAAGTCAATACCTGGACTGTGGCTCTGTGTCTGTTCCTGTGAAGCCACACAGAGTTCCAAAGCAAACTGACTACATAGAAGCTCACTCACATCACACAGCACTTTACCTCTTTTCTGACTTTGAACCCAAAATTCTAGGAATCCGGCTCTGCAGACTGGAACGGCTGGCTGCCTGTGTAGATCCCGTTCCAAATTACGGGGATGATAGTAATTCGCATGGTTGGAGTGACAAGGATGCTTGTGTGGGCTCTCCTTGGTGTGTCGTTGTAAGGTGGAGTGGCCCACAGCTGCTTGTCACAGCCTTTCCTGGGCTGAAGAAACAACAGTTCATAGAATCTTCTGCTTCAAAGAGAGCCATTTGCTAGCACAGCAAAGATAATTGAACCCCCCATCCTGTGTTTCTAGGGCCTTTCCAATGGGCTCCATGGACCCCTTGGCAGTTCTTAGCTGACAATAGTTCCGTTGAAGCCTTATTGGGCAGAATGGGCAGAATTCTTAGGGTAACCCGGGAACCCTACCTCGACAGACCTCCTTGATGTGGGGGAGGGGGCAGGTGGAAAATTCACCCTCTCTCCCCACCAGAATTTTTAGGCCTTCTCTCCACATGGTGAAATCCCAGTTGGAAACAGATATTCCTCCATTTTCTGAGTCCTGGCTGGAAATTCTGCCAGAGAAGCACCCAGTGCCTGATCAGAATTTTGGGCCCTTAACGTATAAATAAATCTTCACACAAACTCAGTTTTTCCATTATAATTCATTAAAAAAAAGTTCCATCACTTCTGTAGCACATATTTGTGCCCGTGAGCTGTACAGATGCTGTATCACACCAGGCTTTGTGTATCCCCATTTATCTCACAATTGTGTGTCCCCTCCATCTAAAACATAACTAAGATTACTTCAGCGGTTTGATTTGAGGGTATATATTTTCCTCCATTTGTTAAAGTTAAGCAAAATCTCTTCATGAGTATTTGAGTATTAAGTGGAAAACCTGCCTTATACTCACACTGACTTTTTTGATAATATTAACAGAGGAAAATACATCCCAAGGCTATATTAGGGGTTTACAAGGAATCCATTATACAAAAATCATATATAGTGCTGTATTTCTATTCAGCCTGCTCTACATCATGAGACTCACTAGAATGCACTATGGGCTCGAATTTAGCAGGCCTGCGGGTTCCCAGCGGGTGGTCCTCCGGGAGCGTCGAAAACGCGAACGGTGAAATTAGTGGGTTGCCCACGCGATCGTAGCAGGCAACACACTAATAGGAATCAATTACCTGCTCCTCCGGGGTCCACGGCGCTGGCCTGCGCGTCGGTCGGGCTGCGCATGCGCAGTTCGACCTGTCAGCTGGAGGCTCTCTAGTTAAAGGGGCAGTCCTCCACTGACAGATGCTGCAACCAATAGAACAAATTGCAGCATGGAGCAGCCCAGGGGGAAGGCTGCTCCCAGTTTAATGATGCCTCACCCCAGGTATCATCAGATGGGGTGAGGAGGAGGGGGAGGACACAGATCTTCCCCCCGGCGGGCGGGAGGAAGCGGCCTGCCTCTGCCACCAGGAAGGCCTGGCTCGAGGTGGCAGAGGGGGTCACCTGCGCCACCAACATATCGCCCACCTGCATACAGTGCAGGAGGCGCTGCAATGACCGCAGTAGGTCTGCCACAGTGAGAACACAAAGTCTTTCCCCTACACTCCGTCTGCCACAACACTGCCCCCACCCCAAATCTCCTTCGACACCGCCCACACTATTCTATCACATCACCCTTCATACCCACTCACACCCCGTCCTCATCTTACCTCCACCTACTCACTTCGCCAGTACTCATCCTGCCACTAACACGCAACCCAATCCTCATACAATCTCATGGCTCCATCCCATACTCACCCTTTCTTGCATCTCCCTCACGGCCAGCCTCACTCAACCTGCCACCACCTGTGCTGCAGCCACAGGGCATGCATCACATATGTGCAGTAGGCAGCGTAAGGCAAACGTCTCGTCAGCATGAAGGGGGTGCACAAGGGTGTCTGAGGGTTTGTCATGGGTGTTACCCATATTGAATTTCAGAGCAACAAACAGCACACATTATATTGACACCACCACTGCCATGTCTCCGCGAATCCTGTCCGTTGTGTCCAATAATGCCCGCTCCTGGGTATCACTATGAGGACCCACCACTGATGCCACCCATCGTGTTACTGCAGAGTAGGTGCAGGTGTATTTGCAGGGCTCGTCCGCGCAGACGACTGAGAGACATCGGCGGTGTAGCCGGCTGCACCCTGGAAGGATGCGGAGGAGAAGGTGTGGAGGGCAGTGGTGACTTTGCCAGCGACAGGTAAGCAGTTGGTGCTGGGGCCAGCCAGGAGCAGCTCGGCATGAAAGAGGCTGCAGATCTCCACGACTACATGTCGAGCGAATCTGCGCCTCCCTGTGCACTGCTGCTCGGAGAGGTCCGGGGAGCTGCGCCTCGGTCTGTGGACCCTGTGGCGAGGGTAGTGCCCTCTGCGACGCGTCTCTCTCTGCGGTAGCCCTCCCTCCTGCTGTGCAGGTGGGCGTGCAACAACACCGTGTTGGGGGGATCCACGTCTCTGCGGCGGACGGCGTGGACTGCGAGGCTGCTGGTGCTGGTCATGCTCTTCGTCCTCCGAGGGTCTCCACACACCACCCAACTGGCAGGTGTTGGTCTGAGGGGTTGTGCAGGGTAGGTGGGTGGTTCCTCGGACTGGGGCTGCGGTTTCGTGTCGGTCTGTCCTCTGGCTTGGCGGGGGGTGGTGGAGGGCAGGGGTTGCCCTATGTGACGCGGTGGCCTCCTGCGTGGGTGAGGGCTCTTGGCACCTGCACCTTGGCACCTGCCACAGGTTGCTGGCTGCAACACGCCTGGTTGGAGGGAGTCTGTTTCCCCCAGTGTGGGAAGCTCACTGCCTTGAACCTAAAATCCCACACTTCCTCTTTTGACAGCTGCTTCAGCTCATTAACTGACCACAACGAGCAAGTTAAGTACTCTCAAGTGGAACCCCGCTGGCTTTAATTGCCTGCGGGATTCCCACCAGCGGGGCTTGCGCGCGCAGCCCCGCACGTCAGCGCGGTACCCGGAAGTGGCCGGGATTTCGTCGCGATCCGGTCACGTGACCGGAGGTCGGGATTTTCGGGGCCAACCCGCTGGGAACCCGTCGGAAACCCGACCCTAAAATCGAGCCCTATGTGTCTGATTCCCGTATTATAGTAATTTTCCACTGTTATTGTTTTCCTTCTTCTCAAAGTTGAATTTGAACCAGATTTAATGCAGAAGAAGAGCTATAGAAAAACAGGACATATGTCCTTACCAAACTGTTGGTTTAATTGGGTCAAGCCAGAACTGAATTTTCGGCTTAAAATTTTGGTTTACAGTCTTTACATGAACTTGCATATGCTTTCTTCTTATCACACTAGAATTCATTAGTAATTGAATATAGTTCTTGAAGTAATTCTATTTAGGGATGTAGGGAGGGAGGGCAGTCATGCACAGTTTTGTTGAGCCGACAGCAACATGTGACAGGGAAAAACACAGTGCTATCCATGGCCTAAAGCAGGGTCATCCAACCTTTTAGAGCAGGAGGCCAGGCCTTTGTAATGCAAAGCGGGCCTCATCTGATTAAATCACTTTTGAGACAGACAATAACATAACAACAAAAACAACTTGCATTTTTATAAAACACCTTTAATGTAGTAAAATGTCCCAAGACGCTTCACAGGAGTGTTATCAGACAAAATTTGACACTGAGCCACATAAGGAGATATTAGGACAGGTGACCAAAAGCTTGGTCAAAGAAGTGGGTTTTAAGGAGGAGAGAGAGGTAGAGAGGCGGAGAGGTTTAGGAAAGGAATTCCAGAGCTTAGGGCCTAATCAGCTGAAGGCACGGCCACCCATGGTGGGTTGAAAGAAATCAGGGATGCACAAGAGGCCAGAATTAGAGGAACACAGATTTCTCGAAGAATTGTAGGGCAGGAGGAGGATAATTAAATGCTACATCTAAATCCCATGCTAGTTTGCTTTTCTTACAATCCTTATCTCTTTCATTTCTGTCCCTCCCTCTATTTTTTCCCCTCATCTCCTTCACTTCTGTTTGTCTGTCTGTTGTTTCCTTTACTTCTGGCTGTCTGACTCTCTTCTATTTCTGTCTATTTATTTCACTTCACTTGTCTCTCTCTCACTCCTCCTTCAGTTCACTATCTTTCCATCTCCTCTCTCATTTCTGTGTTCTTTCCATCGTGGTTTTTTATCTTTTCCCATCTTTTTGGTCTTCTATTTTTAACCTCTCTCTCTCTCTCTCTCTCTATTTGTCTATGCAATTGTGAGCAGTGAGAGACAGCAGTAACGGGACCCAAGGCAAGCGGACTAGTGAGAGATAGCAGATTTAAAACTCAGGCAGGGATTCAATAGGGATTCAGCATATGTTAGGGAAAGAGTCAACATCAGGGGCAGTATTAGAATTATCTGGAGACTAGATCATCCTTTACTGAAACCAGTCAACGCCCTCCAGCATCTTGGACAATCACCTAGAAAGAGTTAGCACCTTTCATGATCCAGAAAGTGAGTGAATGGAAAAACACATCACTGGTGGGTGTCAAGCGGCTGTCACAGAAAACTTGGAGCACAAGCAAATCTTTCCTTTGTTCTATTCAGACTGATCTGGACTGGGATCAGAGGAGGCAGCCCAGAAACTACAGAATGAGCTAAAAAAATCTATGCGAATGGGCTGAACAATGGCAGATGAAATTTAATCCCGGCATGTAAAGTACTGCTCTCAGGAAGGAAAAATGGGCTACGTGCATACTTCATGAATACTGTTGAATTTGCTAAAGATGACGTTGGAGAAGACCTAGGACTCTTAGTAGACTCAACACTCAGTGGCTTTTGGGTGGCCGCCCATTCTGGCGGCAAAGAGGCCCCTGTCATTTTGAGGCCCCGGCCTCATTTAAATTCAGCAGGCGAGCTGCAGAGTGCCAAATAAGCATTGTGACGCAGCTCACCAGATTGAAGCCTGAAGCCAGCAAGCTAAATTGTGGTGTTGGGGGGGGGTGGAGAGGAGTTGCGATTGCTGAGAGTGGGAGTCCCGGGCTGGTGGCGACCCAGATTATTCAACACTTACCTTTAGGGGGCCTCTTCTACACCATCGCCTGTGGAACTGGTCAGATCCTGCACGGTGCAGGCTCCAACCATTCCTACCTAAAATGGCAATCAGGGTTCTATTTCTGTTATAGGACCCTAATTTCCATATTAAAAGGGGCCTATCGTTAAATCATGAGGACGCTTTGGACACCGGTGGTGGGTGGCTGCATCGTCAGTGTTAATGGGGTCGTAAAGCTACTGACCCCATTTTGAGGCTGTTACTACCCCATTAATGCCAGGCGAGGGCAATCAAAATTGACCCCAACATGTCCAACCAATGCAGAGCAGCAATCAACAAACCCAATTTAATATTAAACTACACAGTCAAAATAGTAAGATACAAGTCAGAAAAAGTCATGGAAAAACTGTTCAGTGCTCTGGTCAGACCACAACTTGAGTACTGTGTCTAGTTCTGGTTGCCAAGAAACAAGGGAGACATTCAAGCTTGGGAGGCAGTGCAAAGAAGAACCACAACCCTAGTATCAGGGATCTGAGTTACAAAGAAAGACTAGAAAGACTTGGGCTTTTCAACCTGGATAGGAGTCATCTGAGAGGTGATCTTATAGAAGTATAATGGTACGGAATAGGTTAATCCGGAATACTACTTTAATTTGAACTATGGGTGCCGTACAAGGGTCATCAGCTTCAAACTAGTCAAAGGGAACTTTAGGATTGATATCAGGAGGTTCTTGTCCATACCACCACCACCACCACCACCACCACCACAACAACAACCACCACCACCACCACAACAACAACAACAACAACAACAACAACAACAACTGACACCTTTAACAAAGCAAAATGTCCCAAGGCACTTCATAGGAGCGTTATCAAACAAAATTTGACACTGAGCCACATAAGGAGATATTAGGATATATGACCAAAAGCTTGGTCAAAGAGGTAGGTTTTAAGGAGTGTCTTAAAGGAGGAGAGACAGGTAGCGAGGCGGAGAGGTTTAGGGAGGGAATTCCAGAGCTTTGGGCCTAGGCAGCTGAAGGCACAACCGCCAATGGTGGAGCAAATAAAATCGGGGATGCGCAAGAGGCCAGAATTGGAGGAGCGCAGAGGTCTCGGAGGGTTGTAGGGCTGGAGGAGGTTACATAGATAGGTGAGGTCATGGAGGGAATTGAAAACAAGGACGAGAATTTGTAAATTGAGGCATTGCCGGACCATGAGTCAATGTAGGTCAGTGAGCACAGGAATGATAGGTGAACGGGACTTGGTGCTAGGATATGGGCAGCATAATTCAACACTTAGAAAGGACTTCCAGGCAGAGTGATAAAGGTGAAAACCCTGGACTCGTTTAAGTAACAATTAGATTCACCAATGGTTGGAGTGTATGGCTATCTGGATCAATTAAGGTGGACCTAATGGCCTTCTTCTTCGTTAGTATCTTGTGACCTCAAGCCCAAGCTGTTTTATTCATTCCGTTATAGGGCTTGAGATGGAATGAACATCTAACTACTGTAAGCCTTCATTTAAAGATGGTTCACTTCAACGCAGGAAAAGCAATGTTTCAATTACAAGATTAATAGAAAGGAATTTGACTATACACATAAAAAGCATTTTATTAAGTGAGACTGAATGAATTTCACTGCCTAAGCAATGGATAATTCTCTGGTGTGAAATGAAAGAAAAAATGATAATTCACACAGGGAAACCTGTGCTAACAACTTTCTATAATGCATACATCAACTACTAGCAGCAAATAGAATATTAGTTGCCAATTTGTAAAAAATATCCCTGTTGTCTAATATCATTGTTTTAAATAATAAATAAAGCAAAGAATACAAGCTGTTGTGATAAGCAGCTAACTCAGTTAAATAGGTAAATGTGGGAGATCAGTTACTTTTCTGAAAGTTAAATGATTCACTCTTTCATATTCATGAAGAAAGTGGCATATTTGCCAATCTGGGTTCCTCTCTTTATGCAACAATACAACAGAGGAGCAAAGTTCTAAAGATGGTCATTATTGAGAACTATACACAAGGCTGGAGCTATCAAAATTGAAATGTAATTGATCTGCATCAAAGAAATTGCTAAGTTTATCGTGTCATCATTGTGAAGTTTTAAAAATAATGTCCAATAAAAGTAGATTATATTTTGTGGTTTCAAGTGCAAAAAAAAACTAAAACTGATATCTACAAAGGAGGTCCTTTACCAAACAATTGAAAATACATTTATGCCAGTAATTTTCCCTGTTGAATGATGACATTGCTTTCTTTTTTGAAACTAACCTTTTTATTTGTAACCAATCTATAGGAAAAAATGCACAAATTTGACATTGACTTTATATGATGAGATTTGAAATATGATCTTCTATGAACTCATAAAGTTTGATTTTACCTTATGGAAGAGTCCAAAGTCTAAATGCAAATCTATTCTATGCATGATTTCAGTTTCTATATTAACTCTGATATATTATCAATATTGAGGAAAGCTCAGACTTCAGATTCAACTTCAGGTCTTCTAAATGTGGTTTGAATTTTAAGACTGCTCTAGTGAGCAGAGAAACATCCTTTCACGATTCACCAGAGACAGGGATACACACTTAGAACACAGCGCCACATTAGAGAATGGCAGCTTTTCTCAGTTGATCTGAAGATTACAGGTTTCAGCCCCACACCAGGGCTTAAGCACATTGGGGTCAATTTTCATCTTCATTCTTCACTGAGCATGTGGTGGGCGGAATGATCAGAATGCCTGCCCGATGTGGCCAGCGATAGGCCAGCGATGGTTGGGCCTCATTTACATTCTGTTAGCGAGCTGCCCACATGTTTCCAGCACTGATAGACAGCTTGCTGCTTTGGGAGGGCAGGGAATCCAGCAGGGCAGCCATACAGCATGGGCCTTCAGTAACAGGTTAAAGGGGAGGGCTGGGCCAATCAAGGAGGGAGTAATATAATGTTGCCAGACCTGCTTCCATTGGTCCCTTTACATGACACTGGTCCTGGTCGTCTCCCGCTCTATATTGTGGGCAGATCTAGAACTCAGTGGCACCACACTGAACACTATCCAAATGGCATTGGGGTACGAATGATGTCATGGACTCTTGATTTATAATGCCTTATGAGGCTCCCACCTGTTTCTGGCATGAGCACTGATTGCCTAAATTAAGGCCCGCTCCAAAAGAGCATTGGATGGGCCTTAGGTAGGAAGTTTAATTCTGGTCTCGTTACCATCCCGCTGAAAAATAGGACAGTAGACAGATTAAAATCAAAACCATTATCTGGGTCGAGACTCCGGTACAGTACTGAGGGAATACTGCACCATTGGAGGTACAGTCCTTTAGATGAAAAATCAAACTCAGGCCTTGTCTACCTATTCACGTGGTTTAATTGTTAAAGATTCCATGGCATTATTTGAAGAAAAGCAGCAAATTCACGATGGCTTCCCTGAACCAATATGACCAAAGAACAGATTAATAAGTCATCCATCTCATTGCTGTTTGTGGAATGTTGATGGCACAGTTGGGAGCCATGCTTGTTGACACAACAATATTCATTGCACCCTAACAGTAAAATTATTGCGTGAAGCATTTATAAATGCGAGCATTTATTTCTTTTATTGTTTAGCACAATTGAAACTAATCTATAAGGTATAGACTGGATTCATCTATTAGCAAGGATAATTATGACTTTCGAAGAGCAAATTTTGAATCATGAGGAGAACTTTAGGAAAAATTAAGTGGAAATTGGGCTGTGAAAATAAAATAATCGATGAAAAATAGAATGTTTTTAGGACCATTTTAACGAATGTGGAAATAAAGTGTATCCCTGTGAGGAAGTGGTTAGTTCTGGACAAGAGCCACAGTGGCTGAATAAGGAGGTCAAAAGCAATGTCAAGCCAAACAAAAATATTATGAAAGAAACAATGATGCATTTTCAGAGCTGTACAAAAGTCAGTTGGAGATAACTAAAATGAATATGTTAGAAGGGTTAACAGGGCACTGAAAAGGAAAAGTGTAGACAACAGCAAGAGGAATGCAACATCAGTTTTATCTGTCAATATAGCAGCTGGAGGGCAAAATACCAGATAGGACCTTAATTCATTCTCCATCCATAATAAACAGTAAATCATGGTGGGAGAGACTCCATGCCAGGAGCATGCAATTGGAAAACTGGCCATGTTTTGTCAAGAATCTTTAAAATACATAAATATTAGTAAAGCCTCTATTGTGAAAAAAATTCAAATGTATAGAAGGCACTTGTACCAGATGGTGTATACATCCTAGACTTGGAAATTCCGCAGAGATGTTCCTTCTCCGCTGGCATTACTTCATTGGAAATGCTGTGGAAACCAACTTTACGCACATAAAAGGGGTTTTTGCCGCCCTTCGGGGCTTGTAATTCCGGCGAAGCGGGAGTGAGGAATTACCGGCTTTAGAACCTTCAAGGAGATGAAGAATAGGAAATTGGTGACACTCTTGGTAATACTTTTAGGAGCTGCATATAAGGGCAGTGGAGGAAAACCAATGTTATTGTAACATTCAAAAATTAATCTTTTCAGGCAAGGTTTTTATTAAGCCTCTTGGGCCTCCTGCTGGAATACAAGCCAAAGTCAGTAGGCCAGAGATCAATTCCGTCAGAACAGACCTTGTCCAGAACTAACCACTTTGACTACACCACCCAGCAGGTGAAAAGCAGAGATTAGACAATTTTTCTGAACCATTCAGTGTTTCACCAGAATAAGAACATAAGAAATAGGAGCAGGAGTAGGCCTGCTCGAGCCTGTTCCACCATTCAATAAGATCATGGCTGATTTTCTACCTCAACTCCACTTTCCCACCCTATCCCCATATTCCTTGATTCCCTTGGTGTCCAAATATCTATCAATCTCAGTCTTGAATATACTTAACGACAGAGCATCCACAGCCTTCTGGGGTAGAGAATTCCAAAGATTCACAACCCTCTGAGTGAAGAATTTTTTCCTCATCTCGGTCCTAAATGGCCACCCCCTTATCTTGACAGTATGACCCCTAGTTCTAGACTCTCCAACCAGGGCAACAGCCTCTCAACATCTACCCTGTCAAGCCCTCTAAAAATGTTATACGTTTCAAAGAGATCACCTCTCATTCTTCTAAACTCCAGAGAATATAGGAATATAAGAATAAGAACATAACAAGGCTTATTGTTGCATGGGATCTATGCTGTAGATTACGAAGAGACTTTCAGAGTTTGAGGAGGAGGATTTCATTCAGTAAATTTGGGAACTTACCAATTACAGCAGTATAATAAGGATTTCTCTTTTGGATCAGAGGAGCCAATACTTCTTGAAGGGAGGAAAGTAATACAATCCATCGAGAATAGAGCTACCTGATAAGGCACTCTGGTTGTTGTTGTGGAAGAGAGAGTTGATACTTGAGAGGACAAAAGAAGAATCTGCACCAGAAATATCAATGCCCGGAATATGTACAATCAAGTATCCATTACAATATCAATGTTATGCATTAAGGTTATTTTCTACAATATAAGAAGTATGAATTAGCCAGTAAAGTAATATTGTTCTTTCTTAAAATGGATAACTAGAAGGACAAATATAGGCTTTGATATTCCTCTCCTATGTACCAAGGAAACATTTAGTTTCTAGGTATAAAAGAGAGAAAAAGGGGTCAGAGACCCCTAATGTCAGATCTCCATCCCCTTTTCATTGCCCAGGAATTTCTGCAGGTTCTCCAAGGTGGTAGAAGGAGTGCTTGCACATGGAGCAGGCACAAACATAGGGAAGCCCTGCAAATAAACTGAGAAGATCCTAAGGGGCTTTTCACTTCATTTTGCTTTAGGTAACTTGGTGAATGCCCAAAAATGGAGTTCTAGAAATAATTAGTGGTAGGTCTTGAGCCTAGCTCCCTCTCGGAAGATCGGAAGGCCTAAAATAAGAAGTACACTTTTTTTTTCCTGATAGCCCTTTCATCTTTTGTAGGCTTCTCAGGACTGCAGCGGCAGCTGGTTTTCTGCCCTAGTTCCGGGTGCAGGCCCCTGCCAAGGGGTGAACCTGCATTTGGGAGATGTCAGATCCATGCAGATGATTTGAACCATGAAATCTAAGAAGGTTCAGGTCATGGAAGGAGCTCACTTCAAGTGTGCTCTGTCTGACCTGGAAGGGAGGAAAATCAGGATCATAATATTAATAGAGAAGACCCAACTCTAAGGGGATAATTTTAACTTTTGTCGACGGAACTGGAAAAGAAAATTGACCGAGGCGTAAAATGGGTTGCCACTTTGCTATTACCTATTTTTTGCCTGATGATCAAAGTTAAAATTACCGCCTAAGACATGACTGTCCATGAATGGCAATAATAGTGAGCAAGCAACATGGATGAAGATCCTGGCCATGAATGGCTAGCACTTCCTAATGATCGATTTATGATATATTTATGTTTCCTAACAAGTTCCATGATGGAAGCAAAATTTGAGACCAAAACTCCCGTATAAGAAGGGCGGATGATGTAAGAGACAGCTCAGGTATTAGTGATATATTCAAAGCATTTTATCAGAAATTATATATCACTGAATCAATTGTTTCCCCTGAGGAAATAGATAAATTTTAGCCAACATTTTTCTTCCTTCAGGCAAAAAACTTTAAGCGATCAGTACGGATTAGACTTTTGTAGAGAGGGAAGTATGATATACAACTCAACCTCTGCAATTGGGAAGATTTCTGATGCAGATGGCTGCCGAGCTAAACTTGGTAAGAAGTTTATATCTGAGCCCCCCACCCCCCTACTCACATGGGTGAGGCTGCTGTGGCCACAGTGCAGACACATCATAAACACACGGGGGTGAATTTCCAGAGGGGGGTTCTCCCATTTATTTGTCATAACCGGTTTTCCATGATCAGCCATGATCTCATTGAATAGCGGAACAGGCTCGAGGGGCTGAATTAGCCTACTCTTGTTCCTAAGGTCAGAAATGGGGATGTTCGCTGATGATTGCACAGTGTTCCGTTCCATTCGCAACCCATCAAATAATGAAGCAGTCCGAGCCCGCATGCAGCAAGACCTGGACAACATCCAGGCTTGGGCTCATAAGTGGCAAGTAACATTCGCGCCAGACAAGTGCCAGACAATGACCATCTCCAACAAGAGAGAGTCTAACCACCTCCCCTTGACATTCAACGGCATTACCATCGCCGAATGCCCCACCATCAACATCCTGGGTGTCACCATTGACCAGAAACTTAACTGGATCAGCCATATAAATACTGTGGCTACAAGAGCAGATCAGAGGCTGGGTATTCTGCGCCGAGTGATTCACCTCCTGACTCCCCAAAGCCTATCCACCATCTACAAGGCACAAGTCAGGAGTGTGATAAAATACTCTCCACTTGCCTGGACGAGTGCAGCACCAACAACACTCAAGAAGCTCGACACCATCCAGGACAAAGCAGCCCACTTGATTGGCACCCCATCCACCACCCTAAACATTCACTCCCTTCACCGCCGGCCCACAGTGGCTGCAGTCTGTACCATCCACAGAATGCACTGCAGCAACTCGCCAAGGCTTCTTCGATAGCACCTCCCAAACCTCCCACACCATCCCGACTTGGAAATATATCGCCGTTCCTTCATCGTCGCTGGGTCAAAATCCTGGAACTCCCTTCCTAACAGCACTGTGGGAGAACCTTCACCACACGGACTGCAGCGGTTCAAGAAGGCGGCTCACCACCACCTTCTCAAGGGCAATTAGGGATGGGCAATAAATGCCAGCTTCGCCAGCGACGCCCACATCCCATGAACGAAAAAATTAAAATTAAAATGTTCCTATGTTTCCGACTCCTCCACTAAAGTTACGGTGGATGAAATGGCGACTCCTTGCAGAAATCCACCCCATTCTTTCTGAATACATTTCAATGTTGCTGCACATAGAAACCAGAGCAGTTCTTCCTCCATGGTCATTAAATCACAGTTTCAAGATGGACTCTCTGCAAGAAACCTGCAGCAATAGTAGTATAATATCAATAGCATAGTGCAGAAAGATTTCTTCTCTTTTCTTTTCGTACTGAAATCATAAACATAAGTATAATGTACTTTTTTAAACAGTTTCGTTACAAATAGTGAACTGAGGAAATGTGCCTTTCTAAAAGAATATGATAGCATAGCAGTTTTGTTCCTAAACTATTAAACTAAAAGCTGTGAATTCAAATCCCTAGCAAATTGAGAAATTAAATTCAGTAAATCTGGTAATTTGTCATTAAAAAAAATAATTTTTTCACTAATGCCTTTCAAGGAAGAGATTCTGCCACTATATTGCGGTTTGGCCTACACATGAGTTTAGTTCCACGCTACATGGTTGACTCATAGGCCTAGAGTTTTCTCCATGGGCGCATCCCTGAAATTGCACCTGAATCTGCACCCGAAGCTGTGCCCATTTTGCAGATGTCAAAAAACGCCCAAGTATCCTCCGAATTTCATTAGAATATGCCCAAACTTAAAATGGGCGTAAATTGGCATAAATCAGCATAAAAAATCAGAGCTCAAGGAAATACCGAACCTACACCAGTATATTTCTTCTTTGAGTTTGAAAATGAAAAGTTTCAACTCATTCCAGAACCTGCAATTGAGGAAGCTTTTCAATTTTTAATGTGACTTATACTTCGCTCAATGAGGATAATTCTTTTTTTTAAACGCTCAACAAATTACAGTTAAAAGAAAAATGACTTTGCTTTCTGCTGTGGCTGAAAATCTGGTTGCAATGTTGAGAGATTCCACCCTCCACAACTGAACAAGTGCAATTGGAGGATATTTGCATTTGAGAGTTGGGGCCGTGGCCAGTTTTGTGGGCGGAGATTCATTCGGACAGAAGGTTTGATGGATGGACGTAAAAGATCGAGGAAACTTGGGCGTATTGAAGTTACACACGTGACTCACTTAGGCTCAAAATTCTGCGGTCTTTTAAACCACCATTTTGTTTGCGCCCAGATTACTTGTGTATCTGGGCGCAAATGCAGAGGAATGCTAGACCTAAATGCTACTCAGCTGCATAAACAACCTCGACAGGAAACTAAGGCTGGACAATAAATGTGGCCTTCCCAATGTTGCTCACATGAATGTACAAATCCTTTCCAGCACACTGGGGACAACAGAGACACACTTGACCATCTGATCTGGTCTTAAAGTTCAGGTCCACACTTATTCTCATACAGTCAATAACTTGATCCAATTTCCCATCTAAAGAGATTAATTTCCCCAATCCATCAGTGCAGAGGAGCTCAATCCTACATGAAACTCCAATCATTGCAAAATGTCCCATATTAGCTAAAAAACTGCCCTTCTCCCATCCTTAGCATTTGTTCTTAGTGGCTCTTGTTTAGAATATTATTAGCTTTTTAAAAACTACAGCTGTAAAATTAAAGAAAGCAATTCTAACACAAATTGGATTGTGTGGGTTGAGTTATTTGGTCTTTGTAGAGGGCTCACTGCAGGACTGTCGTTTTTCCATGTTTTAAATCAATACAAGTGGTTAGGCATTGGTCCCTAGCTCTCTGGAATGGAAGCAAATGTTTGATTGGGGCTGTTGACTTTTACAGGAGGAAGAGAAGATCAGCACAGCAGGAAAAGCCTTAAAATAAGCAAACCATCCATTTTTTTAGTTACTGTCAACTTGAGGAGGAGGAGGTGGGAGAGGAAGCGTGAGAGAAACAGATCTGATATTGTTTTACAGCATGGGTTTATTTTTGAGCTGGGAGGCTGGAATACATAAATATTTTTTGCATTATAGTGTTGTTGCAATAATAAAAAGTCAATTCTAACATCTAGGTATTATTACTCCTGCAATATTACGTATGGCACAACTATGTCTGAAACAGCTAATCCATGGTGAAATGCCAGTCAAAAAATTGCTGCACCAAGGGGTGGAAAATGTGGAGATACTGGACCACTAAAGGGTAGAAAGTGTGAAGTTAATTAAATATGTTAGGTCTTTCATGCTCTTGTATGGATCTAATAATTGTGGTTCCTGCTACTGCCTTCACCCAGTTCAAATCTTGCACAGAGATTGAAAATAATAGAATAGAATCATAGAATCATAGAAGTTTACAACATGGAAACAGGCCCTTCGGCCCAACATGTCCATGTCACCCAGTTTATACCACTAAGCTAGTCCCAATTTCCTGCACTTGGCCCATATCCCTCTATACCTATCTTACCCATGTAACTGTCCAAATGCTTTTTAAAAGACAAAATTGTACCCGCCTCTACTACTGCCTCTGGCAGCTCGTTCCAGACACTCACCACCCTTTGAGTGAAAAAATTGCCCCTCTGGACCCTTTTGTATCTCTCCCCTCTCACCTTAAATCTATGCCCCCTTGTTATAGACTCCCCTACCTTTGGGAAAAGATTTTGACTATCTACCTTATCTATGCCCCTCATTATTTTATAGACTTCTATAAGATCACCCCTAAACCTCCTACTCTCCAGGGAAAAAAAGTCTCAGTCTATCCAACCTCTCCCTATAAGTCAAACCATCAAGTCCCGGTAGCATCCTAGTAAATCTTTTCTGCACTCTTTCTAGTTTAATAATATCCTTTCTATAATAGGGTGACCAGATTGCTTACATTGCACTGATAACTACCTTGGTTCAATATGATATATGAGTTCACTTAGTCACATTAGTCAATTGACTGGTCTACAAGCCCAAAGCATAAAACCATACTTAATTTGGATTGTTCAAGTGTGAGAAGCCAGAGATGAACTCAAACCAAATGAAAATGTTATTGTAGTGCACTATAGAGTGGTTGGATGAAGCTGTGTTTGATAATGCTTCCCAGCGCAACACAGAGATGTCCATCATTGAAACTAATCCACAGTACACCTGATCTGGAGTGCTCAGTATTATCAACACAGGCAAAGTGGAAAAATACTCCATTCTCCAGTACTGTCAACATTTGTTCCTTGTTCCACATATCAGTCAAAGCTAATTACTTATACCCATCTATGTGTGTAACAGCAATAAGGGAGCCTTACTAGCAACTTGTAAAGGAGTTGTAATTTCAGCCTTTGCAAGTGTTGCATTGGCAGACACGATACAGAGTGATAAATGCTGATCTCTGCTAGCAATCTCTAAACTGCTAAATGTTACTGGGGTTTTAATGGAATTGTTTGATAGTGGAAGTACTTAGCATGAAACAAAGAGCTCATACCGTCCGACGCTACAATTTCCAACAAATGATGTCTTTGGTAAACCCAAGTGGTACAATTTAAAATCTAAGCCTTAAATAGGAACATTCTGTGAATTGAACACCCAAGGTTGGGGTGTTGAGCAAGGCTTACACTGTATATGCAGATTCCAGAACATAAAATACAAATCAATTTGTTTTGGCTAGGTTCAGTTTTAAATTGAATTGGTTGAGCTGATGTACACTACAATTTTACAAGTTATGGTTCAATTTAAATAGAATTTACCACTGATCCCTGTTGAGCTGCAATGACAATGGGCTGGAAATTGCTCCCATCGGCGTGGCAATGTTTGTAGCAGCTCCTGCGAATAAAATGTACAAATTTACTTACTGCGGATCCGTGGCGTAGGCTTGGTGATTTTGAAGCTTTGAAAACAAATTGCGACTTCAGCCCAGCCTCTGAACAGCTTGGGTTGATTCGCATGGGAAATGGCTGTGGGAATGGAAGCCACGCCCACAAGCAGGCAAGTAGAAATCATTAATTTAAAGGAAACTTCTATATGTCAGTGTAAATAAAAATTTAACATATCTTCTTATAAAGAAACCAAGCAAATGATTTAATTTAATGAAACAGACAGAAGTTATAAGCAAAACGAAAAGTTTTTAAATATTTAATTTTTAATTTTTTTTAACAATCAAGAAATATTAAAATAAGAGTAATATGACATTCCACATTTTTAAAATTTAATTTTTAATTGTTATTCGGAGTCACCACACTTTTTCAAAGTAGTGTAGAGCTGCTATTTTTCAGTGTACCTTTTGGTGGCGTAAGTATTTTCGTTGTAGCAGGGCACTTGGGTAAGTTTACGATTTTTGAATGATTTCAGTGATTGTAGCGTACCATGCCCCTTTAATTTGCAGCTGTCAAACTGCTGGCGAACCAATGGGAGCAAATTCATGATTTCCGGATTTTTAGTGCGCATGTGTGCACTCGTGAACTTGCTTCCTGGATTCGCCGGCGCAGAATTATGGAATGGCGTCCAGAGGTGAGCGATTTCTGGCCCATTAAGATGATAGAGGCATGAACTTTAATCTGAAATTCTAAGTGCATGCTGGCACTAAATCTAACTTTATTGAATAATCATATTAACCATCTGAAGGCCGTTTAAAGCAACAATTAAAATACTTTGCAATCAGCGTGTCAAAAATGTGACTGTGATTAATAAATTAATATCACTTCATTCTGCAAACATTAAACACTATCCAATATGTAATTCCTGTAATACAGCAATTAAGGCATCAATAGGTGTCAGCTGTGGCTCAGTGGTAGCACTCTCGCCTCTGAGTCAAAAGGTAGTGGGTTAAAGTCCCACTCCAGGGACTCTATCATTTAATCTAGGCTGGCATTCCAGTGCGGTATTGATAGAATGCTGCATTGACGGAGGTGCCACCTTCCAGATGAGATGTTAAACCGAGGCCCCATCTGTCCTCTCAGGTAGACGTATAAGATCCCTGAGCACTATTTTGAAGAAGGGCTGAGGAGTCTTCCCCAGTGTCCTGACTAATATTTATCCCTCAACCAACATCGCTAAAAAAAGACAGATAATCCGGTCATTATCACGTTGCTGTTTGTGGGACCTTGCTGTGCGGAAATTGGATGCTATGTTTCCTACATTACAACAGTGTCTATGCTTCAAAAGTACTTCATTGGTTGTAAAGCATTTTGGGACACCCTGAGGTCGTGAAAGGCATTATATCAATGCAAATCTCTCTCTCAGATTGGATACAAGAGATGCCTCAGTCTGACTAGTGTGAGACTGCATCATACAGACCTTAAAGTTCCCAGATTCAATCCTTTTATCTGTGCTGAGTTAACTGATCTTTGCTGGGTAGTGGTAGGGGTGCTACAAATGACCTCAGTGCCTCTGAGCTAGGGAGAGCTAAAACATCAGCAAAGATGTCCACTCTTGATTGCTAACCAGTAACTCCTCCTGTAAAGAGTGCATATGAGGATGTCAGACAAGGAAAGGATCAGGTAAGGCTGGAATGATCCATGACCAAATAATTTGACAAACCCTGTTGGGGCTCACTTTTGAAAAATGGGTACTTCGTAAGGCACCTTGGCAGCTGGATGCTGTGAAACCATATTCAGCATGAGGCAGTAACTTCAAGAGAGGAGGGGAGAAAATTGGAGGTGGGGATAATGGATTTGAGAATTGGATCAGCCAATGCAATGGCTAACCATTGACTGGCCTGTCATGAGAACAGCCATTGGAGGCTGACCTAAGTTTTGCTTGGGCTCAATTTATACCCACTGAGAAATTCACTGAGGTTTTCTAAACTATTAATCACCTTATTTTGATTTTATTAATTATATAAATAGTGCATTGGAGAGAAACATGGGGCTCGATTTTGGAATGAAGTAGTGGGTGCATTGTGGGGGGGTGGGGCTCCGAAAATCGGGGAAATCCCGAGCGGGTTCCGAACCCGGCTACAACCCGCAGACTTCCAGGTTCCCCACTGACGCATATGCACTCTTTTCAGGAGGAGTTACTGGTTAGCAATTAAAGCCGGCGGGATGACAGTTAAGAGAGTTGTTTAAATACTTGAAGTACTTGAAGTACTTAATTTTGTGCACATTGAGGCAGGGGTCCAATTTTCAAACATCCTCAGCGTGTTTCCCGTGCTGTGGGAAACACTCCATGTACTATCAGACGTGTTTCAGCCAGCAGCCAGTTGGACATTCAAATGCTTGTTTGACCGCTGGGGATAAAAGGTGAGTTGTTGCAGCAGGGCACTCAGTTCTTTCAGACAAACTTTTGGCTGGGAGATCTTTGTGTTTTCACTGAAAATTCTTAGTTCACACATATTTACCAACTTTTTGGACCCCCTCAAAACTGACACCATCAGGATGGTGGGGGAGGGCGGGGGGGCGGGGGGGGTGGCGCCATGGCTGCATTCACCGCTACATCTGAGGATGAGCAACATCACCATCCTCGCCACCCCTCCCTGCATGGAACAGTCCTGCAACTACACATTCACCCACTGTAAAGTGGCCCAATGGGTGGCATCAAGTGTCGCCGTTCATGGTGAACCTCATGAAAGGGCCCTATCACAGTCAAGAATGGGCAAGACGTGGCAGTAGTGGTGAGAATGATAACATTTAATGTGACTTTAACAAAAACCAAATATAAATGAAAAACATGACCATCTGTCACACACCCTTGTGCATACCCTTCATGCTCACAGAACTTTAGCCTTTCGCTTCCTAATACTTCTATGTGGTACATCCCCTGTGGCTACAGCAGAGGTAGTGGTAGGTTGCTCATGTTCAGACTCTGACTGCTTAGATGCATCCAGCTTATGCCCTCTGGGTTTTGAAGCCCGTGAGGGCCCCTCCAAAGACTGCTCCACCTGCACCTGTGCAGGGGCAGACTCAGACACTTGGAGAGAAGGCAGCATTGTGGATACTGGTTGAGAGGAGGGCAACAGGTGAGATGTGGGAGCATTTTGAGTGGCATCTCCACCTCCATGTCTCCTTTCGCCATCATCCCTCTCCTGGGCCAGGCCCACATCACTCCTACCACCCTGCTGGACAACAGTGTGATGGACATATATGATGCGTTGGAAGGCCACATTTAAAGTCTCTGACAGCCTGTTTAAGGCAGCAGAATGTTGTTCACCCTGAGCCCGAACCACCGTTGTTAGGGCCTGAATGGGCTCATTTGTGAGCCATGCTTGAAGCATGCTTGAAGTGCGGGAACGTCTCCATCGCAGACATTCCCGCACTTACCTGCGACACTATCTCAGACACTTGCTCATGTCCCTGTGACAGTATCTCAGAGATTCCCTCCCATATCTGTGCCACAATTCCACTCATGCAGGAGTTGGACTCTTCCATCGTCTGCGCTATTGTGGAGTGTGTGGGTGGCACCTGTTCCAGTACCTTGCAAATGTGCTGCTGTTCCTCGATCATTCTCCTTTTAAAGGATGGCCCCCGGGGTTCAGCATCTGCATCCAGCTTAGCAAAGCCTGGAGAGGAGTGCTCCCACCAACGTGGACTCTCCACAGCTGCCCCTGCCACCAGTGTCTGCTCGAGCTCACTTGTGTGTGGTGATTCACCGGGTGCCAACCCAACTATCTCACCACTAGGACCCACCAAGATGTGAGTATATGTACTGGTGGATGGCTCGCTGTGATGTGAGGCTGGCAGGTCCTCTGAGGAATCGTTGTCTGCTGTCACTGCGGGCATTGAAGGGCCTGTAAGAGAACAATATTAAGCATCATCACAGATGTTTCATGTTGCAATGAGCATACTGAGGTGTTGAAGATGGCAAGCATTGTTAACATCAATTCATATTGTGTGTGATAAATGTTAAAGTTGTGTCACCAGACGTTTGCAGGGTGCCAGTCTCGCCATCCCCGACGGACAGGCACTCGAGGGTTCGACTGATCTGTAAGGCCTCCTTCTCCACGTCTGTGAAGACCACTACTTGTTGTGGCCCCCCTCTGGTCCTCGCCCTTTCACGGGCATTTTGCGCTCTCTTCTAGAAAGGGAGAAAGAACAGACGTGTGAGTGAATGATGGTGAAGTGGCCAATCGATGAATGCATTGCTTTGGGTAAGGCTGACCATGAAAGAGGTCATCAGAGGGTGAGTAAGAGACAGAGCCATTACATTGGATGAGGATTGGGGTGAGTGGTAGTGGTGGAGTGACTAATGGGAAGGTGAGGAAGTGCTGATGAAGTGCAGGTAAGTTGAGGATGAGCCTTAAGTGGGTGTCGGGAGTGATGTGATAGAGTAGTCTTGGCAGTGCAGAATGAGTTGTGATTGTGGGGGGGGGGGGGTGGGGAGGGCGGTGAGGGGTAACACGGAATGTAGGACTCACTTTTGAATGCGTACTCACTTTTGCTGACCTGGTTAGGTCATTGAAACGCTTCCTGCACTGGATCCAGGTGCCGGTGATGTTGCTGCTGCTGGTCACCTCCTCTGCCTCCTCAAGCCAGGTCTTCTTGGTGGCAAAGGCTTGGCACTTCCTCCATTCGCAGGTAAAACACATCCCTCCTCCTCCTCGCCTCAACCAGTAGCTGCTGCAGTGAGGCGTGGCTGAACCTTGGAGCAGCCTCGCCCCTGTGCTGCTCCATTGTGATTTCCGAGTCTTTGCTACAGAAAAAGCCTTTGGAGCAATGGCCCTTTAAATAGAGCTCCTCCAGCTGACAGCCTGTCATGCAGGTGCGCAGCCCGCCCACTGTGCAGCTTTCGGACGGCAAACCCGGAAGCCACGTTAAGTGGCACCAATTCACTTGCGATCGCGTGCGAAACAGACATATTTTATTCGTCAGGTTACCCACGCGCCCATTCACCCCCCCCCCCCCCCCCACCCTGCTGCCATCCCGAGTCCATTCTAAAATCGGGGCCATGATGTTGCTGTGTTAGGATGGAAAATCCATATCCTCAATGCTCTGAACAGCAAATTTTTAATCTCACAGGAAGGTGCCAAACAGATGCCAGCAACTTGGTCAAATGAGGTAGGTAAATTGCAGGGAAAGTCACCTATGTCTTCTCTTATGCAATCTTCTCATCACTAGTTATGGAGTGGCATTGGTAGAATCCTGGGAAAGGATCGACTGCTTACTGTGTAACCTCAAGTTGAGGTCTGGCATTAGCAGAACGCTAACAAAAACTCCTTTTTTATTACCGAACTAGCCATTCACAATTCTTTTTCAAAATTGACCAACAAGAATAAAGTCTGCTGCACTTGAAACATTATATACTTCCGATGAGGTTTGGCTGTCAAACATTTAACAAATTTGTGCAAGTCAGTTTAAGACAAATAACTCCATAAAATTCACAAATCTCAAGTACAATAGCCATTGGTACTTAATGGAGGCCCCTCACTGTGACATGTAGTTCATAGCATACAAATTAACCAAAGTGCTCAAGACACCAAAGCATAAGTGTACAGAAACAAAATGTTGGACAGATAAGATAATAGTTATAATTGATAGCTGGCAGTGCGTTACAAGTTGTAATGTATTCAAGGGGCTCAGAAGCAATTTATGAACATCAATAAAGCTCTGCATTACAGCCTGAAACTCCCTTCCAGCTGGTGAGTATATGTTGAATAGGAATTTTTGACCCTTCAGGTTATTTTTTACATCTCGTGCTGTTATACAGCAGTGCCGCTGAGTAAGATTATGTGGCACAAATAGCGTGACATATGTGAAAGGGTAATAAAGCTGCTAGGGATGTTCAACATGACGTTACACAGGCAACATATGACAGGTACTGAAATATTACAAGTGTTTTCTGGCTGTAGATTACTGGTAAATATTACAGTATAGACAGGATAGTACATTGATGATGGTAATCCAATCAACAGGTTCTGATGATGTCCTTGATTGGTTTATGTCTGCCATTCGAACCTTAAAATTGGATTATACTCTTAAGTTCACTGACAGCCCACTAGCATTATTTATAATTCTTACAGGTGAGTACATTTCTGATATGTCTAATTTTCGATATGTTGATGACAGCCAGTTCATCTGATGTTGCAGGCATTTTCATTAAACTGATGCCACATAATGTAGTGCTTCACAGGATATCAGGTTATTTGTGACAGTGAATTACATTAAATATCACTACCTTCTCTAAGTATTAATAATCAGTAAATATTTTTCTATCCATGATATATCTAGGTAGTTGTAAACAATTTTACAACACCAAGTTATAGTCCAACAAATTTATTTTAAATTTCACAAGCTTTCAGAGGCTTCCTCCTTCCTCAGGTGAATGTTGTGGAAATGAAATCTTCGAATCCTACGCATTTATAAATCACAGAACAATGCCTGGTGATTACTGCCCGTTGCCAAGGCAATCACAGTGAGCAGACAGAGAGGTGTCACCTACAAGGCCACCGAATATACAAACACCCCCCCAAAAAAAGAGAGAGATAGGCAGAGACATAGAGACATCCGGAAGGAAGACAGCAAATGACCCGTTATATTCAAAACAGATAACATTTGTTCGCTGGTGGGGTTACGTGTAGCGTGACATGAACCCAAGATCCCGGTTGAGGCCGTCCTCATGGGTGCGGAACTTGGCTATCAATTTCTGCTCGACGATTTTGCGTTGTCGTGTGTCTCGAAGGCCGCCTTGGAGTATGCTTACCCGAAGGTCGGTGGCTGAATGTCCTTGACTGCTGAAGTGTTCCCCGACTGGGAGGGAACCCTCCTGTCTGGCGATTGTTGCGCGGTGTCCGTTCATCCGTTGTCGCAGCGTCTGCATGGTCTCGCCAATGTACCATGCTCTGGGGCATCCTTTCCAGCAACGTATGAGGTAGACAACGTTGGCCGAGTCACAGGAGTATGAACCGTGCACCTGGTGGGTGGTGTCCTCTCGTGTGATGGTGGTATCTGTGTCGATGATCTGGCATGTCTTGCAGAGGTTACCGTGGCAGGGTTGTGTGATGTCGTGGACGCTGTTCTCCTGAAGGCTGGGTAATTTGCTGCGAACGATGCTTCGTCGTCCAGTACTTCCCCGGAGCGGAGAAACTACGCCATGTTCTCCGCAGCCTTCAACATGTCATCAATGACGACGAACACCTCGCTATGGCCATCCCCACACCTCCACTACTCGCCTTTAAACAGCCACCCAACCTCAAACAGACCATCGTTCGCAGCAAATTACCCAGCCTTCAGGAGAACAGCGTCCACGACACCACACAACCCTGCCACGGTAACCTCTGCAAGACATGCCAGATCATCGACACAGATACCACCATTACACGAGAGGACACCACCCACCAGGTGCATGGTTCATACTCCTGTGACTCGGCCAACGTTGTCTACCTCATACGTTGCAGGAAAGGATGCTCCAGAGCATGGTTCATTGGCGAGACCATGCAGACGCTGCGACAACGGATGAACGGACACCGCGCAACAATCGCCAGACAGGAGGGTTCCCTCCCAGTTGGGGAACACTTCAGCAGTCAAGGACATTCAGCCACCGACCTTCGGGTAAGCATACTCCAAGGCGGCCTTCGAGACACACGACAACGCAAAATCGTCGAGCAGAAATTGATAGCCAAGTTCCGCACCCATGAGGACGGCCTCAACCGGGATCTTGGGTTCATGTCACGCTACACGTAACCCCACCAGCGAACAAATGTTATCTGTTTTGAATATAACGGGTCATTTGCTGTCTTCCTTCCGGATGTCTCTATGTCTCTGCCTATCTCTCTCTTTTTTTGGGGGGTTTGTATATTCGGTGGCCTTGTAGGTGACACCTCTCTGTCTGCTCACTGTGATTGCCTTGGCAACGGGCAGTAATCACCAGGCATTGTTCTGTGATTTATAATGCGTAGGATTCGAAGATTTCATTTCCACAACATTCACCTGAGGAAGGAGGAAGCCTCCGAAAGCTTGTGAAATTTAAAATAAATTTGTTGGACTATAACTTGGTGTTGTAAAATTGTTTACAATTGTCAACTCCAGTCCATCACCGGCATCTCCACATCATATCTAGGTAGGGATGAGCATTAATCTGAAATCAAACATGTTTAAAACCATCTGGAAATATTAAAAGTTTTATAGATTTCAAGGTAGTCTGACATTTATTTTGGCTGTAAAACATACTAGTAATTAAATCAAAATCCTAACTGCATTTTCCCCCTAATTCTCTAACACAATTTTAATTGTATTAATTTACATTCTAGCTCTACATTTTTTCTCATAGCCACATTGAGCTGTGTCTTCTTTTAATTCTGTTAAATGGCCTGGATACTAGCACAGGTACTGTTAAGTCCTTTGAGGTGTTTCAGTGACCTGAAGTGTTGGCCAAATCTTTACTTTCCTCATGTCTACATTCTTTCATATGCATAACCACTCTCTTGACAAAATCCTCCCTAAATCCATTTTGTATTGAAATCAAGACTCATTGCAGCCATCCACTTCAACTCATTCTTCTCCAGACCTCAATCTGTGGACTCCTTACGTGCCCCAGTCTTCCCTTACAGCTAGTAATTAACGCTAGCAGAGTGGGAGTAGCCCCGAGGAATTTACTGGCCTAAGGTTTGTGATAACGCAAGCTCATTTTTGCCAGGATCAGAAAATTGAGCTCATATATTCGAGTTACCATAAATGTCGTGCCACTTTGACATTTAATTCAACCGATAGCACAAGGTCAAGACGTCAGGGCGCACATCATACTTAGAGCTGTTCAGAAAACTTTGGCTTTGTAGTAGCTGCATTATTATGAAATAACACTGGGCACAGTTTTCCCCTTTGTGAGCAGTAAAATTTGAGCTAGTGGTAAGTGAGTGGGGACTAACAAACTACAACAGTGCAGCTATGGCCCGTGAATATTGAACCTATTAAAATATCTGGCAGCTTTACTGCTCACAGATGGGAAGACATCGGATGAGGAGAATAGGAGATTAAGAAGACAGATTTATGGAGAGTGCGGTGCAGTCAATAGTGGAGGAGGTACCTTAATGCTATGAAAGTATATTTAGAAGTAAGCAGTTTTTTTTAGCCACCACAGAAAGGTTTTAGTCCATTGACTGATAAGAATCAATTCCCTGACCCACATAAAGCATTTATGGAAAGTTCATTGCAAGTGCTTTCATTCTGAAAAACAATTAGCAAAGGAAAGAAAGGCCAGGAAAGGTGTGAAGTGGATAGTGCTCCTACAATACACACCCAATGATGAAGGCCCATGGCTCACAGGAAATTGGACCTGGGGAGGGGAGAGGGGGGTGGGAGGTGAGCAGGAGAAAGGTGAGTGCAGGCTGGCAGTGGCCTGCAATATTGCTGGGGAGGAAGGAGGAGCTCTCCTGCTCCTCCTGGCTCCACATTATGGTAAGTAAACAAACAAAGACGTACTTAAGGACCACAAATTAGACCGCTGTAGACCTGGAGAAGCTGAGCAGAGCATGCACGGTGCATGTTCCGCCCAGTTTTTGCCGAATTGGTCATCGGGGTCCTAAAACAGGCATTATGCCTTTGCTTAACATCTTCAATGTTATATGAAAGAGTTAAGCATTTACCTGCCAATATTGCCAACATTTCTAGTTTAATCTGTGAAATATCAGGTTTGGGGAAAAAGCTGAATCTAATTTGAAATCTGTATTTTGGAAAAGTAAGCATTCTGCGATAGAAATATATGTCACACAGTTTAAAAATTAGCTTCATTTCATGTTTGAAATAGTACAACAGGAATTGACTTTCATAAACTCACAACCCCATGGAACTTAACCATCCTAATTCCAGTTTTTTTATACAATTTAAATTGATATTTTACAAGGTATATGAATAAAATACAATCAATATAATAAATGGAAGGCAAAAAGAATATGGCAATAAAACACTGAAGTATGATAGGTACTTTCACCACATAGCTCGATCAAAATGTTATGTAAACTTAAAGTCCAAAGGGAATCAATACAGTGCCCCAGAGGCTCAGAATGAATAAGGTCTTCTAACATTGCAATGGGATCAGCACTTGAATCTAACTAGTTACAAAGGTGAATAACATTTGAAGAAACTTCGTAAAATCAAAGTTTTATTGATATATATTACTGTTTCAGGGAGACAATTTCTATGTGTGTTTTTTTTGGATCTTCAGAGCCTCGATACACTCAAAAACATTCCCAAGATTAGAAGAGTTCAGAGTGAGCCCAGTAGGTGAGCCCAGTCAAAAGGATAAAAGATTAAGGGAAGTATGGACAGCTATTAATGGATGAACACACAGTATGTTTGTAGAATACTATTCTCCCTGCTAAATAAAATAAATGGCTTCACTCCTGTGGTAAAATAGCAGACAATGAATGTTAATCCTTTTATTTGTTAATATCTCCAGAATATAATTCTAGGATACACATAATGAGATGAAAAACCTTTTTCCTTAAATGAAAAAGAGAGACCTGGGGGTGTATGTACAAAAATCTTTGAACTTGGCAGGACAAGTTGAGAAGGCTGTTAAGAAAGCATACGGGATCCGTGGTTTTATAAACAGCGGAATACAGTACAAAAGCAAACAAGTTACGTTAAACCTTATTAATCACTAGTTAAGCCCCAGTTGGATTATTGTGTCCAATTCTGGGCACCACACTTTAAGAAGGATGTCAAGGCATTAGAGAGGGTTCAAAGGAGATTTGCTAGAATGGTACCAGGGATGTGAGACTTTAGTTACATGGAGAGGCTAGAGAAGCTGGGTTTGTTTTCTTTAGAGCAGAGATTTAAGGACAGATTTAATAGAGGTGTTCAAAATCATGAAGGGTTTTGATAGAGTAAATAAAAACATAAGAACATAAGAAATAGGAGCAGGAGTAGGCCATGCAGCCCCACGAACCTGCTACCCCATCCAATAAGATCATGGCTGATCTTCTACCTTAACTCCACTTTCCCGCCCTATCCCCATATTCCTTGATTCCCTTACTGTCCAAAAATTTATCGATCTCAGTCTTGAATATACTCAACGAAAGAGCATCCACAGCTCTCTGGGGTAGAGAATTCCAAAGATTCATCATCTTCTGAGTGAAGAAATTTTTCCTCATCTCGATCCTACATTCCCGACCCCTTATCTTGAGACTATGACCCCTAGATCTAGACTCTCCAGCCAGGGGAAACAGTCTTTCAACTTCTACCCTGTCAAGCCCTCTAAGAATTTTATATGTTTCAATGAGATCACCTCTCATTCTTCTAAACTCCAGAGAATATAGGCACATTCTACTCAATCTCTCCTCATAGGACAACCCTCTCGTCCCAGGAATCAATCTAGTGAACCTTCGTTGTACCCCCTCTAAGGCAAGTATATCCTTTCTTAGGTAAGGAGGCCAAAACTGTACACAGTACTCCAGGTGTTGTCTCACCAGAGCCCTATTTAATTGCAGCAAGACCTCCTTACTCTTATACTCCAACCCCCTTGCAATAAAGGCTAACATACCATTTACCTCCCAATTGCTTGCTGTACCTGCATGTTAACTTTCTGTGATTCTTGTACAGGGACACCCAAATCCCTCTGACTTTCTCACCTTTTAAAAATTATTCTGCTTTTCTATTCTTCCTATCAAAGTGGATAATTTCACATTTCCCCACATTATACTCCATCTGCCACCTCCTCACCCACTCACTTAACCTATCTATATCCCTTTGCAGCCTCTTTGCATCCTCCTCACAGCTTATTTTCCCACCTAGCTTTGTACCATCAGTAAACTTGGATACAATCTACTCGGTCCCCTCGTCTAATTCATTGGTATATATTGTAAACAGTTGAGGCCCAAGAACTGATCCTTGAGGCACCTCATCAGTTACAATCTACGAACCCAAAAATGATCCGTTTATTCCTACTCTCTGTTTTCTGTCCGTTAACCAATCCTCAATCCAATCCCATGAGCACTAATGAGAAACTGTTTCCTGTGGCAGAAGGGTCGGTAACCAGATCACTTAGATTTAAGATAATTGGCTAAAGAACCAGAGGCGAGATGAGGAGAATTTTTTTTACGCAGCAAGTTGTTATGATCTGGAATGCACTGACTGAAAGGGTGGTGGAAGCAGATTCAATAATAATTTTCAAAAGGGAATTGAATAAATACTTAAATAGGGAAAATTTGCAGGGCTATAGAGAAAGGGCACGGAAATGGGACTAATTGGATAGCTGTTCCAAAGAGCTGGCACCAGCACAATGGGCCACAAGGCCTCCTCCTGTGCTTTATGATTCTATGATTCTATGATTTTCCATTCATGTCACTTATAGTTTTAAATTGGCTTAAAGTCTTTCGAGTTATTTTGAATCATTCTATCTCCTGATTTATGTCATTTTTAAAAAAATTAGATTTCTTCCAAAGTGAGGATACAAAATGGTTGGATGAATTAACATAGGAATAGAAAAGTAGGCCCGATGTAATCTTGCCAGAGTACAACAACTGCAGTGTGGAATTTTTAATCATTCTTCCCTTGTTCAGTTACATTTTGAGGATAGGTTTTCAAACTGAGTCCCCAGACCTTCCAGGGTCTGAAAATTTTTATCCATCTGCCATCAGATTTCTTCATCATGTGTCAGCTGTGGCTCAGTGGTAGCACTCTCACCTCTGAGTCAGAAGGTCGTGAGTCCAAGTTCCATGCCAGAGACTTGAGCACAAAATCTAGGCCGACACCCCTGTGCAGTACTGAGGGAATGCTGCACTGTCGGAGATGCCGTCTTTCAGATGAGACATTAAACCGAGGCCCCATCTGCCCTTTCAGGTAGACGTAAAAGACCTCAAGGCACTATTCTGAAAAACAGCAGAAGAGTTATTCCTGGTTTCCTGGCCAATATTTATCCCCAACCAACATCAATAAAACAGATTATCTGGACATTATCATATGGCTGTTTGTGGGACCTTGCTGTGCACAAATTAGTTGCTGCGTTTCCTACAGTACAACAGTGACTGCGCTACAAAAGTACTTCACTGGCTTTAAAGCGCTTTGGGACAGCCTGAGGTCGTGAAAGGCGCTATATATATGCAAGTCTTTCTTTCATTTTTCTGCATTTGTTGACTTGATAGCACCTTATTTCTGTTGTTGCATGCTAATAAAAATACTTTCTCCATTGACAGCACTGTTTTGCTTTGAATAACTGGAATTGTCCTCCAGAAGTTAGGACAGTGGGTCCCTTAATATTTGCACACAGAATAGTTTGAAAAGCACTGATATGGAGAATGAGGTTTACTCTCACTTTTCGTCTTGAAGGGACACTCTAGTTCTCTTTCCCAGGCAGCAAGAATATGTTTGACGTTATCAACATTAATACCGATCGGTAAGTGGGTGGTAATCTTCCATTTTTAAAGATGACTGGGAATACAAGAATACTCACCCTTGGTAGTCAAAGATGCCTTCTGCATACTGATGGATACACCATGATGGAGAGATGTGCTTGTGAGGCTCTTTCATTTTTGAGGACAGGATACCGAGATAGCCACATTTGTACAAGCTAAGAAGTGCTGAATCGGTATCTATGTACAGATTTTGTTTTGTGAAGCCATACAATTTTTGTAGCTGGGCCAAGACATTCAGGTTACAATTTTCTGTTTGTATTTTTTGTTGGCAAATCTAACCAAACAGTCCAATTTTATACACTTCCAAATCCATGCATATGATCTTTGTATTATCCATACAGTTGTATTGTTTAAAAAAAAACCCTCATTTTAGCAAATACGTCACACACTGTCTTGTCAACATGCAGTCATTCACTAATCGTACAGAAGGAAACTGTTAAATAATTTGTCGCACTGATTTAATTTCAGTTCAGCGTTCAAATAAAATGGAAGGCTCCTTGCAGTATCATTTGATCTGAAATTTATTTCACTTGGGAGCAAGGTCTCTATCATTCACCAGTGACCGCAGCACTCATGAAGTATTTGGCTGTTCTCCCCTGTGGAATAAATGGTAGATTAAAGGATTAAAGGACACAGACCTGGTTACCCTCAATATATTACTGTAAACTGCTGATCGCAGCCAGTTTTCAACAGAAAGAAATATTGGAAAAAATCACACACAAGAAAAAAAAAATCGCCAGGGTCAGGTCTTTTTCACTCCACCGATGAAGAACAAACACTAAATTAAAGAAGGCTTCATTGGAGCACTGAAGATGGATCCAGTCATAATATTTTCAAAGCATACTTCTGCGCCTTTCTCTGTTAAAGTGGACATTTTGCTCAATTCTACTCATCTATGTGTAATAAGATAATATAGGATTTAGAAGGTTGCTGATGTATCTGTCAAACCTCCAGGCATATTAATGTGTAAGGGTAATTATAGATGGATGGAAACTATAAAGAGAAATTATATTTTTTTTACTTACAAAATGTTTTATTTTCTGCTATCTATGGTAGCAGAAATTTACAGCTTCCCACACGCTACTTTTTTCTCCCAATTTCTTGCTGTCCTCTCCGGAAGGTAGTGAGTCAGCTAACACTTCATGGATGCCAGCCATCTGCCACTACTTCATTTAAGTGGCCTGGACAGTGAATGTTGGCAGGCTGTTTTATCATGTTTAGCATCACTGCCAAGCCACATAGTGTCCTTACCTAATATCAACAATAGAATCATAGAAAGGTTACAGCATGGAAGGAGGCCATTCAGCCCATCAGGCCCATGCCAGCTCTATGCAAGAACAATCCAGCTAGTCCCACTCCCCCGCCCCATCCTCGTAGCCCTGCAAATTATTTCCTTTCAAGTACTTATCCAGTTCCCTTTTGAAGGCCATGATTGAATCTGCCTCCACCACCCACTCTGGCAATGCATTCCAGATCCTAACCATTCGTTGTGTAAAAAGGTTTTTCCTCATGTCACCTTTGGTTCTTTTGCCAATCACCTTAAATCAATGTCCTCTGGTTCTTGACCCTTTCGCCAATGGAAACAGTTTCTCTCTATCTACTCTGCCTAGGCCCTTCATGATTTTGAAGACCTCTATCAAATCTCCTCGCAACCTTCTCTGTTCCAAGGAGAACAACCCCAGCTTCTCTAGTCTATCCACGTAACTAAAGTCCCTCATCCCTGGAATCATTCTAGTAAATCTCTTCTGCAGCCTCTCTAAGGCCTTCACATCTTTCCTAAAGTGCAGTGCCCAGAACTGGACACAATACTCCAGTTGTGGCAGAAGCAATGTTTCATAAAGGTTCATCATGACTTCTTCGCTTTTGTAATCTATGCCTCTATTTCTAAAGTCCAGGATCCCATATGGTTTTTTAACCGCTTTCTCAACCTGCACTACCACCGTCAATGATTTGTGTATGTATACCTCCAAATCTCTCTGTTCCTGTACCTCTTTTAGAATTGTGCCCTTTAGTTTATATTGCCTCTCCTCATTCTTCCTACCGAAATGTATCACTTTGCATTTTTCTACGTTAAATTTCATCTGCCACATGTCCGCCCATGCCACCAGCCTGTCTAGATCCCCTTGAAGTCTATCACTATCCTCCTCACTGTTCACGACACTTCCAAGTTTTGTGTCATCTGCAAATTTGGAAATTGTGCCCTGTACACCCAAGTCCAAGTCGTTAACATATATCAAGAAAAGCAGTGGTCCTAGTACCGACCCCTGGGAACACCACTGTACACCTCTCTCCAGTCCAAAAAGCAACCGTTCACCACTAATCTCTGCTTCCTGCTACTTAGCCAATTCTGTATCCATGCTGCTACTGCCCCTTTTATTCCATGGGCTTCAATCTTGATGACAAGCCTATTATGCGGCACTTTATCAAACGCCTTTTGAAAGCCCATATACACCTGCATTGTCCTTATCTACCCTCTCTGTTATCTCATCAAAAAACTCGAACAAGTTAGTTAAACACGATTTGCCTTTAACAAATCTGTGCTGGCTTTCCCTTATCAATCCACACTTGTCCAAGTGGCTGCTAATTCTGTTCCGGATTATCATTTCTAAAAGTTTCCCCACCACTGAGGTTAAACTGACTGGCCTATAGTTGCTGGGTTTATCCTTACACCCATTTTTTTACCAAGGGTGTAACATTTGCAATTCTCCAGTCCAATGTGCACTTTGTGGTATAGGTTACGAATAATAAAAACAAGAGCAAAAATACCTGGTTGAGTATTTTTGCCTTCGCTAGCCTAGAAACTAAAGACCAATTGTGGAATGTCTACTGTCACTCCAGCAATATCAAACTTTGAAGTCCATTTATCATTGCAATTCCTCACTTACTCCACTGCAAAACCCTAAAAATAAAGGCTCTGATATTCCGAGTCTGAGCCCACCAATGACCCCCAAGGAAATCCCAGTCATGCTGCAGTGAGACCGAAACTGCGATACCTGAAGTGATGGGTGCCACGTTATTGGGATGGTAAAGCCCCCAGGACTGCAGCAAATCTCCCACCGAAGGTCTTCGCTGAGACCGAGGGCTTCAGCAGGTAAACGCTGTGGGCTGAAATGGAGGGAGATGAGGCCCTCAAACTCCATCAGAAGGTTTCTGGGCCTTTACCACCACTTCTCCGGACCTACTACCTTCCACCGGGGAGGGGCAGTAACAAGTGCAGATGGGAGGGAAATGGGAAGGAAATCCAGACCCCCCCACTGGCACTTACATGTGGTGGATGGAGAAGGGATGGCCAATAGAGGCCTATGTGGGGGAAAAAAGAGGGACATCTAAGTCAAGAAAGAGAGGCAGCAGTAGGCCTCACTGCCCCATTTCTATTTCCACTATAAAATCGGACAGAATTGCAAAGGGAAATCCAGCCCATGTTGTCATCCTAGTCTAAACCCATTATTTGTATGGCATGGGTGGACTTATCTTACCCCCTCCCTCACTTCAAGTGAAATTCCTGGGCTGAATTTAAAAGTGCCTTAAAATCAGTGTATCCTCTCTAAGTCCCAGGTTCTGCAGATAAATTCATTGGGTTTACGCCCGACCAAACTATCAGAATTTTGGACCCAAAATTTATTACATAGCAAATACATGAATAATCCACACAAAAGGAAATCACAAATTTACCCATAAACTTGGCTGCAATAACTTTGTCAAACACTTTGACAAACAAGCATGATGCACCCCACTGGTCGTCTGAATATTCTAGGGTCCAAGTATACCCTTCTCCCCCGTACTTCATCATCCTCGCGGAGCCAACTAATTTGGGTAATTTTAACCCCCCCATGACGGGTGGGAGAGGGGCGTTAAATCGGTAAGTATATGAAACCCAACCCTAACCTGTCACGAACGTGCCTACTTTCGGTTTAAACGGGGCAGGTTTAGGGGCATCTGAGTAACCTGCCCTGGAGAGGCGGGTCTATCATTATAATATTTAAATGAGGATCTGTTCCTCAGATTTTTGGCAGCCATTTGAATTGAACAGCTGCGGTTTGGGTTTCCCTGAGCTCAAGAACACGGCAGCTAAAGGGAGGGGGGAGTTGCCGCTCCAGCAGGTGAGTGCTTTTTAGAGCATTGCTTGTGGGCCAGGAGCAGCAGGAGTGCCTCTCCCCCCCGGTCTCCCAAGCAAATCTTCTGCCGCGATCCGCCAACCCCCCAGCGATCCGCCTCCCCCCCCAGTGATCTGCCTCGCCTCGCCCCCATGATCTGTCTCCCCCCCGCAACGATATGCCCACCCCCACCACTATGCCCTAATCGTTCCCTCCCTCCGTCCTCGCTGCCGCGCACAGATGCCCCCCCCCCACCATGCCCCGATCATTTCCGATTGCCGGGGACCGTCGCTAAGGGTCCCCGGCTGCGACCTTCTTCAGCAGGCTTTCCCGCCCAGCAGCTGGGAAATGGAGTAAAATAGTGATGATGGGGTCCGGCTGTTGAATTCGACAGGATCTCCGCGTTGCGCACATTTCCGGGCTTCCCGGCAGCAAACATGCGCTCCCGCTCCCTCCCCGCCTCCCCGTAAATATCGGGGCCCTGATGTTTGTCGGCTTCCCAGTGCACTTCAACATTGATCCTTCAAGGAGACTACAATTCCCAGGAGCCACCGCATGTACTCGTCAGTCAGCAGTCCAAAGCAATTACAACTAGGCAGGTGTCTCCTGACTTTTGGAGGGCTCGAACACCTCTGATACATACGCAAACAAAGTAATAAGTCACAGGAGTTGTCTTGATGCTGGGGCGCCAACATATGCACAAACTGGTCAACTTATTTCCAATTTTTGGAGGCCTCCAGGCATCCCCCAATACGTTAATTAAGCCAGTCAACTGAATTCCTGACTTTAGTCCTTATATTTTGGAATGTCTAGTTTAGGAAAGCAAATTAAATTCAAAGTGTGGCGTGTTGTCTAGTACTGTGCATGTGGGGGTTGTGTGGGGAGTTCTGGAAAAGGAAGTGATTATGTAAAGGTCAAAGGGCGTCCACCCTTTTGTTTGTGCTGTGCAACTGCTGTGTGTGTGTTGAAGCCACAAAGCCAAGTGTTTGTTCCTTTTATAAGAAATGTCTGATTACTACAATGGTACCAAAACACGATACAGAGTATGAAAGACAAAGTATAACAGTGCAGATACTGAAATCAAAACACAGCTGTGAAATAAGGCTTTCCAACTCTCCAGGAATGTCCTGGAGTCTTCAGGAATTCAAGATTAATTTCCTGGACGCTGCTGCGAGCATCCCAGGAGAAAAATCATAGGGGCATTAAAAAAAATTGTGCGTTTTTTACATTTTCTTTGAACACTTTCATTTATTAGTTGTAAAAATGTTGGAAATGAGAACAATGGGAAATGTTTGACTGGGTGGAATGGTTGCCGGAGGGAGGTCATGTGATGAAACCTCCAGGAATATGCCCAACTAGAGTTGGCAACCCTAATTATTGAATGAAGAATAGGGCTTGTGGACTAAAAGAACAGCATCAAAGAAAGAAAGGGGCAGAGAATCATAGAATCATAGAATCTTAGAAAGTTACGGCACAGAAGGAGGCCATTCGGCCCATCATGTCTGTGCCGGACGAAAAAGAGCTATCCAGCTTAATCCCACTTTCCAGCACTTGGTCCATAGCCCTGTAGGTTACAGCACTTCAAGTGCACATCCAAGTACTTTTTAAATGAGTTGAGGGTTTCTGCCTCTATCACCCTTTCAGGCAGTGAGTTCCAGACCTCCACCAATCCCTGGATGAAAAAATGTTTCCTCAGCTCC
Organism: Heptranchias perlo; assembly: GCF_035084215.1. NCBI lineage: Eukaryota > Metazoa > Chordata > Chondrichthyes > Hexanchiformes > Hexanchidae > Heptranchias > Heptranchias perlo. Next base: position 177,264,548 of record NC_090325.1, read on the forward strand.
CCTCTAATCCTTCTACCAATTACTTTAAATCTATGCCTCCTGGTCACTGACCCCTCTGCTAAGGGAAATAGGTCCTCTCTATCCACTCTATCTAGTCCCGTCATAATTTTATATACCTCAATTAAATCTCCCCCTCAGCCACCTTTGTTCCAAAGAAAACAACCCCAACCTATCCAATCTTTCCTCATAGCTAAAACTCTCTAGCCCTGGCAACATCCTTGTAAATCTCCTCTGTACCCTCTCTAGTGCAATCACATATTTCCTGTAATGTGATGACCAGAACTGTATGCATTACTCAAGCTGTGGCCGAACCAATGTTTTTACACAGTTCTAGCATAACCTCCCTGCTCTTATATTCTATGCCTCGGCTAACAAAGGTAAGTATCCTGTATGCCTTTTTAACCACCTTATCTACCTGTCCTGCTACCTTCAGGGATATGTGGACATGCACTCCAAGGTCCCTTTGTTCCTCTAAACCTCTCAGTATCCTCCCATTTATTGTGTACTCCCTTGCCTTGTTTGCCCTCCCCAAATGCATTACTTCGCACTTCTCCAGATTGAATTCCATTTGCCACTTTTCTGCCCACCTGACCAGTCCATTGATATCTTCCTGCAGTCTACAGCCTTCCTCCTCACTATCAACCACATGGCCAATTTTTGTATCATCTGCAAACTTCTTGATCAAGCCCCCCACATTCAAGTCCAAATCATTAATATATACCACAAAAAGCAAGGGGCCAAGTACTGTGCCTTGTGGGACCCCACTGGAAACAGCCTTCTAGTCGTATAAACACCCGTCAACCTTTGCTTCCTGCCACTGAGCTAATTTTGGATCCAACTAGCCACTTTCCCTTGGATCTCCTGGGCTTTTACTTTTTTGACCAGTCTGCCATGTGGGACCTTATCAAAAGCCTTGCTAAAATCCATGTACACTACATCAAACGCGTTATCCTCATCGTCACTTCTTGTTACCTGCTCAAAAAATTCAATCAAGTTAGTCAGACATGACCTTCCCTTAACAAATCCATGCTGACTGTCCTTGATTAACCCGTGCCTTTCTAAATGACAATTTATGTTGTCCCTCAGAATCGATTCCAATAATTTACCCACCACCGAGGCTAGACTGACTGGCCTGTAATTATTCGGTCTATCTCTTTTTCCCTTTTTAAACAACGGTACAACATTGGCAGCCCTCCAATCCTCCGGCACCATGCCTGTAGCCAGGGACGAAATGAGATCACACAGAGAGAGAAGAAAGACTCGAGGCTCTTGTCCTGCTGAGAGTGTGCCTAGAAAAATATACAAGAAAACACAATGGGAAAAGGTGTGATTCTGCATGAAAAGTCTTAGCATGACATGGGAGCACTGCTGAAGAAAAGTGGTTGGGGTGAAAGACTGCACTTGGGGGTTGGTCTTCCACCGTAACTCCGTCAGAAGACTGGCAGATCCCATTGGAAAACAGCAGGGATACCATTGTGCTCAGTCTCTGCTATTTCAAGGATTTTTAAAAATATCCTTGTAAAGAAAGAAGGAAAGAAAGAACTTGCATTTATATAGCGCCTTTCATGACCTCATGACATCCCAAAGCACTTTACAGTTAATGAAGTACTTTTGAACCATGGCAGCCAATTGCGCACAGCAAGTTTCCACAAACGGCAATGAGATCATCTGTTTTAATGATGTTGGTTGGTTGGGGTATAAATATTAGCCAGGACACTGGGAGAACTCCCTTGCTCCTTTTTGTATAGTGTCACGGGATCTTTTACGTCCACCTGAGAGGGTACCTCAGTTTAATGTCTCATCCAAAAGACAGCAGCTCCGACAGTGCAGCGCTGGATTGTCAATCTAGATTAGGTGCTCTAATCTCTGGAGTAGGACTTGAACCCACAACCTTCTGACTCAGAGGTGAGAGCACTACTACTGAGCCAAGGCTGACACCTAAGCGGTGGGACCTCCACTCACCCCTTAAAAAGCAGATGTCATCGGAGGGGCTGAGCCGGGAGCGGGGACTGCCTATGCCAGGACATCCTACTTCCAGCTCATTTGAGACCCAGCATAGCACTAGAGGCCTATATGCCCAGTAAGATAAAGTATACCAGCCTTCAGAAGGTCAAAATCAGGGGATTCAGTCCAGGCAAGCAGTCTGTACCTCGAAGAATGGGAATGAAAAAAAAAGATGGCCGATCATCCCACTTACAGAGTGGCCTGTAAGGAACATGGCCAGGGTTGTGGGGTGGGGGTGGGGGAACTGGGCAACCGCCCCATTCAATGGCAGGCAGGTATCAGATTTTCCAGCTGCATGGGGCAGGAGGGTACCGGAGATACGCTGATAGTGCTACTTGCATTCGCCTGCCCCATGCAAATTAGGTGCCCTGATACTGACCCCACAAAATCCAATGGGGTCAGCACTGGAGGTCACTGGCAATCATAATTCCATTGTAACTGGTTGAGATCGGGGCCCATGGATTCTGGTGGCCTTGAACTTTAACACATGACCTTTTGATTGATAGTCAAGCACTTAATCACAACACTTGACCTCCCAGTTTATCTCTTCCCCCATCCTACCCACCTTTTCCTCCCCAATGAACTACGTGGACTTTCCATTTCATTTCAACATAGAATTATATTTGTATTAGCTGAAGGACAAAGAATTATCTATCCTATTTGTATCTGCTAAGGATACTTCACGTTTTCTTTAAATAGGACTAGAGAATCATTGAAGATTAATTTATCATTCACTGAGGCAGTCAAAACCAATTAATCTATCAGCCAAACTACATTTTGGCAAAAAGAGATGATGGGAGCTTAGCAGGGGAGATGCACTTATCAGCAATGGAACTCTATTAAAACAATAAATTTGGAGACAGCTGAATTCTGACAAATGCATAAATAGTTTGCAAAAAAAAAATATTCTTCTTGGATTGGGACTGGATTAGGATTTCTGCTGACTGTTTATGAATAAAAATGACCAATTTGGAATATTTGTATTTTGGGTTATTTAAACACTTGCACTGTAACTGATAGTTTCAAATTAAAAGAACTTCTTTATCCAAACAAAGGCCTCTTACAGGCAGTTCTTAACATTGGAAAGATTAGTTGAGATGTATGGGCTGACAATATGCAATGCTCTGAGCAACAAAACAATGAACAATTGAGAATGCGATACATTTGGTTCAGCGTTAAGTATTGTGCGTAACTAGGAATTTCAAGCATTGATAGTGAGTAGGAAATGATTTGGTAATTGAGATTCTTCTGTTTAGATTAAGCATGCTTAATCTGAACTCACAATATTAGGCTAGCTCTGGAATCAGGATTTTATTTTTAAACAAGTGGAATCGAGCAAGTTGATCTATTGTTGAATAAGGCTAGCTGATTGAGCCTGGCTCCCATGAGTTTAAAACAGGCCAGCATTCCTAAATTAAGTGCCTGCATAATGCTTTACCTGTTATTTAGTTGGTTAACAGTGCCGTTCTGATGCCATTCACTTCACTGGATTTTTTTTGGTTAAAGCATTCCCGAAGAAAAGATTTGTTGTTAAGTTTTTCCTGAACGGGCATATAGTATTGTACATAATAATAATTTTAGATTTCTCTTCACCCCCACTACACACACACAATAGTTCAAATAACAATGTAAATTTACACCACCTCAACTGGTATGAATTAGTAAATTAAAGAATAATAGAGTCTACACATTACATCTGCTGACTTGGACAGATTTTCCATTGCATTCTAAGCTGGAAGAAAACACATGCTAATTTTTGAGTCATAAGATATTGGCAAGCGTAGTTAAAATGATCGGTGAAAGATATACACTGTTACATTAATTTGGAGATTAGCTTCAGAAAGTCTTCGATTTGTGGAATTGATTTAAAGCCCTTGGGGCTGAAAATCTGTGGCTTCACTGTCCCGGTGTAAGTGCTGGATGCGCCCGCAAGTGACCTCCAGCACCAAGCCCGTCAAAATTGATGGGGTCAGTCAGAAATTATTTAATTTAAGCAAAGTGGGCAGGTAGCTGCACTACTAGGAGTGTACTTCAGGCACAGGAGTGCCCGAGGAGGCTGCAAATAGCAGAGTAATGTGTCAGTTCTTTATAAGGGAGCTGAAAAGACATGTACCTTTCACAAACCTTCAGTGGTCCAGATCAAGACCTAGGCCTGGAAGGTGGGCCTCACTTCAGTGAAGAAGTCCTTCCATGCCAGAGACACAGGAACATTGGCCCGGCACTTCTTGGTCACGGACACGCCCCTTCCTATACCATTGGCCCCGTTTACAAGGCCCGGCAGAAACAGCCAAGGAAGGCCGGGCTCCAGTGTATCTGGGTCCCAGCCTGATTTGCGGGCATTGCCCTGCACGCCAGTGGGGTGTACCGGAATTATCATGGATATTTGGCCCCCATTTGTTATGCCCAGCAAACCTTGTTTAGTGAAGGAGGGCAATAATGCCTGCTGAGAACACCCCTAGCTCTACACACTCAATGAGTAAAATACTTTATAACATTGTTTGTGCCCATGAAGAAAAGTACAGCAGTACAGGTACCTGCTGGTCCTGGGTATGCAAGATAAATTAATTCTGATTCCAAAGTGTTCTGAACTAGATGAATTTGAGTTAACTCAGCAAATACCAAATTTTAGTCTAATTCAGGCACTATAATCTGTGGTAGGTTGTGTGTTAATGATAGTTTTTAAATTTCTCATTTTATTCAAGTATTGAGTTCCCTTTTCCCTGAAGATGAATATCACAGTATGTCTGAAACACTTCTCTTTCAACTAATATGTTGGTAGATAGCTAGCATGTGTGCTCCACCTTCATTATACATTGGTCCCTGAGAGGCAAGCATTTTGCATGCTATAATGAGATGTGAATGTCTTGTAACATAGCATTAAATATAAAATGGAATAAATTGGGAGCATTGATGGGAATAATGTAACTGCGAGCCTTGTAATGAGGGTGGGCGTATGTTTGAACAAACAAAAAAAAGCTTCATCAGAAAAACCTAAAGATATCATTGGCACTCATTCGTAGAGGGACTGAATTCTGTCATAGGCTTGCTGCATTGTAATGGTAGGTAGAGAGGTAGTCACTGCTGTCCACGTCTGATGCCACAGCACCCAGATACTTTCCTCTAAATTGAAATAATTTTTAAAAATGTACATGATTGTTTAATGGGAGAGTTCCATCACAGCCAGTAGTGGCGAAGAATGCATTTGATGTCTTGTAGTCTAGTGGGAAGGGAGGCTACATGATAACTGGCACCTCTGACAGATTATATAGCTCCATTTCTCCAAGGCACCTTGTTGCATCTGTGTTCCTGACTGATGACCTTTCTGTGAAAATGAAGCCACACTAGTCGTTCGAGCAGAAACCATGTCAAGATGTGAGAATAGGTTAGGTAGGTGGTTGAAGGAAAAGGCAATAAAGGGATATAGGAACAGAGTGGGGGTGGGGGGGTACATGGAATTAAGACTACTACGCATATGGAGGATAAACACCAACACTGTCTGGTTGGGCTGAATGGCCTGTTTCCATGCTGTAATTTCAATGAAGTCCCTCACTGAAGTTCCTAACCATGGATCAAGCATCCTGGGAAGCTTGGCCTGTTAGAGCAGGTCTTTTGAAGGTGTTTATATATCGTGTTTATTGACAAACATTTTTTTTGGATGCATTCTGTCTTCCTTGTTGCTGCATTTTGTTCCATGCATTAGTTGTTTTCTGCTGAGAACTGCTCATTTTTGCTCTCCATACCTTCCTCAGTATTCTTGGTAGCTGTTGGATATTTAAATGTCACTATACAAAATGCTGAGCATGAACATTCCTAGTGCGCATTCCAAACATGCTGAATGCTTTAGATGAGGAAGAGAAACTCATGAGGAAGCCACAAGATGCAGGCACAATGACATCCAAGTTTCGCCTTGGATTTCGCCTGCACTCATCACCAATCCAGGATTTGTGTTAACAGACTCTTCTGCATACACCTGGGCATGTCAGAGTTGGGGGGGTGGTGGGAGCTATCCTCGCCACTTCTGCTTCACAAGACAAACTGTCATGTACTGATGCAGGATAACCTGCACACGACATCTGGAACAGGGACGGCTCTTCCTGTAGAAGTGAAGACTACCACACCATGAAGCTTCACAGCCATCCCAGGGACAAGTGTCTCATCAATGTACACCTGAATAAAACAAGTGACATATGCTGTGTTTGCAAGGGGCAGCTCTTTGTCACTTTCCCTGTGAGCAGGAGGCATCAGCAGGACAAGAGGCACAGCATCACCCAATGGTAGGCTTCCCTCGAGAGCAAGGTGCCTCAGATGGTAGCCATCTGAGCATCAGGATTACTCGTATCTTTACGCCAATGGATCAGTTTTGATTATGTAGGCAAACATGGTAACCAATTTACACACATCGAGGTCCCACAAACAGCAAATGAATAATTGACCAGATAAAGTGGAGTGATCACATGGGTCATGTGGTTGTGGCGAGTGTGCATTAAGCTCTTGCGATATCTTGGCAAATGCAGGTAATGACCCATAATCAAATGATCCTCCTTATCCAGATTATGCAGCAGTTGACACAGTGAATCCCATCCTTTTTTATCTTTTATTCATGGGCTATGAACAACGATGGTCAGGGTGCATTTATTCACCATCCCTAATTGCCCTGAGGTGGCAGTGGGTGGTCTTCACCTTGAACCCTTGCAGTCCTTGTGGCAATAGTTCTCTCACAATATTCTTAGGGAGGGAGTTCCAGAACATTGGCCCAGTAATGTTGAAGGAACGGTGATATGCGTTCAATTCAAGATGGTGTTTGACTTGTAGGGGAGGTTTAGAGGTGATGGTGTTCCCATGATCTTGCTGTTTTTGTCCTTCTCAGTGGTGGAGGCTGCAAGGTTGAAAGGTGCTGTTAAAGTAAGCTTGGTGAGTTGCTGTAGTGCATCCTGTAGATAGTTCAAAGTGCTACCACAGCGTGCTGACGGTGGAGGAGGTGAATATCGGCTGCAGCTGATCAAATGGACTGCTCTGTCCTGGATGATTGGCTTCTCGAGTCATGTTGTAGGGCCATCCGTCCAGGTGAGTGGTGAGTTTTCCATTACACTCCTGACTTTTATCTTGTAGACAGTGAAAAAGCTTTGAAGGGTCAGGAGGTGACCCACTTATCGCAGCCTTGCTTTTGTAGCTGTGGCTAGTTCACTTAACATTCTGATAATTGGTGACCTCCAAAGATGTTGATGATTGGATCTTGGTGATGGTGATGCAATTGAAGATCAGGGGAGATGGCTGGGGTTTTTCTTGTTGGAGATAGTCATTGCCTAACGCTTATGGTATGAGAATATTACCTGCCACTTGTCAGCCCAAGCCTGAATATTATTCAAGTGCTGCTGTAGGCTGGCATGGATTGCTTCATTATTCAAGGAGTTAGGAATGGAACTGAAAACTGTGGAATTGTCAGCAGACAGCCTCACTCCTGACCTTCAGACAGAAGGAAGGTTATAAATGAAACAAGTGAAGATGGTTAGAACGAGGATTCTGCCCCGATGGACTGCTGCAGCAATGTCCTGGGGCTGTGATAATTGGCTTCCAACAACCATGGCAATTTTCCTATGTATCAAGCATAACTCCAGCCACTGGAGGGTTTTCCCTTTAACTGCCATTGACTTCACCATGCCTATATGGTGCCATACTCAGTCGACTACTGCCTTAAAGTTGAGGGCATTTACTTTCACAATACTCCCCTCTGGGATTCAGCTTTTGCATCAGACACCTGGATCAAGGCTGTGATGAGCTCTGGAGTTGATTGATTCTAGCAGAACCCGATCTTTATGTTGGTGAGCAGGTTATTGATTAATTTGTTCTGCTTTATGGCACTTTTGATTACTCCTCCTGTTACTTTGTTGATGATTGGAGGTGGCTGAAAATTGGCCAGATTATATTTGTCCCGATTTTTGTGAATAGGACATGTATGGGCAATTTTCCACATTGTCGGGGTGCCAGTGACAAAGTTGGGATGTGGTCGGGCCCGTAGCCTTTGCTATGTGCAGTGCAGTTAGCTGCCTCTTAATATCACATGGAATGAACCAAATTGGCTGGACACCAGCAACCTTCTTAGATGCTACTTGCATTGCTGCAGCTAATTGCCACTTGAAATGCAAAAGCAGCACAGCAAAGGTATTGATTTTTGCAAAAAAAGGTAGCACCAGGGAAACAAAAAAAATTAATCTTTGCAAAGTGATCAATGCACAAATTTCAGAGTGCTTCCAGGCAAAAAAAAAACTATGTTGAAAGTACAGCCAAAATAAAGCAAACTGCCTTGAAGACTGAGGAGTCTTGCATGAACTTGTGAATTTAGTGGGAAACCTGATATTTAAATATTTCTATGAGGTTGAAGCATGTTAAGAATGCCCAAAACATCGCAAAATCAGGCAGACACCCGATTTTACAACCTCTGTCGGCTGCTTGCAAGGCCTTGTGCTACTGGCCTTGCAAATTTAGAGTTCTATACCAAGAAACCCAGCTAAGAACCATTATAATTTGAGCAGTGTAATACAGTTTAGTATTCTCCAAATATGAACTCGAGTACAAATGTACCCAAATTCTCACTTCTAATCGATAGTAACTACACTGTGTCACAGATGTCATTTTTAGACTGTCAGCAAGAACTGATATTGGCTGTAAACCAGAAGTCATTTTGTCTTAGATAATAAACCACCACAGTGACAGAAACCAAGTCAAAAAGAACAGGAATGGGTGGGGAGCTGTTTAATAATATGTGCAGGATTGCAAATAAAGAGTTGTCTCACACGATCATCAAGTAGCTGATTATCAGATTTGTTTATTTAACACATTTCAGAAAGAGTAATTAATCGAAATTAAGAAAACACAAACAAAAATTATTCAGGTGATGCTAGAGATAAAACATCGTGGTCCCGTTAATCCCCAGGGCACGATCCTGGCAGTTATTTTGTTTGCAGGGTCAGTCAGCCGAAGGGCACCCAAATTTGCATTGGCCCGGCAGGTGTCAGCACCACTGTGGGTGCACTCCCCGGTGCGCACCTGGCCCAAGCAGCCGGAAAATCCAATGCCTACCCGCCTCGGAGGCCGGCTACCCAGGCCCCTCTCCCTCAGACTCCAGCCATATCCCCCTTGGCTCCCTGTGCAAGGAAGGCCGATCAAGAAAGGTCCAGGCTGCTTGCCTGGCCTAGGCCACTCCTGTTTGGGCCCACTTTTGCCCAGCTTGAAGCAGGTATGCCTCATCTTATTTGGCACACTGTTTTGCAGTTCTACGCTGAATCCAAAAAGAGTCAGGGAAGCGGGAAATCCCGATAAACGGAGTCCCTGATGTGGCAGCAACCCCTCCACCCCCATTTGCCTTATAAGGGGTGAGTGGAGTTCCACCCCTTACAAAGCATGTCAGAAAATCTTGGAAATGGTGAAGACCCAGCTCAGCCAGGTCTCTGTTATTTTCTTGCACATCTACCACTGGATTTAAGGCAGGATTGGCACCCCATCCACCATCTTAAACATTCACTCCCTCCACTACCAGCGCACTGTGGCTGCAGTGTGTACCATCTACAAGATGCACTGCAGCAACTCGCCAAGGCTTCTTCGATAGCACCTCCCAAACCCACGACCTCTACCACCTAGGAGGACAAGGGCGGCAGGCACATGGGAACAACACCACCTGCACGTTCCCCTCCAAGCCACACACCATCCTGACTTGGAAATATATCGCCGTTCCTTCATCGTCGCTGGGTCAAAATCCTGGAACTCCCTTCCTAACAGCACTGTGGGAGAACCTTCACCACACGGACTACAATGATTCAAGAAGGCGGCTCACCACCACCTTCTCAAGGACAATTAAGGATGAGCAATAAATGCAGGCCTTGCCAGCGACGCCCACATCCCATGAATGAATAAAACAAAAAGGAGCCCGGTGGAACCCACACAAATTTTCATGGCCTATCTATTTAAAAACTGAAACGAGCTGAATACAATCTTTTGATTGGATGTGCTGGCTCTGAACCACACATTTCTCACTTCTGATTGGTTGTTTTTCCAGTCAGTAGTACATGTCTGGCCAATTGATTGCCAGAACACATCAATTGAATCGCATCAATAAATGAAAAGTAGTCTTTAACAGTTTTAATTTTTTGACAACTGGAATAACAGCTTTTGTACAGATGTAATGATATGAACTTCATGAAATCATTTTCATATTTCATGGAGAACAGATGACACTGTGAAAATATAAAGAAAATGATGCCACCAGGACCACTTGCCACAAATCTCATAACAATTTAACCCCATTTCAAATTAAAAGTTTTTCAGGCATTAAACAGGTGCAAAGCATATCAATTGAGCAGTAGGATGGCCTGCACCCAATTTCCGCAGGAGTTGGTCCCACTGCTAAATGTGTGAGGCCCATTTTTTTTAAAGTGTCCCATGTACCTAAATCAGTTGTTAGGTCCCTTAAACATGTTAATATTGGGCCTAACTCCTGTTCAAGGACCCCTTCCCGAAATTGAGCTGACCTGAACGCAGCTGGCACTGGGCCTACTGCGTTTAGGATAACCAGGTCTACATGCAGCCTAACCAGAAGTCTTCAAAGGGACCAGAAAGGTACGTTTTGTAACAAATACTCACCTGAATGTGGAGCCCGGGGTAGCAGGAGCTGGAGTCCCGAAGACCATTGCCTGTCCCCGCTCAGCACGCTCCTGATCACCTCCACCCCAATTGCCTCTCCCCGCCCCCTCGAGACCCTGCGGGAAAAGGAGATGGTGGATCCTGTTGGTTGGTTCCCCGAGCAGACTATCAATGTCATTTGGCAGAACGCCTCATCACCAGAGCTTTCAAACAAGCACCAAGACCTAGCTTGGCTGGTGGTGAGAAGGGCCCATCCCGTCAGATCCTCCATGCACTCACGAACTCTCAGTGCCACCGCGCGCTGTCCCCGAGGAGGCTGCGGTGGAGACGAGACCGTCACACATCTCCTTCTGGAATGTGCCTTTGCAAGGAAGGTCTGGAGAGAGATGCAGTGGTATCTGTCCAGGTTCGTCCCGAGCAGTTCCGTATCACAGGATTCTGTGCTCTACGGGCTGTTCCCGGGGACGCACACTGAGACGGACATCAACTGCTGCTGGAAGACCATCAACTCGGTGAAAGATGCCCTTTGATCTGCCCGAAACTTACTGATCTTCCAGTGCAAGGAGCTGTCCTCAACCGAGTGTTGCTGACTGGCACATTCCAAGGTCCAGGACTACGTGCTCAGGGACGCGCTGAGGCTGGGTGCGGCCACCGCAAAGGCTCTGTGGGGAAAGGCAACTGTTTAGAACCTTCCCGCCATTGTAGACTGAGGGGCTGCAATCAGGGAAAAACCCCCGGGCAGAATGTAAAATTCAAATTGCTGTAATGTACCTGTAATGAATCTGTAATGTACCTGTAATGAATCTGTAATCAATAATCTGTATTGAGTGTAATGCAATGAGGCACCTCAGAGTGTCATGAACTGTAATTATGTACAATGTGTTCATTGAACTGCACTTGGTGTAACCTGCAAATTGTATAATCTGTATTGTGTACGTTTGGAATGTGATATGACAACTGTATTGTATGTATTGCTGCAAATTTTATGAATAAAGTATATTTTATGAAAAAAAAATTGCCTCCCCCCGCAGAACCAACCTGAGGGCCTCTGCCAGCATCACAGCGGCCAGAAGTTGATGTCAACTTTGCCATCGAATGACCTGGTGTCTTGCAACAGGCATCCACAGCTCGCCAGTCTAATTTAAATAAGGATCCAGGCCCAATTTTGATCGGACCACGTTCTAGCACAGGGATTGCTCCCTGCTCCCAGTTCGCACCGGCAAGATAGCGCTATGCAATTTCTACCCAAGAGGCTTTACACTGATAGGAAACATATTACACCATAACATATTTTCTCAGGACGGTACAAATCAACAATCAACAGATTGACTTTGTAAATCAAAGGGAGGTTGATAATTAAACACATCAATGTGTTAATCATGGTATAAATTACTTAGAAAGAAAGTGAATCTGAGAATCCCCATCCCTCTAGAAGTTTTAGGGCTTTAGTTCAAAATGATTGCTCCAACTTCAAGCAATGCAATTACATGAATACATATTCATAAGAGAGCTTTATGTTTCACTGGAATACATACCCAGGCTTCCAATGCTGTAGCATTAAAATGTGGACTTGAATGTTTTTTCCTTTTAATCATTAGTAAATTCAGTTTTTAACTAATTTGACAGAATAAACAACATCTGTTGGCATGTGTGAAGTACTTCTCATTACCCATAACTTCTGGCTTTCAAAGAGTGTTCTAAAGGCAGCCTGAAGTGGCTGTTCTTTTATGAGGAATTACTGATAGGTTTATCTTCTGAGAGAATATTTGAAAAAAAAATGTGACGCACTAGAGACGATAACACGGTCCCAATCCTAAACTGCATTTTTATTTACAAAGGACATTTGTATTTCCTTCCTCTTACAATCTTCAAGCTTTTAAAACCCAAGCTTACCATCACCGAACCATTACTTCCTGATTCACTTCACGTCCCCTTCTACTCTTTTCAATCTTGAACCATGGGGTTTGACCTTTCACCTTGCTAACTTAATAATAATAAAAAAAATCACCACAGCTTATGCCATATAAAAAGAAATCATTTCAAAAGAACTGAAAATTAGTATTAGCGACAAAAACCTTTTGAGGTCTGGTTAAAATATTTGTAGTCATAAGGGTGACCCTAAATCACTTGTGGAAATAAACTTGGACCAAGGTAGCTAAATATATTTAATAATTATAATGAGACAATTTTCATTGTCTTTAATTAGTGAGATTATTTTTTTTAAGATTCTGATATGCTGTTTGAATACTTTTTTGCCTTAGCAGTCAGTCATTGCCAGGGAACAGCTTTAAGGGCATAGGTTATGTACCTGTGAATAAATAACAGTCAGAGTTTGCAATTGAGTAAAGTACAAATACCTTGTTAGTGCTTTCTCTCGGAAGATGGTCACAATGTCTTATTGATGCAAGATAGCATTTCACCAGGTATTAAATCTGTATACACATTATATTTAATGGTTGATCCCACATGAATACAAGTTGCTTGCAGCTTATTATTATGGCAACTGGATACATTCTATTCACTTCATTCCACTTTTCTTCTGTAAAATTAATTAAAAGCTGAATTTACTAATGATTAAAAGTAAAATTTTAATGCTACAGGTCAATAGCCTGGGTACACATCTCAGTGAAATATAAAGCTCACTTATGAATATATATGCTTTATTTATAATATGTATCAAGAAATCTCCACAAACATCTCATCAAATATAAAATAATATGTATAATAAAATAAATATTTTGAACCAAAAGAACATTGCTTAATTCATGGCTCAATATTGTTTAGATTAAGCCACAAAATTATAAATTGGTTAAATGTTTTATATCACTGCTGAGTGTATCATTACATGATGTGGAGATGCCGGTGATGGACTGGGGTTGACAATTGTAAACAATTTTACAACACCAAGTTATAGTCCAGCAATTTTATTTTAAATTCACAAGCTTTCGGAGATTTTCTCCTTCCTCAGGCAAATGTTTCAAGATCTCCTTGAAGCCTACGCATTTATACATATTGAACAATAATAAATGGTGTTTACAGACTGCCCCTGCAACTGCCCGTTGCCAAGGCAATCACCGTGTTCAGACAGAGAGGTGTTACCTGCAGAACCTCCGAATACACATTCAATAAAAAAACAAACAGGGAAAAAAAACAGAGAAAAAAAAAAAACAGAGAGAGAGGCAGAAACATCCGGAAGGCAGAGAGAGCCAGCAAATGACCCATTATATTAAAAACAGATAACATTTGTTCGCTGGTGGGGTAACGTGTAGCGTGACATGAACCCAAGATCCCGGTTGAGGCCGTCCTCATGGGTGCGGAACTTGGCTATCAATTTCTGCTCGACGATTTTGCGTTGTCGTGTGTCTCGAAGGCCGCCTTGGAGTACGCTTACCCGAAGGTCGGTGGATGAATGTCCATGACTGCTGAAGTGTTCCCCGACTGGGAGGGAACCCTCCTGTTTGGCGATTGTTGCGCGGTGTCCGTTCATCCGTTGTCGCAGCGTCTGCATGGTCTCGCCAATGTACCATGCTCTGGGGCATCCTTTCCTGCAACGTATGAGGTAGACAACGTTGGCTGAGTCACAGGAGTATGAACCATGCACCTGGTGGGTGGTGTCATCTCGTGTGATGGTGGTATCTGTGTCGATGATCTGGCATGTCTTGCAGAGGTTACCGTGGCAGGGTTGTGTGGCGTCGTGGACGCTGTTCTCTTGAAAGCTAGGTAGTTTGCTGCGAACGATGGTCTGTTTGAGGTTGGGTGGCTGTTTAAAGGCGAGTAGTGGAGGTGTGGGGATGGCCATAGCGAGGTGTTTGTCCTCATTGATGACATGTTGAAGGCTGCGGAGAACATGGCGTAGTTTCTCCGCTCCGGGGAAGTACTGGACGACAAAGGGTACTCTGTTGGTTGCGTCCCGTGTTAGTCTCCTGAGGAGGTCTATGCGATTTTTTGCTGTGGCCCGTCGGAACTGTCGATCGATGAGTCGAGCGTCATATCCCGTTCTTACTAGGGCGTCTTTCAGCGTCTGTAGGTGTCCATCGCGTTCCTCCTCGTCTGAGCAGACCCTGTGTATTCGCAGGGCCTGTCCATAGGGGATGGCCTCTTTGACGTGGTTAGGGTGGAAGCTGGAAAAGTGGAGCATCGTGAGGTTGTCCGTGGGCTTGCGGTAGAGTGAGGTGCTGAGGTGCCCGTCTTTGATGGAGATTCGTGTGTCCAAGAAAGAAACTGATTCTGAGGAGTAGGCCATGGTGAGCTTGATGGTGGGATGGAACTTGTTGATGTTATCGTGTAGTCTCTTTAGTGATTCCTTGCCGTGGGTCCATAGAAAGAAAATGTCGTCGATGTATCTGGTGTATAGTGTTGGTTGGAGGTCTTGTGCAGTGAAGAAGTCCTGCTCGAACTTGTGCATGAAAATGTTGGCGTATTGGGGTGCGAATTTGGTCCCCATGGCTGTTCCGTGTGTTTGGGTAAAGAACTGGTTATCGAAGGTGAAGACATTGTGATCCAGGATGAAGCGGATGAGTTGTAGGATGGCTTCCGGAGATTGGCTGTTGTTGGTGTTGAGTATTGATGCTGTCGCAGCGATGCCGTCATCGTGGGGGATACTGGTGTATAGTGCCGAGACGTCCATCGTGGTGAGAAGTGTTCCTGGTTCAACTGGTCCGTGGGTACTGAGTTTTTGTAGGAAGTCTGTAGTGTCACGACAGAAGCTGGGGGTTCCCTGTACGATGGGTTTCAGGATGCCCTCGATGTATCCAGAGAGGTTCTCACACAGGGTTCCGTTGCCTGATACGATGGGACGTCCGGGTGTGTTGGCTTTGTGTATCTTTGGGAGGCAGTAGAAGTCTCCCACGCGGGGATTACGTGGGATGAGAATGCGTAGGATGCTTTGAAGGTCTGGATCGAAGGTCTTGATCAGTTTGTTGAGCTGGTGGGTGTGTTCTTTGGTCGGATCTGCGGGTAACCGTCTGTAGTGTTCCTGGTTGTCCAGTTGTCGGTATGCTTCTTTGCAATAGTCTGTTCTGAACAGAACAGACTATTGCAAAGAAGCATACCGACAACTGGACAACCAGGAACACTACAGACGGTTACCCGCAGATCCGACCAAAGAACACACCCACCAGCTCAACAAACTGATCAAGACCTTCGATCCAGACCTTCAAAGCATCCTACGCATTCTCATCCCACGTAATCCCCGCGTGGGAGACTTCTACTGCCTCCCAAAGATACACAAAGCCAACACACCCGGACGTCCCATCGTATCAGGCAACGGAACCCTGTGTGAGAACCTCTCTGGATACATCGAGGGCATCCTGAAACCCATCGTACAGGGAACCCCCAGCTTCTGTCGTGACACTACAGACTTCCTACAAAAACTCAGTACCCACGGACCAGTTGAACCAGGAACACTTCTCACCACGATGGACGTCTCGGCACTATACACCAGTATCCCCCACGATGACGGCATCGCTGCGACAGCATCAATACTCAACACCAACAACAGCCAATCTCCGGAAGCCATCCTACAACTCATCCGCTTCATCCTGGATCACAATGTCTTCACCTTCGATAACCAGTTCTTTACCCAAACACACGGAACAGCCATGGGGACCAAATTCGCACCCCAATACGCCAACATTTTCATGCACAAGTTCGAGCAGGACTTCTTCACTGCACAAGACCTCCAACCAACACTATACACCAGATACATCGACGACATTTTCTTTCTATGGACCCACGGCAAGGAATCACTAAAGAGACTACACGATAACATCAACAAGTTCCATCCCACCATCAAGCTCACCATGGCCTACTCCTCAGAATCAGTTTCTTTCTTGGACACACGAATCTCCATCAAAGACGGGCACCTCAGCACCTCACTCTACCGCAAGCCCACGGACAACCTCACGATGCTCCACTTTTCCAGCTTCCACCCTAACCACGTCAAAGAGGCCATCCCCTATGGACAGGCCCTGCGAATACACAGGGTCTGCTCAGACGAGGAGGAACGCGATGGACACCTACAGACGCTGAAAGACGCCCTAGTAAGAACGGGATATGACGCTCGACTCATCGATCGACAGTTCCGACGGGCCACAGCAAAAAATCGCATAGACCTCCTCAGGAGACTAACACGGGACGCAACCAACAGAGTACCCTTTGTCGTCCAGTACTTCCCCGGAGCGGAGAAACTACGCCATGTTCTCCGCAGCCTTCAACATGTCATCAATGAGGACAAACACCTCGCTATGGCCATCCCCACACCTCCACTACTCGCCTTTAAACAGCCACCCAACCTCAAACAGACCATCGTTCGCAGCAAACTACCTAGCTTTCAAGAGAACAGCGTCCACGACGCCACACAACCCTGCCACGGTAACCTCTGCAAGACATGCCAGATCATCGACACAGATACCACCATCACACGAGATGACACCACCCACCAGGTGCATGGTTCATACTCCTGTGACTCAGCCAACGTTGTCTACCTCATACGTTGCAGGAAAGGATGCCCCAGAGCATGGTACATTGGCGAGACCATGCAGACGCTGCGACAACGGATGAACGGACACCGCGCAACAATCGCCAAACAGGAGGGTTCCCTCCCAGTCGGGGAACACTTCAGCAGTCATGGACATTCATCCACCGACCTTCGGGTAAGCGTACTCCAAGGCGGCCTTCGAGACACACGACAACGCAAAATCGTCGAGCAGAAATTGATAGCCAAGTTCCGCACCCATGAGGACGGCCTCAACCGGGATCTTGGGTTCATGTCACGCTACACGTTACCCCACCAGCGAACAAATGTTATCTGTTTTTAATATAATGGGTCATTTGCTGGCTCTCTCTGCCTTCCGGATGTTTCTGCCTCTCTCTCTGTTTTTTTTTTTTTTTTTCTCTGTTTTTTTTCCCTGTTTGTTTTTTTATTGAATGTATCATTACAGTTCTCACAGGGTTAATTCTATGCTACAGTTTTCTCGTAAAAATTGCTGCATACAGCAACATCTATAAATAGATGGTTCTACGTGTTAAACTGGAAGATACCACTTTTATTACAAGTGTGGTTGACACATTGGCCCTAATTGCACTCCATTTGCAAAGAACCCGCAAAGCAGACAGGCAATATCAAAACTCATACGTAACAGTCTTATATAATAGTGGGATTGTGCTTTTTAGCTTGCAAGACACTGTTCACATAACAAGTTCATTGGCAGTTGTTTAAAGCTGGTTATTATTATCCTGCACACTTTTACAGTGTAGATAAGCTGTGAATTTAAAACTCTATAAATACTTCAGAAGCAAGCCATTTGTTACTTTATAGCTATTTGGCGATGGGGAGGGGTTGTTTAGAAGTGTAAAATATCAAAATATCTTGCAGGAAAACATTCGTGTTTGTTTATTCTTTTATTGGAATTCTTTATGTTTGATGGTGGACTCCCCCAATAAATCTTCATGGACTAGGCAGCACACCTTGGTCACAACCTCCTCCTAAACTGCTACTCTACCATGATCATTGTCTGCAATAGTATGTGCTGCCAATCATGCACTCCCACACCCTTTGAACTCCTAGGCTCCTCTCTCCTCTTCTACTCGCTCCACTGCAATATACCATGCAAGGGCCACCCACTCATGCTCTCAGGCTCCTCTATGCTGTTCACTTCTCTCACTGCTTTGGTGATACTTCAAAATCTTTCCCTTTGTTTAGCACAGTTAGGTATGACTGAAGGAAAATACTAATTTGTTGCTGTGACTGTGCAGCTGTGGAATGCTACAGGAGTTTATCATTACCTTTACAAGGCCTTAACAAGTTAAATGGTTCTTTTTTTTTCTCCCTTATTACTCATCTGTTTTTTTCCTGAGGTAGTGCTAAACATGGACAATCACCCATTGGCACGTTCTCTCAACATTTCAGCACTCTTCACTTATGCCTACTTTTTCGCTAAGATTAATGAAGCTAGTAATATTGGGTCTTGTTTGGCGAGGGTCCCAACTTACAGCTGCGAGGCCATGATCTATTATAATCATGAGTCTACTTTCCTTCAGCAGAAGAAACAAGCTGTTTTAAGTAGCTTTCATCCAGCTTTAGTATCCTCTTTTGGTATGGGCTTCAAAATAAGTCAGAAGTTAATTCATAAGTCCATTTCCTCCACCCCAACATAAGAAGTCTTCATAAAGCAGAGGGAATTACGTGAGAATGCCAAGTTAGAAGATCCTTTGGAAGAACAATAAGATAGAGTTCTGATGAAAGGTCATTGAACTGAAACATTTACTCTGTTTCTCTCTTCACAGATGCTGCATGACCTGTTGAGTGTTTCCAGCATTTCCTGGTTTTTAGTTTTAATAAGATACTGAGGCCTAGCTGACTGAGCTTTTAGCCACGGGGTGGAAATTCCTTTAGGCCTGTTTGCACGGAGCCTGAGGCTGGCCCAAAATTGGGCATCGGGCCTCATTAACATTATTTGCGCGAGCTCTCAGCACTTATCGCGTCTTCACAGGCAGCTTGTCCAGTTTTTAAGGATCGTAAGTTCCGAGGTGGAAGGAGAATGGAAGGGGAACTGATCGTGGATCGGCAGTGGCCCTTGCGAGTGCTGTAGAGCAATCCTCCTAGCTCCGTATCAAACTTAAAAATAACTTACCTTTTTGCTGGCAGCTGCTTGCTGGACCACATCTATGCCTGGAAAACCTGAGTGGAACAGCCCAATTTATCTGAGTGGTCCTAAAACAGGCATTAGGCCCCTCATTAGCAAATGCAAGGGGCCTAATACCTAACAGTCATCCACAATACCTGAAAAATGGCCTGACCGAATATTGGGGCGGACGTCTTTGAGGTGTCCTTATGGCACACGAGGTTGGTCCCCAAAATTGGCCCTCATTGCACCCATTTTACACTCATAAATCAGGTGCAGTGAGGTCCAATTTTTACCCTACAAAGTCTCTACCTCCAAGGACATGAGGGAATCTGCATTGGACTTTGATTCATGGAACCAAGGAAGTTCACAGCATAGAAGGAGGCCATTTGGCAAATCTTGTCTATGTTGCCCCTTTGCTAAAGCAATCAAAAATACTGCCCTGTTCTCTCCATATAACCTTACAACTTCCTCTGCTTCAAATGCTTATTCACTTATTTCTTGAAAGATGTAATGATCTTTACCTCAACTATTCCCTGTAGCAAAGCATTCCATGCTCCAACAACTCTTGGCATAAAGAAATTTCTTCTAACCTCTATCCTCACTCTCTTAATGACCATGTTAAATTGATGACCCATCGTCACTGAATCGCCAGTCAGAGGAAATGGTCTTTCCCTATTCATTCTATTCAAACCCTTCATAATTTCAAAACCCTTTATTAAATCTCCTCAGAGCTTTCTCTGCTCCAGTGGTAATAGCCCCAGTCTCTCCTCATAACCATTGTTTCTCATCCCTGCTATCATCATGGTGAATCAATGCTTTATACTCTTTATGGCTTCAATGTCCTTTCTATAATGGGCACCCAGAATTGCACACAGCATCCTAACTGTTACCTAACTATTGCCTTGTATAAGTTTATCATTACCTCTTTGCTTTTGTATTCTATGCCCCTATCAAGAAAATCAAAACGCTATTGACATTTTGGCAGTTCCCCAATGAAACGAGGATCTTTGCATCTCAATGGCTGATTCCCCACTTCATTTAATTGATGCACATTTTAAAGATGGGGTCTGACAGCATTCTTACAGATTTGAAGGATTTGAAGGGAATTATCTGAACTAGGAGCCACTTACTTCGCCTACCACACTAGACTTGATCTCCTTCAGACTACCATTCATACAGGACAGGTCTGGATCTGGGCCCCAAATTTCCTAGGGATCCACTTCACCAACTCAAGCGTGATGGAGCAGCACCTCAGCAGCCCTAGCCCCAGGCCAGAGACATGGCCAGGAAAGCCTGCCAGTACCTGCAAGAACGCATCAGTCGAACCTGCCCTGGCCTGGCCCAATCAACCCTTGTAAGGCAGAGCGTGCCCTTGATCTGCCCATGCCCTCCTCTCCCCCGCTAGAATTTAAAATGTAAGGACTTGCACAACACCAGGTTAAAGTCCAACAGTTTAAAACTGTTGGACTATAACCTGGTGTTGTGCAAGTCCTTACATTTGTTCACCCCAGCCCATCACCGGCATCTCCACATCATAGAATTTAAAAGGCCAGTGCAAATGGTCCAAACTTCCAGTGTAACTGGCTTCCATCCCAAATTCCACCCCACCCGGACTGTAATCAGGTTTACCTTGCCACAGCCGCTCCACATGAGGCCCCTTGAAACCCAAAGGGGCTGTAGAAAAAAAAAATCTCTTTTTCAGTGTTTGGCTTCAAAAGAAGACATTCTGCCTCCAGACAAGGCAATGGTCCCCTCTAGGATCGATTACTTTAGTCTATTAAAAGTTTGGCGCCTTTAAAAGGCTTCAACGAAACTCACGCCAGTTCACAACATGAGTTCCGCTGAGGCATTTTAAGGGAACAAAGGACAGAATTTTCCGGGGAAGCCCAGGAACTCGCCCACTATGCCCCAGATCTGCCCATGCCCTCCACCCCCCCACCACCCACACTGGAATTTAAAAGGCATGGGCAAATGCTGCAGAGTCCCAGGGTAACTGGTTTCTGCCCCAAATTCCACCCCACCCCAGACTGCAAACAGGGTTTCTGTCCTATCCAGCCCCAGAAATTTCAGGGCCCTTATTTTTTTCAGGAGTCAGCTCCGATTGAGTTTAAACCTAGCCAGCCAAGCAGTGAATAGCTGCAGGGCTCAACCCAGTTTCGCCTCCGTATGATTGAGCTGTTGGACTGATTTAGAATGTCATGGCACTCATTGCAATTTAAGTCAGATCTATCCAGCCAGGGCTGTCAGTTCCATGTATAAATCCTGTCAGACCTCTCCTGAGGGCACTGATGTTTAGGAGGAGCTAACTTGCGGCATAAATCTGCCAACTCTTTGATTCGTGCCAGCATCAATAGTAGCCGACCCTCTTTGTTATTTTTCCACTGTAGCAGGGAAACAATCTAGAGCTTCAATACCTTCCAGCTGAAAAGTCAAAGAACATCTAAATAAAAGCAGTTTAACTATATTTGCATTTATATAGTGCTTTATCACATTGAAATGCCTCAAAGCACTGCACACAATGTAACATAGTGGCTGTTATTATGTAGGCAAACAATATAGTTTTACAAAGCAAGATTCTCTTGCATTCTGTAGATCTCGGTTACCTTTTGTCAGCATTTTGCGATGCCTCTTGTGTAATAAGGTCACTGTAAGTGTCTCACTTTAAAGATACAAATTCTGGACTTAGGAAGGCAGAGAAGATGGCCATTTAAGGAAGAAGCTGCTGCTGGCACAGGGCATTAGCATTAGCTGGAGACAAGAGAAATCCTGCCTAATAAGATCAGTTTTATTGCTGTGGCTCTATTGATAGTTTATGCAACCACACAGGACATAAGCAGTTCAACAATCTGATTTACAAAGTGGATTCATATTTCCCCTGCATGCTGAACCATGATCCCGTGATCAGCTGCAATGCTTACAACGGGGTATGGTCGTGCTTCATGAATTACTCCCGCAGACTAGCTGTAACACCTAAAAAATGTTTCATCAAGTCAAAAGTCTGACAAATTATGTTCCTAGTAGACGAATGCTCCTTACATTTTCCTCTTTGGCTAGACGTAGGAACAGAAGTAGGCTATTTGGCCCCTCAAGCCTCTTCCGCCGTTCAATGATATCATGGCTGATCTGTGACCTAACTCCATATACCCGCCTTAGTCCCTTAATACTTTGGTTAACAAAAATCCATCAATCTCAGATTTAAAATTAACAATTGAGCTAGCATCAATTGCCATTTGCGGGCTATTTGGGTTTTAAAACATAGGGGTAATTTTAAAAGATCCTGCTCATGGCGCAGTCCCATTTTCTGCCAGGAGCACAAAATGGGAATTTGGGCATGTTTCCCCACCGTCACCACCGCCTACTACCACCACCACGATTTTACATTCAGTAAAATGCATGTCCCAACCGGGAGGCCTGAGGCTGGTCCAAAATGGGGCATCGGGCCTCATTAACATTACTGGAGTGAGCGATCAGCGCCTAGCGTGTCTTCAGCTTTAGTTTAACTGAGTGGTAGCGCTCTCACCTCTGAGTCAGAAGGCAGGGTGAAGTCCCACTCTGGGGACTTGGGCATATGAGAGGGGCAATTTCCTCCAAATGTGTTCGGCTGCTGCTGCACCTTTAAAAAAAAGCGCTGCACCCGTAGTGGGAGTTACACGTGGGAGTCCTGGATCTGTTCATTTGCATACCCATTGGAATAAGCATTGGCACAAAACCTGTGTAAAATGGGAGGTGAGTAGCTAAACTGTATGGAAACTCATGTGCAGCCTTTAAAAAAACTGGGGGTGAATTTCCACACTGGGTTCTCCCACTCGCCCACTGTAACTTCACAGAAGAGCTGCGGAGACCATGGGATAATGGCGCCTATGTTTTTTTTGCCAGGGTTTCTGTGACTCTTTCGTCGAAGTTAAGGCGGATGAGCGGGAAACTCCCCTGTGGAAATTTAGCTCCACTGTTCAACCTGCATACTTCAAGTAGCAGACTGAGAGACAACCAGGTAAGAAAATAACAGTGCTTGGCTCTCTCTCTTCACTCTCATATGACTTTACCGCTTGTCCTATCAATAATTTTCTCATACTTTTCAAGAAGTTTGACAACATCAGATGGTACCAAGCCAGAGAAGAAGAACGCAGAACTTCACTTATTCGAAGCCACAAAGCCCTCCTGGAAGTGATTGAAGGCAGGAGGAACGGACTCCTGGGTGGGGGTGCCATGAAGCCACCCTGAAGTAACACTTGTGCCACCTGAAGGGAGGTGGCACTGGCACTGAGTGACAACTAGCTCATCCCCAGGACTGCAGAACAATACTACAAAAAGTTGCAAAACATCAGTAGGGCAGGCAAGGTAACACAATGAACATCTGTCCCTTTCCTTCCTTGCCCACCCTGGGCACCAGCAGAATCTTCACGCTCTTCACAATGTTCTCTGATTACGGGAAGCTGTAACGCAGAATTTTGCAGTAATGGCTACCCAGCTCCCCTCACAGTAATTATTTACCTGCACAACCCTAAAACCCCATCCTCCACTTTAACAACCTCATACCCCCAACAGCTTCTACTTCACCTCTCCCCAGCCACTTAGCACACACTCCGCAACTGCTAGCCCCCACCCTCATTTACTCTAGTTTCTTGAGCAGGGCAAATTTATGTCCAATGCCCACCGCAGGCAGGGCACTGGAAGGGGCATCCTCAACATTAATACTGCACATACTTTAAGGAGAAGTCCATGAGCTCGGGGGGAGATACTCAGCTCTTGCCATGGGAGATGGCAAGGTAGGTGGCATCTTGCTGGTGCCAGGCTACTGACTGAGCACCTACATCATCGCCCTGGCACCCCTGTGAAGCACCATACAGACACAACTTTCCACCTCTTTGTCTTCTTAATCGAAAGGGGGTAATGCTCACCCATTCTTGGCTTCTACCCTCTTTTCCTGCCAATCCACCATAGCAATGGGTAGCACATGAGGAGAAAGATGATGATGACCAAGCCACCCAGGAATCAAGCTGCACAATACTGCCATCTCTCAGGACCGTAGAACGTTCCAGGACTCTGGCTGCCCCCCTTCACAGTGATACACCACTATGCAACACCAAGCTGCCCAGGAGCAAGCTGACATGAGATGAGGGCAACCTTAATCTCATGACCCTCCTGTACAGCATAAGGTGCCAACCACCACCTATGTTCCTGGCTGTCAGCTGTCAGTTAGAAGGAGCACCATAATAGGTGATGGAAAGGCACGAGTAGGCATCCGGGGAAGCATGTGGGTGATTATGTGAAAATTGCAATTATTGTGTTAAAATAGACTGTATAATGACATGGCACTTGGTCATTCATGTAGGTTATAGTCAATGGGTGCACTCATTTGATGACTTATAATGGGTGCAATTTTAACCTAACACCCCCAGCGGTAAACTGACGAGTACAGGTTCAACACCGGTTTTACACCCTGCCCAATATTACGCTCCATTGACTTCAACGGAGAGGAAATTAGCGCAAGGTGTAAAACGAGCATTGTACTCAATCTCATCTGTTTCCCGACAGGCGGGTTAGGTTAAAATTGCCACCATTCACTCAGGAGATGATTTTTTTTTAAGTGCAATTTATCAGCTTTATTCTCAGTAATAATACATACGCACATAGAGAGACGCTGGGAAAGAGCTGTTTTTCCTTTTGAATATCTCCCCACAGGGAGCTGCACCGTTCCCAGAGACACTGCAATGCTGGGTCGATGCGTGGAGTGGACGGAGCAAGCCCCTATTCCATCTCCCTGTTCCAAAAATCAATTTAATATATGGTCCCCAGATAGGGGACGTATCAGATATTAAACTGATAAGAACGGATTTTTTTTCAAAAAATATACTTTATTCATAAAACTTGCAGCAATACATACAATAAGGTTGTCATATCACATTCCAAACGTACACTTTTTTTTCCAAAAAATATACTTTATTCATAAAATTTGCAGCAATACATACAATACAGTTGTCATATCACATTCCAAACGTACACAATATAGATTATGCAATTTGCAGGTTACATAAAGTGCAGTTCAATGAAACACACTGGACATAATTACAGTTCATGACACTCTAGGGTGCCTCATTGCATCACAATCAATACAGGTGATTCATTACAGGTACATTACAGATTTATTACGGGTACATGACATCAATTTGAATTTTACATTCTGCCCGAGGGGGTTTTTCCCCGATTGAAGCCCCTCGGTATACAATGGCGGGAAGGCTCTAAACGGTTGCCTTTCCCCACAGAGCCTTTGCAGCGGCTGCACCCATCCTCAGTGCGTCCCTAAGCACGTAGTCCTGGACCTTGGAATGTGCCAGTCTGCAACACTCGGTCAAGGACAGCTCCTTGCACTGGAAGACCAGCAAGTTTCGGGCAGACCAAAGGGCATCTTTCACCGAGTTGATGGTCTTCCAGCAGCAGTTGATGTCCGTCTCAGTGTGCGTCCCCGGGAACAGCCCATAGAGCACAGAATCCTGTGTTACGGAACTGCTCGGGACGAACCTGGACAGATACCACTGCATCTCTCTCCAGACCTTCTTTGCAATGGCACATTCCAGAAGGAGATGGCTGACGGTCTCATCTCCACCGCAGCCTCCTCGGGGACAGCGCACGGTGGCGCTGAGAGTCCGGGAGTGCATAAAGGATCTGACGGGAAGATTATTGTCACGATTATGTAGGGAAAGAAAGAATTGTGTATTATCATGTGGTAGAATGGGTAGTGGTTTCAGCCAATGCCCCTTTAGTTGCAAGTGGAGGAGAAAGAGATCAGGCTGTGATAACAATGGTGGAATGTGTCGCACAGAAGAGAAGACTTCAGAGATGATCTGTCTTCTAATGCCCCTTGCAACAGTCACTGAGAACTCCTGTGAGGGCTGGTTATCCTGATGGTCTGCTCCATGTAGTTCTGGTTCCAACTGAGCAATGGCCTTCTCGTCGACCATGTCAAAGTCTAGCCCTTCCTGAAGCACAAAGTTGTGAACGGCTCTGCAGGCCAGAACTATTTTGGACACCCGATCTGGAAAATACTGCAGATCCCCTCTCAACCTGTCCAGGCAGTGAAAGTGTCCTTCTAACACCCCGACAGGCCACTCATGAATCTAGGCTCGAGATTCATTGCAGTACTGGGTGAATGCTGCATTGTCAGAAGTGCTGTCTTTCAAATAAAATGCTAAACCTAGGCCTGTTTGTGTGATGTATAAGATCCCATGGCACTATTTGAACATTTATCCCTCAATCAACACCATCAAAAACAAATTAACAGGTCATTTATCTCATTGGTGTTTCTGGGACATTGCTATGTGCAAATTGGCTGCAACATTTGCCTACAAAACCAGTGACTACACTTCAAAAGTTATTCATTAGCTGTGAAACACTTTGGGACCTCTGCAGAATATGAAAGGTGCAAAAAAAGATACAAGTTCTTTCTTTATATAAAAAAAAACTCTCATCCTCTGCTGAAGGTGTTGATTCTTTGGTGGTGTACTCTTCCATAGGCCCTCAGTCAAGTGATCATTATTCACCATTAAGCCTGGACAGTTAGGCCTTGTTTGCCTTTTCTATTCCCAGAGAAAGTTGGGGGTCATTAAGTTGCAGGCTGGGCTCCCAGCAGGATCTCCACCAGCAAGGATGAGCTGGCCACTACTCCAGGGAAAACTCTGACACTGTTGGAGCAAGATCACCGTTGCTGGACCCAAAGAGATGGGACAAGTTAATGGGGGCAGAAGAGCACTAAAGATGAAGGAGGGAAGGGCAGATTTTGGGCCCTGACCTCAGAAATCCAGTCTCTTAAAAAAGTAAAGGCATGTAGCCTAATGAGAAGGAGAGTGCCCACTGTGCGGACTTCTCCCCCCAAAAGGGGCATCTGAAGGACCTTATGCCACTGCCCCAGGGATTACTGTGCCCCTTCCTGGTGGTCCTTTGGGGCAGCAGTAGCAAGGCCAGAAGGCAGGGAAATGGGGTGTCTTTACAGAACTCAATGCCCTGCTGTAATTTACATGCAGTTGGGGGTGAAGAGGCATCCGGTGGCTGTCCAGACGGGGACTGGGGGAAGAATATCAAGGTCGGTATAGGATCCAACGGTGTAGGTGAAAATTTCACCCATTTTGTCGTAATCTGCATCTGCAGTGCCTTTTACTTAAAGTCAGAAAATACACAGGAAGGTCAATAAATTCTATGCAAAGGACATGACCTCCTCTCCTGCCATCTTTTTCTGGCAGCAGCGACCTACAGAACTGTTGCTTTTATGTGCTGACTATTTAATTAGAACCGAATGGTTCACTAAAAATATCTTGTTTCCGAATACATGCTTGACATTCCTAAGCTAATTTATTAATTGCCATAAGTGATACCAGGTAATAAGGGTTTTAACAAATGGCACAAAGCATTTTAAAGGGATACTGCAGAGCAGCACAAATCGTATGACAAATATAATCTACAACAAAAGTTAAGGTGGAAATTGTTTTGTACTTATTCATGTTGATTACCACAGAAATATTGGCTTTGTGGTTTCATGTGCTAAGGAGCATAAGAATGAATGTCGCTATTTTGACTTTCTGATCAATTTAATTTTCCACAAAGATGCAATGTGAACTCTCCTCACTTGACTAGGAATCAGGTGAATGCTATTGTACACTGATTGATGATTTCCAATTAATTTTTGTTGCTCTGTTTTATGCTTTTGAACTGCTGGTTAGAGGCTGCCTGGGAACAGATATTTTGGCCTTGATTTTAACCCGTCAACACCCCCCTCCCCCCTCCTGGATGCCTGCACAGGAAAGGTTTGGACGAGGGGTTAAAATCTTGAAGATCGCAATCCCACCTCCAACCCATTCCCGGCCACCGTAATATAAACTGTGGCATATCAGGCCATCGACAAGGCTCCCGCTAAAGGCAAGCAGGGGCCTGCTTAACAGGCAGGGGCCTCCCCTTCAGAGGGAGTCCGGCATTGTCTGCAGCCCGGCAGCAGGTCCACAGCAGGAGGTCAAGGTAAATCTTCAAAAATTACTTCTCTTAGAGCTCCTTGTGGGCCAGGAAGAGCAGGAGTACTCCCCCCAAGCCCAACAAGGAGCCCTTGGGCCTCCCCAGCTCCGGCTTTCCCCCGATCTTGGAGGAACCCCAAGCCCCGGCCTCCCACCGATCGTGCAGAAACCCCCCACCTCCGATCACTGATCCATGATCGCCCTGCAGCCCCTCCTCCCATTGATTGCTGGTTGAAAGTGTGCGCGTGCTTTCTGCTCGCCATTATGGGGACTTAGGAGCCCACGTAGTGCCTGAAAAACGGATGCTACGCCACCCAATTTCTAGACTTATGGATACTGGATCAATTGAAATTTTCAAGAATGAGATTGATAGATTTTTGTTAGGTAAAGGTATCAAGGAGCAAAGGCGGGTAAGTGAAATTGAGGTACAGATCAGCCATGACCTAACTGAATGGCCCAAGGGGATAATGGCCTCCTCCTGTTCCTATCTTCTTATGTTCCTATGTTCATGATGTCACGGGAAGAAAATCAACAATATATGACAGATGCTGATGAGTGTATATTTTTCCCCTTTATTACATTCAGGGTTATGGGACAATTCAGAATGGTAAAGTTCTCCGTTAACTAATTCCTATCAGCACCCATTTGGTTCTGCAATGGTTAAATTGACAACCTTGACAACAATTGATTTTTTGGGGGGAAATGAGACACAAGTAGAAGGGCATAGTTTCAATTCACATTAGCTTCATTAAAGGTTATAACTGAAAACAAAATTTGTGTGCCTTCATTTAAAGTGCACAAACTTTTGCTGTGTTATGAATATTACAATAATTCAGCAACTCTATCCCTGTTATGTTATTATTTATTTTGTACTGAGTTATAATTGTATATTTGAAATGGAATTTCTTGGCAATCCATAGTTTAAATTGCAAGGTTTTAAATTCTCCTGATTCTGTCTGCTACACATACCGGGACAGGGCTATCACCCATTGATTATTCTTTAAAATACTGACTGTGCCAAAAATTGATTCCCATGGTCCTTGAGGTGCTCAAGACAGTTTGATCTGATTTTGTGAAAATTAAATTTTGGAGAACCCTTTCCCTGTTCTGAATTGCCAGCTGTAGTAATATAAGCAGACCATGAGTGTTACAGCAGGGAACCCCAAGCTTACTCTGCAGAAATACACTTTTGGCAGCTAGCTAGCGAATTAATAGTCTTTCAAGGGCACAAAGTTCTCCAGGACTATTGCACTTAAATCTGGAGGATCTCTTTGTCATACGCAGCCAGTTTATCAGAGATTTTAGTGTGCAAAGTGAACATAGTGCATCTATTAACCTGCCTTAGCCAGGCTACAAATGTTATCAAATTTGTTTTGTTGCAGTAATTAATTTAATTTTAAACAGTTTGTGAGAGGAAGATAGCGTTCGCAAATGCACAGTTTTTCTTAATGTTCCAGCACTACGACATCATTTTCAATCATAGAATATTTAGAAGATTGTGCGCCGATTATAATTAGTGAAAAAGTATTGTGGGATATACTTACAAACAGCTTGAAATATGGCAACCTGAAGCAATATAGCAGCAATTGTGTACAGTCTACAAGTTAATGTTGCAAAACATCCTTTTTTTTTTCCTTTTCGTTAGTAGTTACATGCATTTATTTAAAATATAAGAAAATAGCTTATAGGATTATAACTTATTAATTTGTGGAAGAAATAAAGGAATTAAAAAATACTTTTTACTGCATACTCCCCCACCCACATGTCTTCCCTTCTCTCATTGAGGCATTGAATTCTACTGAGATTTGGTTTCACGGCCTTCTGGCAGCCTTTCCATATCTTGCCCAAGGGCCCTTTCTCCATGTTTGAAGCTAAAAAGTGAGCGTCAGCAAGCTATTCGACAAGGAAGAGCGGCCTGTTCGGAACCCAACGCCCATACCTAAGCACATTCTGGCAAAAAAGATTACTGGATAGCAATCAGGAGTGACTAACCTGGCTAACTTTTCCTCTACTTAGACCAGAGACTCAGACCAACCGTAACTTCAGTTATTATAAGCTAACTCAGCACAAAGTGGAATTCGAAGCATGATCTGCATGGCTCGGTGCCACTCCACATGGATTATTTGCCCACTGAATCATCAGAGCAGCTCATGGTGTTCGCTGTGCAACTGAAATTAATGTCTTTCATCATGGCTACTCAATAAAAGCCAAACTAAAGACTGAGAACAGTGCCTTCAAATGAATGCAATGGTAAAATTCATCAGACGCCAACTATGGGATAGATTTTTGTCTTCACCACCTGAAATCAATGGAACGAAAACCAGATGGGTTCTGCAATGAGTAGGCGCTCGGCTCTGCCAGATTACCATCCCAACAGTGAAGAAGAAAATCGCCCACCTATGTGTTCCACCAATTATGTCCTAGGTTGTTAAAGTGACACTTGTACTTTCGTTGATTAATATTACATAGATGCACTGGAGTTGTACTCGGAGAAAATGTGATTTATTTCAATGAGGTGAGAAGGTTAATTAACCAACACTGTTCCCCCTTTTAATTGGAGTCAATTGTACTGATCAGGCCTCAGATGTACACTATGCTGAAATGTTTCAAATAAAATTCTAAATAATAATACGGCTGTACAGATTATATGTGAGTTAAGAATAATTTACTGGTTCTAGTAACATTTTTCAGTGTGGAGCATTCATTATCTTGTGCAACAATGCAAGTCAATTATTCAAGCAATTTGATTAGATGTATATGCCCTATCATAATTATTATCTGCCTTTAATCTGAAGTCCATCTTATGCATAAGGAATATAATATAAAGTAGATCCTCTGAGGCTGGATGATATAATGAGTGCTGAGCCCAAATAGAAAGTCAGAATTTTCTACATTGCTTTTATTAATGTTCCTATCCTTAGTTTACAGAAGCATCCCCTGTATTTATTAGAATGAGAACAAGCCTGTTAATAATTGACACATTAAAAGTTATAACAATATAAAGTTATATTCTGAATTTAGATACTTCTGCACTAAACAGAGGTGAATGGGTAGAACAGATTCTTTCTGCAATATAGATTCAAAGACAAGGGAATGAACCAAGTGATTTAATTATAGTTAACTGTGTTCATAGTTTGAAGAGATGTTCACATGAAGCAGACTTTAATTACCAGAACAATAACAGCTATAAAACGTAGTAAAATGCGTTGTATCGTGATAATTCAGAGTGCCACCATCACAACCACTTTTCAGAAATATGCAGTTAATAGAATTCTGATTAATTCCAACATTTTTTTCCCTTTGTCGTTTTGAAACATATTTATTTAAGAAACGAGAGCAGATCACTGGGAACATTCTGGAAGGAGTCATTGAACCTAAGTGTGTGAGCGAGCAGAAATGACACTAGTCATTAATTCAGGGTGCGTCAGCAATCCCATCATTTCATGTGTGCATGTTAATTCAGATTCCTAACATTGTTGAGCTCCATAGTTTCTTTAAGCCAGCTCTCCTAGGAGTTCGTCAACAATGACTGTTCAAACTAAAATATTTCATACAAAAAACAAGTAGTTATGAAAGTTAATAATGTTAAGTTGAATGATTTTTCAAAGACTGTAGTGATGTTGAGATTCTGCAACATTATTCCTGCAGTATTTAGTGTTAAAAATGGCAGCCTGAAATACCTTAATTGCTTTATTCTAACTAATCTGAAAAGATGAATGGGGTGGGTTGGAACAGTTGGATAATTCATTAATTAACAAAATATCTCTCAACCACAACTCTAATTGATTAAATTTGGATAGCAAGTTACAAAGGCCAATAATAGAGTGGTTGGAATACTTGCTCACAATCTTGGGATTAAAAATTGGAGTTTGAGGGCTCCCTCAAACTAGAATCTGCCAGCCTTAGCTGTGGTGCATTATATCAGCTCTTGACTGTGATGCCAGATGGAAGGATTCTGATATATAATCCATTCCACTGGGAAAAGGGGAAAATGATTCAAGCCCAGAAATTGCAAGATTCCACTCCTGATGCCAAGTCTTATTTGATGGGAGTGCAGATTGATGAATGGAGGTCAGTGCACCAAATTCATGACATTCTGGATTTTCCATCCCTTGATTTTAATGGGAGGAAAATCAGGAGCACCGCAAATTGGATGTGTTGATCTCTGTGCCTGATCCTCCGATCTGTGTTAGCATTAAGTGAGACCTCACGCTGAGAGTGAGTTTTGCAATTTCGAGGTTAGAGTCTATGTTGCCCCATTATAGCATAGTAACCACGTGCATTAGTAGCAGTTACGGTCAAGTCAATTGAAATGACAATGTCAAATAAACTTCTCTTCCTTTTAACAATGCAATATACGGCATAAGTTCAGCGGTCTTTAGTGCCTGTGGATTAATATCCAAAATGCACATTCTTCCTGTCACTCATGAGATCCCTTCCAAGCACTAATGCATAGATATCCACCTCAGTTGGGGGGGGGGGAGGGGGGGGGAAGAGATTTTAATAGAAAGGAATGAGCAGAAGCAGCTATTGATTGCAGCTGAGAAAAAAAAAGAACAACCTTGCATTTATATAGCACCTTTCATGACCCCAGGACATCCCAAAACAGTTACAGTCAACAAGGTACTTTTGAAGTGCAATCACTAATGTAGGAATGGCAGCAGCCAATTTGTGCACAGTAAGGTCCCACAAACTGCAATGAGATAAATGACCAGATAATCTGTTTTAGTGATGTTGGTTGTGGGATAAATGTTGGCCAGGATACAAAGAAGAATTCGCCTACTCTTCTTCAGATAGTGCCATGCAATCTTTTATGTCCACTTGAAAGGGCAGATGGGGCCTCAGTTTAATGTCTCATCCAAAAAAGGCACCTCCAACAGTGCACCACTTCCTTGGTACTGCACTGACTGTGCCCAAGTATCTGGAATGGGGCCAAGACCTTCTGGCTCAGAGGCACGAATGCTACCCACTGAGCCAAGGCTGACACTAGAGGAGGAAGATGTTGATGGCTAGGGGTTCAGGGTGTGTCTCCTTGCAACTGAAGTGCCTGGGGATCTAGATCTCATAAATCATGCTTTTACAGGATCAGTCAACGGATGTTTTTCAGACTGGAGGGAAGTGTACAGTGGTGTTCCCTGGGGGTCAGTATTAGGACCAGTGCTCTTTTTGATAAATATTAATGACCTGGGCTTGTGTATAGACAGTATGATTTCAAAGTTTGCAGATGACATAAAACTCGGAAATGTAGTAAACAAGTTTGGAGGATAGTGACAGACTTCAGGAGGACATAGACAGCCTGGTGAAATGGGCAGACGCATGGCAGATGAAATTTAACGCAGAGAAGTGTGAAGTGATGCATTTTGATAGAAAGAATGAGGATAGACAATATAAATTAAATGGTACAATTTTAAAGGGGGTGGAGGAACAGAGAGACCTGGGGCGCACATACACAAATCTTTGAAAATGGCAGGACAAGTTGAGAAGGCTGTTAAAAAAGCATATGGGATCCTGGACTTTATAAATCGAGCATAGACTACAAAAGCAAGTAAGTCATGCTAAAAGTTTATAAAACACTGGTTAGGCCTCAGCTGGAGTATTGTGTTCAATTCTGGATACCACACTTTAGGAAGGATATCAAGGCCTTAGAGACGGTGCAGAAGAGATTTACTGGAATGGTACCAGGGATAAGGCACTTCAGTTATGTGGAGAAACTGGAGAAGTTGGGGTTGTTCTCCTTAGAACAGAGAAGGGTAAGGGGAGATTTGATAGAGGTGTTCAAAAATCATGAATGGTTTTGATGGAGTAAATAGGAAAAATTGTTTCCAGTGGCAGAAGGGTCGGTAACCAGATTTAAGGTGATCGGCAAGAGAGCCAGAGGCGACATGAGGAAACATTTTATTACGCAGCGAATTGCAATGATCTGGAATGCACTGCCTGAAAGGGTGGTGGAAGCAGATTCAATCGTAACTTTCAAAAGGGAATTGGATAAATACTTCAAGGGAAAAAATTTACGGGGCTATGGGGACAGAGCTGGGGAATGGGACTAAATGGATAGCTCTTTCAAAGAGCTGGCACAGGCACAATGGGCTGAATGGCCTCCTCTTGTGCTGTACCTACTATGATACCATGAATGCTTGCAGGACATCAAGCATTGGTGCTGGCATTGGAGGTTCTATCAGCTAGCAGCTCTGGTGGAGGAGTCCACTAGCAACACATGCAATGCATTCTAGGATGGTTTCACAATACTGCAGCCCACCATGAAGCATGTGGCAGTTCCAAGAACACCCGCATTGGAGATTCCGATGACAGAGTCCCTAAAGAGTAGTCTGTACTTCTTGCGTGGATGCTCATATTACTGACATAGAGTCCTGGGATGCCAAATTAGAGGCAACTGCTTCTTCCAGTTTTGACAGGTTTGCTGATCGGTTTCAGACATGCAAGAGTCAGGTCTTCACTGATCTCATTCGTATCATTAGGTCTACTTTCCTGCAGATCACTGGACATGCTGATGCAGTACCCAGTATTTGTGTCATGGCAGGATTGGGCACTGATGATAGTGCTGCCTCTACATGTTAATCTACTTCACATTTACTGCTTGTCCATGCCAGACCCACACACAAAATATTGCTCTTTCATTGCATTACAGGGATATGTGTAACTCACTAGAGTACATGCTCACATCCTCCATGGGTTTCACACCTTAAATCATTGTAACAAAATCTAACAACATGATGATTAGTCACTTACTGATACACAGGTTGGCCACATATCTGACACTATGCTGTGCTCCTTCAACTGATAACATCATAAGATTATTTTCTGCTTGCATGACAAAATGGCACATCAATTCAAAGGCACAGACCTTCACTGGAGAAAGGTTAACAAATCAAGAGCCCTTTGATACCTTGGAGGAGGTTACTCTGAACAAGCTGTACTCTTTCCATGGCTCTAATGTCCTTCCTATAATAGGGTGCCCAGCACTGTGCACAACAATTGAACTGTGGCCTAATGAATGACCTGCACAAATTCACCATCACTTAATCACTTTCATCTTTAATGTCCCTATGAGTAAAAGCCAAAATTCAATTGGCCTCTTTATGGCCTGTTCTACCTGTACTCCCACCTTTAATGGGTAATGTATCCGCACCCCTTTCCTTCTGAGAAGAGAGCCATTGATTTTGACCCTCTCCTTAAAACATTGAATGAGGCCCAACTAATTTTGTTGAAGATTTCCGATGTTATAATGGTTTAATCCTTCAGTCTAGTGTCTTCCAGAACCATGTACATTTTTTTTACTGCCATTTAATCAGCCAACACACCTGTAAGGTAAAGAAAAGGCAGTAACAAAGTGATCTCCTGCAAAGTAATCTACATTTGATCAATGACTTTGATAAGTTTTGCACACTAATCAATACCTGGTGTTATCTGATGGTGAGGCAGTCAGATATAAGTTGAACCGGAAACCCCACTTGCCTTTACTTTACGAAGAGACCACAGTAATGCTTGTGGTTATATGTTCAACTAATATCTAGGGCAAATGTTTTCACTTCCCTCCCTTGAACTAGTATATCAACATAAACAAAGCAGTGTGATGTGTGGCTACAGGCCGGGATAGAATCTATGATTTGGGGAAATCCATGCTATTGCACTCAATTCAATTTCTCCACTGAATACAGTGTGGCCCGCAGCAGAGAAACTGGTCTATCTCCTTTATCGATGGGATCAATTGAAGTATATTTTCAGTCTGTAGAAGAGTGATCATCCATTCTAAATATAGCACAAGTTCAGGAGCACATTTCAGTGAAAAGCACTGATGTTGTCCAGACAAGATGCCTTGTTCACATCAAGCAGGGACAGAATATCTATTGCGGCCGATAACATGATCCCTGTGCTGGGCTGCTGCTCCTGAGACGCTGGCTGTGCCTGCGCCTGAAGGAGCTTACCTCGCCCTGTAATGCAAGGTCAGCTCACTTAAATATATTTTAAGTGGTGCTCCTGGCGTCTAGCGTATAATGCGCTCAGAGTGCTATGGGGGTTGGGGGTCAGAACATCGGGTGTAGCAGTCAGTGAAGGGCTGCTGGCTGCCTGTACAGTGCTGACAATTTTTTTCTGACAGCCCACTGCTGGGGATTTTAAATCCCCACCCCGTTCAATTTTGGCAAATGAAGGCTGAAGAAAATAATGGTGGCAAACAAGGGCGGCCCCTTATTATGGACGGGCTACCTAACTGCAAAATTTGTAAAGCGGCCACTGAGGACAGGTCGCTGTTGTTTCCGGTGTCCCGACCCCCTCCACCTTCCCTAGATGGGCCACCTTTGCTGGACTCTCCGGCTTGTTTCCACTGGTGGGCTCTCCAGATATGCCACTGTGGCATGGGCACCAGCCATTGCCTTGAGATGGGGAGAACCTCCCCAGACCCCAGAAAGTCCACCAGGATTAGCAAAAGAGGTTTCCAGTGGGTGCAACTACATTCATCAACTGGTATATAGTTAGTGAGATTGTGGAGCAAGCACCAGCTGTTGCTGAGTTCACCAGGATGAGTAAATGGTAGCAGTAAAGGAGGAATCCGTGGGCCGGATTGCCACATGGGGGCCATCTATGATGCTCTCCTCTCTTTCGCCCCCTGCCACCGAAGAAAGTATCTGTGTGCTGTTGAGTTGATACCTCTTTTCCACAGGGAAAGCAATGAACATGTTGGCCTTTGCAAATAAATTCTCTCACTTGTTTGATGCAAGGAAGCAAGCTTCCGACCACAGATGAGCTTCCGACCACATACCCACTCCATCACCAAGACCGCCTACTTCCACCTCCGTAACATCGCCCGTCTCCGTCCCTGCCTCAGCTCATCTGCTGCTGAAACCCTCATCCATGCCTTTATTACCTCTAGACTTGACTATTCCAATGCTCTCCTGGCCAGCCTCCCATCTTCCATCCTCCATAAACTTGAGCTCATCCAAAACTCTGCTGTCCGTATCCTAATTCGCACCAAGTCCCGTTCACTCATCACCGCAGTGCTCGCTGACCTACGTTGACTCCCAGTCCAGGAACACCTTGATTTTAAAATTCTCATCCTTGTTTTAAAATTCCTCCATGGCTCACCCCCCCCATCCCCCATGTCCCCCATCTCTGTAACCTCCTTCAGCCCTACAACCCTCGGAGGTCTCTGCTCTCCTCCAATTCTTGCCTCTTGCGCATCCCCGATTTTAATTGCTCCACCATTGCCAGACGTGCCTTCAGCTGCCTAGGCCCTAAGCTCTTAATTCCCTCCCTAAACCTCTCCACCTCTCCATCCTCCTTTAAGGTGTTCCTTAGATACCTTTTTGGCCAAGCTTTTGGTCAACTGTCCTAATATCTCCTTATGTGGCGTGATGTCAAATTTGGTATGAAAATCGCTCCTGTGAAGTGCCTTGGGACGTTTTACTACGTTAAAGGCGCTATATAAATGCAACTTGTTATTGTTGTTGTTTTGATATACCTGTGGATAGCTGACTGATTTGACATATGTCGTTGTGGGCTTGGAAGAGTCCAGTAGCATAAAAGTTTAATGCACTGATGACCTCACACCCATGGGAAGAGATATCCAGATTGACTGCAGGTCAGCCTCCAGGAGTTGATGTGGTTAAGTGAAATCCTCTCTCTTGAATTGGAGGTGCTAAAGACAGTTTGCCTTTGATGTCCCCAAGAAGGATCACCTGGGTCAGTAAATGCGGGTCATGGCCTAAGCGAGTAAGTGGCTTCTGGTTGACCGGTGATTGCTGCTTCTTGGGAGAGCTCCCACAATATTTCCAAATAATCTTCAAACATCAAGGTGCATAGTTGCCAAAGAATGGGAAGCAGGCATAAGGGCAAAGGAGGGAACCAGACTCTATTAGAAGCTGTCAATACTTGGAGCATATAAATAAGAGCCTGGCAATCTGGTGTGAAAATAATGATGCTACTTTCATAAGTAACTTGGAATATTTTAAGAAAAAATGAGAAAGGAGAAATGATCTACTCTTAAACAAAGCATGTACAATGGAACTTGAATTAAATATGCAGCAGGTTTCAATAATCATTTAAATTAGATAGGTTGAGGGAGGTTAGGAGGAAATGGATCCCAGTCTAGACTGATCACACAGTGCAAGGTGGTCAACAGGTCCTTATGGGCACAGAACTAGAGCCCCAATTTTAACTCAGGATGGGAATCAGGCGGGTGAGGCTCAGGCAGTTTTAACCCCCGGGCCTCATCTGCATGATCCCAATCAGTTGCTCGCCTGAAGCCAGTGGGAAGTGGTAGCTGGCCGGCAGGCTAGAACGGAATGTTGGGGGGCAGGAAGCCACCATTAGAGACAGATATGATGACCCCTGGTGAGGGGATATTGGGGCGATCTCGCGTGGAGCCCAGTCCTGCTCCTGCTGATCCCGCAGGGAATGTAAAAAATGTTTAAAAACTTAGCTATTTTGACCTACAATGGCTTCCCCGTTCAGGCCACTGGTTAAAATAGCAGTCGGGCACCAATTACGTCATTGGAGCCCAATCTGCATATTTAAAGAAACCCGCCGATGTCCTGTCTCAGCTCAGAAAAAGGGGTTAAATTGGAAGAATACGTAAATTAAAGAAATTAAGTCCTTGTTGAATTTCATGAGTTTGGGCAAAGCTTGTCCCACTGGAGAAGCTTTGCTTATAAAAATTAGACACAGCGAGTCGCAAGACCTGGCCTGCTCAAATCAGCCTCTTAGGTTTTTGGTGTAGGTAATTTTTGTTGTCTTTTCATTTCCTTCTTGCTACATTTTGCTCCATGTGCTAGTTGGTTTTACTGGTTAATTTGTCATTTTTGGATTTTTCAGTTTTCTTTTCATGCCAATTTTTCTTTGTTATTCTTGGTTAGTGCACCATACCAAGAGATAAGGATTGGTACTCCTTTAAGAGTTCCAAACTCCTTGCAATGTTGAGATGATGAAGAAGGGTTTCTGGGAGGCCAACAAATGCAGCTGCGAAGACCCTTGAGACAGTTCAGCTACAACTGTCATTGCTAGTGGATATCAATAGCAGGTAAGATTTAATATGAACAATTGTAAAGTACATCACGTGGGAAGAAAAAAGACGGGCAACATATGTACTTCACAAATCATGTTAAAATAGCTAAGGATGGAGTTGATAGAGATCTAGTGGTCCTAGTAGATTCAAAGCTCAACATTTCCAACAACTTTAGAGCAGCAACAAACAAAGCATATGGAATGCCGAACTATATAATCAGAATAGTAGAATAAGAGTCAGGGGATATCATGCTCAAACTATAGAGTGCTCTGTTCAGAATATACCTTGAATAGTGTGCCCAGTTCTGGTCACCAAGGCACAAGAGGGACATTCAAGCATTGGAAACAGTTCTGAGAAGAGCCACAAGGTTGATCCGTAGGCCTTGATTTTAAAGTGGGGACGGGGAAATTAAATTTTAAAACTTACCTTGCTGGTCCTCTTCTGGCCCATGATCTGACTCCCGGCAGGCCTGACGGGGAAGCGTCAATGGTCCTGAACAAGGGGGTCTTATTGTTAGCCCCCAGCATTACGCTATTGTATAGTTATATACCGATCAGTGTGATACATCTGTATGTGTAAGACACTCAGACTGCTTGCAGGAGTGACCAGCACCACTGTACCTGAGAGAATATTTATGGAAAGACCCTAGACTTGTTAAACCCATCCAGTCAGGCATCAAAGCCAATGTCCACATGTTCTGGCAGATTTGAAGAATTACTTCTTTTATGCTCAAAATTAACAAAAAAATCTAACAATTATAATTAATTACAATTTAATTTAAATAATCCATTTTAAAATTTTGATTAAAGTTTGTTCATTTTAAAATTCCTGCCCATATAGTTTGAGAACTATGCGTATGCTATTCATTGAAAAGTGTTCATCATATCCCTTCATGAAAATGAATACAACTTTCAGTTTTAATAACTCAGCACTAAAGAATATGTGAATTTAAATTAAACACATTAATTTTTTTTTGAGGTACATCGGTCAGTTTGTGCACAGCGTGGTTCCTGGTGATGTTGGTTGGGTTGATCGGTGTTGGCCAGAATGCCTGGAGGATTCCCGAACTTTGCTCCGAGATGTGTCACGGGATCTTTTGAGTGCACCTAGGGGAGCAGGAAATATTGTCATGGATTGGTTTTCCAGAGGAAATTCTGTTCAGTTGAGTCATTAACTTTTGTCCTGGTTAGTCACACCATTGTGGGAGCACTGCCACTTTAGATACCTACAGGCCACTGCACATCATCCTCAGATAAAAAGGTTCATGAGGAAGTTTAACAGTGCACTGAAGCACATGTTGCAGGCATATGCTGAGCAGAACCCCCATTAATGGGATAAAAAGCTGCTGCACCTCTTGTCTGCACAAATCCTGACCCTTTGAGTTACTGTATCGGCACCGAATGTGCACCTTGTTGATATGTATAAAAGAGGCTTAGTCAACAAAATCCCCTGACAAAGAGAATAGTACAGTGGCGTACATGTTGAAGTTGAAAGAGGACCTGGCCACCCTGGCAGGACACACTCAGGAGAATCTGGAGCAGAAACTCTGGCACAACCGCAACACCCAGACCCAGGAATAACGGGTTGGACAGGGAATGCTAGTTTTAATGGCGAGCTGCCTGGGAATGCCCAGCATGAATTCGTAGCTCGCTAATTCCATTTAAATGAGGCCCAAGGCTCAATATTGGGTGTTCCGTGGCCCAATATTGGGTGTTTACCGGGCCTCCCCGTTCTGGTGCAGGGATTGTTTCAACACGAACCAATTTCTGGGCCATAGGGAATGCTAACTATTTTTAGTTCATCCTCAGTTTGAACTCTATTTGCATCCTTAGGAATCTCAGTTTTCCTTTCATAATCCCCTTACAGTTGTGGTACTGGAAGAACTTTGTTGTGCTGTGTTTGACTCCTACAGCTAGGTTTATTTCTAGTTTCCTCTTTGCCCTTCTGACTGGCTTTTTCCCCCCCATTTTCTATCTTTTTTTGGAGGTTCTTTTATTCTCCCCAGTGGTTTCCCTCACCTTGCTTCTCATAGGTTTTGTAGAATATGTTTTTTTTTTGTGTTTCACTTTGTATTATCTTATTAATCAATTTAGATTCAAGTTTATTCGGTCTGTGCTTACTTCTCCTCGGCATCTGTTTCTCCTGCATATTCAGTAGTATGTCCTTAAACATTTTCCTCACTTGAGTGCCATCCCCAAGTCGATTTGTTTAAGCCCTATCATCCCCATTAAGTTGTCCCTTTTAAAGTTGTATACCTGGGTATTATTTTACCATAGACCTCATCAAATGTAATCATGCCATGTTGGTTTTCATTCAAAGATATCACTACTTCCATTCATAGTATGTTGTCCGGGTTTCTTGTCATTATCAGGGACCAAGGTCCAGCAATGACATTTTCTGGAAGAGCATTCCACACAAAGACAGAAAGTGTGGGAAACATTACCACTGGCACTCCATTTGCATGTTTTGGATTGTTAAAAAGTATTGAGTTCTGTGGTTCCAAACATTGCTCCTAGGGCTGAAGTAACTCGCAAACGACTGATATATTTTCAAAATATCCTCTCATATGCTTTTCATTTTCAAATTGTTTCTTACCTAGCTGTAAAAATTCATTTTGTTATTATTTCTCCACCCCACACTTTCTCTGCTTGGCAATGTTGCTAAAAAATGATGCAGTGACATCAGGAACTGAGCTGCCCTCTTCAAATGTTGATAGAAATTGGCTTTCAGCTGTCTGATGATCACTTTGCAAGTCATATTGTTGACAAGCATATCAAAAATTGTTTACTTTCCAATAATGTAGTTTTATTTTTAGATATGTGCAGGTAATTGCCTTTGGGCACAATGCAAGCTTTGTGTTGTTCCATTCCTTGTAGATTGGAGCGAAAGGGAAAAGAGAAAAGCAGACTCAGCACAACAGTTATTCAGCCATTACTATGCTAGCACTCTCAGTTGGAGCACAATATATTTACATAGTGCTACTCATGCAGTTTTTAAAACAACTTACAACTTGTGCTTGATTTACTGATTTGAAAACAAAATATTAATTAGGTCCCAATTTAG
Organism: Heptranchias perlo; assembly: GCF_035084215.1. Taxonomy (NCBI): domain Eukaryota; kingdom Metazoa; phylum Chordata; class Chondrichthyes; order Hexanchiformes; family Hexanchidae; genus Heptranchias; species Heptranchias perlo. Next base: position 177,306,889 of record NC_090325.1, read on the forward strand.
GTAGAAGAGCTAGGTGTGTCATGATTCCAATGAAATTGGGAAGCCCTGTCCTGCTGCTGTTGTTGATCAGTGGGAAAAGTGATCATAGAATCATACAGCACAGAAGGTGGCCATTCGGCCCATCGTGCTTGAGCCGACCCTTTGAAAGAGCTATCCAATTAGTCCCACTGCCTTGCTCTTTCCCCATAGCCCTGCAATTTTTTCCTTTTCAAATATATATCCAATTCCCTTTTGAAAGTTTGAATCTACTTCCACCACCCTTTCAGGCAGCGCATTCCAAATCATAACAACTCGCTGAGTGTAAAAAATTTCTCGCCATCACCCCGCTGGTCCTTTTGCCAATTATCTTAAATCGGTGTCCACTGGTGACCAACCCTTCTGCCAGTGGAAACAGATTTTCCCTATCTACTCTATCAAAACCCCTCATCGAAGGTGTCGGCCCAGTATCAGAAACTTGGTTGATGCATCATGTAAAGTAAATTGGCTGATATTGTTGATTTCCCTTGCACTATCCCACAGGTAGCAGAGACGTAAAAATTGAGGGTCACAGACACCTTGCTAGCCATTCACAGTGCCGTTGCCATATTCAAGGTTGTCTGCAAGTCTTCTTTGCCACATTCCGTTAAACCATGATAAACAATTAGTCCTGATCTGAGCTGGTCTATAATCAAGCAGGTCTTGAAAAGTAGTCTCCATTCATTTGGATGCCTGGTCACTCGTAGGCCATAGCAGCATTCAGTTAATACCATCCTCAGACAGAAAGATCTACCTCAGCGGACGTGGAGTGACGGTGGAGGCAATTTATTTTTTCAAAAAACATCAAGTCCTATTTTTAACATCGCAGGTTGACTGATTTTATGAGTTTATTTAACTTATTCTTTTATATACTCAGCAACATTGTGGCTTTATTCTGTGGGGACATACTATCATGTTGAGCTGCTGCATGCACTGTGATGGAGAATTGCTGTCATGTAATGCATCATGTGGCAGTTGATGAGTTGAATATAGAGGCAGGCTGGCAGGTGTACCTATTGTGGAAAACTGACATTATTGGCACAACCATCTTGAAGAAATGGAGTTTGTAGGAAATATTGCACAACTGCAATTGATATAAAACTTTAGTTAAAGGCAAAGGAGTTCAAAGTTCATCTCTTGTAATTTGCAATTACAAGGTGGCAGCAGAAATCAAGGGCAGAGAGGCCATAGAGAAAGAAAGAGTCAGAAGCCTAGTGCAGGTCAAGGTTTGTAATAAAGTATATATCTGGCATAAATCCTGGAAGATAGTATTAATGTCCAAATTATATCACTTTTACAGTATTAACATATTAAAATATGTTAAAATATTAAAATAAGCAGTGTCAGCTGTGGCTTAGTGGCAGCACTCTCGCCTCTGAGTCAGAAGGTTGTGGGTCCCACTCCAGGGACTCAAGGCTGAGGGAGTGCTGCACTGTTGGAAGTGCTGTATTTCAGATGAGACATTAAACCGAGACACCGTCTGTCCGCTCAGGTGGACATAAAAGATCCCACGGCACTATTTCGAAGAAGAGAAGGGGAGTTCTCCCCAGTGGCCTGGCCAATATTTACCCCTCAACTAACTGCTCATTATCTGGGTCATTAACAAATTGCTGTTTGTGGGACTTTGCTCTGCGCAAATTGGCTGCCACGTTTCCTACATTATAACAGTGACTACACTTCAAAAAAGTGCTTCATTGGCTGTAAAGCGCTTTGGGTCATCCTGAGGTCATGAAAGGTGGCATCTAAATGCAAGTCTTCCTTTCTTCCTCTCTAAAATGAAGCTTATTTCTAACAGGAGCTTTAAGCGGCAGTCATGCACCTTCTCGGAAAGGTGCATTAATAATTTCTGTCCTCATGTACAAACAGTTGCATCCAGATTACTCCCACTTATGGAATAGAACCAATCTGAAAAACTATCCTTACACATCTGAACATATGGCTTGAAATGCTCTTGGCAAAATGACTTATGCACCTGCTTGAGAAGAACAATGGCTCCCTTATTTTCGGAGGAGTTTGGAATTCTGTTCTAAACCAAATCATAGATCCATTCACCCTGGGTACCATATAACTAACGGGGACATTATCGTGTAATGGTATGATGAGACAAGTACATTGGTAAACACCAGCATCTCGCAAACCCATTCCTTTCTTTCTGCATATCAAGAATAGTAATTACACATTGACATTTCACTAATTTCAAAAGATGTTCTGGAGTTCACCACTGCACATTTCATTTTTTTGCCTTAAAAGGTGTGGGTGTCGAGTTTCTGCTAGTTGTATCAACGAAATGCGGGCATAATCGGCTGACCCGGCACAAAAGTTCGGGGAATTTTAAACGGAAGCGCTTAATGCGCAAAACCACTTACGTTTGTGTTTCCCGCGATCTTTTACGCTGGTTCAAGATTCAATTCTCCCCAATCAGGCCCCACCCACAAAACTGGTCACGCCCCCAGGTCGAAATGACGAGATTCCGCTGATTGTGCTGAAGGGTCTTCAAATTGCGTTCATTTCTTAGACGCATGGGTACTAGTAGGCACATTTTAAAAGTTTTTTCACATCAAAAAATATTTAATTTACTAAGAAACTGACGAGTGTATATCAATTAAACTATTGAATGGTTCAGTATAGTTTTCTTAAAGTCATTTTCAGTGATTTTAAATCAGGTTACTCACAAATGGAGGACTGGGCACCCTTACTAAAAATGCTTGTGTTTGGTGATAAACCCATTTTCAGCTATATTAATAATGCTGCACCAGGTTACCACTCTTAAACAATTGTAAACAATTTTACAACACCAAGTTATAGTCCAGCAATTTTATTTTAAATTCACAAGCTTTCGGAGGCTTCCTCCTTCCTCAGGTGAACGATGTGGAAATGAAATCCTCGAAATGAAATCGCATTTATAATTCACAGAACAATGCTTGGTGATTACAGACAGTTTTTTCAACTGCCCGTTGCCAAGGCAATCAGTGTGCAGACAGACAGGTGTTACCTGCAAGGTCTCAGAATATACAAATCACCAAAAAAAACAACAAACAAAAAAAAAACAGAGATAGAGAGGTAGAAACATAGAAAAGACAGCAACTGACCCGTTATATTAAAAACAGATAACATTTGTTCGCTGGTGGGGTAACGTGTAGCGTGACATGAACCCAAGATCCCGGTTGAGGCCGTCCTCATGGGTGCGGAACTTGGCTATCAATTTCTGCTCGACGATTTTGCGTTGTCGTGTGTCTCGAAGGCCGCCTTGGAGTACGCTTACCCGAAGGTCGGTGGATGAATGTCCATGACTGCTGAAGTGTTCCCCGACTAGGAGGGAACCCTCCTGTTTGGCGATTGTTGCGCGGTGTCCGTTCATCCGTTGTCGCAGTGTCTGCATGGTCTCGCCAATGTACCATGCTCTGGGGCATCCTTTCCTGCAACGTATGAGGTAGACAACGTTGGCCGAGTCACAGGAGTATAAACCATGCACCTGGTGGGTGGTGTCCTCTCGTGTGATGGTGGTATCTGTGTCGATGATCTGGCATGTCTTGCAGAGGTTACCGTGGCAGGGTTGTGTGGTGTCGTGGACGCTGTTCTCTTGAAAGCTAGGTAATTTGCTGCGAACGATGGTCTGTTTGAGGTTGGGTGGCTGTTTAAAGGCGAGTAGTGGAGGTGTGGGGATGGCCATAGCAAGGTGTTCGTCGTCATTGATGACATGTTGAAGGCTGCGGAGAACATGGCGTAGATGTCGTCGATGTACCAGATACATCGATGACATTTTCCTTCTATGGACCCACGGCAAGGAATCACTAAAGAGACTACACGATAACATCAACAAGTTCCATCCCACCATCAAGCTCACCATGGACTACTCCTCAGAATCAGTTTCTTTCTTGGACACACGAATCTCCATCAAAGACGGGCACCTCAGCACCTCACTCTACCGCAAGCCCACAGACAACCTCACGATGCTCCACTTTTCCAGCTTCCACCCTAACCACGTCAAAGAGGCCATCCCCTATGGACAGGCCCTGCGAATACACAGGGTCTGCTCAGACGAGGAGGAACGCGATGGACACCTACAGACGCTGAAAGACGCCCTAGTAAGAACGGGATATGACGCTCGACTCATCGATCGACAGTTCCGACGGGCCACAGCAAAAAATCGCATAGACCTCCTCAGGAGACTAACACGGGACGCAACCAACAGAGTACCCTTTGTCGTCCAGTACTTCCCCGGAGCGGAGAAACTACGCCATGTTCTCCGCAGCCTTCAACATGTCATCAATGACGACGAACACCTTGCTATGGCCATCCCCACACCTCCACTACTCGCCTTTAAACAGCCACCCAACCTCAAACAGACCATCGTTCGCAGCAAATTACCTAGCTTTCAAGAGAACAGCGTCCACGACACCACACAACCCTGCCACGGTAACCTCTGCAAGACATGCCAGATCATCGACACAGATACCACCATCACACGAGAGGACACCACCCACCAGGTGCATGGTTTATACTCCTGTGACTCGGCCAACGTTGTCTACCTCATACGTTGCAGGAAAGGATGCCCCAGAGCATGGTACATTGGCGAGACCATGCAGACACTGCGACAACGGATGAACGGACACCGCGCAACAATCGCCAAACAGGAGGGTTCCCTCCTAGTCGGGGAACACTTCAGCAGTCATGGACATTCATCCACCGACCTTCGGGTAAGCGTTCTCCAAGGCGGCCTTCAAGACACACGACAACGCAAAATCGTCGAGCAGAAATTGATAGCCAAGTTCCGCACCCATGAGGACGGCCTCAACCGGGATCTTGGGTTCATGTCACGCTACACGTTACCCCACCAGCGAACAAATGTTATCTGTTTTTAATATAACGGGTCAGTTGCTGTCTTTTCTATGTTTCTACCTCTCTATCTCTGTTTTTTTTTTGTTTGTTGTTTTTTTTGGTGATTTGTATATTCTGAGACCTTGCAGGTAACACCTGTCTGTCTGCACACTGATTGCCTTGGCAACGGGCAGTTGAAAAAACTGTCTGTAATCACCAAGCATTGTTCTGTGAATTATAAATGCGATTTCATTTCGAGGATTTCATTTCCACATCGTTCACCTGAGGAAGGAGGAAGCCTCCAAAAGCTTGTGAATTTAAAATAAAATTGCTGGACTATAACTTGGTGTGGTAAAATTGTTTACAATTGTCAACCCCAGTCCATCACCGGCATCTCCACATCACTCTTAAACACATCAAGGAATGCTTTTTAATGGAAAGAAAAAAGAAAGAAACAATTACGTTCTATTACACTACCTGATTGTGCTGGTTCATGGAAGATTTTACGTTTGTGATTATACAAATGAATTTTAGCGGAAACGTGTAGCCTTGAAACTTGAAACTTGCAATTTCCCAATTGCGCCCAAAGTGGAAACTCTACCCCCATGTTGCCTTTTTTCCCTCACTGCTAACCCTTGTGCCTCCTCCACCCACAACCCAGCCACAACAACCCTAAGGAAAGTTAAAGCAATTTTTTCCCAAACGAAGCCTAGTGTGTCTGATGAAGGGCAGCCTGGTGGAAATTTTGTGTCTTCTTTCTCCTCACCTCTTAGTGGAAGTACTAGATCTCTTCCTTGCCGCCATCTGCTGCAGGATATCTGAGATCAGAAACTCAGCAAAGTGGGGGAAATGAATTCTGTTTTGCCATATGTTGGTGTGCCAACAAGCTCTACCACAGTGCCATCCACTTCTGCACATCTTGAATTAATCATAATCTCGAACTATGCATCAGAATGGGCGGATAGCTCTTAATTCAAGTTAATCTTTTCACCACCTAAATGAAATCAAGTGATTATTTCTTGTAAAATGTTACTGTGATTATGGAAATGGAGTGAATACATTGAATTGAATTGAATTGAATTTAATAACAATGGAGAGGTTGCTGATGAGGCAATGTAGGAAGTGATCTGGAAAGGACAAGCATTACTGTTAACAGAAGACTTGCTCAGAAAAACATTTAAAGTCTGTATTTTAAACAGACAACTTATAGATAAATATTTGGAGCAGTCATTAAGAACAACATTCTGGCACACCCGTGGCTAAGTTGTTGAGTGCTTTGCCCAGTGTGAAAACAAATCATCTAGAACTTCAAGTTTTGAGGTAAGATATTCTTCCACTTTTGCACTGCTTCACCAGAGGCAATGGGGCAGTTGGAGGACAGGAAACCAAGTAGAGACTAGTACTGCTGGATCCCCATTCCTCTAATAGCCAGATGAATTTTTCGGTGGAAGTGATGCCAGTTCAAGTAAGCCCCCGCCCAAATACGGCCGTGTATATTTAAATTAGATGCTAATGACGGAAGGAAAGTTGGGCGGGTTCTGTTACTGATGTGTGATCCTCCCCATCAGATTCTCATTTTTTGCGTTCCACCCAGGTGAAGTTTACTGCACAGGATGTAAAGGTAAGAATATACCCCGAGGCATCTCACTTAAGGCAATGCAGGAATCAACAGATGGGACCTTTACCCATATCAGACTAAGCAAAACAGGGGCTGACTACCACGCCTTAATATACTTTTGAGGCTGCTGCTCAGGCTTGCCCCTCCCTCCCCAAATGGCTATCCTCTCCTCTTCTCTCCTACCTCTTCACCCTCTCTCTTTTCTTCCTCCTCTTCCCCTTCCTCTACTCACCCCTCTCCTTTCAACCTCCTTTCCCCTTTCTCTCCTTCTCTTCTCTCCCCTTCCTTCCCTGTCCTCTCCTCTTTTCTCCTCCCTCCTCCTCTCCTGAAAAATGCACTCGGTTTTGCTTCCCTGTGTGCAAACCCATGGGACATGGATTAGTTTATTAGACAATTAAAATATTGATTTGACCCAAAGGTTACAATTAAGTTCGATGTATGTGTGTGTCTTTTTTTAAAAAAAACAATAATTTTATAGGTTCGACATGTAAATTACAAGCATATTATACAATATATGTCCTTATGGAAACAATATTCACAGTGGTACAAAAGTATGTTCCTGGTATATTGCACTTTACTAATCTTGAAAATTAATTTACAAGAAGTTATACAGGTAAGGGCCTTTTTTATTAAGGATCCTCTTAAGAAGACTCCTTCATCTCTTAACCTAGCCTCTCTGACTCCCCTCAAGTGATAAATGAGCTCCTCAAAATGTGCAATTATTAGCATCTAATTTCACCATAAACTAAACCTGATATCGACTGTATTCTTCAAAGCACAAAGTAAGAAGTTTTTTTCAGTTGCTGATGGCCCCAGGATAATGGTATTTGTGGCCCAGTACAGCAAAGCACGCTCGATCCCCCCAGAACTACAACTGTGTTTTTAACTCTACCTTATTCTCTTGAAGATTGACTGATACCAGTGATCCCAAAAGAAGTGTTCTGCACTAGTTATAGAACCAACAGTCTCATTAGTATATACCATAAAATCTTAGCTAAAATGTTGACTGCTCAGTTAAAAAATGATTAACCTTCTTGATTCACCAGTGTTAGGCCTGTTTCGTTAAGTTCTGGTTAGCCATGCATGAAATCAGAGACAGAGGGATTTATACTATAATTTCTTTCAAAAACCAAATTTGTTATCCTCTGAGCAACTAAAGCAAAAATCCAGGATGAAAAAGGAACCATAAGGGAACCATTTATTTAAATCTATCTCCAGATGAAGTCTATAATGTGTGAGGCAGCATGAAATAGAATCATGAAAACTTCTCACTCAAAAATTAGAATCTATCAACGGTGGTCATAAATTTGTATATAAGTCCTGTCACTATGTATTTGATCACTAATGACACTTCACGGGCTGTCAGAGATACATGGAGCACTGATCTGGGATTACAATTCAGCCCACGCAGCTGGAGATGTATATGTAAGTCCCTAAGCAGAGTATCAAGTAACACCCTTTTGCAATTTATATAAGTGAAGACTTTGTTTAATTTCTGCATCTCAGAAAGATTAAAATAGATTGTGATTGTTACATCGCATTTACATTACCAATATGGAGAGCAGAAGAACACTTTCTTGTATATGTTTTGGAAGTGTTTCAAAGGATAAAGGCTTGACAGAGGCAATGAGAGTCCTTGCAGGGTCATTGTTAATTTGGGTCACAGTGTGCCTTGTGCTATGTATCTGATGGGATACAATGTTTTCTGCATGCTAGTAAACCACCCATGGTGTTACCCGTTGTAAGTTGATGAATTTAAAGGGCTGATTTCAACTTTTGGCAGTGGTGGAAAACGGCCATTATACACCTCCGCGTGATTTTCCTTTCCACTGAAGTCAATGACAATCAGGTGGGGTGTAAAACAGCCGGCCGATCCACTACTGCCCATTTCACACCAATGTGGAAAGTTAAAGTCATTCCTTAAATTTTTTATACATATGTTTGGGAGAGTTCAAAAACTCACTCCACAGAGCCACCTAATGGTCAGTGCCAGCAATTACATTGCTAGAGTTGACATGACAAAATTGAATGAGAAATGTTGATATAACAATTTACAATAGTAAATATTGACAGAAAGGCATGACCAAAAATCCTGACAACAGGAAATAAGCTTTGTGGACAGGAAGTGTGTATCCTTTGCAAAATTTTTAAGGATATATAGATGATCCCAATGACAAGGTGAGATTGATTATCTTTGCTGCTGTTAGCGGACAAAAACAGGGGAGAAAATTGGAGAAACAAAATGAGCAAACGCAGCATTTAGGATTTATATAGTACTTAGAACAAGCAAGATGGAAAGCAGCTCTCAGCAATGGGAAGTTTGGATGTTATGAGATTAAAAGATTCACAGTAACATCTTTTGATCAACTAAATGTAGATTTCCGCTTTGAGCAGAGGGCCTGATAAAGTGCGTGAGTCAGCACATAAGACCAGTTGTTTTTTTAAAAGTCCTGTTTAGTGACAAAGAACTCTTGCAAAGGGATTATATCAGAAATTTGGAGATCACTAAGGCTTATATGTTAACTAATACCAGTTTAATTAAAGGTCTTGGCAAAGATATTTTAGAGCAGAACCAAGATGAATTGTGGAGTCTGCACTACTGGTGTCACTTATTAATAAAACTGAAAAAACTCAGATTAAGGTAAGTGAGGGCACTCCAGTCCAACCAGGCTCCATGAAATAAATTGATGAATTCGGAAGGATTGGTGGACAGAATGAGATGTTGAGCGTTGTCTCTTACATATTCAAAACATACCTAAAAAAAATGTAGATTCTTAAGTTTATCATCTGTTGCAAGGAAAGCCTGCAAACACATTTTGGTACAGATAATGCATGAACACTTGGAAAAGTATAACTTGTTAAAGGACAGTCAGCTTGGACCGAGGTAAGGGAGATCATACTAACTTACTAGAGTTTTCACAGGTATTACTGACATGGTGGAAGGAGAAATGCAGTTAATATTACAGAATAGAATAATAGAATCCTAGAATCCTACAGCACGGAAGGAGGTCATTTGGCCCATCATGCCTGTGCTGGCTCTATGAAAGATCTATTCAATTTAATCCCACACCCCAGCTTTTTCTCTACAACCCTGCAAATTAGTCCTCTTCAAGTACATGTCCAATTGCCTTTTAAAAGTTACTATGGAATCTGCTTCCACCATCCATTCAAATAGTGAGTTCCAGATCTTAATAAAGCTCTGTGTGAAAAAAAATCTCCTAATTTCCCCTCTAGTTCTTTTGTCAATTATTTTAAATCTATGACCTCTGGTTACTTGCCCACTTGCCAGAGGAAACAGTTTCTCCCTGCTTGCTCTATCAAACCCCTCATAAGTAACATTCGCGCCAGATAAGTGCCAGGCAATGACCATCTCCAACAAGAGAGAGTCTAACCACCTCCCCTTGACATTCAACGGCATTACCATCGCTGAATCCCCCACCATCAACATCCTGGGGGTCACCATTGACCAGAAACTGAACTGGACCAGTCATATAAATACTGTGGCTACGAGAGCAGGTCAGAGGCTGGGTATTCTGCGGCGAGTGACTCACCTCCTGACTCCCCAAAGCCTTTCCACCATCTACAAGGCACAAGTCAGGAGTGTGATGGAATACTCTCCACTTGCCTGGATGAGTGCAGCTCCAACAACACTCAAGAAGCTCGACACCATCCAAGATAAAGCAGCCCGCTTGATTGGCACCCCATCCACCACCCTAAACATTCACTCCCTTCACCACCGGCGCACTGTGGCTGCAGTGTGCACCATCCACAGGATGCACTGCAGCAACTCGCCAAGGCTTCTTCGACAGCACCTCCCAAACCCGCGACCTCTACCACCTAGAAGGACAAGAGCAGCAGGAGCATGGGGACAACACCACCTGCACGTTCCCCTCCAAGTCACACACCATCCCGACTTGGAAATATATCGCCGTTCCTTCATTGTTGCTGGGTCAAAATCCTGGAACTCCCTTCCTAACAGCACTGTGGGAGAACCGTCACCACACGGACTGCAGCGGTTCAAGAAGGCGGCTCACCACCACCTTCTCGAGGGCAATTAGGGATGGGCAATAAATGCTGGCCTTGCCAGCGATGCCCACATCCCGTGAACGAATAAAAAAATTTAAAAAAATTTTGAATGCCTCAACTAGATCTCCCCTTAACCGTCTCTGCTCTACATAAGAACATAAGAAATAGGAGCAGGAGTAGGCCATATGGCCCCTCGAGCCTGCTCCACCATTCAAGAAGATCATGGCTGATCTTCAACCTTAACTCCACTTTCCCGCCTGATCCCCATATCCTTTGATTCCCTTAGAGTCCAAAAATCTATCGATCTCAGTCTTGAATATACTCAACGACTGTGCATCCACAGTCCTCTGGGATAGAGAATTCCAAATATTCATGACCCTCTGAGTGAAGAAATTCCTCTTCATCTCAGTCCTAAATGTCTGACCCCTTATCCTGACACTATGTCCCCTAGTTCTAGACTCTCCAGCCAGGGGAAACAGCCTCTCAGCATCTACCTGTCAAGCCCTCTAAGAATTTTATACATTTCAATGAAATCACCTCTCATTCTTCTAAACTCCAGAGAATATAGGCCCATTCTACACAATCTCTCCTCATAGGTCAACCCTCTCATCCCAGGAATCAATCTAGTGAACCTTTGTTGCACCCCGTCTAAGACAAGTATATCCTTCCGTAGGTAAGGAGACCAAAACTGTACTCATTACTTCAGGTGTGGTCTCACCAGAGCCCTATATAATTGCAGCAAGATCTCTTTACTCTTATACTCCTACCCCCTTGCAATAAAGGCTAACATACCATTTGCCTTCCTAATTGCTTGCTATACCTGCATGTTAACTTTATGTGATTTGTGTACAAGGACACCCAAATCCCTCTGACTACCAACATTTCTTAGTCTCTCATCACCTTTTAGAAAAATATTCTGCTTTCCGATTCTTCCTACCAAAGTGGATAATTTCACATTTCCCCACATGACATTCCATCTGCCACCTTTTCGCACACTCATCTAACCTATCCATAAACCTTTGCAGCCTCTTTGCATCCTCCTCACAGCTTACTTTCCCGCCTAGCTTTGTATCATTAACAAACTTGGATACATTACACTCGGTCCCCTCATCTAAGTCATTGATATATATTGTAAACAGCTGAGGCCCAAGCACTGATCCTTGCGGTACTCCATTAGTTACAACCTGCCAACCTGAAAATGACGCCTTTATTGCTACTCTCTGTTTTCTATCCGTTAACCAATCCTCTATCCTTGCTAATATATTACCCCCAATCCCATGAGCCCTAATCTTGTGTAACAACCTCCAGTGTGGCACCTTATGGAATTCCTTTTGAAAATCCAAATATACTACATCTGCTGGTTCCCTCTTATCTAACCTGCTAGGTCCGCCCTCAAAAAGCTATAATAGATTTTTCAAACACGATTTTCCTTTCATAAAACTGTGTTGACTCTGCCTAATGATATTATGATTTTCTAAGTGCCCTGTTAATAATAAATTCTAACATTTTTCCTACTATTGATGTCAAGCTAACTGGCCTATAATTCCCTGTTTTCTCTCTTCCTCCTTTCTTGAATAGCAGGGCGACGTTTGCTACCTTCCAATCCATGGGGACCGTTCTAGAATCTAGGGAATTCGAGAAGATCAAAACCAATGTATCCTATCTCTGCAGCCACCTCTATTAAAACCCTAGGATGTAGGTCATCAGGTCCAGGGGATTTGTCGGCTTTTAGTCTCATTAATTTCTCTGGTACTTTTTTTTACTAATCTTAATTACTTTAAGTTTCTTACTCTCATTAGACCTTGATTCCTCACTATTTCCATTATGTTTTTTGTGTCTTTTACTGTGAAGACAGATACAATGGGCTCAATTTTAAAAGGGTGGCGGGATGGCAGTGGGAGGGGGTGGGGTCAATGGGCGCGGGGCAAACCCGAAAAATAAAAACTTACCTTTCCCCACGCGATCACGAGGTAATTGATGCTCATTAATCTTGTTTCCGGGTTTCGAGCCCAGCAGCCAGCCTGATTGATAGGCTTACTGCCGACAGGAGCTGCAGTGCCGGGGGAGAGGGTGGCGGAGAGAAATAGAGAGACATCATCCGGCGTTGCAAGAGAGAGTTGGGTGAGGGGGGGGGAAGACATCGGTGAAGGGGACTTCAGGGAGAGTCATCGGAGAGACATCGGACATCAGAGCAAGGAGTGCAGGTGACATCGTTTCAAAGGTAGGTTTATTTATTTTTTTTACATTGTGAAATGTTATTTTATTTCATTTACTTCATTTTTGCCTGATCCGGCCCTTCCAGGCGTGAATCGGAAGCCGCGGGAAAGCCGCCCTGGTAAGTTGAAAATCCTTTTAACTACTTAATATGTAAGAAATAAAGTACCTTAAGTACCTCAATGAGTTTCATTTGCTTCTTTAAATATCGTCCTGCCGGCTTTAATTGCCGGCAGGATTTCCGGGTTTGGGAACGGCGCACGCACCTAGATGCGTCTTCGAGAGACGCGGAAGTTGGTGTGTTGGAGCCGGATTCGTTTCCCGCTTCTCATTTCCCCGATTTTTGTAGGCCCCCTGCCCCCAATGCACCCGCACTTCCAAATTAAAATTGAGCCCAATGTATTGTGATAACAGGACACTTGGAAAAAAGTAATAGGATTTGGCAGAGTCAACATGGATTTATGAAAGGGAAATCATGTTTAACAAACCTATTGGAGTTCTTTGAGGATATAAATAGTAGAATAGATGAGGGGGAACCAGTGGATGTGGTGTATTTGGATTTTCAGAAGGCTTTCTATAAAGGTCCCACACAGGAGGTTGGTGAACAAAGTTAGAACACGTGGAATTGGGGATAATATACTGGCATGGATTGAGAATTGGTTAACAGACAGAAAACAGAGAGTAGGAATAAACAGGTCTTTTTCAGTTTGGCAGACTGTGACTAATGGGGCACTGCAGGGATTGGTGCTTGGGCCCCAGCTATTCACAATCTATATCAATGATTTGGATGAGGGGACCACATGTAATATTTCCAAGTTTGGTGATGACACAAAACTAGGTGGGAATGTGAGTTGTGAGGAGGATGCAAAGAGGCTTCAAGGGGATATAGACAGGCTAAGTGAGTGGACAAGAACATGGCAGATGGAATATAATGTGGAAAAATGTGAAATTAACTACTTTGGTGGGAAAAACAGAAATGCGGAGTATTTTTTAAATGGTAAGAGATTGGGAAGTGTTGATGTTCAAAGGGACCTGGGTGTCCTTGTACATGAGTCACTGAAAGCTAACATGCAGATGCAGCAAGCAATTAGGAAGGCAAATTGTATGTTGGCCTTTATTACAAGAGAATTTGAGTACAGGAGTAAAGATGTCTTACTGCAATTATATAGGGCCTTGGTGAGACCGCACCTGGAGTATTATGTACAATTTTGGTCTCCTCACCTTAGAAAGGATATACTTGCCTTAGAGGGAGTGCAACGAAGGTTCACCAGATTGATTCCTGGGATTCCAGAATTGTCGTATGAGGAGAGATTGAGTAGACTAGGCCTGTATTCTCTAGAGTTTAGAAGAATGAAAGGTGATCTCATTGAAACATACAACATTTTTACAGGGCTCTACAGGGTAGATGCAAGGAGGATGTTTCTCCTGGCTGGAGAATCTAGAACCAGGGGTCACAGTCTCAGAATAAAGGGTAGGCCATTTAGGACTGAGATGAGGAGAAATTTCTTCATTCAGATGGTGGTGAATCTTTGGAATTCTCTACCCCAGAGGGCTGTGGAGGCTCAGTCATTGAGTACATTTAAAACAGAGATCGATAGATTTCTAGATATTAAAGGGATATGGGGATAGTGCAGGAAAATGGTGTCGAGGTAGAAGATCAGCCATGATCTTGTTGAATGGCGGAGCAGACTCGAGGGGCCGGATGGCCTACTCCTGTTCCTATTTCTTATGTTCTTATGTTCTTATTTGTTTAATGTCTCTGCCATTTCCTTATTCCCCATTATAATTTCTCCGCCTCTAAGGGACCCACATTTACTTTCGCTAATCTCTTTCTTTTTACATACATGTAGAAGCTCTTACCATCTGTTTTTATATTTCTTGCTAGTTTACACTTATATTCAATTTTCTCCCTCAGCACAGACCAGGGATTAAATCTGGGATTTTCATGGTCTGTATGGCTTGGTCCCACATGACGTTTAACCACTGAACTATCATGGAATGTTGTGTTTATAGAGCAAATTTAAAAGGACCTCTCTTACAGTCTGCAAACCTATTTTAGCACATATCTGAAGGATTTGAGCATGACTTATTATAGTCAATGAAGGGTGGATAGAATTAGTACAACATTTGAAGGATAGCATCTCCATTTTCATCGAGTACCATACTTGAATACAGTTAAGAATCCAATTAGTACCATCCAGGAGTACCTGTGATAATTAGTGTGGCTAATGTCACCCTGATCATTTGGTAACCATAGCACCTTATATCTTGTATACAGATTTTTACCCTTTAAGATAAAATGGGAAAATATTTTGCCCAGTTTTTAACTGGAGTTTGACAGGAGACATTTGCAACACAAGGTAAAGAACAAATTAATGTTAGTGATATTGGCTAGCCCCAGACAAGGGATAGGCAGAAAATTTCAAATTTCTCATCCTAATAATCTTTATGTATTGCTTGCAATATATTAGAGTAATTGGCTTGGTAAAAATCTTTATGCATGGTAATGATAATAATGCGTCAGTATGTAATACATTCATTAGCCCATTTAAAAGATGCCAGTGAACAAATATTGTATAGATAACACAACAAGCTGTGGCGACTGATAATATAAATGTCCTTGGCTTTCCTTTTAAGTTTCCTCCGATGTTCCCAGAAATGATGGCTCCATTAATATAATTTGCTCAAAGGTCATGTTCAGTGTGGTCAGTAATACTCAGTATTGACATATTTATGCTTAATACACTAAGAACTGAAATGGTCTGATTTGCCATACACATTATCTGTGACTAACTGGTTCAATAATAGAATCTCACTTGTGGTACTTTGTTTTCCAAATCCTACCATTGAGCCATATCTTCTGAATAAGGTGGGCAAGTTCAAATTTACTAACAACCAACATGAATTTGTATTTCTGAAGTCCTCCTCATGTGTACCGAATTGTACCAAAGCAGTTTGCAGTAAAGAGGAAACATTAGCAGATGCTATACAGGAGAGAAAAAAAAGTAAAAGGAAAGCGTTAAGGTGGGAGACCAAAGAGAAGAGTTTTGAAGAGGTTTCAGAAAGTAGGGAGGGTGGTGGCAAGGTAGAGAGAATAAGATAGTTGATTCCTGCTTTCCAGAGGACAGGAGTATAGTGGTTTAATCAAGTACCACCAGTGGTGGAGCAGAGGGCGTGGGGGCCCACGAGGCCAGAGATAATAACTAAGATAGGGACAAATCATCAGACCTAAGTCAGATTTACCCTGGCCCTCCCCGTATAACAACTTCATTTTAGAGTCCACTCAGTTCTACAAGTATTTGCTTGACTTAGCTTTACTTTTGTGTGCACTGGGTTTATGCAGAAATCCAGTGCTGCAATGCACACTGCAAATTTGAATATATGAATTTGTAGAGCTGTCCTTTTTAGTAGCTGTTGATTGATAGCTCTCAGCCTGAGGTATAAATGCAGAGGCAACCAAATTATTTTATCTCTCATTTGCTGATTTTTCAGATCTTGGGCTTAGTCTCTATCTTAGTCTTCCTCTCTTTATTCTTCTTTCTTATCAGACTTTCCAATTAATTTTGGAAGACGCCCTCAATTTTGAACAAACAGCCACACTCTATGGCCCCGATATTAGCATGGAGGCGGGATGACAGTGGTGGGGGGGTTGCGGTGATTGGGCACGTGGGTAACCCGCCCAATACAAAAATGTCCATTTTCCACGCGATCGCGAGTCAACTGAAGCCACTTAACGTGGCTTCCGGGTTTGCCATCCGAAAGCTGCACAGCGGGCTGTCAGTTGGAGGAGCTTTATTTAAAGGGGCAGTCCTCCGATGGCTGCTCCTGGAGCAGACACCCCCCACCACAATGGAGCAGCACAGGGACAAGGCTGCTCCAAGATTCAACGATGCCTCACTCCAGGTGCTACTGGATGGGGTGAGAAGGAGGAGGGATGTGTTATACCCAGCGGATGGATGGAAGTGGCCTGCCTCTGCCACCAAGAAGGCCTGACTCGAGGTGGCAGAGGAGGTCACCAGCAACAGCAACATCTCCCGCACCTGGGTCCAGTGTAGGAAGCGCTTCAGTGACCTAACTAGGTCAGCCAAAGTAAGTACACTTACTGATTCTCCTACATGCTGTCTACCACATCACCTCCCCCACCCCCCATCTCATTCTGCACTGCCAACACTACTCTGTCACATCACTCCTCGCACCCACTCAAAGCTCATCCTCAACTTACCTGCACTTCCTCAGCACTTCCTCGCCACTTCCTCATCTCCCCATTAGTCACCCCACCACTATCACTCAACCCAATCCTCATTCAATGTCATGGCTCTCTCATACTCATCCTCTGATGCATCTCTTTCATAGTCAGCTGCACCCAAACCAATGCATTCATCGGTTAGCCACGTCACCATCACTCACTCTGTACTTTCTCCCCTTATAGGAGAGAGCCCAGAATGCACAGGAGAGGGCGAGGACCAGAAGGGGGGCCGCAACAAATCGCATTCCTCACAGACGCGGAGCAGGAGGCGCTGGAGCTCAGCCGAACCCTCGAGTGCCTGTCCATCGGGGACACTGAAACTGGCACTCGACAAACGTCTGCTGACACACCTTTAACATTCAGCACACACAATATGAATTGATGTTAACATGCCTCGCCATCTTCAGCACCTCAGTATGCTCATCGCAACATGACACATCTGTGATGATGCTTAATATTGCCTTCTGTTCACTTTCAGGGACTTCAGTGACTGCTGTGAAGGCAAAGGGCGATTCCTCAGAGGACATGTCGGCCTCTGGGGTTGGCACCTGGTGACTTATCACACGTGAACACGAGCAGACACTGGTGGCAGGGGCAACTGCGGAGAGTCCGTGTTAGTGGGCATACTCCTCTTCAGGCTTTGCTCAGCTGGATGCAGATGCTGAACCCTGGGGGCCATTCTTTAAAAGGAGAACGATCGAGGGACAGCAGCACATTTGCGAGGTGCTGGAACAGGTGCCACACACACTCTCCACAATAGCGCAGAGGATGGAGGAGTCCAACTCCAGCATGAGTGGAATGGTGCACAGGTACGGGAGGGAATCTCTGAGATAGTGTCACAGGGACGTGAGCAACTCCCTGAGGTACTGTCACGAATGAATGCGGGAACATCTGTGATGGAGAGAAGGCTAGCCTCCATTGAGCTTAAACAGGTAGGCAGATACACTAGCACTGGCTTTACAAGGCTTCACACATGTCTCCAAACTGTTGTCCAGCAGGGTGGTAGGAATGATGTGGGCCTGGCCCAGGGGAGGGATGATGGCGACAGGGGACATGGAAGTGGGGACGCCACTCCACGCGCTCCCACGTCTCACCCGTTGCCCCCCTCTCAACCAGTATCCGCAATGCTGCCTCCTCTCCAGGTAGCTGAGTTTGGCCCTGCACAGGTGCAGGTGGAGCAGTCTTTGGAGAGGCCCTCACGGGCACCAAAACCCAGAGGGCCTAGGCCAAAAGCATCTAATTGGTCAGGGCATGAACAAAAGCAACCTGCCACTACCTCTACTGCCGCCACAGGGATGCACCACGTAGAAATAGTCGGAAGAGAAAGGCGAAGGTTTTGTAAGCACGAAGGGTATGCACAAGGGTGTTTGACGATTGGTTATGTTTTTTATTTATATTAGCTTTTTGTTAAACTCACCTTAAATATTATTATTGTCATCACTACTGGCACATCTTGGCCATTCTTGACTGGCTTCTGTAATAGGGCCCTTTCATGTGATTCATCGTTAACGGCGACATTTGATGCCACCCATTGGGTCACTCTACAGTGGGTGTATGGGTAGTTGCAGGGTGATTTTGTGCAGGGAGGGGTGGTGTGGGCACTGCTCTATCCAGGTGGTGTGAGGACTGGACTCTTCACACTGACTGATGTTAGGAGAACCATTCACATATCAGCGACTCCCTGGCCTTACGAGCAGCCAGCTGAGCCGCTGCTCTGCCCATGGGTTGCTTCTGCTCCTGCTCCTGCTCCTCCTCCTCCTCAATGTAGGTGGCAGATGTGGATGGGGCCTCCTCAAGCGGTGCCCCTCTCTGTTGTTGCCCACTGAGCTCTTGTGCAGGTGCCTGTGGTGCAGCACTGTATTGTGGAGCTCCACATGGCTGAGGTGGACTCCATGCCTGGCGAGGCTGGTGATGTTGTTCGTCCTCGGATGTAGTGGTGAATGCAGTCATGGTGCCCCCCCATCCTGACAGTGTGAGTTTGAGGAGGTCCGCAAAGTAGTTCAATATGTGTGAACAGCAGAATATTGAGTGGAAAGTAAGGATTGTCAGTGCAAACACAAAAATCTTGCAGCCAAAACTTTGTCTGAAATAACAGAGTGTCCTGCTGCAATAAATGACCTTTTCTCCCCATCTGTCAAAGAAGCATTTGAATGTCTCACTGGCTGCTGGCTGAAACACGTCTGTTGCAACATTCCCACAGTACGGGAAACACACTGAGGATGCTTCAAATAACGCACCCCTGCCAAAATGTGGAGAAAATTAAGTACTTCACGTACTTAAACTACCTCAACAAATGTGTAAATGAGACCATCCCGCCGGCTTTAATTGTCGGTGGGACTTCCACATTCGGGAGGCGCGCGCTCTCAGACACATCAATGGGGAACCCAGAAGTCTGCGGGTTGGAGCTGGGCTCCCAACCCGAAAGGGATTTCCCCGATTTTCGGAGCCCCCCCTGCCCCCAACCCACCCACAATTTCCTGGGAAAACGAACCCTATGTGTCAGCCATGGCTCAGTTGGTAGCACTCTTGCTTATGAGTCAGAAGGTTGTGGGTTCAAGTCCCCCTTCAGTACAAAATCTAGATTGAGGCTGCAGTGTAGTACTAAAGGAGTGTTACACTGTCAGAGGTGCTCTTTTTTGAGTGAGACCTTAAACCGAGGCCCATGTGGGTGGATGTAAAAGATCCCATGGCATTATTTTGAAGAAGAGCAGCAAGTTCTCTCTGATGTCCTGGTCAATATTTATCCTTCAACCAAGATGATGATCATTTGAAAATGTTTTTGATCAATAATGTTCTTCTTTGTCAAGTATCACCCGGGCTGAGAGCAGAAATGATTTGCTCTCAGCCGTCTTTATATTTTGCACTATTTCTGACTTTGAAATGCTATTTTATTAAAATGTTTAAGTATCCTAAGTGTTCACTGCATTTAACTATAGTGCCACACTTTTTAAAAATATTTAAATAAGGCCCCTTCCTGTGTTGGGTGGGAACGCTGCCCGCCCAGTTCACGGCCAGGGGGTGGGTGGGTGGGGGTGGGAGTTTTTTTGAAAAATGTTTTTCATCTGCTGACTGCCCCATTTTTCAGTGTTCACGGGCAGGGGATAGACAAAAATTGCTCTGATTGACTCTTGCTAGTGTATCAGGGATCATTAACTTTCAGGTGTCCTGTCCAAATGTCCATTCTTCACGTGTGAGCTATTTGACCAAAAGCACATAAGGCATAATTTTTCTCACTTTGCACATCGAGAAAGGAGCCTTATCAATGGGGAGTGCATTTTGGAAATGCAGGCACTATTTTCCAACTCTTACTTTAGATAGTCAGAAAAGCATATGCAGTTCACCTCAGATATTCCAATAAGCACTTCCAGTGAGCAAGGTTCCCGTCTGAGAATAGCGAGCCAAAGAATTCCCCTAATTGTTCAAACCCTGTTATCATCCAATGTCCAAACATGCTACTGAGCAGGAGTCATCAGATAGCAATGAGGAATAAGTACTTGGAGATACTTCAATGAAGAAGCATATTGTGCGGGGTGTAAAACAGGCTGCCATTTCACCAGTGCCCATTTTGCACTACCACCCAAGACTAGTTTAACCCCCATGATTGATTATTCCCTTTTCCTAACCCAGGAGCGCTGAGGCCAATTGCCCCATTATCAACACTCATGAATTTTTTTCTTTCTCTTCCCTTTCATCCCTACGGATGGCAGTCCTAAAAACAGTACAAAATCATTGAGCCGGAACTTGCTCGGAGCGGCATGGCAATGTTCACAGCAGCTCCTGCGAATTAAATGCACGAATTTACTTACTGCGGGCTCCGTGGCGTAGACTTGCGTGATTTGGAAGTTTTCAAAAAATGTGCGACATCAACCCAGCCTCTGAACAGCGTGGGAAATGTCTGTGAGAATGGAAGACACGCTCACAAAATCTGTCAGCAAGAGAAGCCACGCCCACAAACAGGCAAGCAAAGTTCATTCATTTAAAGTAATACTCTGCATTGTAAATAAAAAAAATATATTTTTTTATATAAAAAGCCAAAGAAGTAATTTAATTAAATTAGAGACAGAAGAGAAAAGTTAAAAAAAATTAATTCTTAAAATTTTTTTTAATCACAAAAAAAATTACAATAAGTAGTAATACGAGACGCCACATTTTTAAAATTTAATTTGTAGTTATTTGGCAGTCATTATGAGTCCTCGCACTTTTAAAAAGTAGTGCAGACCTGTTATTTTTCAATGTACCTTTTGGTGGGTAAGTAGTTACGTTCCAGCTGGGCAGATAATTAAGTTCACGATTTTTCAGTGATTCCAATGATTATGGTGTGTGATTTCTCTTTAATTCGCAGCTGTCAATTTGGCGGTGAACCAATAGGAGGAACAAGTTCCTGATTTCCGGGTTTTAGCGCGCATGTGCAAATGCCTGAACTTGCTCCTTCGATTCGCCGTCGGAGACAGAGGACGCCGTTGAGGTACCCCGTTGTTTGGTGAGCAATTTTTGGGCCAGTAGCTCATTAACAAAATCACACATGCTGCCAATGCTGCAACTGTAGTGCCCCTCTCACCACCTTGACTGAGGTCTGTTAACGTAACAGGGCTGAGATGACAGAGGAGCTGATTGAATCCATGGCTCTGCGAATGGTTGTTGATACAAGAGCTAAGTTGTCCATGGTTTATTCTGCAGTTTTCACTCCCTTTATGAAGGGAAGTACTTATCCATACGTTGCGCTCCCTCTGATATAGTCGGGATTGGGAACTCAACATGTAGGCACAAAGTCCCTACCTGCCTGCCACTCTATGGTATGCTTTATTGGAACATCAATGCACCTCTATATTTATGTTCTTGAGATCTAGATGTATAAACAAACTCAAGGGCTTAAAATTAGCTGGAAAAAGAACCTTAAGGGAGCAAGTCACCCTACAGGGACAAAGTATTTTTGATATGAGAGACTCCACAGGTCTGTCTATGAAACAAATTATATGGGGAGAATGATGATAGAAACATACCTAGGTTTAGGAAATAAACTGCATTCTGAATTAGCACTTTGGAACAAAAATTAAGATGATCGCTATTCATCTTGACAGATATGCTCACTGACAATACTTGTAAATGACATTAACTTAGAGTTTCTATCCATTTTCATGAAATGCCACACTACTGGTGGCTGAACAGCGGCCACCTACTAAAAGCTATTCTTCAACAGAGAAGTTAGCTGCAGTCTGCCTGCTATTTCTATGGCTCAGTTGGTAATTGCATGCAGTATGGAACTGAGTCATAAAGACAAGGAAGCTTCCAGGTTTGATCCTTGATCTGTGTTGATTGAGCAGCAGTGGCAGAATGGGTTTGGAGGGCTACAATTCACCTCAATTAGGGAGGGAAAAATTCTGCATGAAAAGCAAATCAGAGCCATCAGTATACCCCCTGTTGTCGGCTCCCTCCCCTTTAAGGAAACCATCACCTGCAGCGTAATAAGAGAAAGTCATAAAGAAAACAGGGGAGAAAAGCAAGCAGGAGAAATTTATATTTGAAAGAAAAAGTAAAGACAGCAGCCGAACTGATTTAAATAATTCATTATCTTCTTAATTAAATGGCCACATCAATACAACATTTCCAGAAGTGCCTGTTGTCTACTGAGCATGTTTAAATCTTTAGGAATTACCACACACTGTGAAGAACCTCACAATTGTATTTACAATTGGACCAATATAACACAAAGAAATACCATACACTGTCTGGAGACTCAAGAAGGAATTTTAACCCATCCTGCCTGGGAGGAATGGAACGGGTGTGCAGTTAAAATAGCTGCTAAAATGCCCACCTATCTGAGGAAGGGGCCTCATCAATGCATTTAAATCGGAGTCCTATGATTTCATTCAGACCCTGATGGTATTTTAATGGCCTACTGAATGGGGTGCCCACTGTGGATGCCCCCTCAGTAAAGCCTGTTGGGGTAAAAGAGGAGGGCCTCTAAGGTAAGTCAAAAATCTTCCTCAGGGAGGCGAGGATGGTCACGAGTTTCCACAAGGAAAGTCTGGGCCTCTGGTGATCCAGGTTCCTCTCCAACTTTCCACCCATGAAATGGCCCCATTTCCTCCTTACAACTTACCTTGGTACTGGCGGGCAGCCTGTGGACTCCACGATTTTGATCTGCCCAAAGCCGGCCAACAGCCTTTAACTGCCTGTTTTGGGCAGTCAGCTGGCTGGCGGGATGTAAAAGACACCCAGGAGTTAAATTAGCACCAGCCTCAAACTGATGATGTCAGGTACGTTTGATGCTCGCTCTTTCCAAAATTTACACCCGTTAAAATCCCCCCTCATTCTCATGTTCACTGTTACATCTAAATAACGCATCAAGAAATAATGCATCCCGCACAGCACCTCAATCATATTTAAATGTTGGCCAAAATACCAGATTGGGGCTGTCATATACTGTCCAGAATCTATGGTTATATTTATAAGTGCACAATAACAAAAAAAAGGCTTCATTCATTCTCCTGCATTGTCCAGGGCCTGATGAGCATGTTTAAACCTATGGCAAGATAACACTTCAATTATCAGCATCTAATGGTCATGTTTTGTATGCAAAACTATATGTGCTAACAGAACAATGCATTTTTAAAATTTTAATTGTATTAGCTTGATTTGAATTGCGGTTCTGAGAGAAAAACATTGCTCCTCCCCACATCACTATCTCAGCTTGGACACAATTCTGTAGTGACCTACATGTGCGCTCACCATTCCGGACTTGGTTATTTGAACATTGTTAATCACATCTCTTGCTATACGATATATATGTATGTGTGTGTGTATTTCAGCAAGAACAGACAAAATACTTCAGCTGAGATTATACACACTTGAATGTGAAATTCCCTTAACACTTTGAATTTAAAAGGCTGCCTCCTACAATGGTTCTTTGTGATGTTTACCTGAAGATGGACATTACATACTGATTTGTGAAAGCTCTTCACTTCAGATAGCTAATTTAGCTTTCCAGATTCATGTGGCGTGCTCACAGAATGTGAAAGCTTCATTCTTAGAATCTTGTTCAGTATTTCCAGCTTCTTTTTTTTTAAATGAAGCTTCCTCAGTCTTTATAATGACTGATTGCAAGTCACAGCATCTGATGGCTCCCCTGTGTTCAATGAGTATATAGATTTAGAAGCCAAAAATTTTTAGGTTTCTAAAGAGCTGATGTTGACAACAGTCATCACTGTTATTGAATCTGTTAAAGTGTGCTCGTTCATGACATTTTTAAAGTCAAGCAGACGTATTTTCTCTATAGAAACAAATTAGCATTAATGTACTATCTCTGTATGAAGCTGCAAGTCCCTAAGGCAAGCAAACATATGCTTCAGAAAGGATTTTATACCATGCATATTGGTGTGGCATAATAGCGAATTTTAAACAAACCTGATGTTTTACTTTTAGCTTTTTCTTTAAGCCATGCATCTTGATCTGTTAAATTAAACATTGGCACTGTAAATATAAATAATGGATCAGGACATATGTATAAACTGATCAGTTATGCTCCCGCTGGAGCTTCAGTGACTTTGTACTGGCAGAAAACAGCATCTTTCACAGACAAGGGAAGAAAGCATTTATTTGAAGTCTGTGGTAAACTCTTTTGCAGTTCACAGTACTGAAGCACATTTGCTCAAGGTTGGAAGAGTAGGATTTTTTGTTTGACTCCTGGGTGCACTCACCAAGAACAGATTTTTGAAGTTGCGGAGATCTCCAAAGAATTCTTCAATGGCGACTTACTTTGGATCAAAGACATAGTACTCTCCGAGCTCCTCAAAATGCTTCTCCATGCTTTCATGCATGATAGCTAGGTTTTTATACTGCTCTCCAGCACACTGGACAAAGCTGTAGTATTGTACATTAAGGGAAAAAACATTCACTCTTATCTGTGAACCGCAGAGACTCAATAGCAGTGTCTTTAAAGGGCTATTGAGTTGTCAGCGTACATAACTTAATAACATTTTATTAACATCATCTTCCAACATTTGCTTTTCATAGCACTGATAGCTAGCAATTAAGCATCTGATAGAACCTACATTCCACAAGAGAGCTCTTTAGATTGGTAAGAAGGACTTGATTTTAACTTCCAGAACTCATTTGCATAGCTTGACGAGAAGTAATGAGCATTGTACCAAGGATTTAGAAGTCATGCCCCACCCCTTGTTTCCTGGCACCATCTCTAATTGATAGAATTAAAATTACCTTGCATGCAGAAATTTCAGTTCTTTCACCAAAAATTGCTTTTCTTCTGAACTGATATCAGTTATTTGGGAAAGGAAGCATAGGAACTGCAGCAGGTTATAATTTCTCTTCACTCAAGTTTCAGATTTTACGCTTGTCAAAACTGATTGAGGCAAGAACATTTCAACTCCTCTTTGAATTTTGCGTTTAGGTTTTCAATATTTTTTCTCCATGTGTAATCTGAATTTGACTCCTCTTTTTGTTATTCGAAGTTATGCTCCTGTCACGTTTTTTAATTGAATAGTTAGCATAGGCCAAATTGCAAGGTTTGTACAGACTAAAGGACCAATTTTAACTCGGGGCTGGAATTGGGGTCGCAGGGGCCAAAGCTGACTGCAAATCATGGGGCCCCTGGAGCGTGAGGAGATTTTAACTTCTAGGCCTTATTTGCATATGCCTGACTAGAACATAAGAAATAGGAGCAGGAGTAGGCCATACGGCTCCTCGAGCCTGCTCCGCCTCTCAATCAGATCATGGCTAATCTTCGACCTCAACTCCACTTTCCTGCTCAATCCCCATATCCCTTGCTTCCTCTAGAGTCCAAAAATCTATCCATCCCAGCCTTGAATATATTTAATGACTCAGCATCCACAGCCCTCTGGGGTAGAGAATTCCAAGGATTTGCAACCCTCTGTGTAAAGAAATACCTCCTTATCTCAGTCTTGAATGGTCGACCCTCTATCCTGCGATTATGCCCCCTAGTTCCAGGCTCTCTAGCCAGGGGAAGCAATCTCTCAGCATCTACCCTGTCAAGCCCCCTCATAATCTTATATATTTCAATTAGATCACCTCTCGCTCTTCTAAACTAAATGGGAGTCTAGGCCCATTTTACTCAACCTCTCCTCCTGTGACTCCCACTGGTGGGCAGGACTCAAAAGTGATGGCAGGAGTCGAGGGGGGATGTCCAGCCACTGCCATGGACCCACAGAAATGGTCCAAGGCAAGTCAAGAAGGGATTGGGGTTGGGGGGGGGGGGAGGCAAGTCCTTGATTGGGGGGGTGGGAGCCCGGAGCAGGGGAGGCCCAAGTTGTCCTTGTGGGGCCAGAAGGAACACTCCTGCTTCTTCTAGCCCACAGGGAATTAAAAATATTAAAAAAAGAACTTACTTGGGCCTGGATTCTTGCTACTGCCAGCTCTTGCTGGTGGGCTTTGGAGACCGTGTAGGCCGTAGTCAGGCCCGCAGTTAAACTGGTGACACTGCCATTTAAACTATGCCCCCTCTCTTCTGCGGCGGGCGGCCTTCCCGTGCCTGAAGACAGGTAAGTAAAAATGGTGGAGGGCAGAAGTGTGGCGCAAATCTCCCCCAGCACCTTATTCACTGTTCCCCTCACCCACCCCCCCAAGCCTGAATCATTGCCATCAGATGGAATAGGTTAAAGAAAGAAAGTTAAATGGAGGTAATTACAGA
Source organism: Heptranchias perlo (assembly GCF_035084215.1). Lineage (NCBI taxonomy): Eukaryota > Metazoa > Chordata > Chondrichthyes > Hexanchiformes > Hexanchidae > Heptranchias > Heptranchias perlo. The sequence continues at coordinate 177,333,490 of NC_090325.1, forward strand.
TGTTTAAGAATTTCTTAGCCACAGACTGAACAGTGTTCAATCACATTACCTGAGCAAATTCATCACATTCAATGCCTCAACTGTTAAAGACTCAATACAATTACAATGTGAAAAAGAAAACTCCTATTTAATATGCTTCTTCATTGTGGAAAAGCCTAATAGAAATTTCCAGGGACAGTGCCGTCACTGCCAATAGTAGCTAAACTGAAGAGGTTCTAATACTGATCCAGAAGAAACACTCAATGTCTTTGGATATGAGATGTACTTGGCTAACACATTGCAGATCAGGATCACTAGTCACTTGCTTTGCCTGAGTAACCATAGTAAATATGGATAAACCTATGTTTGATTCAGCATACCAGTCACATTCATTACCATTATATGAAGTCCTAATCCAAGCATAACATTTCATGACAAATTTGTAACATGTTTCACTGTAGCAGAATCTCATCTTCCAGTTGCTGCAAGGTATGGCAGGGCAGATGCTGGCACTGATTAGACACAAGGGAATAGAAGTAACAACCCTCATTTAGGCTATTTACATGGCAATGCTGCATATGTCAATGTATTACAAAATGAGATCGCTTTTGTTCCTCACAAATACATGTCCATTTTTAAAAAACTTTTCTCTCCCCAATGAATTTTGTGCTCATCTAAGTGAGGGATTATAATTATAAATGTGAATTATAAATGCGATTTCATTTCGAGGATTTCATTTCCACATCGTTCACCTGAGGAAGGAGGAAGCCTCCGAAAGCTTGTGAATTTAAAATAAAATTGCTGGACTATAACTTGGTGTTGTAAAATTGTTTACAATTGTCAACCCCAGTCCATCACCGGCATCTCCACATCATAAGTGAGGGATGTTAGCATTGGGAATGGAAAATGTTTCCATTTTTGGTGCCTAGTGTCAGCATCAAGCGCTCCCAGGTGCAGTAGTTAGATGTGGAGTATAGCTTCCTCCACCATCTTATGCCATCTTTGAGTGAAACAGACAATATTGTGCTGAATTTGGGGTAGTTGTATGCCATGGGCACAAATGCATTAAATATCGGTTTGAGAATGCCCATGTGTCATTTTTCAAAAATCAAAATGTGGCAATTTCAGATTATTTACAAATTCTCTTCTGTGTCGTGTCTCTGAGTGATTACCAGCAGGTCAACCTAAACTTATCCCCCTGTGGTCCTTTTGAAGAATGTTGAATGATTATATTTACAACAGTGCTTACATTGATAGAACTAAAATAGCATCCAGTTAAGCAAATATTGACAAACACCAACACAGAGACCCAACTGCACTTGAAGTATGAGTCAGGATATTAGCAAGATATACATTCATGAATTACCCATGCCCCCACAGAAAACTGAGATAATCATGCTTATCAAAATCACACTCAATTTTGGCATATGTACATAATGTACTTGTTAGTGTTCTCTCAGCATACAAAATTCTAGTACAGTTCAGATAAGGACAATTATTTGGATCAGAGATAACAGTTATCACTGCCTTCATTTAAATGTACCCAGAAAATTACAAATGCAGGGCCAGACTATTGCAGCTTTTCAGACAATCAAGATAACTCCTTCCATTTATTACAGCAAGAGCCTATCAACCAACATCCAAGGGAAACATGGCAGAGCAGGCAGAGCATCCTTTGTTAGTGGGATGCCTTTTCAACCTCAGTCAGTATCATAATAACACCTGGACACCCAATCATTCCAGGCTAATTCTACAGTTACACTCAATAAATAGCATTTGGAGAACTAAGTGAAAAGGACAAGCATCATGTCTTGCACTTGGATCCAAAAGACCACAGCATAAGGATACAAGCCTCATTTTTAAGAAGCACCTCCAAAATTTACTGATGTGGTAGTGTTTGTGATAAACTAGAGGTTATCCAAAAAATACGGTTCTTTTCTTATCTTTATAATCCTGTTTGCAACTCTATGTTGTTCTCTTTCAGTGGTGAGAGCAGGGTAATCTAGGCTGCACATTTCTCTACAACTATCATCAACACTTCTTCATATGAACCGATAGAGAGAAGATAAGTCTTCTGTTGGTTATATATTCCTTTGAGTTAGTTTAATTCTTCCAACTAACCTGAAAACTGGTGCAGCTATGGAGCCAGTTACATTTAAATAGCAGTTGAGGCTGGGATTCAATTTTAAAACCTATGATCAGAAATCCAATGCTCTGCCACTGACCTTCTTTTCCTTCTAGAAGGTATATTGAAATCGCCTCCCCTTATATATTTGTTGATCTCTCAAGACGTTGCACAAAGGGAGTCAATACCAAGAGTAACTTTTAGGTTGTGGGTTTAGAAAGAGGTTAATTGGAGGAGGGAGGGAAGAGAGCAGGGGGGAGGGATTGGAGGGGAGGGAGGGAGGGTAAAGTAAGGAGAGAGGAGGGGAGGAGTGGAAGTTAAGAAAGGAGGAGAGGCAAAGAGAGAAGAAGAGAGGAAAAGGGAAGGAAAGGGAAGAGAAAATGAGAGAAGAGAAGTGGAGGAAAGCGGAAAGGAGGCAGTGGTGGAGTATGAGGTAAGGAAAGGGAATGGATGGAAGAGGGTGTGAGAAGAGGACAGAGAGAAGGATGGGAGAGAGGAGAAGGGAGAAGAAGGAGGAAAGGGAAGGAGGGGAAGCAGGGAGTGGAAGGGAAGAGAGGGAGGAGAGAAGAGGAACAGAGACGAGGAAGGGAGGAAACAAGGGATGCGCAAGTAATTCAAAGAAGAGATAGGAAATGGCATAATTTTAATGCTCCCCCTTATTTCTTCACCATCCCTCCATTCCTTCCCTATCTTCCCTTTCCCATCACCTGTCTCCCTCTCCCTGTGCAATCCTTTACCCTCCTGTAACCCCATCTCCTTTTCCCCTTCTCCTCCCCTCTGCACTTCCTTCCTTTCACCTCCTGACCCCTCCTCCACATTCCCCACTCTCCTCTCCATTCCCCTTCCTTCCTATCCCCTCTCCTCACCTTTTGAATTTAAAATGCTGCTTGGTAGAGGCATCCCAATGTTGAATACTTACTCTGTAGGGGGATCCCGATGTTGACAACTTATTCTGCAAGGGGGTCCTGATGCTGAATACCTGCTCACTGAATGGGGCTGCAGATGTTTGAAAGCTGCTCAAGGGTCCGTTGGGGGCTGATGTTTAAATGTTGCTTAGTGCAACTTGAAATGCTGCACAGTGAGTGGGAGTTCTACTTGCGCATGCTATACAGTGGAGGTGAGGAGGGCAAATAGGAAATGCTGATCAATGGTGTAGGGGCAGTCCAGTTGGGGAGGGAGATTTCAATTGAGAGATGCTACTCCATTGGGAGGGAGTTCTGTAAAAAAGAAATGCTGCTCAGTTGAGTGATGGGTCCAGTATTCTCATTGAATCATGCTGGTCACTGGGGTGAGGGATTAAATTGGAAGACACGGCTCATTGAGGGAGTGTTTGTTGTGAATTGTTGCTCAAGAGGGGGGCAGTTCAAATTGAGAGATGCTGCTCAATAGGAGAGGGGCTGATTGAGAAATACTATCAATGAAGTGGCGGGGGTTTCTATTCAGTAATGAGTGTGGGGGTCGTAAGGTAACATTTGCAGATGTAATTCCATTAGAATGCTGTGACATCTCAACCGATGGGAATTACCTCAGTGCTTCTCCCACTTTGCCGCCATAACGTTAGTGCAAGTTACAGCAGCAGAGCAGGAGAAACTCAAAGGAAATTCCAGGGGACCATTTTGATTTCATAACTACACGGAGAGATAAAACTAACCGCACTTTGAGGTCAAGCAGGGTTACAGGTGGGGAGATAATTGGATCTAGGCGGGGAGGATTGCAGATGGGTGGGGAAAGATGTTGAGGGCAGAGGGGGAGAGAAGAGAGGAGAGTGAGAGAGTGGAGAGGAAGGAAGACAGAGGAGTGGTGAGGTAGAGACAGAGAGAAGAAGGGGAAGATGGAGGGGAAAGAGAGGAAGGGGAAAGAAATGGTGAAAGGGGGAAGAAAGGGGAGGGGAGGGCAGGGGAGAGGAGGGGAGGAACGAGTGGGTGCAGGAGGGAAAGGGAGAGGGAGGGAAGGGAGCTGAGCAAGGACAGAGGGAAGGGAAGGGATAGCAGGAGAGGAGGAAGATAGAAGGGGAGGGAGAGCGGAAGAGAGGGGAGGAGAATGGAGAGGAGACAGGAGGGGAGGGAGTCATAAGAGGTAGGAAGGGAGGGATGCAGGGAGAGAGAAGGGGAGGGGAGAAAGTGGAGCGGGACAGGAGGGGAAGATATGGCCATAATGTTCCTCAGCTGAAGGGTAGGGGGGAATTCTGCTGAATTGTGTTGTACTTTGCAAATTTGCTACTCAGTGGGGCAGGAGAGGGGTCATAATGTTGCTCAGTGGGAAGAAGTACTGTTATGGAAAATTGAAACTGCCGCATATATATTCAGTAAATGTTTTTACTGAGGGGTGGACAGACTGGTTTGTTGCAGGTTCTAGTGGTCACCAGATTTTGCTTCTTCATCCAGAGCATACTTTGTTGACTGATGGGATGTACGTTCTGAAAGGCCGAGCTTTAGTTCTGCAGAGGCTGGCTTGTTTACTGCCACAGCACTGATTTGGTTTGTCTTATTAACTTCAGCTAAGATTGCTTTATGCACCTGTTGTATTGCGAACAGGTGGCATTTTTAAACTGCTGATTCACTTTCTCTTGCATAGTGGAATGGCCATTTAAACCCACGCCCTCTGCTGCATTCTTCACACCAGCCTTTTCCAATTCACAGCAAAAAATTGACTTCAGTAGCATCACAGATTTTAATTTTGTGCCGTTTAATGGAGTTAAACCAAAACGAGGGAAAAACTTACTTGACCTCGTCCTCACCAATCTACCTGTCGCAGGTGCATCTGTCCATGACAGTATTGGTACGAGTGACAACCGCACAGTCCTCGTGGAGACAAAGTCCTGTCTTCTCACTGAGGATACCATCCAATGTGTTGTGTGGCACTATCACCATTCTAAATGGGATAGATTCAGAACAGATCTAGCAGCTCAAAACTGGGCATCCATGAGGTGCTGTGGGCCATCATCAGCAGCAGAATTGTGTTCCAGCACAATCTGTAACCTCATGGTCTGGCATATTCCTTACTCTACCATTACCAGAAAGCCAGGGGATCAACCCTGGTTCAATGAGGAGTGTAGAAGAGCATGCCAGGAGCAGCCAGGCGTACCTAAAAATGAGGTGCCAACCCGGTGAAGCTGCAACTCAGGACTACATGCATGCTAAACAGCGGAAGTAACATGCTATAGACAGGGCTAAGCGATTCCACAACCAACGGATCAGATCAAAGCTCTGCAGTCCTGCCATATCCAGTCGTGAATGATGGTGGACAATTAAACAACTAACGGGAGGAGGAGGCTCTGTAAACATCCCCATCCTCAATAATGGCAGAGTCCAGCACCTGAGTGCAAAAGACAAGGCTGAAGCGTTTGCAACCATCTTCAGCCTGAAGTGCCAAGTGGATGATCCATCTCGGCCTCCTCCCGATATCACCACCATCACAGAAGCCAGTCTTCAGCCAATTTGATTCACTCCACGTGATATCAAGAAACGGCTGAGTGCACTGGATACAGCAAAGGCTATGGGCCCTGAAAACATCCCGGCTGCAGTGCTGAAGACTTGTGCTCCAGAACTAGCTGCGCCTCTAGCCAAGCTGTTCCAGTACAGCGACAACACTGGCATCTACCCGACAATGTGGATAATTGCCCAGGTATGTCCTGTCCACAAAAAGCAGGACAAATCCAATCCGGCCGATTACCGCCCCATCAGTCTACTCTCAATCAGCAGCAAAGTGATGGAAGGTGTCGTTGACAGTGCTATCAAGCGGAACTTACTCACCAATAACCTGCTCACCGATGCTCAGTTTGGGTTCCGCCAGGACCACTCGGCTCCAGACCTCATTACTGCCTTGGTCCAAGCATGGACAAAAGAGCTGAATTCCACAGGTGAGGTGAGAGTGACTGCCCTTGACATCAAGGCAGCATTTGACCGAGTGTGGCACCAAGGAGCCCTAGTAAAACTGAAGTCAATGGGAATCAGGGGGAAAACTCTCCAGTGGCTGGAGTCATACCTAGCACAAAGGAAGATGGTAGTGGTTGTTGGAGGCCAATCATCTCAGCCCCAGGACATTGCTGCAGGAGTTCCTCAGGGCAGTGTCCTAGGTCCAGCCATCTTCAGCTCCTTCATCAATGACCTTCCCTCTATCATAAGGTCAGAAATGGAGATGTTCGCTGATGATTGCACAGTGTTCAGTTCCATTCGCAACCCCTCAAATAATGAAGCAGTCCGAGCCCGCATGCAGCAAGACCTGGACAACATCCAGGCTTGGGCTCATAAATGGCAAGTAACATTCGTGCCAGACAAGTGCCAGGCAATGACCACCTCCCCTTGACATTCAACGGCATTACAATCGCCGAATCCCCCACCATCAACATCCTGGGGGTCACCATTGACAAGAAACTTAAATGGACCAGCCACATAAATACTGTGGCTACAAGAGCAGGTCAGAGGCTGGGTATTCTGTGGCGAGTGACTCACCTCCTGACTCCCCAAAGCCTTTCCACCATCTACAAGGCACAAGTCAGGAGTGTGATGGAATACTCTCCACTTGCCTGGATGAGTGCAGCTCCAACAACACTCAAGAAGCTCGACACCATCCAGGACAAAGCAGCCCACTAAATTGGCACCCCATCCACCACCCTAAACATTCACTCCCTTCACCACTGGCGCACTGTGGCTGCAGTGTGTACCATCCACAGGATGCACTGCAGCTACTCGCCAAGGCTTCTTCGACAGCACCTCCCAAACCCGCGACCTCTACCACCTAGAAGGACAAGAGCAGCAGGTACATGGGAACAACACCACCTACACGTTCCCCTCCAATTCACACACCATCCCGACTTGGAAATATATCGCCGTTCCTTCATCGTCGCTGGGTCAAAATCCTGGAATTCCCTTCCTAACAGCACTGTGGGAGAACCTTCACCACACGGAATGCAGCGGTTCAAGAAGGCAGCTCACCACCACCTTCTCAAGGGCAATTAGGGATGGGCAATAAACGCTGGCCTTGCCAGCGATGCCCACATCCCATGAACGAATAAAAAAAAACTCAGCACCACCTGCAGGAGCACTACTTTTAGAATATTGCAACCGCTCACCGTTTTTATATGTATTTGAAATGAGTCAATTTTCACATCCTTATCAGATAATAACTCAAGAAAGGCAAATGGAACGATGGCCTTCACTGCAAGAGGATTTGAGTACAGGAGCAAGGATGTCTTACTGCAGTTATACAGGGCCTTGGTGAGACCACACCTGCAGTATTGTGTGGAGTTTTGGTCTCCTTACCTAAGAAAGGATATACTTGCCATAGAGGGAGTGCAACGAAGGTTCACCAGACTGATCCCTGGGATGGAAGGACTGTTGTATGAGGAGAGATTGGATCGACTCGGCCCGTATTCACTCGAGTTTAGAAGAATGAGAGGGGATCTTATTGAAACGTACAAAATTCTGACAGGGCTAAACAGACTGGATGCAGGGAGGATGTTTCCCCTGGCTGGGGGATCCAGAACGAGGGGTCACAGTCTCAGGATACGGGGTAGGACATTTAGGACTGAGATGAGGAGAAATTTCTTCACTCAGAGGGTGCTGAACCTATGGAATTCTCTACCACAGAAGACTGTGGAGGCCAAGTCACTGAATATATTTAAGAAGGAGCTAGATAGATTTCTGGACACAAAAGGTATCAAGGGGTATGGGGCGAGAGCGGGAATATGGTATTGAGATAGAGGATCAGCCATGATCATATTGAATTGCGCAGCAAGCTCGAAGAGCTCCTATTTTCTATGTTTCTATGACATTTGTTAGTATCAATGGCGTGTTACCTGCACTGGGAAGATGGAGAAAAGTCAACTTAGTTTCAAAAGTATTCATAAAATGTTTGTCTCCAGCGACAGCTCATCTTGAACACTGGAGATCCAAGTATATCACTGTGCAGACAGGTGAACAGTGAAAATTAAATACTAAATATAGTGTTGGCTATGTTCAAGTGGACAACCTTCTTACTGAATCTGGAACTATTCCAGTTGATAAGTTCCCAAGACCTACCATTTGATAATGCCTTATTTCTGGACAAGTGTGGGGATAGTTCCTGCCAGAAACACGGGCCCCGATATTTATGGGCAGGCGGGGAGGGAGCAGGGGCACCTGTCACCGGCCGGGAAACCCGGAAATATGGGAAAGGCGGAGGTCCTGCCCAATTTAATGGCAGGACCTCATTAGAATTTTTAAATCAGTTTCCTGTCCGGCAGCCGGTCAACTAGAGAGGCTGGCTGGCTGGCTGCTGGGCGGGAAGGCCTTCTGTACAAGACTGCAGCTGGGGACCGGAGAGGAGAAGGGAGGGCCGGGGGCGGGGGGCGGGGGGGCGGGAAGAGATCGCACGGGTGGCAGGGGGTGGGGGGAGAACATGGTGGGAGAGATCGCAGGGGTGGGAATAGATCACGAGGTCGGGGGGGGGGGCAGAGATTGCTGGGGTTGGGGGGGGGTGAAGATTGCGGTGGGGGAATAGATCGTGGGGGGGTGGGGAGATGAGAGATCGCTGGGTGGAGGGGGATCGGCCAATTGTGGAGGGGGAGAGGGGAAACAGAGATCGTGAAGGGAAGAGATCGCAGGAGGGTCTGGAGATCACAGGGACGGGGGGGGGGTCGGCCGATCGTGGGGAGGGAGGCAGATCACAGCAGGTTGGCTTGGGGGCCGGAAGGATGCACTCCTGCTCCTCCTGGCCCACAAGCAGTGCTGGAAAAGCACTTACCTGCTGGATCTGGCAGTTCTCGCCTCCCATTAGCTGCTGGGTTTCCTGAGCCCTGAGAAACCCATGATGGAGGCCTTAAATTTAAAAAATGCTAAAATCTGAGGCACTCGGCCTCATTAACATATTATAATTACTAAACCGCCTCTCGAGAGCAGGTCACTCGCCCGACCACCAACCCACCCTGGTTAAACCGGAAGTAGGTGCATTCGTAGCAGGTTGGGATCGGGTTTCCTATTTTTAAGAATTTAACTCCCCCCCTATCCCCATCACTGTCCCGCCCATCTTGGGGGTTAAAATTCTTCCATGTTATCAGTATACGCAAAGCAAGACACTCAATTTTCTCTGTGACAATGATCTGGGCAAGACTGTAACTCTTAACTTTACGGCAGTTGGCCTCAGCTCACTTTGTGGTATGGGATGCCAGGCTCGTAAAGTAAATCGGGCACTTGTACTTACACTTGCTTTCAAGATATCTTCCTCCACTGGAGAAGGTGCTAAGGGCGCTTAATTGGGCTGTGTAGCACCCGTTGTTTCGGCGCTGCACGGCCTCTCCAACATCCAAGATGGCGTCTTGGCTGCGTACACACGTTTCCAGCTTGACTTGCGCCAGACGCCATCTTGGAATAGGAGTTAGCGCATGTGCAAATACCAAACGCCGGAAGCATGTAAAGTCAGGAGAAAATGGATACAATCAGTGTGATTTAAAGTGATAGACACCATTTTGGGACTTAACGCTCAACTCAATGCAGTCTTAATCTGGAGGGCCTCATACCCCCTTCTTCCGCCCCCCCCCCGCCACCCACCACCCCGCGGGTATAGGATGTCCCTCCTTCTGTCCACCTCTTGCACCAAGGCAACTAGTGCATCAACAGAGAACCTTGGTGCACGCACTCTCGCATGCCTCAAATTGTCAGATTGGTGAGGTCTGACATGCAGATTGGAGGATGTGGGATTTAGTAGTGCGCAACCTTGATTCAATGTTTTAACATAACTCATCAGTTTGTAAACATAGGGACGGGATCTGCATCTGTGCGATGTCTGATTTCCGTTGAGACTCCATGCAGACAGCAGAGTGTTATTTTCAGTAAATAACAGGTACCAGCTCCCTTTAAGAGATTTTTAAGAGACAGCCTGCCTTTAAGAGATTGGAGCTCCCCCTGCTGGTGGAAAGTGCAGATTGTATTGAATCCTCAATCAACGCTGATTCGGAACGCTGTATGAAGGTGAGTCCTCAGGCCTGACAAAGTCCCATCCTGCCTGCGCAGGGGCCATTGGGCGCAAGGTAATAGCGGATTGTGTTACCCCCGCCCAATAATAGGCCCTATCCAATTTTTTTCCCCCCAACGGCTCTGCAAGATCACATCATTCAACGAAAATGCAAACTTGAGATCAGCATTTAATATTAAGTAATTTATTTCAATACATACGCAATGAAGATAAATGTATGTTAGATTATAGGCTGAAACATTTTAAAAATGGATATATACTCCAAGGTTAACATTTTAAAGGTGAAAAAGTCTTGATTGACTTGACATTTTTCAAGTTCTTGCTGATTGGCTAATAAAACAAATGCGACTTTGGATACTTAGCTTCAAGAATAGTTACATCAATTTGACGCTCCAAAACCCCAGGCAACTGATTGTGGAGAGTTTGTCAGTAAAGCAGAAAGAAATCTGCTTTGTACGTTTCCAATCCCGATAGTTCAGAAGAAAATGACAATAAACATGGAGAGATGCTCATCCCCTGCAGTGTGGTCTTATTTCAACAATGCAATGAATAGTTCTGTGTATTTACTTTGAAGTTCAGCAAAAACGACAGCATTTGGACAGATGTGTGGGGCAATTTTCATATGCAGAGCACATCAGCAGCGGGCAGACTGATTGCACCACTTGCCTGATGACATTATGGTTCGGGCCTCATTTATATTTGATCAGCGAGCTGCCTGTCAGTGCTCAACGAGCTAGGGAGCGGAGCCTAGCCCCCCTCCCCAGAATTCAGACCTTAAAAATGGCAGCAATCCCGGGAGCAGTGGCGGGGGGGTGGAATCAGAGTGGCTGGCAATGGGTGGGAAGGTGTGAGACCGAGAGGAGCATTCATGCTCTTCCTGACCCCACAAAGCCAGTGGCACCGCAGTTGTTTCTTTGGTGTTTTTGGAGTGATCTGCCGCAGTTTCGACGCACCTTTCTCCTATTGGTACCTGAAAATTGCACCTGAGTCCTAAATCTGGCGTAGGACCCCAAATTAAAGAAGGAGGTTTTTTTCAGGTGAGAGCACTAACAGGCCATTTCGAGGCCCGCTCAAAAATTGAGTGAGGCTTGCTTTGGGTGGCCAGTGGGTGGTAGGTCTATTATTTAAATTTTCGTTTGCCTACCGCTCTTTTCTTTCAACATGAGCGGGTCAGTAAGCAGACAAAAATTACCCCCACGATCTTCACAATTTTGTTCCCCAATAGCACTATCTAGAAACAGAAAAACATAAACTTTTAATGTTTTAGTAGGAAGCAATTTGCTAATAATCTACAACAGTCACAATTTATTACCGATCTTTTTAAATTTAAAGAAAATTATTTTTGAAGATAATATATGAAAATTACGTACTTTGAAAAGAGCAATTATTTTTTAGCGCTCAAGTGAAACTATGATAAAACCTCATCCTGCCTCTTATTCTCTATTTACTAATTTTTAGAAAAAGAGTTGATTAAGAAAAATAGAGGATAGGAAGTAAAAACGCAGTGAGGGAATAAACGTGGAGATGAGAAGAGTAGAAAGGTGTGGGGGCAGTTTAGTGCACTGACAGACTGTGCCTCAAGTTGATGGGACTACATTTCATGTTTCTCTTTTGTATATTCATCTGCACGTTCATAGGTTTTACAATTCCCACATAGTGAGTTCCTAATCTTTGAGATGAAAGTGTTGCCCCCAAAAGAGGGAAGTAAAATTATGAAATCGAAAAGCAAGACTTGAATTTATATTGGGGGTAACTTTCAACTTCGGAGAGGGAGGAAAAGTGGCACTATTGGATCGGCCGTCCATTATACACAGCACCCAATGTCCCTTTCCCATCTGCATCTGTGTCCATTTTAGACTGGTAGTTTAGAGGCTCATCGGGTTTAATTAAATATTCAGTCACATGTGCATGATGTGTTAGTCAGCTTTCTCTGTTGTTTGTGTGATGTATCAGTCAATGCCGTCGGTCAGTTGCTCACTTAGTACTAAAGGACTCCTGATGTTGGCGAATGAGGCCCACTAGTTGAACAGATGGCATGAGATGTGTTTTGTCATCATGTTGTGTGTGTGTGTGTGTGTGTGTGTGTGTGAGAGAGTGAGTGAGAAATGGGCTGCATTTCCCTCCAGTGTGATTTTTCTACTGGAGGAGAGTTGGGACAGGACTTCCACAGGCCGCCCACCGACCCCGTACCTATTTTCCTGGGGTCATGAGGTCATTAAAGATGCAGGGCAGGCTCCTAGCGGAATTTTCAACACACAGAGGGAAGCTGCCACCGCCAACCAGCAGAAATCAATGGTGCTGTCACCAGTCATTCACTATAGTGCCAGAAAGAGAAGGAGGTAGCTTTTAAAGAATTTCGCCGGTTTGGTGGAATGTGGAAGTCCTGTCTCAACTCACCTCCAGCAGCAAAGCATCCTGTAGGGAAATGCAGTCCATAGTTTCTTACACACACACAAAACATGATGACAAAGCAGATCTTATAACTGTTCAACTAGTAGGCCTCATCGACAAACATAAAGAGACCTTCAGTGACAACATGAGCATCTGAAAGACAGCGTTAACTAATATAGAAGTGCCTCGGAGATTTTAACTAAAGGCTCTCCACGAGCCACGGCTTCTTCAGATTCGGGGTTTGGGGCAGAAGAAAGAGATAGGTGGCCACTACAGTGTCTTCTCCCTCCAATAGGACTATCATCATGCTTTCTGCCATTGTCCCAGCATGTACTACCATCCCTCTTTTGCCAGTACCTAGAGTCGGCAGTCCTCCAGTGGTTGGTTTCCCTAAGCCTACCTCCACCTAGGATGGTGTTATTTAGATGTGGTTGGGTGGTCAAGGCTTGGGCAGCCGAGTTCCCTGCTGGGGATTGGGGGGGTGCGGGGAAATGTTTTATGCACCAGTTTCAGGGACGGAGATCCAGCCTCTCCACCTTATTTTTTCTTTCTCTTCCGTCACTATCCCATTGCGTGGTGTAACGGTCGGGTGGTGTAACGGAAGAAAATCCAGGCCTATACTGCAGAAATTTATCCTGGTGAAGGATGTGGAGGTTATGAATTTATGCATTTAAGAAATTACCTCAACTTTGCATCTGTCAGGAACTTTAATAGTTGATAAGATAGAATAAATCAACTGTACAAAATCTGAGGTCAGATTTTGCAAGTGTGCTAAAAAGCCCTTATATGTGCTTCAACACAAACTAAAACTTTAGATTTTTGTATGTCATGGTCATTAGGTGATACCATTTAAATGTGTATTAAATATTATAATGCAATTTCTAATGTACATTTTAGTAGCATTTAATTGCAGTGCACATTGCAAATGTGAATAGGTAATGGCATGGAAAATATTCACAAACAAAAGAATCCTGTTTAGACTGAAATGTTAAGACAACATGCTCAAAATTATACGTAAGCTGCTTTATTTTGGAGATTTTGGTTACTTCAGGGGCAGGGATCACCATTGTCAGACTCTACTGTAAAAAGACTGGGGCAAAGCATCAGATTTCTATTGCTAACATTAAAATCATACGGGTGATCCATCAGACTGCCTGGGATCTTATTAAAATTTAAAATGTAACTTTAAAAGGATATGTTCACGGCCATTGTAGTTATGCTGCTCCTGGTGTGGAGGTCAAGCAATGTGACACTATTTTCTTGAGGTGATCTCACACTGCTTGACAAAATTGGAATTCCTCTTAGGTCAGCAACTTCAAATTACAGTTACACTGAGCTTTGTGCAAAGGTGCAAAATGGAAACCATGCTGCATTGACACAGTGGGGGCCATTTAAACCCTACCCAACTGGTGGAAACCAAGATGGTAGGCAGTTAAACCAACCCTGGAGCTGGCAGGTCTCCTGGGCAGGCAGCAAAGACACCCACCAAAAGCCAGTGGGGTCCTTCTTTACATATGCATATCATATACTGATGATGTTACCAGGACCCGATTGCAATTTTAACTCAGGCCTGAGCGGGGAAGGCACTGCAGCTTTCCCACCAGGCCAACCCAGGATAGAAGAGGATCTGCCCCAGAAGAGGCCAATGAAGGTAAATGTTCTTCTTTCCTTTGTGGGGCCAGAAGGAGCAGATGGGGTCATCGGAGCCCAATCTCCATATTTAAAGACAGACCCCCGTTGGTTTCTGACGGGTGTTCAACTCGCCTGCTCAGAGGAGCAGATTAAAATTGTAGCCTGCGGGACTGTTGTGGAACATTATCGTGTGAGTCCCATCAGCAATTTTAATTGCCCACCTATCCAGTTTTTACCAAGTGGGCAGGGTTACAATTATCCCTATTGTTTCTGCATAAGGCACTAGTTCAACTCTTTCTAGAGTATTATCTGCAGTATTGATTATCATACCAAAGGAAGAAATTATAGTCCTTATAAGGGTGCTATGTCGGGGTACAAAGAGATTGACAAGAGAAGATATATGCGACAAAGTAATAAAGGAAAGTTAAGGAAGTTGGATTTGTTGCTGTTGCAAAAGAAACTTTTTGATAATCCAATGGAAATTTGAAAAATGATGAAGGTGATTGACAAAAGTAATCCAGGTGAATTATTCACACCAACAACAAAAAAAAAATTCAAATAGCAGTAGATATGAAACTAGAAATTGCTGTTCTCAATATTAGCAGGTGAATACATTTGTTTTAAACAATTTAACACCTTTGTCAAAATGACTGACACAAGAATGCCAGTCGAACATGTCCATCCAGTAATATGAGTGTGACAAAAATGAGATATATTTTTGTCTAGTTTTAATTTAGCAGCTGTTCCTTTAAATCTAGTCAGAGTAAATAAGCAGATTTGTTAAAAGATTGCAGTTCAGATCCCTGTATCACATTTACTTCAATACAATACTGCAAGTTTCATTGGTTACCAAGTCAGAGGAGAGATAATTCCAATTTAAGCAATACTGTACGATTGGTTTTATTTGTATTTGACTGACGGTCAGAAATTCCAAATGTAGGAAATCCTGGTAATTCTGCTAATATATAAAAAAAACTTCAATTATAAATCAGGGACAGTTAGGAAATTCCATGAGAGGAGGCAGTTTGTAATCTTATAGAAGCACGTAGTCAGTTTCATATTCCTGACAGAAGGATAAACAATAGGCTAGAATTTCCACAGTCTTTGCCACAGAAAAATGGTGGGCTTTTATGGAATGGAAGGGGAGGGAGTGGTGCTTGGATTCAGGGCAGGGTTCAGAAATGTCAGAGTTCCACCCCTTATATGATGCCCAATAAATTCTGATGTAAATGGAAGAGGTGCCTGTCCCCAAAGTGGAGATTAGATGGGAATGACAGGATAATGACAGGATGACATCATCCATCAGGAATTGCATCATTTCTGCCTGTGAACTGCCTGCCTCACTTGCCTAAATAAGAAATTGCTCATTACAGAGGCACTAGATGTCCAAAAGGCAGGCAGGATAAGGCTGCACAAAGCAGATGAAGACCAAATATTCCACCAGAGTTTACAAACCAGTCTGCTTCCCTCGAGGATGTATCAGAATAAGACTGCTTAAAGAGGCTACAGTTCAGTAAAGAGGCCTTGCAGGAACTCGGTGTCCTGTTGCACCCAGTCCTCTAAACCTCCTCTCAAAATGCCAACTGCATTCTCTGTCCAGTTGAAACCACCACAGCCCTCAATTACTGTGACCGGGTTCTTTCAGGTTGCAACTGCTGACTTCTGCAACATTACTCATTTTCCAGCCCATTGCTGTAGCTGTCAAATTACTAATACTTTTTTTTTCAGCAGAACAATTCCTTGTCTAACCTTTGGGATGTCAGCCCAGGAAAAACATCAGAGGGCTTTAAACTTTTATCATCACAAGATAATTCTGGATGCAGAAGGCTATTTAGCCCTTATTAGTTCATTCATCTAGAGAGAAATCCTAATACCACCCACACGGCAGCATCCAATTGTTTCTTAAATGATCCCAGGGTTTTATGTCTCCTCTACTCTATCTGAAAGTTTATTCCCATGTTGATCATTCTTCTGTAAAAAAAGAATTTCATGATATCAGTCCTTCCCTTTTACTAGTGTAGGAACATAGGAGCAGGAGTAGGCTATTCATCTCCTCGAGCCTGTTCCGCCATTCAATCAGCTCATGGCTGATCTGTACCTCAACCCCATTTACCAGCCTTTGATCCAGATCCCTTGATACCCTTACCTAACTAAAATCTGTCAATCTCAGTCATGACAATTTCAGATGACCCAGTTTGAACCTATGTCTCCTAGTTCTATTTCAGCAGTTTAATTTGAAGTAAAACTCTAGGTTAACTTTTTCTATACCCTTAATAATATTACATACCTTTAGAGAATCACTCCTCAGGTGCCTCCTTTCTCTGCTGAAAAGCCCAAGTTCCTCCAGTCTTTGATCATTAATTCCTCTGACTTATATTCTACTGTTTTGATTATGTAGTTCAACGTCTTATTGGTTTTGATGATTGCTGCTCTGTATTCGTTGCATCATTATGTCATCAGTTACATTAAAATAATTGCCTCCCTGGAGAACGTCAACTTTCTTAGACGCTGCTGCTTTCTCTGTCCCAACTATGATATTCTGGCCCTAAAGATCCTTTCCTTAAGAATCCTGCAACTGTGTGCCCAGGCTTCCTCTTCATTCTATTAGAAGGGATGATCGTAGTTACAATAGGACCTGAAATCACACTGCTGTTCTCATGTGTGTGCTTGCCTGTTAATGCCAATTCTGAGCAGGACCCATAAGCAACATATATACAGGTGCCTTTACTGATTAGAAACAGCAACATGGCTCACTTTAATTGAATCCATCCCCCAAGAGGCTGCTTTCACACTGCAATTGTAGCTGACGGGTTGTAGTCTAAATCAAGAGTTAGAGCCCAAACTAATTGAGGAGCAAAGACTCCCTTCTCCAAGAAGGTTCATTCTGGAGTCAGGTTGAGCCCTGACTCTGAATTTACACTATGGAGTTCAATTTCCATGAGGGTTTTCCCGATCGTATGCCATAACTTCAGCAGAAGATCCACAAAAACCCTGGAGAAACAGCGTACATGCTGCTTATGCCAATTCTACGAGGTCTTCGCGGATCATCCACTGAAATTGTAGCAGACGATTGGGAGAGCCCCTGCAGAACTTAAACCCCGACAACTTTATTATTGGTGCAAAATGGAACTGTTTCATATTGACATTATAATTCTAGTTTAAATGGTACATTTTTGTCAACTTTGCAAATTCATTTCTGACATTATCTGTGGGACTTCAGTTATGTGGAGAGACTAGAGAAGCTGGGGTTGTTCTCATTGCTGCAGAGAAGGTTAAGGGGAGATTTAATAGAGGTGTTCGAATTATGAGGGGTTTTGATAAAGTAAATAAGGAGCAGTAACCAAAGGACACAGATTCAAAGTAACTGGAAAAAGAACCAGAGGCGAGATGTGGAGAAATCTTTTTACGCAGAGAGTTGTTATAATCTGGAATGCGCCGCTTGAAAGGGTGGAGGAATCAGATTCAATAATAACTTTCAAAAGGGAATTGGTTAAATACTTGAAGGTGAAACATTTGCAGGGCTATGGGGGAAGGCAGGGGAATGGGACTAATTGGATAACTCTTTCAAAGAGTCAGCACAGGCACCATGGTCCGAATGGCCTCTTTCTGTGCTGTAGCATTCTATGATTCTGTGATTATCGACCTATGTTGGAAACTGATAATCTCCTTCCAACAGACAAATGATTTGGTATCTGCTATCACTGGGCATCATTAAACTGCTGGAATCATTACCAACCCCTGGAAATTAAATCCAATTTTTGACCCAATGTGAGCTTGATAAGCACAAAAAATGTAACCAAAAATTATTAAATTAAAATAAACATTCCTTTCGAAATTGGCTGAGTTATTGGCATCTTGAATGAATGCTATAAATAATTCTTCTTGCCAGTTTTTCTTTTGATGAGTTTGTTTGTGTTCATCAAGGTGACAGTATCCAGGCAGGGAAATGCAACATTTATTTGACTTATTGAACCCAATATCAGCATCAAGCACTCTCAAGTCATCAAACATAGGATGGACAGATACAAAGTAAAGCTCCCTGTATTTGAGGAGTACTGCCTACTGCAGTATCATAGAATCATAGAATGATCCAGCACAGAAGGAGGTCATTCGGCCCATCGTGCCAGTACCAGCTCTTTGAAAGAGCTATCCAATTAATCCCACTCCTCTGCTCTTTCCCCACAGGCCTGCAAATTTTTCTATCAGAGCCCCTCATGATTTGGAACACCTCTATTAAATCTCCCCTTAACCTTCTTTGCTCTAAGGAGAACAACCCCAGCTTCTGCAGTCTCTCCACATAACTGAAGTCCCGCAATCCCTGGTACATTTCTATTAAATCTCCTCTGCACCCTCACACTCCAATAGTGTGACATTTCTACCTCCCACACCAACCATCTTTATCACATCTTTGAGTTGGGTCACAGGATGAAAGGACAATGTTCTCAGACACTTACCCACTTGTGAGTGCCTTGCGAGGCCATAACAGGCAAAAACAAATGATTAGTAAAAAAATTCCAAGTAGCACAAAATTGAATATAGAAGCAGACTTATGTTGTTATGCAGCAAGTTACAAAAAATAAAGGTACTCAGGCAGAGGCTTAAGATAAGGCTGTTTCTCTCATTGCTAACAAAATATCAACTCTGCAATTTTCAAGCATGGTTACAGCTCAGTAATTCGTCAAGACTCTGTGTAGGTCGAATTCGACCAGCACTGCATTTAAACAACACTCTATGATTAGTCTGACATTAAAGAGACCTGAAGACCTCTATAGTCTTCATAGATAATAGAAAGAAAAAAAAAGAGATGAAGGCAAATTTCTACTGCACAGAACAAACAATTAAAAAATAAATCAATGGCCAATGTAGTGTGCAATCGAATGCCTGCTGGAATTCAGAAAGCTAACAGAAAAAATAATAGCCTGCCCAACACAATGAATGAGGTTTAATGTCCTGAATCCATGACAAGGACAGTGTAAAATTAAAAAGTAATGCAATGCTACTTCAGCACACTCCACTCTATTAGCATGCAGTAAAATGTATCAACATAGCATGTGCAATGAATGCTGCAGAATTCATTTATAGGGCCATAACAATTCTTACAAAAACATTACAAGGAAGCTGAAACATCATATGGATCCTTATAACTCCAAGAATTTTCATTTTTTTTTGAAGAGTTTTGTTTTACTGGATAGAGCCTATGTCAATGAAATGGATTGTATGTCAATTAAACCTACTGACATGCTAATCTGCCTAAGGCCTATGTCCTCTGTAATCTCCATAGGACACGAGTTTGTTTAGATACAGGAGCAGTTCTCACAGGTAGCTATTATTGAGCTCTTCAAAGTAAATTCTGAACCACATCTTATCAGTTCATGTCAGAAATTACTTCAGTGTGGTTGCTGTCTGTAAAACACAGCTCCCACCATCCCCCCCCCCACCCAAAATCCCTGAGTCACTTCCAGGTTTTCACGATGCCCACCAGCAGGTTTTAATTACAATGAAGCCAGGATAGAAAATATCTGCCCTGCAACCAGTTGGATTAAAGGCAATCCTTCTGGCAGTTATTAAAGCAAATCTATCATGCTTCCTGTTAACATGATCAAATGTAAAGTCATCAAAGAGCTCTCCATTAGGAATCTTGCAATACTTTCTCTGGTTATTCAGGCACATCCATTTTACTTAATTTCAAAACTTATGTTGTCACATTCAAAAATGCAGCTGAACTCCTTGGTGCAATTATTATCCAAGTGGAACCTTCTTGTGATAAAATCTTAGTTGTCACAACTAAATGGGCTCGATTTTAAAAGTAAAAAACGGGTGGGTTGGGTGCGGCGGGGGGGGCATTGAAAATTGCCACTATTTCAGACCCACTTCCGACCTGCCTCCAACCCGTCCATTTCCGGTTTTCACAGGGGTGGGATGAGGGGCGGGGGGCCAACCCACTCCCAGGAGGTGGGTCGGGCCTTATAACCTTTCAAGGAGGCTTCGAGCCTCTATTTTTAACTAAATCCCCATTTCAACCCCGGGGGGCCAGGATTCCAGGGCCTTCTGTTTTACGCCTCGTGAAAGGAGGCGAGAAGGCCCAAGACTGCAGGTAAGTGCCTAGAAAGGCACAGCTTGTGGGCCTGGAGGAGCAGAAGTGCTTCCCCCAGGCCCAACAAGCCTACCTGCACCGACCTCCACCACCCCTCAATCACAGACCCCATACCCCCAGATCCCGATCCTCCCCTTCCGACCTCTGACCCCGACCCCGAACCTGATCCTCCGACTCTGACCCCCGACCCTCCCCCTCAACAATTGCGGACCCCCGATCCCGCCCCCCCGTGACAGACCCCCGATCCCAACCCCCATGATTCGTGATCCCCGTGTGCCCACGTGCCCACCCATGCCCCCCGACCTCCCACCCCACCCATGCAAACAAAGACTTACCTGCAGACATCCTCTCTCTGGCTGGTCTCCTGAATGACTGAGACCAGCCTGTCAATCAGCTGGTCAGTCGGATGGGAAACCGACAAAAAAAAATAACAGACGTCCTTAAGTCAAAATCGTAAGGATGTCTGGGGAATCCGTACTTTTGGGTTTCTCGACCTCAAATTGACCCCCCGCCCCCTTCCCGGCTCCGTTTGAAAGTTGAACCCAATGTCACTGTTTCAGGAGTTCCACGGTATCAGGATGAAACTGCATGTGAAGTATTGGACAGTCATTCAGCTAAAGTCAGATGGACAATAGAGCTGGCTTAACATTTTGTTCAATGATTAAATTTGTAAAATAAAACATATCCTACTGTCTTTAGCTTTCAGTGTGAATTATGTAGACATGAATTAAATATCAGTCTGCTGTCAAACTCAACTTTATGGTTCCAGGATACTGGATCAGCGACTTGATACAAAACTTCACAGGGATGGAATTGGACGTTGTTTTGCCCATTTTCAGGTGCGAAATTGGTGCTAAACTTACCAAGATTGGGCCGTTATTGCGCGTGCTTGATATAGACCAGAAGTGCGTTATTGCAATATTGGTTCGGGCACTCTATAGTCATCTCCGGTGCCTGCTTAAAATAAGTGTTTGGGCTATTAAAATATTTAAGTCAGGGTCTTTTCTCTGTGGGCCCTATTATCAAATTGGTCCGTGACTTGGTAATTTTTGAGCCTTTCCAGCAAATCATGGTGGGAATAGTCGGGAAGCAGAAGCTCTATTTAAAAGGATCCTCATCTTCTTTAAGGTAAGTCTCTGGTTAGTCATTTCAGGCTGCTTATGGGGCTTTTTTTTTGGAGCTGTTTTGGCTGACCAGTTTCCTGAAACTGAACTGGAATGAATGCTTTTAAAAAGTCCAATTAAGAGATTCAGTCACTGTGCAGATGGAGATCAAGCACATTATGACTGGAAGCATTAATTTGTATTGATCTAGAAGACACATTTTATGTGTTAAGCAATGGAAGATTACCATAGGTGCTTTGAATTTCATTATAATGAGATAGTATTTTATTTAAAAAGAGTATTATTTCATATTGTTACATAATAAATGAATTGGGATATTGGTATTTTCTCCCACTATAAATAAAATTTGTCTATAATCAAATTCTCCATAAATCAACATTTTTCTCTCCTGAATTACTATGGTTTTACTAGCGTTCTCTAGACTTCTGATAAATGACAGGCTTTATAGCTTTGCAATTTACCTGCCCGTCAAGGTAATATTTTTGGTGAAGATACTGTTGAGTACTGCGGTGCAATTGCTTAACCCATCATGTGAAGTACGTGCATTATTGAAAGCATTGGTATATGCTCCTGGGGTTGGGATTTACTACTTGCTGTTAGAATTGTTATTTTGCTATTAATTTTGAGGAAATTAATTTGTTATTCTGATTCTTTTTCATTTGTTAAGATATTATGTGCCATGGAAAACCCACCCAAAAAAGAGATTTCGAACAGGAATCACGAGCTTTCATGCACTACAACATAAGACAGTCTCTCCTCCCAGGCAGCCATCTTTACTTCTCTTACTCCCTCCATCAGTGCAATTCATATGATGGCTGCTGAGGTACATGAGAAATCTTTTACCACCAGTGCTGCGTGTTTACGACGGAATGAATGTTTCAAAATTATCTTCTTAGTGTTTTAACAGAGCTTTTCAATACAGAACGTCGTTTGTGCTGTTTTTACATTTTGCACTGAATGTAAAAAAATAAATTCCTCCTGTGCCACTGACAGCCAAGCATGCTGCCTGTGGTGCCTTCCTTTCAACCACAATTTCACCTTGCGTGAATTTTTTTGATTGAATTCAAGTGAATAAAAAGAAAGTTAAAGGCTTCATAATTCAGCTTTTCTCCTCAAAACTAAAAGGACGAAAACAAGTCAAAATTATTGAAAGGAAATCACAATAAACTTTGCACCACCCATTATCCATCTCCTGGAAACATGAAGGCCTGCAAGTCAAAATGGAGATGGCCTATTTATTAGGGACACAGTTAGGGCCAGCTTCACTGAAGTAATAATGGTGCAAAGCAATAGCAATGGTCAGATGTAAATTCTTTAAAAATAAAACTGAAGAGATGTATTTACAACAAACACATAAATGTGGCCTGAGTGGAGAATTCTTTCAACCCAATAGGGATCATCAATACCAATCAGAGCCCCAGGGTTGAAATAGAATTTGTCAGGAGAAAAGATTAGTCGAAATAAGTACAGGAATCAATCCTTGCCACATTTAAACTGATATCTTTTGGTGAATTTCTGTGCTCATCAAAGTGAGGGATAATAGTAACAGCGGGATAAATGTTTGCCTTTTGTGCTGCCAGTGTCAGGAGTGAGTATCAGGTATTGGGTGTGTCAGTTGTAATGGTCGGAAAATTGTGGTGTTGTTCGTACTGGGGAGCGGAGGGTGATGGTGCTTGTCTGAATTCATGATATCTGCTCCCTGACGATGAAGGTTAAAAGCTGGAAGACTGAGAGGGTCATTTTCAACTTCCCGGGAACAAAAACCAGGCCAGTTCTATAAAGGGTGATCAATCTGTTCTGCTAGGTTACCACCCGGGCATAAAGTTAGAAAATTAGCCCTTCAGAGAGAGCTCCACATTAATGCAGCCTGAGATGTCTCCTGTTCCCAGTATTCAAAGTAGTTCCTTTACTACGCAAGGGTGTCTTTCATTTTTTTTTTAACTTTTGCTGCACAAAGGCCAGAACCACAACGCTGTATATGAACTGATTCAATCCAGTTGTGTATTTCATTCATTTATGTGGTGGCCTCTTAAATTCTGGTAGCTACAAAGTTCACAGGTTTATATTTTTCTCCTAAAAACGACTATCTTATTACTGCAGCTTGTCTTCAATATTTTATAGTGGGAATGCATAATACATACAAAAAACATTTACAAATAGAAATGTGAATTTAAAGAAATTGAAAGTTCCATTTTCAGGCTAAACTTTCCCTAGCACGGAATGTTAGGCCATGTGCATGTACAGCAACTGGATTTATTTTTTTAAAATCCTTTCTGTCCTCCCCTTGAGTGCTGTTCGTATAGGCATTGACCACTGCTATACGCACTGTGCTGGAGTGACCATTGGCAAATTTTCTCTCCTGCTTCGCTGCCATGTCATTTGTGATACCAAGCTGCTTAGATGGGGGAAACTAGGGAATTAAATACACAAACATTTTTACTTTGTAAATGCAAAGAGGTAAAGTAGACTTCCCAAATGCAGGAGGATGAACCAGGAATGATTCCTAAATAGAGGAGAGAAAATGTGTGTAATGCACCTTTAAATAAACATGCGGTGCACCCTGATGTCCCTCTGTACAGAAGTGTTTCTTTTACATGCCAAAAGTGCAGTCAGTATTTGTTTTATTACACCCTTGGGATACAAGCACTTTCGTCTGCATTAATGAGTGTACAAAGATCTCAGCAGGGAGTAGTGTTAGCAATGTAATCTCTGAGAGTAACATTCATTTTGCCTCCTGACACCACCACCCAACCAAGGTTGTTGCCCAATATATTCAGAGGAAATATTAAAAACTAGCTGAAATAGAGCATTGCTTTCCAGTAGGTTTCAGATTTGAACATAAATGTGTAATAGACTAGTAAAAAAAAGAAAAATTGAATTATCTCATAATGCCATTTTAAAAAGGAATAATCCAGTTACATTTTAGCATGGTTTAGAATCCCAGTTAAGCATTATGCCGTCTAAAAGAATAAACCGTATTTAACAGAATTTTGTTTTAATAGGCAACATTATTGCTTTTACAATTATTGGATGCCAAAAAAAAGTGTCAAATATATTTTTTTTACCATCTGTTCCAGAAAAGAAGACAGTTTGCATTAATATGCACACATTGCCTGTCCTGTTGATTTACATTATCATAAAGCAGACTAAACAACTTCCAGTAAAGATCTAAGCACCGCAGAATTTAGACAATTACTAGTCTATGATGCCACCCATTAATTAAAAAAAAACCAAACTGTTGGACTGAATATGCTGCCATAACATCTGCTATCCTGTACTTTCCAATCTTAAAAAGGCATTTATGGGGAAAATGCAAAAACAGGACGTAAATTACTGAACATTCCTAACTTGGAAAGGGTCGAATTATTTTACTATTTTAAGAGTCTTCCCTCTGTTCTCAGATTGCTCAGACCAGTCTTTTACACTCAATGCTGCTTTTGAAATAAGAATGGCCATTTAGGGAGTTTGCAGGATCTTGACTGTTACAAGGATTCATCAGCAGAAAGACAGTATAAACAGTTCTCTCACACACTGCAAATTTTTACGCTGCTAACCTTTTATGGACACAAAAACAGTGTTACATATTTTACACAAAACGTAAAGTGACACTCCAACCCTAAAAAGAACATCTATCATAACCACAGTCGTTAATTTTTTTTAACTAATCTGAAAAAAATAGTAAGAATTAGTTGGAATTAACAGTTCAAAAAATTAGAATGCACAACTTCAGGAACACTAGGAAATGACATGGGATTTCAGGAATTGCACAGGCAGTGTGAAAGAATGCCCTACAAAACAAAATGTACACATTTATTTTAATGAGCAATTTTAGATTTTGAAATGCAGTGTCACTGGTGATATTAAATTTACTCCAAATGCACTGAATTTCTCAGACATTCTCCCGTTTGCAGTTTTATACAAAGTGGGTTCAAAATCTATTCCTGTCCATTTCTACAAATTGGTCAAAGAAGAAGAGAAAAGTGAGAAAATTCTGCCATCTTTTAAAGCCCATGGAATGTTTCATTTCCTCCGACTGATGTCTTTCAGAATCTACGCAGAATCGGGCAGAAACATTTAACTGTTTTAATAAATTATGCAAGTTTTGATTTTTAATCATTTTGACCACCAAGATATGCTTGGCTCAGGAATGGCAATATTTACCCTGGCCCTAAAGTTATGTTATGATACTAGTGTATTAATATGGTTATCCGAAATAAGCACTGTGGGTGCCCCATAGCCATTTACATTGCCCAGGGTAGGAAATCCTAGCAATCCTGGGGTTTGTTGAGAGCAGTACAGTAATGGGTCCACTGGTCCTGTCTAGCACTGGGATAGGGCGAGAAGCCCAGAAATTTCAGCCCTTAAGCATTCTTATGCTACTATCCCAATGTTTAATTTCAGGTATGCTATTATTCCATTGTATGTCATGACTAGCCATAACATATTCTATTTGTAACACATAAAGTAGATTTTCAACTGAAAAAAATGAATTTTATTTTAGAAGAAAATCATCACCAAAAGAACAAAGGGAAACATTAGCAGAATTTTCTTTATGCAGATGGTTGTTGGGACAATGTGACCTAGAAATTCCTTTAGGCTGTTTTTAAGATGGTAAATGGATGCAGGGAACGATCCCTGTGCCCGAAGATAGAGGCGCAAAGTTCACAAGAAATTGGTCCACCGGCCTCATCTAAATATCCAGGGGAAGCTGTTGGCCTCTGCAGGCAGCTCCCCCTTCGGATGCATTAAATTTCAGTCTGCCTGCCTTGTCGCAGTGGCCCTCGGGTAAGTACCACGAGTGGGGGGGAAGCACAGTGGGAGGGAGCTGATTGCAGCAGCTGTCAGAAGTACTATAGAGGTGGGAAGAGCATTTACCCCAGAAACTTAAAAAAAATTCGCTTACATTTTCAGTGGCATCTGCTGGCTAGTCTTTATCCAGGTGCCAATAACCCAAGGCTTGCTCTGATCAGGGAAGCCCACTTTCTTGTGGGGGTCCTTGCACAGATGTTAGGCCCCTCATTAGCATGTGCAAGGAGCCTAACAGCTGTTTTAGGCGGCTGCCCTGGATGCCTGACTTTTTCAGACACCCTTGGGGCGCAGGACATTGTGCTCCTAAATTGATCCTTTTGTACCCATTGTGCAAAAAGGACCAATTTGGAGGCCCAATTTCTACCCCTGCATGCCTTACCAGAAAAACTGGTGGAAGCAGAATCTGTAACAGGCCGGATTTTGCAGGAACAGGGCATGTCGTGGCGCACGCGTTAGTTAGACTTTTTCCTGCACCCTTCAGCATGACAATAGCAACGAGGCATCTGGGATCTTAGTGAATGCTGGGACTAACAGTGCTTCTCCTTAACCAATGAGATTTAAGGATCGAGAAAGAAACGGACAAACGATGGAGAAGGAGGGTGAATTCGAGTGGATGGATTAGAGACAAATCAGGTACAGAAAGAGAAATAAAGAGAGGGAAAGAAAGGTTGGATTAAGAGAGGGGGGAAAAAGAGACAGAAAGGAAAAGTAAGAAAAACATGTAAAAATTTGACATTTTTACAATCTCTGACAACAATTTACTACATGCAGGAATGCGATTGAACTGTTTAAATTGTTCCCTTTCTATGCCAGAGAGGTTGATTGGCACTGCATTAACAATTGTCATGTTGTTAAAAAGGTACTCACGCTATTAAGTTCTAGCCCTAACTCTCTGTGGTGAGTTTAATGGGCAATTAAAGCTAACTGCAGAGTGGCGTAAATTGACCAGCAAGTTCTGGAGATTCACAACTCGTGACGTATCTCTTAATCCCCTGAACCTGCTGGCTGATCGTCACATTAATAGCGGCCTATGGCATTAACACGCCT
This sequence comes from Heptranchias perlo, assembly GCF_035084215.1. Classification (NCBI taxonomy): domain Eukaryota; kingdom Metazoa; phylum Chordata; class Chondrichthyes; order Hexanchiformes; family Hexanchidae; genus Heptranchias; species Heptranchias perlo. Next base: position 177,360,641 of record NC_090325.1, read on the forward strand.
TTATTTTTCCAGTAAGATCCAGCCCAATAACTTTTAAAAGGGAATTGATAAATATTTGCAAAAGAAAAATTTCAGAGGATACGGTGGAAAGGCAAGGGAATGGGATTAAGCGGATAGCTCTTTCAGAGGGCTGGCAAAGTTGCAATGGGTCAAATGGCCACCCTCTGTAATGTAAAATTCTATAATCCTTTTCTGTAAAGGTCAGTTGAAGCTGCTATGTGATATGTCTTTGTAATGTTGCGACATTATTTTACTTCTGCTAGCTTTTTTTCCCACACAAGTGTCATCGAGCTGAATACTGCATCCAAATGCAATGCTGGTAATCCAAATTGAGCTGATCTTGCTAGTAATAGTAACCTAGCTACTGTGAAGATAATAAAGAGACAGGAAACCAGCTCCAGTTAATTTGGACAAATTAATTTCACCTTCTCTGCCCAAAGAATAGCCTTACAGTGAAGGTGTGCAGAACTGGAGCAAGTCACACCAATAGACTAAGACTGGGGAGTGGGATGATGTTAATGAAATTCATTCCACTCCTGCAGCAGCTAAGACAAGCGTGAGGAGAATCTGTAGGTACAGGTGCAAGTTAATCTGACAAGTTTTAAACAGCCGCGCAACTTATTCAGCCATCAGTCTTCTGCGAAAAGGATACTGTCATCTTTTCCACAAACTTGTCATGCTCACTGCCTGGCGGAGAGAATGTCTTAATGTCATTTCCCAGCTGCCGCATCTGCCTGTCCATCTGTTTCAAGTTATTCTGTAGCATTTCAGCAGAAACAGAAATCGGGGTGGGGGGGAGGGAGGGAGGGAGGGAGGGAGGGGGGAGGGGAGAAAAGAAAAGGTCAGAAACTAGCACTTTCAGACATGTACAGAAGCTATTACAGCCATAAGCACATGAGAATTATTCCGGCCACTTCTTCATTCTGACTATCCCAATGTGAAAGACTCCCAGGAGATCCACCTTGGAAAGAGCCAACCCTGAGCTCTGAGCACTGGCCTCAGAGGCTGTAACTGTGATAGACAAAACTACTGGCATGACCAGATTGCTTGCTCAGACATGAACAAAATATAATGGACCAGCTTCCAGTAAAATACAACATTTAAAAAAAAAAGTCTTTCCATGTGTATATATATATAGATGGGGAGTGGGAGCTGTAGAGGGGGTGGGGGAGCGCGGTGGTGTCGTTACTTGTAAACATGGGCTTTCAGCACCATTACCTTTACTCACAGTTGGGCAACTTGTGGCTGTCAGCTCTAAAAAAAAATTAAGTGATACCGGGGAAGGATTTTAAAACAATTGTTATTATTATTTTAAATTGGGATAGGAGCTCTGAGGTTAATAACAGAAGATATCCCCTTTCAAGGCAGAGTAGCCCTTAAACAATAACATTTGCAAGAGTGCAGCAGGAAAAAGCTGATTAAAGCAACCTTTCCGCAGTCAGTCAAGCGGCCTCCAGGGAAGCCTGAGTTCAGCTGCGCACAATAAATATTGATCAAAAAAAAAATGTACAAGCAAGATTCTCAATGGGGACTGGACAACCACAGTGATAATTTAACTAAGAGCCATTGCAGTTACATTTTGCTGCATTACTGCGATGCCATATGCAGAAGGTTTTGTATCTTTCCCCCTCCCTCCTCTGGAAAGAAATTACGGCATCCCTATAGACTTTAATAGTCTGCTAACAGACTGCCGCAAACTGCTCCAGTAGTTTTTTTAGGATGTAAGAAAAGTCTGCACATCTCTATTTGTAGTGCTACCACATCCTGTCACCTTGCCTATAAGCCTGATAGTTAGAATGAGAAAAGAGTTAGCCCATCTGTGTTACTCTGTCATCTCCTATAAACTGTGATAGAGTAATTGATGGTATTTGCATACCAACAGTTCATTCCATCGCAGCCTTCATTTAGGGTGCTGACTTGGTAAATTTTGCTGCTTTCTGATTACCTTGACTGATGAACACATTCACTTCCATAAATATCTATCAGTTGAGTGCTGACCCAAGCTGAACGGTTTTCTCAGTGCCTTGTTTTCCTAATTAAGTTCCTAAGATTTTTTTTTATTGTTGAAAAAGATGTTGATTATCTTACGTTACAACTGAAATATCCACTGTGTCAGAAAGCAAGAAATAAAGAAATAAAACACCTTAGGAACATCTTAGGAAATCCTATGTCATGACTAAACTCAGAGGTTACTCACTTTAGGCTTACATTTTCTATTCCCAATTGGTAAAATTTTCAGCTGGGTTGAATTTTCCAAACATCAACTACTGACATCACATCAAAACTGGCCTAATAAATATGAAATGATTTTCCATTATTTCATGTCCTATCAGTCGTCATGCTTCTAAATCACTGATATTCATTCTTAACTTCGAGGTCATTATCATAAAGACCCTGTGAATCAACCATCACATGGAATCAGCTTTGATGAAAAAATCTGTAACATGAAGAGGAAGTGAAGCCACATCTCCACAGTCTTTAATGTGATAGCATGTCCTCCTCAGTCACTTCTTCTGGCTGAAAATGTTAGAAAAACATATTTTACTGCACAGGCAAATGTCCAAATCGTACACAGTAACAAACCAATGAAAGAGTTATCTAATCATTTGCAAAGGAATATAGTTAAATGAATTACACAGACATATTTCAGTATCTTAACTAGAAAAATATCCCAGTCTTCAGCAAAGACCCAGAAAAAAAGTTGCAATCCTTTTCTATATTCCCTTGAAACCACTCATTACCGATAGCACATGTTGTGGGTTTAAAATTTGGTCATATTCATTAGACATGCCCAGAATCTTAAAATTATCTGAGAGTTGTCTGGGTTTGTATCTAATGGGAAAGTAAATTAATAGAATTGTTCTGATAGAAAAGATGATCCCTTATAGCCTGCATACTGTAATTAACTTCATCTCTATTACACATTGATAATCACACCTTTGCTGGTTTTTTCCCAAATTAATGAGTTCCTTAGTAAACCTCAATAACATGTGGATACTTCTCCTCACAGATATCTGCCAAAAAGTGCAACAGTGTCACCTTCTGATCGGATGACTTTGTAGCCCGTAGCTGTAAGATTGGAGAAAACATAGATACAACATTGATTATATAAATATTTCTTCAACACCACCTCCCAAACCCATGACCTCTACCACCTAGAAGGACAAGGGCACCAGGCGCATGGGAATATCCGAGTTCCCCTCCATGTCACACACTATCCCTACTTAGACATATATCGCCGTTCCTTCATCAGCGTTGCGATAAAATCCTGGAACTTGGTACCTACAGCACAATGGGAGTACTTTCACCACACAGACAGCAGCGGTTCAGGAAGGCGGCTCACCACCACCTTCTCAAGGGCAATTAGGGATGGGCAATAAATGCTGGCCTCACTAGTGACGCTCACATCCCAAGAATGAATTTTAAAAATTCAAGCTTCTGTTGCAGATGGTTAAATATCTTTTATTGGCCAAGTAATGAAACTCAGAAAGAAGACCAATTAATAATTCTAATTATTATTTGAAATGATTAAGAAAATAATACTGATGCTGCAACAAATTATACCAGATTTCCCACGTATACCATATGCTTGTACTATCAAATTAATAACACGTAGCTGATGTAATCAATATTTAAAGAGTTCATCTAATGCAGCAAAGCTGACATAGGAATCTAACAACATCAAGGCCATTGTTCTATGCTAATGAGGCCGGTGGACCACTTTGCAATGGTTCTGTCACAGGCCTCTAGATGTGTGCAGCATGCATTGCATCCAATTTGTAGGCCCCAATATTTTTGGATCTTACTAGACTGAGTTTCTATGTTAGTGCTGCTAGCATGTAAGGTGGCCCCTGCCCCGCACCCACCCTGAAAGCATGAACTCGCAAAATTATCCCCATACATTCCATCATCTTTAATGCCACATATCATCTCAGATAATGGTATATATCCCCAATAAAAACAGAAAATGTAGGAAATACGCAGCAGATTCATTAGCACCTGTAAAGACAGATTAATGTCCCGGGTTGTTGACCTTTCATCAGAACTGGAAACTGAGAACAAAACAAAGGTGGGCAGTGGGGGAAGGAGAGACAACAATAGGTAAAGTAAAGACTCAGGAATGATGACTGCTGTCACAGAGAACAGTTGAATGGGCAGCAGGCAGGGTTTTTTTGGAAAGCTGGAAAGAGGCGAAAGCTGGTGGATGATATATAAAGATCATCTCACTGAGGCAGTGAAAAGACATTAAAAGAACGAGAGTGTGAAAGTAACTAAATAAGGCAATAAAAATGCACGGGAGCGATACACACAACACCAAAAAATGAAGTAGATAGGAAAAAGAAAAAGACCAAAATTGCAAATAGAAGAACTATGAAATGGAACAGAAAATGCTGGAAACAACACAGGTTCATTAGCATCCAAAAAGATAAAAGACAGGCCTATGTCCTGGGCACAGGTCCTTGCAAGAATTATATGCTGATGAACAGTTTACACCTGAAGTGTAAATCTGCCTCTCCCACTACCAGATGCTGATGGAGGCGCAGTGCACTCCCAGAACACAATGCTTCCAATAAAAGTGAATTTAAAATAAAATTGCTGGACTATAACTTGGTGTTGTAAAATTGTTTCCAATAAACTGGGAAACAAAACAAAGCTCTGAAGTCAGTATTTAGACCAGAGGGCTGCAGAGTGACCAGGAGAAAAATGAGAGACTAGACCTGATTTTAACTCCGCAAAATCAGCGTTAACGAGTCGATAACTGCCTCAAAATGGGGTCGGTAGACTTTCCAGTCCATTAACGCTGACGATCATGAACAGGTGCAGAAAATAATCCAGAAGGCTAATGGAATGCTGGCCTTTATATCTAGAGTACAAGGGGGCAGAAGTTATGCTGCAGCTATACAAAACCCTGGTTAGGCCGCACCTGGAGTACTGTGAGCAGTTCTGGGCATCGCACCTTCGGAAGGACATATTGGCCTTGGAGGGAGTGCAGCGTAGGTTTACTAGAATGATACCCGGACTTCAAGGGTTAAGTTACGAGGAGAGATTACACAAATTGGGGTTGTATTCTCTAGAGTTTCGAAGGTTAAGGGGTGATCTGGTCGAAATTTATAAGATATTAAGGGGAACAGATAGGGTGGATAGAGAGAAACTATTTCCGCTGGTTGGGGATTTTAGGAATAGGGGGCACAGTCTAAAAATTAGAGCCAGACCTTTCAGGAGTGAGATTAGAAAACATTTCGACACACAAAGGGTGGTGAAGTTTGGAACTCTCTTCCGCAAACGGCAATTGATACTAGCTCAATTGCTAAATTTAAATCTGAGATAGATAGTTTTTTGGCAACCAAAGGTATTAAGGGATATGGGCCAAAGGCAGGTATATGGAGTTAGATCACAGATCAGCCATGATCTTATCAACAGGGCGGAGCAGGCACGAGGGGCTGAATGGCCTACTCCTGTTCCTATGTTCCTATGATCCGGCAGCCACCATTTTTACAGAGACCTATTGCTGGGAGGATGAAACATCCACCTGTTTCAGGCAGAAGGCCCCTTTTAATATGCAAGTCGGGATCCTATAACATGCATCGACCCTGATTGCTATTTTAGGACAGAGCTGGTGGGAGTGTTTGCCACGCACACTCTGACTACTTTAACTGGCAGTACCATCCAAGAGACCACAAAAATGGTAAGTTTTAAATTAGGGAGGAGCAGGAATGTTACTTTGGGCCCCACAACAATAATCTAGGCTGCTTTTGCCCTGCACCCCCCCTCCCCACCCCGCCCCACTCCAACTCCACGATCACAACCACCCCAGGCCTTACCTTGCTTCCGGCTGGGCAGTCTCTGGGCTGCCCGATATCGCACCAGCCCAAATCCAGCAAGCTGCATCCGTTCGGTGCTCACAGCTCGCCAGTTTGTTTTTAATGAAACCTGGGCCTCAAAATGGCTCCAGCCTCTTCACTGCCGGAGTGGGCGGGCAGCCGACATGTTCCACTGCTCAGCCGCCCAAAGGTTAAAATCCACCACTGTTTCTGCAGTTTATGTTCTACTTGGTTGGAACGGTGTAGGAGACCAAAAACGGAGAGGTCAGACTGAGAATGGAAGTGGGAGTTGAAGTGACGAACCACAAGGAGAGCAGGATCACAGTTTTGGAAAGAATGAAGGCATTCAGCAATGCGGTCACCAAATCTATGTTTTGTCATGCCAAAGTAGAAGAGACCAGGCTGTAAGTAATGAGCACTGAATACCAGATTGGAGGACGTGCATGTAAATTGTTGTCTTACATATCCCTATCGAGGTTAACAGCTCCTTTAGCAAAATGGAATTCCTCTTATAACAGGTCTAATATATTGGAAAAGATATCATGATCTGTGGAGTGAGCCTTTGGCTTAGTGGTAGCATTCTTGCCTCTGAGTCATGAAGGCAAATGGTTCAAGCCCCACTTCAGACAGCCCTGGGCAATTAGAGACTAGAACATGGTCTCTAAATACATCCAGCGGGGTAATTGCGTCCATATGGAGTGACTGGTGGCTCAGTGGTATTATTCCCATCTCTGAGTCAGAAGGGCTCGCTTCAGGCCCCCACCGCCCCCCCCTGCCATCGTAAAGGTTAGGAGTCGTACAACACCAGGTTATAGTCCAACAGCTTTATTTGAAATCACAAGCTTTCGGAGCTTTGCTCCTTCGTCAGGTGAAATCACAAGCTCCGAAAGCTTGTGAGTTCAAATAAAGCTGTTGGACTATAACCTCCTTATGACTCCTTACATTTGTCCACCCCAGTCCATCACCAGCATCTCCACATCATTGTAAAGGTTGGCGGGGCTCTTTAGCCTTGGTAAGTTGCTATTTGTAACAAAGTCATAAACATGTGCAAAAGGAATGTGTTTACAATTTCCCTATAAATGACAAACAGCAGAGATTTTCCCTCAAACAGTTCTCCATCTTTGATGCCCTAAAATCTCTGCTGTATCTTATTTCTTAATATTAATGCAAAGTGACTATTTCAACATTACAAAATTGTCACGTTTATGGATCTACTTTATACAACTTTCTTTAACACACATTTCCTAAGAACATGCTGCAAACTGGATGTCTACACTAACATACAATGTAACATTATATTCTCGGTTAAGTCATCCAATTTCTTCTCAAACAAGCAAGAAAATTCCCAAGTTAATAATAAAACTACAAGTACAAGAAAAAAAACTTTCATAGGCATAAGTATATAAGACAATGTATTCAGTGTCTCTACAAAGAACACTCAAATAAATAAAGTTCTTTATCGTACTGGATTGCTAATTAGATTAGATTACTATACCTTTAGATTAGTAAACCTTTTGGCTTTCTTTACTGAATTGGACTCACCGTTACTATGATGATTCAAACTAGAAATAGGGAGGTTTACACAGCTCAAATTTACAATTGAAGCTAGAATGGCTGTATGAATTCTATTAAAAATGTCCACTGGAGAAGAGATCCAAGTGTAACTTTTGTTATTGTGTAGAGACTGTTCCAAGTTACTACCATACATATTTTCTCAATGCAAATCTGTTTGAAATATTACTAAGTCAGTGACACTGCTCTGGTGGAATACTCGTGAATCCTATCAGGAGATTCATTCCTTTGAAATGAATATAAATTAATATATATTCATATATAAATTAATATACACACATACACACACACATATGTATATATAAAGAGAGCGAGCACTACATTCCTTGAAACTATATATATATATATATATATATACTCTCAACCAATGTAATGGTCTCTGCTTTGGTACCTGCTGACCTGTTTTCCTCTGGTAAAATACAAATAATTGTGAGACATACCTGATGCCTTTTGCCCCGCCCATTGAATAGTATAAACTTCTGTGACTGTCATTGTAGTAGAACCAGATTTTGTTGTCTGACTTACAAATGAAAGACTAGAAAAAGAAAGGCTATTTTGTTCCTCAAATGGAATTTGGAAATCAACGTATGGCAGGAATGGAGTGTACAACTAAAGAAGAGGAAATGGAAGAAAATATGGTGATGGGAGAACACTTAAGCACCAGTGCTATAAATCTGTGAGATTCCAAGCTGTAATTCAGGCTAAAGCAAAAAAATTACATGTCAGCCATGCCTTGGTGGTAGCACTCTCACCTCTGAGTCAGAAGGCTGTGGTTCCCTCTCCAGAGACTTGAACACAAAAATCTAGGCTGACACTTCAGTGCAACACTGAAGGAGTACTGCACTGTCAGAGGTCCCATCTTTTGGATGAGACGTTAAACCAAGGCCCTCTCAGGTGGATATAAAAGATTCCATGGCATTATTTCAAAGAAGACCAGAGGAGTTCTGCCCGGTGTCCTGGCCAATATTTATTCCTCAAACAAAATCACTAGAAAAAAAAGAGATTATCTGGTCATTGTCACATTGCTGTTTGTGCGACCTTGCTGTGCGCAAATTGGCTGCAGCGTTTCCCTACATTGCAAGTGTGACTGCATCCTTGAAAGGCGCTATATAAATGCAAGCCTTTCTTTCTTTTATGACAACATTAATGAACATGACTTTTTGGAGAGCAGATTTCAAGGCAGACAGAAAAGTTTGTGAAGTAAAAGTGGTAGGAGGGAGCATAACTAAAGATTTTTTTTGTAAACTGGAAAGGATGTAAATAAGACTAGTATCACCTTGAAGTAGCAGGATAATATCAAATACTTGATTTAAATGGTTAACCTAAGAAAGCTATAGCAAGCATAATAAAATGAAAAAAGCAGTACGATTTTAGGAAAAGTAGAAAGAGGGATGTTGGGAAATATACACAAGCAAATTAAAAGAAGGTAAAACAATGATCATGAGTGATGAGGTGGAGATGCCGGTGATGGACTGGGGTGGACAAATGTAAGGAGTCGTACAACACCAGATTATAGTCCAACAGCTTTATTTGAAATCACAAGCTTTCGGAGGAAAGCTCCGAAAGCTTGTGATTTCAAATAAAGCTGTTGGACTATAATCTGGTGTTGTAAGACTCCTTACATGAGTGATGAGAGCAACTCCTAAAGAATGCTGAAGGACTGTTGCTGCCTCCAACCTCATGCCCCACAAGATTCTATTGATCCTTCCCTGGTGTGCCAGAAAGGGATGGGACTAATCAAGCAACCCTATCCATGTCAAAATGGCCTGTTCTCACATTTTCATAGTAGATAACACTGAGTTTCATAAGGCAGAGGCTGGATTGGCTCCACCCACATTCTCTGGCTCTCTGTGAGAGTAAGAGGGACCAATGAAAATTTGATCTTTACACAGATTAGAAGGCATAAGGTGATTGATAAGGCACAAGTATGTCAACAGATTGAGAGGAATTGATGCAAAAGGGTAGGGAATGTATATGAGTAGGGAAGAATATAAAAGATTAGAAGAGAAAGGAAGAGACGGAGTCTGTCAGTTTTCTCCCCTCTCTGTCTTCTCTTGACCTTTTACAGGGTATAACTTCACATGTACCATCATTGGCTCGACCAAGTGGCCATTCTTCTTTTGCACCTGTGAACCAATGCATTGATTTTCTACAAGGTCACCATAGTTAAGGCTAACCCTATCTTCACCCAGCATCCTTACACTTTTAATAGCAGTTCCTGGGTAGTGATCAGCATTGGGAACCATGGCAGATTTTTCCTTCCCAGCCAGGAAGACTGAACCCATTTATGGTACCCCTACCGCTGCCCCAGAAGAACTCAGCTATGTCAGTACAGATTAACATTTGAATCTCAGACCTTCTTAGTCTCTGAAGCTCAGCCGCTCACTACCTTAACTGGCTGAACCATAGGTGAGCAAATGTACCTTTTTTAACTCGTATTTTTGCTTTCCCTTATTCAGATTTTCCCAGACCATATGACCACTGTGAACAGGGAAGTTATCTGCTCCCTCTTCAGTTGGTTGCTAGGATGTGCATTAGATCATATCAGTGACGATTTCTGCTTTGGTTTTATCTTTTCCCTGTACAGAAATGCTTATCCTCCACTAAATTCTACCTCACAGCAGCATAATTTGGATTGCAAATTTAATAGAATAGCAGGCCAAATGACAAATGGACATGGGAGATTGCATTTATATTCCTCCTGCCTTGCTCACTCCATGCTGGCTTATGGGACAGCCCTCAGCCCTCAAAATAGCCACCTTCCTCTGCTTCAGTTCTTTCAGCAGCGCATTCAGAATTTCTTCAATGAAGGAGGCAGTTCTCCCAGTTGTTGCAGACATTTTCTTAGGATCAGGCCACACCAGTTAGGCTCCAGTAAAAAAATAACAACAGCTTTTTAAGTGCAACAGCCCGTTGAGAACTGCTGTACACCTCTTCCTCTACTCATTTGTTGCCATAGCACTTCCTTGTGCACTTGAAAAAAGTGCATGGAGTGTATTGAAATTATGCAAATTAAGTGATCCGACTGAATCCACCGAGGCCCGCAGATCACTCTGTTACCATGGAAGCATGCACTAGCACAGACGACTCTTTCCCTGCGATTGGAGAATCTACCTGATAATCCTGTCTTTCTTTGAAATGGAGATAGTCATCTTTGTACGACAAATGGTTTCTTTCTCGGGCAATTAGGATTGTCACAGGCATTAAACTTGAGACAACTGTCTTGCCTTGTAGTGTCCTTCAGTGAAAATGTGCATATCTTAACATTTCAAAGACATGAGTTAACTTCTGAATATAGGCAACATCACTGTGGGAATTGGTCAGGCCAAATGCCTTGCATAGATAGTTTCACACATTGTTTTTCTTCCCACAAAGACAAAAGGATTGTTTTTTGTTAAGAATACAGCTACCTCAAACCAGTTTTTAAATTACTTTAGTCTGACTACCTAAAAAATTACAACAATTTTTGCTGTTTGAGGCTGGAGTTCCATTTCTGTCACAACTGCACCATAAGCCAGTTTAGTGCAATGCATAGATATGGCTATTTAATGCACTATGCTGGCTCTGCAGTCTGCCAGAGTTTTGTTATTTAAATGATTTGAGAAAGTGGATTGTACAGATGTTGTTATTAAAACCCTCGAGTGAACATCA